>NC_072893.1:3750000-4375000 GCF_027943255.1 Anastrepha obliqua
CAACTTAAGCAGTGGCACTGGAAGTGATGCATGCGTGCATGTCCTTTGCTGTATAATGGGTGTTAAAAAAGAATGTACGATATTTGAGACGGTAAGTTTGGACACAAAGAAGCAAAAAGTCTTAATAAACGTGAGTCTGCAAACTAACGACCTTGGAAATATGACAAACTATTATTTCTTATTTCGACACTGGAACATTACTCGAAAAGTTACGGCGATCTCACTATGAAATTTGCAGGAATTATTGAGAATAGTCTCAACTGTTAATAAACAAATGGGAAAGAAAAAACATAATAATAATAATAAAGTTGTTTCCAAAAATTATGAACCAAAAAATATCTTTTTAAGTAAAAACTGAAAAAAAAATCTTAAAATTCGCTTTAAAAAGCTCTATACTAAAGTTTTTAGTATTGAATAAATCTTAAAATTGTTTAATTTTTTCTTTTTAATTTTGCCGGTTCACTGCAGTTCACTGACATTCTGAAGTCGTGTATATCAAATATATCAGGGTAGGTTAGGTTAGGTTATGGAGGTAGTCGGTCCGTATGACACGGGAACCTTGTTTATTTACTTTCATGAAACCATTTTGAGGCTCTTTTGGAGCGCAGGATTGGTCTAATCTCTGCGCCAGATAGTTCTGTAAGGGAATTGAAAAAGTGTTTACCTAGACAACCTGCTCTGATTTTAGCTCAGGCTGGACAATTGCAAAGAAAGTGCTCTATTGTTTCTTCCTCCTCCTCATCTCTACAGCTTCTACAATATTCTTGGGAGCATACTCCTAGTCTCAAGGAATGCCTTCCAAATAGCCAGTGGCCGGTGACACAAGCCACGACCTTCGCGATATCTTCTCTTGAGAGGCTAAGCTTTGTCTTTTTCTTGTTTATTTGCGGCCATAGTAGCCTGGCTGTTACGCATGTATCTTCATCTTCCCATGACCTATTGGCCTCTTGAGTAATCTTGTTTTTTGTTATTAATTTACTCGTGACCAAAGGTATTCCAATGGCACTTTTATCATGGAACAGCTGAAGAGCAGTACCTTTGCTGGCCAGCTCATCAGCTCTACAGTTTCCCTCAATTACTTCAGGGTAAGGCAAAGGTAAGGCGGCCGTCGTAGCTGAATGGGTTGGTGCGTGATTACCATTCGGAATTCACAGAGATGTCGTTGGTTCGAATCTCGGTGAAAGCAAAATTAATAAAAAACATTTTTCTAATAGCGGTCGCCCCTCGGCAGGCAATGGCAAACCTCCGAGTGTATTTCTGCCATGAAAAAGCTCCTCATAAAAATATCTGCCTATCGGAGTCGGCTTGAAACTGTAGGTCCCTCCATTTTTGGAACAACATCAACACGCACACCACAAATAGGAGGACGAGCTCGGCGAAACACCTAACAGAAGTGTACGCGCCAATTATTTATTTATTTATTATTAAGGGGGTCTTCTACCGTCACGGTTTGAAAAAATCGATTTTTTTTTTTTAGATTTTTTAAAAGCTACTAATGTTAAGAGTATGCTATAAAGAGGGTTTTATGAAAAACATGTTCCTTCATGAGCATTTCGGGGAGAATACATGCATGCGCGTGGCATTTTCGAGCGTTTCTTTATCTTTAAACGCCTTTTCCCGAAAGTTGACTTTTTTCAACTTTCTGGTCACACATCTACTATAAATATTTGTCGAATTCATTCCATCTTTTTTCCAGTTATTCAGTGAACATCTCGCTATGTTTTCCCAGACCACTTTTTTCAATTTTTGATTAGTTTAATTTTGCGGGCCTCTAAAGTGTAAAAAAAAGAGGAAATTTTCAAACTTTTTTTTTAAAATCACGCATTTTTTACAAATTTCAAAATATTTAAAATCGCCACTGGGAAAACATAGCCAACGCTACACTTTATGATAAAAAAAAAATTTTTTTTGATTTCAGATAAGTAAAATGGTCGATCGCGTGCCACAAAGTCGCCTAGGACATTTTTACAAGGGCAACCTCGAGGACGGTTCAAGGACACAGGGCCAAAGAATTCGATTTGAAAAATATATTTTTAAATAGTGCAAACTTGTGCAAATTAAATAAAAAAAATCTGATTTCATTATCTCAAGTGGTTGCTTTGTAATTAATTCCCAAAAATAGGCCCGAGATTAAGGCGCGACGGTAGAAGACCCCCTTAAGGCAAAAACATACGAATTACCGGAGGTACTGTACTTACTCTAGATCTCAGACCTGCCAGTACCGAAAACATCCAAAGTGGCTGCATTTGTTGACGATCAACCAAAATCAATCGAAAGTGAATCCATTGTGGAGTTGCAGAAATCCACTGCCGAAACTTTTACATTGAATGAAAATTGGAATGGATTTCATTAACCAGAAAATTCTATATAAACCTGCATACCAGGTAGTTCAATAAATTTTGCGGTTCGGTGAGAAAAAATCAATTTTATGCTTTTAAATACACTTTATTTTTCAGTATAGTCTCCCTGAACGTCATTCACTTGTTTGAATGAGATTCCAATTTATGAATTCCATCCCTAAAGTAAGAATCTGGAAAGATGAAAGTCACTAGGGGCCAAGTCTGGGGAATACGGTGGATGCTCCAACAATTCGAACTTTAATTTATAGATTTTAGTCATTGTCAAAATTCTCTTGTGACTCGATGCATTGTCCTGATTAAAGGCATTTTTTTCTTTTGAAAACTGACTCTATTTTCACGAACTGGACATTTGTTCCCCCTCATTTTGTCTAAAAATATACAATAATAATAAGAATATATTGTTTTACCAGTTTGCAAGTAATCCACAAATAAAATTCTTTAGCATTCCAGAAAGCTGATGCTAAGAGCTTCTGGGCCAATTTCTGGACACGAATTCTTTTCGTAGCCAAACAATCAAGATCGCACCACTCTAAAGCCCTACATTTTGTTTTAATTTGGGATCATGGTGATAGATCCAAGTCCCATCTTTAGTGATGAATCGACACACAAAAAAGGCTTTACCCTTTCCAAAACGCTCTAAGAGTTGCTGAGAAAATCTCTAGTAGTTAGTTAGGCTAGTAGCGATACCCTCTCTTATCGAACCGCAAAACTAATTGAACAACCTTGTATAACCTGTCAACGATAGTGCCGTATGTCAATAGCGCCAAGTATCTAGGCATGACTTTGGATGCAAAGCTCGAGTGGAAAGAGCACCCCGAACCTCTTAAAAAGCTTTAATCATTAATTCACAGAAACAAGAATTCAAAACAAGCTCCTAATTTACAACCAAGTGCTAAAAACGGTGTGGCCTTCAATTAGGGGGATGTACAGCAGAGACCAACATCGATTTTATACGGCGTTTGAAAAATGAAGATTGGCACAAGGATTTTGCTATAAAAACTGCATCAGATTCAGTCAATCTCTCTAATTCCTAGTTTGAGCTTGGCGTGCCTTATACGTTTGGCATTTCAATAAAAATGAAACAAAGTTGATAGGTCAACGTGGCTAATAATTACTGAAGACGACTTTGAAATGCGGTTGTAACATCGATAAATCGGCGATACGGTGAAACATTTGATTCCGAATTCGAATTGACGGTCGAATGCACGACGAAGACTACGCAGATGTTGATCAGATTGGAGAACGTACTCTTGCTTTTCTTACTGCTATTTCATCAGTTGCAGCCAACGAAAGACCCTACTCTATTATGTTATTGTTCATAAGTTCCAGAGAGAAGACAATTAAATCGCTCTGGCGCCACGACAAGGCGGACTCCATTGTCTCCATTTGTTATATTGTATAAAGAGTTTCATACGTTTTTCGACATTTTGTAACTGTTAATTGGTTTTCGATGCAACTCTACATGATTTTTGTTGACCTCTTTTCAGTTGGTGAAAATCTGACAACTTGGTGACATCTGCCGAAATAGCACTAGTTTCGGACCAGACATTTTGAAATGCTTTATACGTCCTGTCATATCAGAATGAGCTGTTATGCTGGCTGAGTAAGTTTTAATAAATTCTTGTTTGCACAGCACAACAAAAGCTCTCAGCATGACCAAACCGCACATTTACATTATCGCAACGTCGTAACACAACACCAGAACCCCATCAACTACTGTCACTCGTACATATCCAAATGGCATGGCTGGCGTTTATGCGACCGTTGATGTGAGAGTAGCTGGAAATGGCCGGTTGTTGGGGAGACAGGAAAATTCAATGCAGCAGACACCGAGAATAAATCGTGCGTAGCTCGTAGCTGGACAGCTGCAATAACAATATTGAATGCATGTTGCAAAAGCTGTTTTGATTTCAGTTGTTGCTGTAGTCTTTAGTGGAGTGCAGTCAAAGTGTACGCACTGCAAGGGCCGCATGACCAGCTGGGCGAACAATCAAATAAATGACTCAGAGTGGTGGAGTGGTGTGAATATTTTACAAAACATGAGTGCGACTGGACTGGAGAGCAAAAGCTGCATGCAAGGCATTGGTTAGATATCAATAAGATATGAACCATAGAAAAGTTTGCCACTAATTTAATGTCAATGAAAGACTTGTCAGGCAGTGTTTGAAATATTGGTCCAGTTAAAAGCTGTGAGCAATTTTTGACTTCGACAATGACTATTAAATAAAATATACGGCGTTTTTTCCAAAATGTTTGTACATTTTGAATGTAGTTTCCTAATTCTCTGTTGATAGAAAATGTTTTCAAGCCATTCACATCAACCACCCTCAATACCCATTTAATACTATACTCTTCTGTTCGCCATTTCCCCGCTCGCTATCTCTATGCTCGATTAACTTGACGAAAACGTTGCATGCGAAAGAAATAACAAAGTTATTGAGTAAGATTCGCCGCTAGCGAGTATAGCTATAGCTCATTAGATGCACTGCCTTACCAAAACATGTAATTTAAGGCTGCTCTCTTCCCGCGTTGCCGACATGCGGTCATTTGTACCAGTTGCTTCATCTATTAGCCACTTGCTAAGTCTTGGCAAAAAGAAGAGGCCTTACACCATTTTTTGGGCCTATTTGTGGCGTCCGTCTTGATGTTGCTCCACAAATGGAGGCACCTACAGATTCAAGCCCACTTCGAACGACACATATTTTTTATGAAGCTTTTTCATGGCAGAATTGCAATCGGAGGTTTGCCATTGCCTGCCGAAGTGCGACCGCCATTAGAAAAACAACTTTTTCTTTATTTTGGTCTTTTGTATTTTACGTTCTCTCTGAATTCCGAATGGTAGTCACGCACCAACCCATTCGGCTACGGCGGCCGCCTATAAATACAATTTTGTAAAATATTGAAAAGAACTAGCATAGGACATAGCAGGACTTTAAGCTTCCTTGTACTATACGGCGAATGTCAAGAAAACCCCTAATGAAGCTTTTGAACCTTTTTCCACCTTTGGCAGAACTCCATACATTTAGCTCTATTCTGGTTCTATCCAAGAATTGTCCTCCTCGTAGAATCTGGACAGCCTTGTTTTCCCAGTAATTCCCTTCTTGCGCTGGGGGCAAGATCGTTGACCCACAAGGGTCTCATGCGCCGCCATTTCGATATGACCAAAGACCCTGGTGTAGCCCTTAGTGCCTATCCTAACCTCGACTTCAATTATGTTAAAGACGTTTAGAGGAGGAAAAAGAAAGCTGATCCTCATCCGCCTCCAACTATTTGCCTCTGAGCTAATGCTAGCTTCGCCGTTGAGTTCAGCAACATGGTCATAGAGATCATGCATCTCTCTCTTCAGCTCCAACTTTAGCTTACTACACACTGCTGCCCTGCTCTCACAGAATGCAATATCGGTCATAGCCCGCTGCATTGCCCAGGGTAGCTCGCACTACTTCCGTAAGTGTTGCCTGTAGGCAAATAGTAGAATTTATACCTCTTTCTAGCAGGCAGAGAGTAAGATTTTCGCCTCCGATCTATGTCCCACGAAGGCCTGAGGACCGAAAGAATCCATGTTATTCCTATCCATTAATCTGATTTGGGTTGTTTACATCCGTGTACTTACTTTGTGGCGTAAAGGACCCCTTTTTCGTATTCCCATTGGGGAATCGAAATGGCATGTATGGAGCAGAGCATCCTCATTATGACGTGATAGAATTCAAAGAGATAAACTAAGCCACGCATATTTTTACTTATATACAGAGGCCATTGAAATAAATTCACCTGATGTAAATTCGCCTTGGAGCAAAGCTTAATAAATGAATCACGCTCAAGAATAATAGAATAAGCCTTCCGAATTTGCTTTGACGTCAGGCTCTAAGAAAATACAAGCAAATGAAAGGGGAAATACTTGCTTGTGAAGATGAAGTCAATAGAAACTGCGAAATACAAGAAATTATATAAGTACACACACAAACACATTTTCTTGGCATGGCGTCATCCGCATAAAACGCAAAAAACTGCATTTAGAGGTATTTTTAAAATACTAATCTCAATATTACTAAGTCATTCAAGTCATTTTTACAAACATGTAATTTCTCCTCCTTTTGTTTGTTTTGCATTATTATGATGCCTGACGTCAACCAACACAAAATCGCTCTTCTTAAATGCGACGTTTTGTAAGAGAGTGCCAAAATTCTAATGTCACAAGTGAGCAAACCTTTAATAATTTAATCATGGTCCATGATTCAGTGAAAAAAGCTTTATTTCTTATGAAGTTGGGGATTTAGACGGAATTCATGTTTTGCAAACAGCTAGCATTTCCCGAAAACAAAATCTTGCATTAAGTAAAATAATCTTTTGTTTTAATATTAGACTTGGCAATTTCCGTTAATAACTTCTATTTCTGCCACTCCTTACTTTCAAATATTAATTAAAATTTCTTTTTTAAACCCTTCGCATATTTTCCCTTTAAGTAAGAAAATACTTTTTTGCTACCATTTTTACCAAAAAGGATTTAATATTTTCAACTTTATTCACCTTCTTAAATACAACTTTTTGTAAGGGAGTGTCAAAAATCGAATGTCACAAGTGAGCAAACCTTTAATAATTTAATCAGGGTTGTAGACTTTATTGAAATAAAAGTTATTAAAATGTTTCTAAAATATGTGACATTAAATTATTTAAAATAAAGTGTGAAAAGTGCGATATCTAACAAATTCAGTGCAACAGACACAAAGCTCGATTGCGGTAAAGTTACTGGAGAGCTGCACGTAAGTAAATTAATAAAACTGCGTAGAGCATCCTGAGGTTACCACCTGTGCAACGAACAAAGACACTAAGTGAAGTGAAGAGGGCGAAATGGGAAGAAGCTTTCGCAGGTCTTAGTGTATGCCTGCATTTGTCAGTATGTAACGCTCAGTATGCTGCGGTAGCACAACAGAAGGGAAGGAAATACGCTTGGTATCTGTTAATTGAGATTCATGAGTGTGTATGTGCGCTAGAGCGTGTGCCCAGATACATATGTGTGTGTATGCGTTTCTGTGTATCACCTACAAAAGACATCTGCTGTGCGGTAAATGATATTAATCCTTTGAATATTCTAATTGTTTATATGTGTGCGTACACTAATTTGCTTCATTTGCGTGAAAGCGTCTGTGTAGGCGTGCAGATGAAATTTTATCTCAGCAGACATCTCAGGTTGTCACGCGCAAGCATTGCAAAAATTCCCTCAAAGGAAATCACAGCAAAATACCTCGATAACTCACCGTGACTGAAACGCTTTGACCGAATACTTTATTATTCTAGCAAATTAATTGAAGTCACAGGGGCCACGTTTCATCTTCGGTTAATTTTGTGTGCGCTGGTGCTTTGCTGATTAAGGTGAGCTGAATAAATGGGTGTGCAAAGTATACTTGGAAATAATCAAATACAACATTTGGGAATAGAAATGAGCAACAACCAACAGACGGCGCGTACTTTCGCATATCTTTGAACTGGCTTGAAGTTGAGCAAACGTTCTATGCAGCCAAATTAAAGAAATTTCCGCTACATAGTAAATAAAGTTCATTCGGTAGTCTAATGACCCAGCGAACGCCAGCACAAATTAGCGAACTTTGTGGCGGACAAGTAGGAAGTTTGGACGAAAAAAAATCAGACGCGAGTCATATTTTATGTGCATTTTTATGCGTGCAAAGCAAATTTGAAACGTATTTAGATGTTATATTATCTTGTTGTTGTTTTTGTTAGGTACTCTTATGTTGATGCCTAATTAGTGTAGAAAATCACATTGGTAAATAAGGAAAGAATTAAGAGTTTGCTCCACCCAAAGTAATGATTAGCCATGGACGCTAATGAAATTCTACTAACGCCTCCAAACAAGGTGAGCCGGATCAATTACCTCAATAACATGTAAGTGCCTGTTTATGGCCCCCTATCAATCTCTCCCAAGCAGTGGGTTTGCTCTCGACCACGAATTGGAGCAAAAGAATTGCTAAACTAGCATTTTTTCAATATTTATTTGTATTTAATGATGAGAATTTTCAAATAATTAAAACGTCTCATTTCTGTATCGATTATAAATATATTTGGTAAAATTTCTACCCGAAATCAGTCAATAAAGTAAATAATTTTTATTAGAGCAGTAAAGATTATTTTGTCGTCCTCAAAAGAGTTGCAATAAAGATTTAAGAACGGTTTCTCTTTCCTTAAAAAAATTTGTATATGCCTTAGTAGACTGGAACGCCGCAATTTCGGTTTCTTGAAAATAAAAAGGTCATACGGAGTCTGATTTGAGGAAGTCGATGTCCGATCGGTGCGTATTGTTTTTATTTATACTTATTTTATATCTTATTTGTATTGCCATATTGCTAAGTCCACGAATTTCCTCAATTCTGACCAATCTGGTCCTTCTATTTGTGGAAGAACCTCAAAATGCATACCACAATTAGGAAAAGGAGCTCGGCCAAATACTCAATAAAAGGTGAAAGAGGCAATTACATTATATATATACGAGTATAAGTTTTTGACTGATTTGATTTTTTTTAATTGTATGTACATATATATTATCTATCTTAGAGCCATTCTGAGATCTAACTAATGAGGCGAGCTTACTACATATTCGAGCCGATTATTCATAAATTAAAAGTGCCTTTTCACGTATATTTTACCCCAAGTGCCTGACAATGGTAAATTTGCCAGTTCCGAAACTTTGTCAAGGCTGATGTAAAAATTCTAAACTATCTGGATACTCTGATGAGCAAAATGCGCTGCTATTTATGTACTATGCATGAATCAATTTAATTTTTTTTCACTTTCACAATGCTACAAAAAATATTCAGTTTATTCACTTACAACATCCAATAGACTCAATAATTGAAGACAAATCACCGTATGTTTGCTTACGACTTCTAAGTTTGAATTCAAACAGCAACATGAATTTTTGATTGTAGTGATTGGACTAAAAATTTATATATACCTTGGCCATAAGCTTATGTATATTTTGGAATTGGGATCCAAGCCCTATTTTGTACTTAAAAGCAACGGAAGATGTCATTTCATCCAAAAAAATGGGTGTGATTACCAAATTTTGTGCGGCATAAAAGCGAAGACATGGGCTTAGATGAACGTTGGTTTTAGTAAAAAAACCGCTATAACTTAAAATTCATTAAGCGATCGATATTTTACCATGTTTTGCCGGCAATGAAGAAATGATTCGCTAAAGTGGAATAAACCTGTAGTGGAATTCACAAACACATTTTAACGATATTCGCAATTTTAACGATTTTGGTATTCGGTATCCCATTCCCTAACGAAAATCGATAAGACAAAATTAGCTGTTTGGTTAACATGTCGACTATCGCTAACAAAACGACAACAATTTTGTTGTGGTTAAATTAAACGAGAAAACAAGAATTGGTAGTTTGAAATAAAATTTTGAAATTCCATTAATCGATTATGGATTATCTCTATACGGTGCTACATCACAAACAAATCTTTCAAAAATTTCATCTATATACCATTCTGCGATTCGTCTGGCGTTAGGCGCTTTTCGCACCACTCCCATCCTCAACATTCTTGCCGAAGCGGGATTTCTGCTAATCAAAGATAGAATCAGTTATATATCCGGACGAACGGCAATCAAACTAACGCAAAATGATGACACTGCCTTAAAATCAATAGTAAAAAACAGGCCGAAACGGAAACGAAAATCACTTAAAAAACCTGCAATAGAAAGGCTAATAGAGATAGCGAAACACCTTGATATGCCGTTGGAAAACAATATCACCTCCAACATAAAGAATTCTCCATGGACACTACCGACGAACAGCATTCTACTACTATAAAAAAGAAATAACTCCGGTGTCCGTATTTCTGCAAAACTTTCAACGCATACGCAACAATTACCATAATTGGTCCACACTATATACTGACGGCTCGAAAAATGAAGATGTACTCACCTTCAGCATTGTTAACGAAAATGCAACACCATCTTCCGCCTTATTACCATATTATGTATCCGTTTTCACAGCCGAAGCAACTGCCATCTATAACGCCTGTAAAATAGCAGAAAAAAACGGAGGAAAATGGCTTATCTGTAGTGACTCACTATCAAATTTGACTTCAATAAAAAATATAAACAACAACATATATTGATATCTCAAATCAGAGATACGCTAATATCAAACCCCGAAAAAATAAAGTTGTTTTGGATCCCTAGCCATATTGGAATACGTGGAAACACCTTAGCAGACGCAGCAGCAAAACTTGCCACTAAGTCGCCGTTACATACCATATACAGTTTTAACAAGGTCGACCTAAAAAACGCAACTAACAAAGCAAATCGACAACAAATGTTACAACGATGGCAAAACATAAACCATTATTATAAATGCATTAATCCAAGCTTCAACCCTCCAATCTTCCCAGCAACAACCACAAGGCGAAACACGATTATTTATACCCGTTTTCGGCTTGGACATATACGCCTGACCCACAGTAACCTCTTTCAAAACAACAACCCACAAAACCACATTTGTCAATTCTGCAAGGAAGAGACACTTTCCATCCAACACATCGTTACAAATTGTGAAGCATTACATTCAATAAGACAATCAATATCAAGCCACACAATAGAAGAACTAAAAGCTTTATACACTTTATTTACAAAATTAATTTTTATTTTGAAATCTAAATATTATACACGAATATTATTATATAAATACTTATGTTACGTAAAGCTGATGGCCTAGTCGCTAATGCTTTTTAATTCATTGTGATTGTAATTCATTACTTTTCCAATTTTCAAATAAAGAAAACATAAAAATTAATAAAAAAAACGGGAATATTTACTTCGAATATTTGGCTTATGACTTATCCCGTCGAGAAGAGGTAGTGAGGCAGTGAATCGACTTTTGCTTCAGGATGTGGACAATCCTTTTCATTTAGTTCTAAGCTTGACAGTCACTTTCGAGGTTCCAGCATCACAGCCATTCCGAATGAAAAACAGATAAATCTTGTAACCTTCAAGATTGTTCTGAATTCTGCCTTTATTAGGTTCTAACTGCACTGTCCGTAGTTGGGACATGGGCAATATCAATGAGCCGGTCGTCCGTTAATCGTAGCAATCAACTGCTCCGTACTTTGCGTAAAGATGAGGTTTTCTATGACCCAAGTGGAGCGGCAAGAAATTTTTGATCGAATTGCTTGGTCCGTGTCGCGGGTCCTTTTAAAAGCTCCCGATGATATCCCAAAGCAATATATATATGTAAAGTGTTAATCAAACATTAAATTCAAATAAACAGTTATTTAATTGTACTTAAATATCATATGTATTTATAATTGGCGCTTATACCCTTTTTGGGTGTTAGGCCGAGATCTTCCTCCTATTTGTGGCGTGCCTCTTGATGTTGTTCCACAAATGGAGTTTCAAACCTACTCCGAACGGTAGATATCTTTTATGACAAAAATATAATCAGGGGCTTGCCATTGCCTGCCGGGGGGCAAACGCTACGTTATCTATGAATTCCAAATGGTATGTTACTTAATATTTTATTGCACTTTCCTTATGCAAACATAATTGCTAAAAAGGATGACAAAGTATGTTTGCCAAGGATGCCACTTTCAAAATGTTTGAATAAAAAGAAGAAGAGAGCTGTTTAGTGTTAGTAAACATAAGTTTGTGAATAGAAAAATCGTTGGTGCAATCGACAAACACTGTAACAAGTGTTTCGAATCGTTAAAAGTGAAACGCACTACCAGTCGCTAACATAGGCTTGAGGGACTGAGCTGATAATTTGCCCTACCGCAAAACAAGCTGAGAATGCTTAGTCAGTGAATCTTATTAAACACACCTAGACAATGAATTGTTTTTCGAAGAATGTCTTTATATACTGAAAAAAAATTAGCTTATTTTGCCTTACTTAAAAAAATTAGTTTTAACCGAAGTGCTTTGCTAAAAATTGCTAATTTAGTTTTACGTTTTTCTTCGTATAAAATTTTTAGTATTTGACTTGCAAAAGCAGTGCCAATTCACCTAATGACCACACGAACACGTAAAAATTTAATATTCAATTAAATTCGTTAGCCCAATTCACTAACGCTTTTATGATCCAATTTCGGTTTCCCATGCCATTCCCCCCGCTAAACGGTGCTTTCATTTCCTCTTCGAAAAAAGAAATATCTGCAGGTAAATATCTCCCTAAAATAACATATTCGAAAACAATTGAGATATTTGAGAATCGAAACCAAACATACACACATGCATATATACACACACACACATATATGTATATGCAGCTGTATTGCAGGTGCTACCAGAGTGGTCCGTTTTGACAGCGCAGCTTTCATTTCGCTGCAATTTCATCATAGATAGTTCCGTTCGCCCCAGTTTTTAGTTCATTGTCTTCTTTTTTGAATGAAATTTGCACGAAATTTAAGCGGTAGACAAACAAAGTTAAACAAACGTTGAACAAAAAATGCCGGATTCAGTGAGTAAATAAAAAATTCCATTAAAACACTTTGCACAAAATTGCATTTTATTATTTTTCATAGAAAAGAAAGAGAAAATAATTCGAGGCCAAGCTGAGGGGTGTAGAAGGGTTTTAAAGGGGTGCAATGTTGTAAATGTTTCCCGGCGTTTTTTAGCTGTTGAACTCGTCCGAGTGTTTGCTCAAAGGCTGAAATGAGTAGAACAAAGTGAGCGAAGCTGAGTGCTGAGGTGATGCTAAGTTTGGAGAAGGTGACTGAGTGCAAGGGGGCCGATGAAGATGTGTGTGAATGGAGTGGCAAATGGTAGTGAAAAATAGAATGGCGAGCGTTTTACTGTTGATGTTGCGTTGACCCCAATTCAAATGACAAATGAAAAGCCGTCGCAAAATCCGGTTCACTTTCAACCATCCTCACGGGTGTAAACAAATAACGAACTCATCTCCGAACATAAATACTGCTGTGCATAGTTACATAAATTTGTAGGTATGTATGCATCTTTTCGTATACCCAGCAAACAGAAATGCCTTTTGGCTCATTTACTGCGAGACTTGGACCACTCAGAAACTAAAGGGTCGTACACAAAAGTGGGGTAGTCTAAAATGTTTAGTAACAATTTGTCGTTAGATGGCTCTCAAGTCTATTATCTCACATAGATGTAAGTATATACCTACAGCCTTGGCCAATAGTATTATATATACATATATAATTGGCACTTACACCCTTTTTGGAGCGGTTGGCCGAGCTTCTCCTCCTATTTGTGGTGTGTGTCTTGGTGTTGTTCCAGGGGAAATTTGTAGCCGAAAGTATTAATCGTTTTAAGAGGACAGTAATGCCTTTCATTAATAAATCAGTAGAAAGAAACAAGAATTAGTATATTAGTAAGAATATTAATATGTAGTAGGTCCACCCTTTGATTTGATAACAACAGCAATTTTCTGCTGCGTAAAAAATTTGCACATTAGGGCGTACTTATGCCGCTCCACTCGGCTGTCAGCGATGTAATACTGTATTCCTTTATACTACGTTTTAAAATAGCCCACATGTGATCTATGGGGCTTAGATCTGGAGACTGTGCTGGCCAAACTAACAAACCAATGCTATTTATTTAGATTTAGAGACAATCTAATGACCCAAAATCAAGTCAAGTTAAAATATTTTATAGCTGAATTCTGATGCGCTACAATTTTCACCAGTATAAAAAATTACAGAATAATATTCTTGCTTTAAAAATTCTGAAATTCCGGATTGGTTGCTCGCCTATGTGTTGTTTGAAGAGTTCATAATCATCATAGCAATTACATCTTGGGATGTGCCTTCCCTTACAGTCGCGCTCCATACGGCTCGGGTCATAGCGTCGCTTCTCCTAGCATTTATAAGGCGTAAATCTGCATCAATACCAACTGCCCATCTTCTTGGCGGTCTTTCTTGCTTTTTACTGCCTTCAGTAAATTAATTGAAGGTCCGAAGATCTCTTTTGAAGCTATAAAATTGATATCTAGCATTTGATTGCGTATACGCCGTGTAGGCTCCAGAGCCCGAGCCCACGAAGAAAACTTCAATGTATGCAAAGAAGAGTTGATTGATGTAAATTAAAAAGAAGAATACTCTTTAATTTCTGATAATAATGAAGTAGGTAGCGTGTTAGCAGGAGTTCGGAATCATTCATCGAATTTCAAATGTACGTTCGTGGCTGTTCCAGTTCAATGAGAGGTTGGCCTAAATTAAAGAAACAAGTTGTTAATGGTTACAAATATGATTAGGTGGTCGTAAGCTTTACTCACCTGATATTATCGTGCAAATATATAGACAGCTGCTTGAGGGTGGAGATGGGACTACCTAGGACTGGAGGCCCATTGAGAGGCCCCTGGCTTGGGCCTAATGCCTCCCCATCCTAATTTTTCGAAAGCTTATATGCGAGTCTCTCTAGTAAAAAGTCCTCTTCTACCCGTGCACCTACCCTGTTGGTATAAATTGAAAATCCTTTAGCGCTCGAATAGCTAGAAGAAGACTTTCGAAAGCAGGTTTAAAAGGATGCAAATCCTGAAAGAAGCCGTGACTTTTAGAAAAAAAAATCGGGGAAAACGTTTAGAATGGGCTCACCGACACCAGCATTTTACGGAGGAAGATTGGTCGAATATTCTGTGCTCTGATGAATTGAACTTCGAGGGAGACTTATTTTACATCATTTTAAAACATCAACAACTACAGCTTTTCCCGCTAGTCCAATTCCGAGGAAATAACAAACATCTTATAAATATTTTCCTTTCCTTCAGGTATTTAGAAAACCAAGTGTGATGTTCACTGTTAAGCATAGGGGAGGCAGCATTATGATTTGGGGCCGTATGCCTGCGGATGACGTGAACGAAATGCTCATTTGCGAAGGTTGCATTGACATAAAAGTAAATGGATGTATTAGAAAATTTTTTTTTGTCGAAAATTGAAGCGCATTTTCGACTTAACTAATTTATGGAGAGTGCAGTTCCAACAAGAAAACTCTCCTTGTCACAAATCAGCGACTACGATACCTATAAAGTACTCTTCATTTATTATTCACCATGAGTGCAAGAATTATTTTATTTTTAAATTATTTTTTGAAAGAACTTTGGGTTAAAAATTGGGTTGCACTTCTCATGGGTTTGCTAGCACTTTTGCTGAGTATGATTTCTTTAATTTTTAACTTGGACCCTTGGCTATATGGAGCCTCTTCATACAAAAGTTAACCAGCCTATTTTACATTTCGGGTGGTACTTAAGCTTGAGAACTTCAAATAGTAATATAAAACAGATATATTGTTGGAGTGAACTTTTTATTATATGCGGTAGATAATTTCATGGCATTTATTTTTTCAATCAGATATGCCGCATATGTCGGCCGCGTCTACGAGTTGCATAGTCCATTCGATCTGTGCAATTTTTGTCTGCTTTTTCCAATATATCTGAATGATAAGTCTAAATGAGTCCAATCAGCAAAAATTGTTCTTTGTTCTTTAGTAGCCAAGTAAGCCAGTATCCTTTTCCACATAGCCACAGGTCAAAGGTTTTCGCAGAGTACATTTCATGCACGGATACGTTTTCTATATAAAATAAAACTTTAGCTGTTTTTCCGCGTATGATCTTGACCTGGGAAACTAAATAGGCAGCCGATTGAGTGCCCACTCGCAGAATAAGTTTGTCTTGAAGCCAATTAGAACAAAATTTCTGGTTTCCCCGATAGGGGGCGCTGTGGTCGAGATGTCTTCAAAAATCGTATATATGGTCGGATTTGGTTCCATTTCAAAACTTACATATTTTTATATTAGCTACACGAAGCGCAATATTATTTTCCACAACTGGCATGATGGAACTGGATTATAAGAATTTTATTTACTTCCCATTCATTTCATATCAGATAGAGCGCTTAGCGAAGAGTGGCGGGATATAATACATAAATAATGTATATGTATAACAGGTGTTATTTTGAATAGCCCGCTATTTCAGTAGGTGTCACTTTTGAAGCTGTCATTTTTTGATATTTGACAAGTAAAAACTACGCCATTAGTAAAAATGGAACGAAAGACCCTTAAACAACGCATTGAAATTATTAAAATTTAATATAAATATGGTGAAAAATTGGCAGAGACGGTTCGTAAAACACGAACATTTTTGGGTCATCGTGAAGCAGACCGCAATACAGAAATTGGTGACAAAATTCGAGCTGTTAGGACAAGTTAGTGATGTGAAGAATAAAACCCGTGCACGTCGATCAAGAACAGCTGAAAACTATTGCTGTTGTAGCTGAAAGTGTTGAAGAAAACCCAGGTTAGTCCATTCCTCGTCGTTCTTTGGAATTAGGCATTCCACAAACGTCATTACACAGTATTTTGCATAAAGATTTGGATCTTAAGCCTAATAAAGTCCAGTTAATACAAGAACTCAAACCGGCCGATCATCAACAACGTCGTGTCTTTGCTGATTGGGTCGTTGAAACGCATGAAAGTGATCCGGAATTCCATTAAAAAATCATCTTAAGTGATAAGGCCCATTTCCACAAGTTCCAAGAGTTATTGTTGAAAAGCCTCTCTATCCTCAACGTCTGACTGTTTGGTGCGGCTTATGGTCCGGCGGAGTCATTGGACCTAACTTTTTCGGAAATGAAGCTGGAGCAACAGTTACGGTGAGTGGATTGCGTTATCGAGAGATGACTAACGATTTTTGATGGCCGGTATGGGATGGTATTGATCTGGACATCGTTTATTTTCAACAAGACAGCGCTACGTGCCACACAAGCAACGAAACCATTGCTCTTTTATCCAAATAACACCTCTAGTGCACATAAATATTACGAATGCCAATATTAGCGCAAAATTTTGTTCCGGGAATTTTGGGAAACTTTTAAAGTTTCACCTTGAGACATAACCTAAAAGTTAAACATAACAGGAATAAACCATTTAAAATTTAAAATAAACTAATTTAAAAATTTACTTCTTAAAGTAATACATTTTTTAAATTGCATTTAAAAATCTGTGTGATGGAGGAACTCAAACACCACAAATGAGAACTTAAATGCAAGAGGAAATTTTTTATTCTACTAAATGCTACCCAGAGAACTGCAAATAGCAATTCTTGAATGCTTTTGATATAATTGCAAAAATATATACATACGTACATATGTACATATATGTTTATGGTTAAATTCACTGTTTTGGAATTTAAACTAATAAACTCCATAGCGCACTTTCTTTTTGATTCAAAAGCTTTTATTGCATTGGTTGGTTGGTTGGTTAGAGTGGTGATTCAGCCAGAATCCAACTAGCGCTTCCGCATCATTTTGTTGCCACATCCTCGTTACCAAATTGTTTAACAGTTATTTGCAGCAGGACTATATCCAGTCTGTGCGGTTTAGGAACCTTATTAGGTTGTTGACGTCTAAGCCAGACAGTTGCTCGAGACTCTCGAACAGCGGTTTGCCCAGGGTTAACATTCTGTCCCTCCATAGGGCAGGGCATTCACAGAGGAAATGGAAGATTGTTTCTTTTTTCTCCGATTGTTTACAACTGTGACAGTATGTGTAGTGAGGGATGCCCATTTTGGCGGCTTGTTCTCCGATAGACCAGAAGCCAGTTATGACTGCCGTAAGTCTACAGGTGTCCCGCCGTTTCATGTTTATTAATGTCGACAATTGCTTGAGGTTGTAGGAGGGCCATAACGTTCTGCTGATTTTGCAATTCGTCTGGTCTCTCCATCTACAATCTGCAATTCGAAGGTATTTTAGGGAAATTGCGTTCTTGACCGCACCTAGTGGAGTGAATACTGGTACTGCAAGAGCGCTATTCATGGCAGATCCCCCTCTTGCCAGTTCATCAGCTTTTTCGTTACCTTCTATGTTCCGGTGTCCCGGGACCCAAATTAAGGTTACTCTATGGTTTTCACTCAAGTTGGTGAGGCTATTGCATTCAAATTTGGTAAAAATTCTTTGAAACTTGGCATTTAATATTTCTCGAGTTATCAGGATTAGTACAAGGTTTTACCAAAATTTTCGGAACCAGAAAAACACCCGAATTCCGGGACTATCATCCCTACTACACACATACAATCATACATATTTATATTTACATAAGTGACAAGTGAACAATTTTAGTGTGCATATGTGTGAAAATACCGTGAAATTATATGGCTGCGAGGGAATGAATATGCCGTGGAGTGGAGATGTGTGCAGGGGTTTGGACGAAAAGCGAAGCTGATACCTGGGGGCTATTGACAAAAAATATAAATTTTCCACTGTTGATTTAGAACATACACACATAAGTATTTGCAGAGGAGTATCTCACAACAAGCAGGTTGATAAAAAAATATACAATGTGACTTTCGCACAAAAACACTTGCACAGATTCGTGTTTTTGTTGTACACGTGAATACATATAAGAGTCAATTGCATTCAAAATGTATTATATTTGATTTAAATTTGACATTTCGCGAAAACATAAATTAAATTCGAGTGACGAGTGAGTTTTTTAGTGATTATTCTTAATCGAAAGAAGAAAATTTAGCTTAATTTTGAGTCAAACCACGTCAAGTGGGCCCCGAATTTTCCATCAAATTCCCGATTTTAAAATCAAATGCATTTTCGGATAGAGAATTTGTCACATAATAATTGCTGTGAATAGTTTTTTTTTATTTCGCTTTTTGTTTATGTTATTAACAATTGAATTTTTTTGCATGATATTCTTGTAAAATCAATATCTCAGAAACTACAATTGATAATTTGATGAAATTTATTTCGGTTAACGAAAAATGTTTACTCTATCGATTTAACGTTCAAAGACTGTGTATTTGTTGAAACAATAATTTTTAACAATAATTTTTATGAAAAATCGCAATTATTTTTGCATTCTTCACGCTCTAAATGGACAATATTACAGTCAGATTAAGCGCACAATGCTCACCTTTAATAATCTGTAAAAAAAACTTTGTTCATCCAATCCGTTCTGAAGATATCGAATTTTTTGTCAGTCGAGACACTACGCACTAAAACGAACTTGCATGAACATGGCTTTGCAGAGTCGTACAGTCGCCGCAACTTTTAGTGTCAGTGTGCTGTGATTCCTAGTATGGTGTCTATGCTTTGAGGTTAGAAAAAAATTATTATGTATTGTTATGAAAATGGTTCGACCTGAGGAGTCTTGCAATCCGTTGGGGGAAAAAGGTCATAATTTCGTACGTCATAATTTATTCCAAATAACCGCTCACTAGGATGTAAAATTCAAACAATATATCGGTAAATACGTTTGCAAATTATGTCATATGACACAGTGGGTATAATCTTGAAATTTATATACATATATGTGTATTGAATAGTTATTATTTAGGCAAATAAAGTCAATTAGTTCTCAAAATTTGTGACAGAACATTTTGATTAATTTTTTCTAGTGCTGACCAAGGAGCAGAAAACGATGAGTCTGAAATTTCTTCTGATGCAGAAGAATGTTCGGATAGTGAGGCTAATTTTGAAAACCAGGAAATTCAGAATGACCTAAAATTAGAAAAGGTGAACAATATGTATTTTACAGAAACTTATTGAGCCGCCAATAAAAAAACGACGTTTTTCAAAATGAAGTGATATGAATGTCAAAGAGATAATAGCAGAAATCATCAACGAAAAAAAAAAACAGCGAGAGTAAATATTCCAGAAGGAAAAAAAAATTGAAGTCAGCATTTCTGGAGAATATAAAGTCTGCTTTACCTGAGAAAAAAATACAAATGATAAAATTCAAATTTTAACAACGGTACTGTTTATGAAAATGGAAAGAAATTGAAAGCACAGAAGAGATTGTTACTTTACAATTTGGTGGATTTACATGAACACTTTAAAATAGAGTATCCTGACATTCAGATTGGTTTGACAAAAAATTCAGATTATTAAAGGTAAGCATTGTGCGCTTAATCTGACTGTAATATTGTCCATTTAGAGCGTGAAGAATGCAAAAATAATTGCGATTTTTCATAAAAATTATTGTTAAAAATTATTGTTTCAACAAATACCCAGTCTTTGAACGTTAAATCGATAGAGTAAACATTTTTCGTTAACCGAAATAAATTTCATCAAATTATCAATTGTAGTTTCTGAGATATTGATTTTACAAGAATATCATGCAAAAAAATTCAATTGTTAATAACATAAACAAAAAGCGAAATAAAAAAAAAACTATTCACAGCAATTATTATGTGACAAATTCTCTATCCGAAAATGCATTTGATTTTAAAATCGGGAATTTGATGGAAAATTCGGGGCCCACTTGACGTGGTTTGACTCTTTACGCAACACTTGTAAGCATAATATTGATTGTGGGAAACATTGCATTGCTCTGCTTCTATCCTTTCAGAACCGCACTGAACTTTCAGTTAAACTATACATCCATAGAAAACACAAAAAGTATTCCCAATAATTACTGGTAAGCATTTGTTTGTTGTTGTTAAGCAACTGTATTGAAAAATGTTAGGTAGGTGAAATGGTTGAAGTGCCGGTCTGGCACTCCTCAAGTAGCACTAAAGCGCCGTTTTGATATTATTATGAGACCTCCAACAGGTAGATATCTACAGGCAACCAGAGCTGTAGATATAATGGAAGAGATTCATTGGATTTCGGTTGGCGCACTGCCCCAGGCTGTCGAAAAAAGGAGCTCCCAGTGATCTTAATCGTCTAGCTGCCAAACCCAGACATTTACAGAGAAAATGCTCAACCGTCTCCTTCTCTGAAAGGTCCCCACAGCTTTTGCAATGGCGGTTAAATGGTAACTCTAAAATAATAAAATTAAATGTTGTTATTGTTGAAATATATAGAGTATGCAAAGATTTACTAGTGCACGTTCAAAAATACGTAGGAACCAAAACTCTTAAAACCAAAAAGGCGCCAGGTTGCGATCTAATAACTAGTAAGGTTTTAAAAGAACTCCTCACCATTATTTTTAACGCGATGATCAAAGAAGAGTATTTCCCAACTCAGTGGAAAGTTGCTGAAATCATCCTTATACAAAAGCCAGGGAAGACCCCGAGCGCGGTATCCAATAACTGTAAGCTCTTCGAAAAGCTGCTTTTAAAAAGGATACATCCAATAATTGCGCAAAGAAATCTCATTCCAGCCCACCAATTTGGTTTTCGTAAATATAACTCCACCATAGAGCAAGTTAATTGTGTGTATGATTTCGCTAGACAAGCACTTGAGAGGAGGCAATACTGTACAGCGGCAGTTTTAGATATAACGCAAGCCTTCGATAAAGTCTGGCATGAAGGCCTGCTATACAAGCTTAAGCAGGATTTACCGCACAACTGTTATATGCTTATAGAATCATACTTGCAAAATAGACATTTTCTTGTTAAAGTAAACAACGAAACCACTAACCTTCACGCATTTAGAGCAGGTGTACTACAAGGAAGTGTTGTCGGCCCCGTCTTGTATACTTTGTTCACGGCAGACCTGCCACTATCAAAGAATTCATATACAGCCACGTATGCAGATGATACTGTCCTCATGGCCAGGAGTACCCTTCCCTCAATTGCTTCTGATTACCTACAAGAAAACCTTAACAGTGTTAGCGACTGGATGAAAAAATGGCGCATAAAAGCTAACGAAAGCAAATCGGCGCAGATAACATTCACTCTTCGAAATGGCTCATGTCCTGCCATATCTCTTAACAGCGTTCCTATACCTCAAACAGAAAATGCCAAATATTTAGGTATTCTATTAGACCGGCGTCTTACTTGGCGATCGCATATATTTTTAAAGCGAAAGCAACTTGGACTGAAATTGCGATCACTACACTGGTTAATCGGCTACTATTCAGCACTTACACTAGACAATAAGGTGCTTATCTACAAATCTATTCTGAAACCGATATGGACGTACGGAGTTCAATTATGGGGTTCAGCTGCAAACTCTAATCTAGAAATCATGCAAAGATTTCAGTCAAAGGAGCTCCGCATGTGTGCCAATGCCCCATGGTTTATACGAAACGAGATATTGCACCGTGACCTAAAAGTTACGACAGTTTTCGAAGAAATAAACAACCTCAGCCAGAGATACAACAATCGACTTGCCACTTATTCGAATAACCGAGCAAATAACCTCCTCAAGATTAAAAATATCAGCCTAACGATTGAATGCAAAGATTTAAAACGTATCAGGTCAGTCCATAAGTTCGTGCGTTTTTTAAAGGTGGTTTTAAAATTAATAAAAAAGATTTTTAAAGTATTTATTAATCAATAATATATGTTCCTTTATTATTTACAATGTCTTCCCAACGTTTAGGCAAATTTTCAATTCCCTGCTCCAACAATTTTTTGTCCTTGGAACCAAAATACGCTTCGATATCCCTTTTTATAGCTTCTTTTGAGGAGTAGTTCTTGTTACTCATATGGGATTGAGGTCAACGGAAAAGGTGATAGTCACAAGGTGCAATATCCGGGGAGTATGGTGGATGCGGCATTAGCTCCCATCCGAGCTCGTTCAGCTTGCCTAATGTTTGTCTTGTGGTATGAGGTCTTGCGTTGTCGTGGTGAAAAAAAACTTTGCGTCTATTCACTGAAGACGGTCGATTTTTTTTAAGTGCTTCATTCAGGTTTTATAACTGATGGGAATAATAATCAGCAGTTATCGTCTGGTTTGGTTCCAGAAGTTCATAATAAACAATACCGGTTATATTCCACCAAATACACAAGAGAATCTTCTTGGGGTGAATGCCATCTCTAGGGGTCGGTTCTGGTGTTTCATCTTTATCTAACCATTGGCGTTTGCGAACAGGATTTCATTTTTCATCACCAGTAACGATACGGTTCAAAAAACTTTCATTTTTAAACCGTTGCCGCAACTGAGAACACACATTCGCTCTCTGCTGAAGGTTGGCTACGGAAAGTCTATGCAGAACCCATTTTCCCAACTTTGAAACCTTTCCCAACTCAACCAGGTGGCTGTGAACTATTCCATGCGATGAACTTAACTTCTGAGCTATCATATCGACTGTCAAATTTGGCTCACCTTCAAGGAGTTCGAGCAAGGCGTCGCAGTTAAAGACTTCAGGACGACCAGCGCGCGGGTCATTCTCCACGTCGCAGTTACCACTTCGGAATTTGGAAAACCACTTTTGCGCAGTCCTTACATTCCCGGTGTCCTCTCCGTGAACAGTGTTTATTTCTGCAGCAGCGGTTGTTGCATTTTTACCACTTCTATAAAAAAAATACAAAATATGCCTCTTATACGCGTTCGAAGATTCCATTTTATTTTTTAACAACACGCGCTTCTATCCGCGATTAAAATCTCTTGTTGAATGCACAATATATCAAAGAAAATATAAATAGTTCCATTATATTCCGCAAATAATTTTTTGTATGCAAAAGTTGTACAAAAGTGAAATTATGGGTAAAATACGCACGAATTTATAGACTGACCTGATAATATACGTAAATGCAAAAGTTGTAGAATTGTATAATATTATATATGTATATGTTATATGATGTTCATTACTAAGTAACGAACTCCATTGGGAATTCTTACTCTAAGCTATACTTCTTTGAATTGTAGGTAAAAATAGTACTTATTGTTATGGTTATGGCAGATTGTATGAAACAAATGGAGATCTAAAAAAAAAATTCAAAAACAGCAACGGTATATTTCACATTAAAACAAGCGCTTGAATTTGCGCTAAATTTCAGATTTATGTAAATACTTTTGACTATTAATATATGAATTTCATTAAAAATTGGAACTAATGAAATGGATTTAGTTAATTTTAAAGGGACAACCAAAAGCTTCATCATGAATGATTCAAAAACGTACCCTATGATCAGAAAATACCGGGAATTTTTAATTTAAATGATCCGTGCACGTGGGAACAGGTCCATATTTTTTCCCAAATTGTGCTGGATTATTTGAGCAAACACCAAATAAATACCATAGTGCAAGCACCGTATTCACCTGATATGGCCCCGTGCGACTTCTTTTTGTTTCCCAAGCTGAAGTTACCACTTCGTGGAAGGAGATTTCAGTCGATTGAGAAGAACAAAGAGAATGCGACGAAGGAGCTGAAGACCATCCCTTCGTCGGCCTGCCAGGGGTGCATGGAGGACTGGGTTAAACGTTGGCACATGTGTATTGCTTTAGACGGGTCTTATTTTAAAGGAGATAAAATAAATTTGCCTGAAATTTAACTCTATTTTGTTTTATTTCAACATTTCCGATACTTTCTGGTCATAGGGTGTTATATTTTATTATATTATTACTTTTTCGCTTTACGAATCATTTGGTTATTAGAAAAGCGCTCGAAGCGCCCATTTGGTCATACAAGTTTTCAAGGCCCAGCGGTTTCCGAATGGTGGAAATTTATTTGAAAAAAAAAAAAAATTCTGTTCCCGAGCCCTTGGAATTGGAATTCATAGAGCCCTTGAAATACAGCGATTTACTGTAAAATCAATTTGATGGCAACTTTTTTCCATAAGTCTTGTCAACTGGTCCTTTCGTTCGTCGGCTATGTTTTATGGGCTATGTTAAGTCATTCGCTTATGTCGACAAACCACCGATTCTTGAAGCATTGAAAGACAATAGTGAAGCCACCATAGACGCCATACGGCCGTTTTTATAGGAGAAAGTAGTCGAAAATTGGACTGATCGCTCGCAGCCGCTGCGGATATCTTATTCAAAAAATACATGCCATGAAATTAATATATATATAATAATATACCGGATTATAATAAAAAAAAATCAATCTAACAATATTTCTGCATTATATTATCATTTTAAGTTCTCAAGTTTAAAAACATCCGACATAACCAGTTCGATACAATTCGGTACAATTCGATTTTAATCGCTTTTGGTTATTCAGTTTTTGCTCCACAGGGTTAAATAAATGTGGTAAGTGTATTATTAAAGAAAATGAGTTTTTGAGTGTAGGTATCGACTCACATGTTCTTAATTTTTTGATCAGTTCGAAAATATTGCTCGAGAATCTTAAAAATTAATATTTAATTAATATTTCAGTCAAAAATGTACCATTAAATATTTTTTCCTAAGACGACATTTATTCTAGCTGGAATTTCTGGCAATCCATAATGTTGTTTTCTCCCTTACACTGACTAAGTTGTTATAGAAATATTCAGTTGCTTCGGAAGATGTTCTCTAATAGCTCGGCAATTGAAAGGTTGGTGAAAAATTTCAAGAAATTGGTTATGCCGAGGGTAGCAAAAGGACTGGTAGATCAGACTGGGTTTTTTCTGAAAAATGTCGTCCATATGAATAAGCCAAGAATGATTCTAGAGCTGAAACACAACATTCAGACCGAGATTCCTTAAGTCAGTGCGATTATGTGAGCGAGTCTCAGAAATTTGAGTTCTCATATGACAGCCTGTAGAGATTTAAATGATATAAATTTCCACGTTTAAGTGTGAAGATAAGTATTTTCAATAAAATAACGGGTCGTGAATTTTAATTTTTACGTGTTTTAATTTAAAGCAACATTTTGGCGCGTCTTTTACTTAGTAATATTCTTAAGTTCTCGAACATAACTCAAATTGCACTCCAAGTCATTTGATGGTCTTCGCCACTGCACATTATACGGCGTACTACAGCATATTTTACTACTGCACTTTTATTAAAGTAAATTTAATTTCGTCTTTATTTGCTCTTCTCCCTTTTTTATGTCTCCTTACACAATACGGACATTCAATTCTCGCTTTCTCGCTGGCTGCCACTTTCGGTGCTGCAGTACTTTGTGGTGCATTATCGCAGTGATGACATTCTTAAAATTGGCATTGCTAACACAGTTATATCTAAAAGTACGCGGACTCACTGAACAACTCCGCGCCATTGTGCGGACTTCAGCTGAGGAAACAGAGAAACGCAAAAATGGTTGGTTGATGCTTAGCAATAAATAATACCAGCTTCCGAGTGGCGAAAAATAGAAATAAACATAACATAGAAAATAAATAAAACATTTTCTTGTTATTAAAATTGTACAATTTCCTTGGCCTTGTGAACTCGTTAAGCAAAGTGTGTGCCTTGTAGCGTCCATCTCCTTTGGGAATGTTTTGTTGCCGTTAAGGCTTTAAGAAACGTCTAAGCACGAAAATAATACGGCAATTAGAGATAAGTTCGACTTCGATTTAAATTCCTCTTTCGTATCGTTTTGTATCCTTTCGATACGCCGCGCGTTGTAATCGGAGATGACGAAAATTTAATTTGCCCGAAACCTCAATCCTCGTTCAACGCATCTATTGATTTTCGTTCCTATTTGTCTTTCTTTTTTTTGTTTTTGTTTTGTTTGTGCACTCACTTTTTCACTTTTTGCGAATTTCGCCAGCACAGCGGGTAATGCCAGCGGTGGGTAATTTCTCATTTGGTTTGGCTTGTGGACTCGCATGGAGCGCAGTTTCTCCATTTGCATGAGCGCGTAATTTAAAATTGAATTATTACATAAAGAGCCTGGATGCTGCGTCACACAACGGAAGGGTAGATAAAATGTGCCGTGCAACAACAGCGGCGGCACTTAATGCCGCACCGCAAACGCAGCAACGCCGTCACTTTGTTTATTTCGCGGTTGTGGTACGGAAGAGTAGGCGCGCATCCGTGGAGTGTTCAAATTACCGTTACAAATGTGCTGGGATTTGTGTATTAGCGGTAGCGCTTATTCCCGCCATTATTTTTTTACTGCCACGACCGGCTTACACTCGTAGAGGCTTGAAAGGTGGCTAAAAAGAAGCAAAAAAATTAAAAAAAAAATATATATATATAGCACGCCGTGGCAGTGGTGCTTGTATCCTCTTACTTATTCAATTGTTGCTGGTGTTGTTATTGTTATTTTTTGGCTGCTTTAAGCCTACATCTCTGTTTACATAGAAATATCATGAGTAATTGTAGCGATTACTTCTTGTCGCCGCCTGGCCGTTGTGCACTGCACCGCTTTGACTCAGTATGGCGGAGCGTACCGCCCTCCCACCGGTGCACGTTAAATGTTGCGGCACAACTTTATGTGCCGCGATTTCTCTTTTTTCTGTTTGCATATTTTTTTAATTTTTCTCTTACTTTTTTGAAATATTACACCGATCAATTGCGTGGATCCTTTACTAGCTGCTGTTTTTGCTATTGCCCTGTTGTTGCTTTTGCTGTTGTTGTATATAACAACATGATATCAACAATTTATCAGTGGCGCAAACAACAAATGCCGCAACACCTAAAAATCGTGCAACACAAACTGGCTATTTACCACTAATTTACATACACATACATACATACAAGTGTGTGGTGAGCGGAGAAGTCGTTTTTATTGCCTGTATTACATAAAGAACTCAACTGATAGGGTGACAGCACGAATGGTGTATGCAAATGAAGTTCGTGTACGATTTTTCGAGCGTCAGTACTGGGAAGTGGCAACGGCAGGCAACGAACAGGGCAAATTGCGAATATCTCTTTAAGTATTTTTTTACGTTCGAAAGTTAACGAAATGCGTGGGCTATTTTGTGGAAATCATTTTTTCCTATTTAGGTGCATCTGTCGATTGTTCACATGCCACTTTTGAACGCAACCTGTTACTTAGTGTTTACGAAATATGCAGCTTTGTAATGTTGTTTGCTATGTCAAATTGAGCTGATTGCGAGGAAGTGCAGAAATGCTAATGCAACCTTTTTTTTGGTGGTTGAGGTGGGATTCAAAATGCCCTCGCAGTTACATCGACCGTCGTCCACTGCGTTGAGTGGTGGGGCCACTAAAACAATCCGCCTTCCCTTCTGGGGAGACACTTTTCCCGGGACTACTTTCTGCATTACTTTAGAAAAGTCTAGAACGGCATTCTTAAAGGACTAATTCTATTCACCCAAGTCTGGGTCCTCGGTGTTTTCAGCCAGATTTCTTGTTTTAGGCTCGTCTTCTTGTGTCTCTGTATGTGAGGCTTTCCTTTGTCGCAATGTGTCGAGCTCTATTTTTTTTTTCTTAGTACGTTCTCGATGTATATCTTTACCACGTTAGAGCTGTCCTTGCGGTGGAGCTGATTTTGCTGATTATGCCGCGATGTGGAGCATATCTTTAGGCGAGCCTTATGAATAGCTCCAAAAGTATCTGTGACCCGATAGGAACTGAGTTAAGAAGTAATTCACTTCCCCGACTTCACGGTCAGGAATTGCAGGAGAATTGTGTTTGTCATTATTGGACTGTTTTAGCTCTGTGTTGGCTCACCGATGTTTGCTATTAATCTGCTTAGCATTCCTGTGACCTTTGCTGCTTTGGCAGCCGCATGCCGTATCTGGGCATGCAAAAGTAAACCTTCGAGCTTTCGTAAAGTTACATACCTATGTATTTTACTACGTTTTGTGTCACTCCCTGTGTCACCTATTTGCATGCTGACCTCGATTGGCATGTAACCTCGTCCATCAGGATAACTTCGGTCTTATGTTTAGTGAGTTCCAGGCCATGCTGCACAAGTCGTATTTACGTTCTTATCATAACTTGGTTCTTCTGATATAACTCGAAAATCCATCGGTTCTACTTATTTTCCTTCCAATATAACTTTCCTTAAGCTCTCGGAGCTTTAAACATGTCGTTAGAGGATCGAATTGAGTTTTTGGCCTTTTGGGAGCAGCTGGTAGCCAATGATACCCTTTTAACTTCACCGAGTACACAACAAAGCGTTATTGGCCGTTAAGGTAGGCTCTTTTTAGCTCATCTCACAAAGTCACATGAGGCCTATGTCATGTTAATATGAAGCTTGCTGAACGATAAAAAAAGCACTTCCAACCGAATCTTTATTTTGGACTGACTTCGGCGTGGTTTTTTGGCATATCGCCATATCGCTAATTGCTTGTTTGCTTCGTTGTCACACTCATATTAGTGTACCTATGTCAAGTACCTAAAAATGTATTTAGCGAAAGAAAAGCAATGGTGTCTTTGCCATACCAAACCATCTCCTCGCCAAGCGCATGGTGCATAATCCTAAGTAGCCATCTCTGGAAGATACAAAGATTTTCCGAATAAATTTTTCTGAACTTACTCGATGTTCTTAGCAGTTGCAGCGGTAGCCCGAATGAGACAAGTAATCTACCTTACTTAACATTCTCTCTCAGTTGTTTATATCATTTCGCGTAGGGTACATCTAAGATTAGGTAGAAGATACATATTTAGTGGGATGAGTGGACAATGGCACTGAGGACGCTACCTAATTTTCCTACTTTCTCATAAAAAAAAAATAATAAATAAAGAAATAAAAAAAAAATAAATAAATAAGTAAAAACAAAACAATTTAAGAATTAAATTCCTCATCCCCTGATGCTTTCCATTTCAATTCAACCGGGCTATTCGGGTCATGTTCTTCGATTTCGATGTAACTGAAATATGTTGCTCTCTGGTCAAAATAATGAGACACGTATTTTTTTGTTCGCCCGAAAAAAATTTTTTTCAAGAGTTATCGGCAATTTTGTTTTTCGGCTCAAACTCGATTTTTTTTAATTATATAAAAAAATTTTTTTTTAAATGCCCATAACTTAGTCAAAAATGAACCGATTTTAATAATTCTGGGTTCAAAATGATCGTAATTACTTACACGAGCGACTTCATGTAGAAACAGTTGCAAACAGTTGCTTTATTTAGCAAAAAAGAAAAAAAATTGAAATTTTTTCGAAATTCAATATTTCAAAAAGTGTATTTTTGTTTTTTTATAACTTTTTCCAAATCAAGAGGACACCTCAAACTTCAATTAAGCTGAATGCCCAGTAGCTAAAATGAGTTGTTTTTGAGTAATGAATTTTTGAGTAAAAAACCTGTTTCGCACTTTTTGTTTTTTGCAAAATAAAAAATTTGCAACTACCTTTATGCAACTGTTTCTACATGAAGTCGCTCGTGTAAGTAATTAAGATCATTTTGAACCCAGAATTATTAAAATCGGTTCATTTTTGACTAAGTTATGGGCATTTAAAAAAAAAAATTTTTATATAATTAAAAAAAATCGAGTTTGAGCCGAAAAAAAATTGCCGATAACTCTTGAAAAAAATTTTTTTCGGGCGAACAAAAAAATACGTGTCTCATTATTTTGACCAGAGAGCAACATATTTCAGTTACATCGAAATCGAAGAACATGACCCGAATAGCCCGGTTGAATTGAAATGGAAAGCATCCCCTACAACTTTATTCTTCCAATGCTTACTCCCGCACAAAAAGTCAGCATATTACTTGCATTGTGGCTGCTAAAACAAGGACTTACTTAGGGCTGGTAGCGGCAGGCTAATCACCTACCCTGTCAGAAATAAAATAGATTAACGAAACCAACGCAAGACTGAGTCTTGTCGAGGCCCCATACTCCCCAGTGGAGCGTGCAAGGAAAAGCGTCTTACACAGACACCTGCAGTTGCATACAGTCAAAGTAATGATACACTTTTGCGCTGCTAAATATGCCAAAAGTATTGTATTGATCACCCAGTGAGGAAACCTTTTGACCTACTTAATGTAAACTAGAGGTCCGATTTTCACACATTCTTCATAATAAATCAGTTGTAGTTTCTAAGTAGGCATGCGACTGTATTTGAAGGCAAAAGAAAATAATCTTAAGGGATCAAATCGCACACTGAGGTGGACAGTGAGTCCACCGATCCAGAAAGTATTCCAAACCATAAATTTTTCTTGATGTAGTGGTCTTTTAACAATATATAAAGATATGTATGTTTGTACCTGCAGTGAGAATAATTCAGAAGAAATGCACAATAACAGACGGGTCTGATTTGATAGAATCAGCTGGTGAGCTGACGTATGTGTTTACAAAAACAAAGTGCGTGTAGCGTAGTACACATAACAGAAGTGAAACTTTCAAGGCAGACAAAGAAAGAGGGAGAGACCCGAGTGAGAATGATAGAGAGAGAGAGAGAAAGAATATAAATATATATAAATAAATTCACAACATTTGCGGTGAATATAAATAGACAAAATTTACAAAGGCGGAGAAGGGTCGACCCGAGTACGTAAACGCCGGACACAAACCGTGGCAACAACGCGCACTACTTCGAGCGTTTATCACCCGCACAAACGCAGCGATTCCAAGACCGCAGCAACGGCACAAATTACTTCAAAACAATACCAATAAATCCGACGCCGAAATGGGTAGCACTTTATAGTACGCACAAGCACTAGGCAGGAAGCGGAAATGCCAAAAAGTAGGCACCAAAAAAAACGCAAAAAAAATTCGAAGCAAAAACGCCCCAAACAGGAGGCACCAAGGAAATATAACTCCAAAAAGTAGTCACCAAAAATATAGTTCCTACAAGTTTGCACCAGCAAACAAGCGCCAAAAAGTAGGCAGTGTTATTTCTCAATAAAAATTAGCAAGCACAAGGAAAAACTCAGGAAAAATAGCGTGTGTATCTAAGATATATATCAGGTGTAGCTCTCTCTCTCCTTTTTCTCTCTCGCGGAACGAAAATGCCCAAAACGTTGCATGGCCTTGAAATTTTACGCTCCATTCTCGCTCGTCCATCGACGCCAAAGAAGTTTCACTTCAAAAACCGAGATTGTGTTGGCGATATACGAGAAAAAATCAATACAATGTCTCTTCGCTGCCATCTGAACAACGACTTATCGGATGAGTGTGTGAATACATGTGAAACGATCATGCAGAACTTGACTGCCGAATCTCCTTTGACGTGACAGCCAAAGCTCCCCTCATAATTTCCTTTTTCATCATAGTTAATGAGCAAACCGTATAAATCTACCATCCTTGCATAAATAAAAAATATAAATAAATAATTGGCGCTTACACTTGTTTCGGGTGTTTTGCCGAGCTTCTTCTCCAATTTGTGGTGTGCGTCTCGATGCTGTTCTATAGCTGTATGTTGCCTTCGAAGAGCAGATAGTTTTTTATGAGGAGCTTTTTCCTAATCGGAGGTTTGCTATATGTAACCAACATACTCGGTTACAGTAGCCATCTTTCTGGCTTGTGGATTATCGTCGTTCCAAATACGACAATTTTCAAATGAAATTATGATTTGCTCTGTCGAATAGGCTCTTACAAATGGCGGCATTGCAACTTTATAAGTGGTTCTTCACCTAAAAAAAAAAAATTTTTTTCAAAGTTGTTTTGTAAGTATTTAAATTTGCATTTGGTTCCATTTTTGCAATGCAAAAAATCAAAATATTTCATTTTTATAAACTTTCAAATTGTTTAGGTATGTATGTGTGTGCATATGGTACATATGTATGTGCAAATGTGTGTATGTAATTAAAAAAATTGCATATTCACTTCAGCAGCAAATCGGTGCGGAGAATTTAATGCAAAGAGAAAATTGGAAAACAGTTGCAGGGGCAAAAATAATTCTAAACTCCTTCAATGTATTATCCGACTATGTGAATGTATTTATATGCATACATGCATATGGAGATGTATATATGCATATATGTATAGTATGTATGTATGCATGTATTTATTTGTTTGAATATGTCCCTAGCGGCTTATGGGGAAAATTCAGCTGCATCTGCAAAGTAAACAAAACATGGCGACGACTAATATGTCCTTCTATTAAGCAGAAAGCGAAGCGACATAATAGCCAACAACAACAACTATGACGAGTACAAATAACAATAATCAAAAGGAAATATAAACAGCAAAATAGAAAAAATACGCAAATCAAACGCGAAATGAAAACAATTTAAACAATAGATTTACAATAACAATGTCATAACAAAACGCATTTAGAGAAAGAAAAATAAAATAAAAACTATGAAAAGCACTGCATACAAAAAGGATGCCCTTGGGAGTGTATCCTACCATTCATTGTGTTCAAATACAAAACAATATTGTTGAAATATGTTGAAAGGGCACCAAAAGGGGGTTGGAGGGGAGATGCGAAAGAAAAAGTGCTATTTGTGTTTTCTTTGTGAAGTTTGCACTTGTAATGCAAAATAAAGGGGAAACATGGAAAAGTTGGCAAATATTGAATAAAAGAATGAATGGGAAAAACTTTTATTGACAATTTGCTTTATTTATTTACTCTTTTTTATTTCCTATTTTTTAGTTTTTTCGCAATACTTTTTCTTTAAATGTGTTATCATTTGTATAAATAAATATTGGGAAGGAAATCCTTGAGTGTAAATAAAATGTTGGCGCGATGGATGGCTCAAATGCATGTACAGTTTGTCAAGGAAGTCCTTTGACATCTGCTAATCTAGCGAAAGTCAGACATAGTGCTGAAATATATATTTTTCATGACTTTCTTTGAATTATGGGTTTTGTTTGTCTTAAATAAATAATTCATGAGACAATAGTAGAAAATACAGTTATTCCGTTCAAAAATAACACAAAAATATATACATAACAAGAACGCTTCTAACACAGCTGTCAAGAAAGCCTTTTTACATTTGCAGCTAATTGCTTCGATTGCATTAAAATTCTTCGATATAAAGATTATTTGGGTACCTGGTCACAGTAGCATTGCTGGAAACTGCGAAGCCGATGAGCTGGTCAGACAAGGGACCTGTGAGGTAGTGTGTCCGCGAAAGGAGAGGATCGGCATCCCCTTGACGACCTGCGCTCTACTCCTGGAAGGATGGGCTTTGCACCAACTCAGCGAGCGCCGGGCAAGTAGAGGAACGTGTAAGGTCGCGAGGTCCTTCTGGCCACGTTTGGATAGGAGGCGTTCAAGGGATTTTCAGAGGAGGACAAAATCTCATCCCTCAAATTTCGTGGGCATCCTCATGGGGCACTATCCGCAGGGTATACATGCCGTGAAACTGGAAATTACTTCGAGTCCTTTTTGCGTCAGCTGTATGGAGGATGAGTTGTAGTCATCTCAGCACTTGCTACTTAGCTGCCCTGCTCTCGCGGGACTAAGATTCCAGCATCTTGGTTCTCACTTCTTTTCAGCGCCTGCTAATATAGCAGGTCTAGTTAACAAAAATCTGATGAACTTCATCAGGGGCATAAAGAGGCTAACACAACCGCAAATTAGTCACCGTAGTCCACAAATACTCATCCCTGCCCACCCCTTTCCTTTTCGTCCTATCGTTTTTTCCTTCACCTCTTTTTCCCCCTCTTGCAACGGCATCACGAAGGATGAACCAAACTTCTTTCGTCCAAGTGGGCCCATTCTCTGGGCAACCATTACCTAACCTGCTTTAAGTTTTTTTTTTTTTGAACTTTATAGGGCATCTGGCGGCAAACCTCTAAAATAAAGTTTTTGAACTCTACTCGAGCCTTAAATGATTTTTTGGACATTTTTTCTTTGAATTTGCCCACAAATTTTGAATTGAAGTGATATTCATACTTTAGGCCTGGTGTAACCCATACTTTACTGTATTTAAAAATAAGCCACATTCAGACCAAACGAGCTTCGTGTTTTTCATTGTTGATCTGATAGAATTTAAACAGAGGTTCGTTGTCAGCAATGAAGCCAAATTTTGTTGAACTATTTGTCATTGTTTATATATGGTATTGCAGAATATTCAAATATTTTCGGGGATCTATCTTACCTTCAATAAATACCAAATCGCCTACCCACTTGCTGTATACGCATTCCCACGGACTGAGTTTGCCTAGTTTGACTGTCATTATAATAGAAAATTAAATGTTTCATTAACATTCTCTGGTGCAACTATTCGTCCATTTTTTTAATGGCAAAACAGTTTACGTCAGCAGTGAGCACTACAAAGACTTGATGAACGATGTTTTGTGCCCGAAAATTGAAAACATGGACTTGGACAATCTTCGCTTTCAGCAGACTGGCGCGCCACGCCACAATCGATATTTTTTTACTATCAGCCACTTCTGCGACGTCAATTGGCCACCTCGGAACTGCGGTCTGATGCAATTTCGAACAACCAATTAACCCCCCGTGCGCACGGGCCTGTCCCTGGTAATAGGGAGAAGAATGCACATAGAAAATACAAAATCGTTCCGGTGAATATTTTCGAAGTTACACGCAAATTTGAAAGGCGTTTCAGAGAATTTTTACTCTATGTGAAGTGCTTTTCAAACTTTAAACGCGTTTTTCTCAAAACCGTGCTTTCGAAGCCGGTAGACACGATTTCTCAAAAACGATATATATATATATTCTTCAAGTATTAATCGAAGAAATAAGAATTCTGATAATTTTTTCAATTTTTTTAGGTTTTTTGTAGAAATTTCAATTTTTTTTCCTATAGCCGCCATTTTATCAAAAATTAAAATTTTGACTATTCCTTCAATTAGAACATAGCGTTATCTATCCACAAAAAGAATCTTATTGGTTTTTCGATTTCAGATAATCCAAACCGGAGATATTTTGTCCACCGCCGAACGCTTTTTTTTGGAGCACGCTTGGGAGATCATCTGCAGGAGCCGTGCACTTCAATATTTTCACTAAGTTTACATGCTATAATTAAGCTAAAGTAGACATTATTTTAATAATTAAAAATTGTATTTGTTTAATAAAATCATTCTTTGTAAAAAGTATATTATATAACGCCTTAAGCTCATTGGGTATTTGAGAAGCAGAACCCTTTTTCGAACAACGAAAACAATGCCTCACGCCTAGTACAAAAGCCTAAACATCTCCACGGCGCAGGAGCTTGGACGATGACGACAACTGAGGGAGCACTGGGAGCGTTCGAGAGAAAAATTTTACGAAAAATCTGCCAAAACCTGGCAAATAAATAAATAAATAAATATGTAGACTCGGCCAAAACCGGCATTCGGTTGTAGTGCCATCTAAGAAAATGCGTATTAAAGAATACTAAGGGTTCAATGCTTATGAGATATCACAAAGAGCTCCACTATTCCATTTTTTCATACTTTTTTTGCACACATTTTTACACACTCGCTTACATTTTAATTCTACGAGAAGTAAATACGAAAATGCAGAAAAAAAAACTAATTACAATAATTACAAATCAGATCAGCATATGAGATTTCCACAATCGGCTCATTGCATGCTCGTATTTCATTTTTCGCATAGAATTCCAAAAAGTCGAATAGATAATCAAAAAGATAAATATGTATACTAGTAAAGATAATTTTATTAAATTCTGCCAATGAACAAATAGTACTTTTTATTATATTCTAGACAAAAAGCGCAAAAGTTGTACGAGTTTACAAAAAAATTCAACAGAAACTTTAATTAAATATTTAATAATATGCACAAATACTAGAACATAAAAGTTTAACTCACAATGCATTCTCACAAACTCGCTTCTATGTTTTCTAGAAGCATGTCTGTGCATGTGTGCGTGCATGTATGTATGTATATGCCCTCATACACATACAAGCACGAGCGCATTTGTCATGTTGCAATAAATGAACAACTGGCGCGTAAGAATTCACTGCCATTTTATAGCCAACATAACCGGAAAGTGTACAATGAAACGCCACTACAACAAAAAGTTGTACACAATAACTAAGTATGGCACTAACTAGAAAGGCCTAAGCAAAAAAGTGGCACATTTCATTGTTTAACGGTTTTATGAAATGAGAATGAAAAACTGAGAAGCAGAATACCCTTTCAAAGGAGCAAATATGAAACTGAAATCAACGATCCTTTCACCACATCTACATACATATTTTGGTATACTTCAGTTAGATATTTCATTTAGAACTCTTCGTAGAACAAATTTCATTTGTAGGCAATAATTCAAAAGCTGATGACCAAAAGCTCATACTTATATAAACAGCTCAAACAGATTCTTTTATACTCGTAGATACTTCCTTGAGGAATTTGCTTTCAACTAACCCTAACCTTACAAGTCGCTTTATAGTGGCCGCAAACAAATTTCCATACTCTCAAACGCTTACTAAAGTCTTTGGTCGATATATTCAATTCTCTATATTCTATTAAAAATTTTGTACGTAGTTTCAATTATCTGAGTTCAAATGATTATTCCCAAATAAATATTCACGCGTTGCTATAGTTTTGTAACTAACATATTTTTATCTGGTGAATTGCTGAGCAAAAAATATTCAAAGGGCACTTTAAAGTGAGAAGCGACTATCGTCCCGGTAAGGAAAAACTTACTTTATTGGTAAAATAAGAAAACAGCCCTGAATCAGTCAATCATAAAAAATTTACAAGAGAAATGCAATCTTCACAAATAACCGAGGATTGGTTGCCTTTCTCAAATGATTTTACACAATTTAATCTGCTTGTTTTTAGTTGAAACCGATCGTTAAGTTGTGTCAACACAGTAAAAATATTATAACTCCACAAAAACTAAAGGACCTTTCAAAAGATGCGAAGAGATATTGTTTTAAAATAAAATTCTTAAATATTTATTATAGATTCTTTTAGATTTCACTACTTTTACTCAAAATACGACTCTTAACAATTAAAACAGAAAAATTACATCAATAAACTGTCTACAGGATGCCATACGAGAATTAAAAAGTATTCCCCCAAAAGTTATCGCACTGAGTTCAGCAATCTCGATCCAAAGGTTGTGTTTCAGCACTTTATTCACATAGACTTTACTTTTCAAAAAGACCCTCAAAAAGTAGTTAGTGGAGTGGGATTGCATGATCTAGGTGGGCAGTTTATGTCACCACTACGTAACATTAATCGACCGGGACCCTTAGATCGCAATAATGAAATGTTTTCACATGTTGGGTGACTTATGGTTACAACCTGGTCAAAATAAAGTACGTCTATGTCTATTCTTTCAAGCTCACGGCACAAATATATTTTCTATAGCGATTTCCATTGACAGTAACAGCTCTTTCATTTCCATCTTCGAGGAAAAATGGCCCAATTATTCCATCAGCCCGAAAACCACACCAAGCAGTGAATTTTAGTGGATGTAATGATTTTTCTCTCGGGCGCTTTTCATGTAAGAACAAAGACGGCGATCTGGTGACTGACATCCAGAGCACATTTAAATTATGGAGGGAACACTTCTCGAACCTGTTAAATAGTCACAGAGAATGCGAAGATCTCGATACTCCAATTGTTGACGACAGAACTGTCGTTTCGCTACCCGACCATGACGAGGTAGCGATAATGCGGCTGAAGAACAACAAAGCCGCGGGCGCCGACGGACTGCTGACTGAGCTATTAAAACATGGCGGCGAAGAGCTGGTAAGGTTCATGCAAAATATGGTCGGATGAAAGCATGCCCGCCGATGGGAATTTAGGAGTGCTCTGCCCAATCCAAAAGAAGAGTGATCCTGAGCAGTAAAGTCCTCTCCTGTCGAACAAAACGAACACTCTATAAGACGCTCATCCTGCCTGTCCCAATGAATGCCGCAGAAACTTGGACGATGACAATATCCGATGAGAGGTCCCTTGAAGTGTTTGAGAGAAAGATTCAGCAGAAGATTTTTGGACCTTTGGACCTTGGCGACGGCGAATATCGCTGGCGATGTAACGATGAGCTGTATGAGCTTTACGACGACATAGACATAGCGCAGCGAATAAAGATCCATCCGGCTTTGAAAGTATTCGATGCGGTAGCAGCTGGTGGTAGGGGCGGAAGAGGAAATCCTCTTTTGCGTTGGAAATATCAGGTGGAGAAGGACTTGGCTTCCTTGGTGTGTCCAACTGGCACAGGTTAGCACGAGAAGAAACGACTGGCGGTTAAAGTCGGCCAAAATCGCGTTAGCGGTTATCGCACCAATTAACAAGAAGAAGAATGATTTTTTTCAAATTACTCGAGGGGCCTTCTCCCCAGATGTGGCAAATCTGTTTGTTACCAAATCAATCCAGTGTGAAATGAGCTGCATTACTAAAGATGAATTTTGCGATATGTTGTGCTTAATGGTAGATCTACTCTTTCAAATCTTGCTGTGTTCTCTGAATATTGCATATCATCGTTTAAAAAAAAACTCAAGTTGATGCTGCTTACACAGACTTTTCAAAAGCATTTGATAAAGTTAATCACAGGGTTTTAATTTCCAAATTGAGTGCTATAGGATTCCATCCCACTTTTTTAAAATGGATTAAGTCCTATCTCTCCTCTCGGAAATATGTTGTTAATGTTGATGGAGCGTCATCTATCTCTTTTATTGCGTCCTCTGGTATACCTCAGGGAAGTATACTGGGTCCCCTACTTTTTATTAAGGACATTTCTAGTTGTTTTAATAACGGAAATTTTCTCTTGTATACCGATGATTTAAAGACATACTCGGGTATTGCAAGTAAAGTGGACTCGTTAAACCTTCAATCTGACTTAGATAACGCTGTTACTTGGTGTAAAAGAAATAAGTTAGATTTAAATATAAGCAAGTGTTACTATTCTATACCTATCCTTGTTCTCTTATACCCACTTCCTACCACATTTGCGGCTCTAGTTTATCCAATCGAAGTGATATTACTGATCTTGGTGTGGTATTTGATTCTAAATTCTCTTTTCAAAAACATTTAAATCAGACCATTTCACAGTCTTATTCCGTACTTGCATTTATTCGACGTTTTAGTTCGGACTTTGTTGATCCATATTCTCTAAAGTTGTTATATATGAACGTCTCTGGTGCGTTCGAAGTTGGAATACGCCGTCTTTATTTGGAGAACATATTATGCTGGTCATATTAGTAGGCCCGAATGTGTCCAGAAAGCTTTTGTGCGTTATGCTTTGCGTTCTTTAAATTTCACTGATCCAATTCCATCATATAAAAGTCGGTGCTTGCTCATAAATTTAAAATCACTAGATATTAGGAGGACTATTCTCTCCATTACTTTCCTTTTCGATTTGATAAATGGGGTTATTGACTCCCCATCGCTACTCGAGAAAATCAATTTCAATATTCTGGTTAGGGATGGTAAGAACTAATTATGCTTCCGATGCTCCGATTTCTAGAACTCTGGGTGATTTTAATTCGCTTTCAAATCATACTGGCCTGCATTTTTCTTCCACAAAGAATCACTTCAAATGGGTTCTAAATGAATTGTTGAACTAAATTCTTAGTATTATCTAATGATCTTCCTCTGTAAATTATAAGAAATGTTATTTTTTTCTTTCACTCATTACAATTGAAAAGTTAATTATAAGTTTAATTTTACTTCGATTAATTTATTTGTCATTAATCTGTTTTCATAGTCTGTAAAAAATACTGTATTTCTTAGACTATTAATTAAATAAATAAATAAAGATTGGTTATTTTCATAATTAGTTTGAATAAATTTAACGGGGTTTTCTATTTTGTCAGTATCCAAGGTTAAAACTGTACATCTCTCTAGTTGAAAAATTTTAAAGATTACATAAAAAGAGATACCTGCTAGGAGTTATTTACTACTGATAACTAGGCATCACTTTTTAAGGACTATTAATATTCCAAAAGCTGTATACCCTACGCATTTCTACAAAAAGGGAAATATGCAAAAAGCAAACAAAAAACAAAAAAAAACAAAACCAAACTTTCACATCTACACAATCTCGTGCATATTTGTAAGATATACCGAGTTATATAACGAAATTCACAAGCAAAAATATTTCAAGTTGGCTCATTAACCTCTCGCCTGCTTCTAAGCACCGGCAACTTGAATTCAGGCTTATTTTTCATATTATTCGCTCAACATACTGGAAAATTTATGTTCGGTTCGCATATGTTTTTTTTTGTACTATTTTAGTCTTAACATTTTTTTTTTGTTATTCAAGAAGGTAGATGATATTATATCTGCGGGAAACGTTTGTTGAAATTTTTAAGAATTCTTGGATTAGAGCGTATTACAAAAAAAAAAAATATATATATATATACAAATTAAAAATACTTAAGGAATAACATGGGTTGGTACAAGTTTTTAACCAGCAACGAAATTGTATTCTTCCCATTTTTGTTTTTTTTTCCTTGTACTGCATCCGAACTCGGAATACCTCCTACAAGCCAGTTTTACTCTGGCTTATAATTGCAAAATATATTCTTTATGGCTATTATAGCATGAGGTGGTGGAATATCGTGAGTTCTTTTATAAAGCGTTTTTCAGTAAGAGCGCTTCAACTTTTTTTTTTAATAAAACACAAACGGTTTGACTTTTTTAACTCATTTTTTTTTTATTATCGAGTTTGAACATATACATTTAAGTATGAAATTCGATTTCTTTTGCATGACCACCGCGTGCACGTTTTACGAAGTCCAATCGTTGAACCCAATTTTCGACCATTCTTTTGCATAATTCGGCCGAAATTCCAGCAATTTCGCGTTCAATATTGGGCCTGAACTCACAAATCGTCGCCGGCTTGTTACTGTAGACCAATGACTTCACATAACCCGAAAGGAAATAGTCTAGAGGCGTCAAATCCCACGAGCGCGGCGGCCATTCGACCGGTCCATTTCTGGAAATAATGCGCTCATCGAACTTACTCTTCAACAAATCAGTTGTAGTGTGTGCTGTGTGGCTTGTGGCCCTGTCCTGTTGAAACCACATGTCGTCTAAGTCCATACCATTCAATTGCGGCCAAAAATAATCGTTTATCATGTCGCGGTATCGATTTCCATTCATAGTAACGTGGCGATCGTTCTCGTCAACGAAAAAATATGGGCCAATTACGCCGCCGGCATGTAAACCGCACCAAACAGTGATTTTTTCGGGATGCAACGGTGCCTCATGAATCACGTGTGGATTGCTTTCTGCCCAGTAACGCATATTTTGCTTGTTGACAAAGCCATTGAGCCAAAAGTGAGCTTCATCACTGAAGATGATTTTTTGGAAAAAATCTGGATCATTTTCGAGTTGAGAAACTGCAACAGAACGATTATTTTCATAAAAAATTTGCACGATTTGCAATCGTTGCTCAAGTGTGTAGCGTTCCATGATGAAATGTATACTAATGAAGTTTACAAATGACAAGCGAAAAATAAAAAAATATTGCGTCGTTCGCCCTTCCTATCGGAAAAAAGTTGAAGCGCTAAAAGGTGTAAGTGCCAATTACATACGTAATAAATAAATAACAGTGACCATTTTCCTCTCGATAGGGGAACGTTTATTGCCAATGATGCGATAGTATCCTTATGTTGGCCTCATGACCTCATGCTTTTCGATCAACAAAGCCAGATTATACAAAAACCGACCCAAAAATTGTATTGATATTCAAAACCTAGAACCAGACTACAAATTGCGGCCTACGGTCGAAAGCTTAATTAGAATAAAAGTATACCTCTGTGCTTGGGATTACATTTATAATATTTCATCCATCTTAAATCCATTCGTCCACCCACTTTGAAATCAGTTTTGATTCTTTGATGCTTACGATGAATTTTGAATTTCCCAGGGATTGAACAAAAAGCTATGTCAGATGCATAGCGTAATTGAGCGAACTATTTCAAATAACTATATAAATCTAGAGTGAAATGCGTCATGAAAATATTTTTAGAGGTGTGCTCTTTAACAGACCCTTATTCGGCTCTGAACGTATTAAACTAAATCAGCTGATGGACTGCCGCCGCTTGGGATATGTTTACAAAAAAACTGAGAATGTTGGTGATATACGAAAAGCAAATCAACACAGTTTTCGCTCAAGTTGCTTTTTTGCTATCTGAACAACGCCTGATTGGGCGAGTGTGTGAATACATGTGAAATGATCGTGCGGAATTCAACTGCCGAGTCTACCAAGTGACGTGCCAGCCGAAGTTCCATTCACAATTTCCCGTTTCACCATATTTAAAGAGTAAAGCTTGTAAATCTAACATCCTTGAGTGAAATGGGGGAAACCAACCTCAGAGGCGAATGGCTAAGGAGAGTGGCACTTGGTAAACCTTCTTCAAATCAGAAAATGCTATAAATTTTGCGATTGGCCCGTAATGTCAGTTCTGTTTTGACATTTGTGTAGTAAACACATGCGAAATACACGTTAATAAACAATGTTACGCTACACTGCTCCAGAACGCGGAATATTGCTGACTATTTATTTGACCAATAATCGGTCGGTGACTCTGGCACAACGTGAATTTCGTCGCAGATTTCTTCGCCGTCCAACGCTTACTGGTGAAACACTGCGACGTTTAGCCGCTCGCCTCGAACAGACTGGCACAACACGAGATGCTGCCAGGCGTGGCAGACCCCGGAGTAGCCGTTCTGCAGAGGATATTGCTGCTGTAACCGCAAGCTGTTAGCTGCTGACCGCCAATCGCGTCTAACATACGCTCAAGCCATCCTTAATCATCACCAAGAGAAAGATGATTTTTCATCAAAAATAATTATGAGTGATGAGGCCCATTTCCATCTTAGCGGGTACGTAAATAAGCAAAATTTACGCTTCTGGGGCACTGAAAATCCGCGTGTAACCCACGAAGAGCCATTACACCCGCTCAAAGTCACTGTATGGTGTGCTGTTTTCGCTGGAGGAGTCATCGGACCTTTTTTCTTCGAAGACGTCGCGGGCCAAACGGTTACTGTGAATGGTGAGCGCTACAGAGCAATGATCAACGACTTCTTTTTGCCGCAATTTGATGAATTGGGATTGGAACATATGTGGTTCCAACAGGACGGTGCAACCGATATGCTGAAGGATGCATTTCCCGGGCACCTAATCTCCCGTTTTGGCGATTTGCACTGGCCAGCAAGATCGCCTGATTTGACCGCTCCAGATTTCTTTTTGTGGGGCTTTTTGAAGTCGCGGGCTTATGTCAACAAGCCTCAGACTCTTGCAGCTCTTAAAGACAATATCTGTCAAGAATTTGAGGACCTATCGCCGGAAGTTTTGGCCAAAGCGATGGAAAATGCCATAAAAAGGGCTCAGTTGATTGCCATACTGTGGCGGCGGCCATTTACATAATATTCTCGACTTGATGTAAAAAAAATTAAAAGACCAAATAAAAATAATCCACAAGAAGAATCAAAGTTTTTGTAGTTCACTTTCAAGTAGTCCTTATTGCGATTTATGTATAAGTAGCAAATAACTACTTCACATAAGGTCATTTATTTCCATATTTTGCATATTTTTTAAATACAAACTCACTTCTAGGAAGTAGCTTTGGGGACTACCCTTAATTAGCTACCTACGAGTATACGGCTAAAATCTGTTCGCCTTGACAACATTTTGAGCAACGTTACTGTTTCTTATTATCTTATTGGGCGCAATTTTTATTTTTTGTTCTTAATCCATTTCTTTATTGCGATCTTTTCTTTAAGCACTAAGCAATATTTTTACTTTAAGCTATTTAATTTATTTAAGAGAAGAAATATTTATGTAACACACCCAGTGGTGCAACCATTTACTAATTTTATGATAAATAATAATTTAGACTAATTTTTTATCATGTGAAGTATTTTGTAGATTTTCTCTCGAGTCTGGTGAAGGTTATGGGATTTACCTACAATTACTTCTGGGACAAGAGGGTTCGTTGAATGCTATTGGAGTCGTGTGTTGTGTGATGCAGCATATTTATTTATTTCTTTACTTATTGTGTTTACTTGAGTTCATGATGAGTTTGTGTATTGGTGATATAATAAGGCCCATTTTGAGATCACTCTGAGGGTTTCCGACTGGAATGTTTGAAGTATTTTGATGTTGGATTTAGCCGCAGTGCCCCATAGTTGTATGCCAGAGTATAGAGTAGGAGCTTGCTTTTGAGAGAAACATGAGACTTTGGATGCAGTAACCAATATAGGATTCTGAGTTTTATTCCGAGAGCCGTCCGTTTGATGAAAATATGAAAGTTTTCTACCAAGATGCATGCCGACTTATGTATTTTGACACGTTAGTTTGGGCGATTATATAAGTATTCTTGAGCCTAACGGGTGGGCAAGTTTCTCGATTGTAAAGTAGTGTAAAAGTGACTTGGGAAGATTTGTCTCATTTGGCTTAATGCGTCACTCTCTAAACGAATAAATTTTGTATCTTTCTATAGTTTTCGGGAGGCCAATTGGGGGGAGAGTCAATTGTAAATACGGCGGGAGTACGAAAGTGGGCGCCAATGATCTTGACCCTTATTCTGGTTCTAATTAAATTTTTTATTGTTCTTAATTTTTTCAAAGCGAGTACCATTTGCGGAGGGAACGGATCCTACTTACCCATAAGAATAGATTTTTTAACAAAAGTGGATTACGACCAGCTTCGCTGTGATTCGTTAGTCTTTACTGAACTATTTGGTTTCTAATTTGATTTCCCAGAATAGCGAAACCCTTTACTTGATATTTTTCAGCACATCAGATGATCCTATAAAATTAAGTTGCGAGTTTCTCCGGAAAACCGATTCAGAAACTGATATTAACGAATCACCCACTACCAGTTAAGCAGGGTGGCACTTTCCTTGCCACACTCAACTTTCGTGTTTCTATTATAATGCGCTTAAGAGTTTTTAACACTACTTTGCTGCCTAGTAACACATACTTATGCCCTCATATGTATGCACGTACTTGTATGTGTTTGTAACTGAGTGCATTTCAAAAGGGGATTGTTTAAGCTTTATTGTTCAAGTAAAAAATAACGTGAAATAGAAGAAAAAATGCGATAAGCACATTCACGCACATTCATCCACACACACATTAACCCATTTAACTCATTCTCGTGAAAATTTGAGCAGTAACAGCGCATTCAAGCAGGCTAATAAAAAGTATAAGGGAATGAGGAAAAAACGATTTAATGCAGCATTAAACACGCAGCCGCTGAGGCGTATACTTAACTGCCGCTACTTGTGCTGCTTCCTCACCTCATACAAAAAAATACTTTTTTTCTATAATTATAAGGGTTTTTTATATTTTCTCCTATACGATAACATTTACATATATTTAAAGAGCTTTTTCGTCCGAATTGCCCTCAAATGGTTTGCAGCTGTTTTTATGTCATTAATAAACAGAAATAAAAAAAAACTACCAAGCCCGATTTATTTACACTACAAATACAGAAAAATGCATAATTAAATTGATTATTCCCGAATAGCGCAAACAACTGCATGCTAAATGTGATTTAAAGTGTCACATTTTTTAGTTGTTACTTTTCGCATGGACTCAAATTGGACTGATTGTGTGCACAGATTTAACCAAATGAAAAGTTACAAATCCATTCGGTAGCCATGAGGAATTGAATTAAACAAAATTTTACGCTTTTGGTTGGGCTAAAAAATTCTCCAACTACTTCTTTGTACTTCTCAATACTTCTCATGCAGAGAAGGTCACCACTTCCTTTGTTAACATCCGCACGAACTGCATCAGTGGCAGAGGATTTACACTCATGCGTAAGGCCGGACCCAGCCAGCGGAGTTACTGATCCTTATGTGCTGTACCATGTCTCAGTCGTCGAAAACTCTTCCAGTGGCCTATAAATCTTATTTAAAATATGAATCTAAAACTTTCCAATAACCTTCGCGTCGAGGGGTTTATGAGGAATGGTTTTTATGCGTCGGTAAGACAGAATAAGCTTGTATTTTGATGGGTTCTAAGACACCGCGGTGGCGATCAGCGGATACCCCATTTGGATCAGGTGCCAATAATCTGTATCAGTTCTAGAGTAATCACGAACTGGATCAGCGATTATGCAAGCTGTGAAGTGTCTTGTGACAAACCCGAACAGAAAACTGTCGAACTTTCTACTAAAACTTGCAAGGAAAGATGTTCGGTTGATGGCCGGTATTATTACAGGACACAACCCACAACATATGCCGACCACCATTGGAATCAGTGAGCATTTTTTCTGTGAGTGTATAGCCTTTGCTAGAGCAAGGCTACTCATTTTGGGTTCCAATGTCATGAGAATTAGTGAAATTAATTCTCTCAAACTGGAGAATATTTTCAGATTTGCCAAAGAAGCTAGAAAATTCTCATAGGAATAGTTATTTCTGTCTCTGTCCTAATCTATCCTCTTTGTTTCTCTCTGTCACTTCTCTCCTTTTTTCCTTGACTATCTACCCTTTTTCTTTCCAGAGTTTTGTATACAATGGCCTTTTTAGCCTGGATGTTTTAGGAGTTAGTGAGAGTTCTTGGCTCGAATTTCAAATTTATAAAATTATCAATTCCAAATATCTACACTGCGAGGCGAAGTTTTTGCAATAAATTGCATTTCGTAATTTACCTATGATCTATATAACGGTTTTCATTTGTGAAATTCCGTACATTATTTCATTTGATATTTGCGATGATTTCATCTCTTTGTAAAAAAGCCAAAGCTTTGAATTAAAAAGATTCATTTTAATTAACTTTTTTTTTTATCTGACAGGTCATACAGAAAATAATTTAATTTGCATTAAATAATTTTTTTTTTTTCGAAATTACTGAATTCTCAGTGTATCACTTCATCGAGGGCTGTGCTTTAAAGTTATTCGATACATTAGCCGCCGTATGGAAATTTCGAGTTGTTCACAGATGCGTGAGTGAAAGCGTGGCTACCAGTACGCCCGTGTGTGTGTTTGTGTATGTGTGTGCATTCAACCAGCAGTCCATGAAAAATTCGCTGGAATTTTGTTAATTTAAATAGTTTTTCATTTAGGAATTCTAATTATGAGCGTAAAAATATCGCAAACCGAATCGATTTTCCTCAACGACACGGCCTTTTAATGCACACAAAGCACGCAAATTGTTCGCGTTGATTAAACATTTTATAAATAATAGCAAAAATGTGCGCGGGGCGATCCTTCGATATGCGGCATAAATAATTAAAATACTGGCAGTCGCGCCCTGCAAAGCTTACCTTCCCCCACTTACGCTTCCGCCTCTTCGATTGCCATGAATTTGACTACAAACCGCGTACGCCATGCCGATTCGCCAAATAATCAGTGTGAGCTATGCATGCCAGCGGCTTGCGGCCACAATAAGCCATACGCATGTGGCCAAGGCTGGCTGCGAGCTGGGCGTGCTAGGCGTGTTATGCAGTAAATCCATTGTGGGCTAGCCGCAGCCGCATGTAGAGAATGCAAGTTGACGTTTGCAGGACACGCCGCTTCTGTTGCTGCGCTGGTGGTCAACCGAAAATGATTTTTAATTGTAATTTCATTGGATTGGAATTGTTTAAATTTGTCAAGCGTAATTTGGTGGATTTGTGGTGTTTGATCCGCGCATAATAATAAGAGTACCACAACAATTTTTTCTGCTTCCATAGCGAAATGTGATAAGGAAATATATTTGAATATTTTAAGGCAGAATTTTAAGCAATCAGGAGAGGGAGTCGGCCTTATGTCTAGTTTCAAACTGTACGAAGACAATGAGCCTAATGTACGAGAGTGGCTGCCCTATAATTGGCCAAAAGTTATTGCTACCCTATCGAAAACTTGTGAGACGACTTGGAGCGGGATGTGCGACAGAGACCAGTTTCTTCTCCCAGGAAACTTAAATAAAGCTTACAGCAAGAATGGGAGACAATTCTGTCCGATTATACGCAAAAAGTAATTAAAAGCAAGCAAGAACGTTTTTCCGATGTTGTTAGAAACAATGGATTTAGTACTAAGTATTAATTTTGTTAATTTTAAGCATTTTTTATAATTATTTTGCTACCGTATGGGACAACCGAATCATAATAAAACCTGATTTGCTGACTATTTTGTGTTTTCTTGTTGTATTTTGTTTATGGCAATTACATTTTTTAACCATTGCCAATATATTGAATCGAAATAGATTTGTGAAACTATCTAGTTATTTTTCTCCTAAATGATTTTTTTCAAATTTTATTTAAGAATAATTCAAAATTAGGACCATATATTAAAAAAACCGAATCTTAAAATTACCCACTGCAGGTATTTTTTTTTAATAAAACCATTTTCAAATGGATCGATAATCATTAACGAAAGCTTACGGCAGTTGCAGAGCTAAGGTTGGTTTAACACAACGGTAATTGAAAATAGCAATAAGCTGATAGCGGAAATTTTAACCCTTTCGCGTCTTTACTAAAGAGACTAATCGTTAAAAAAAATCACTTTCAAAATATGTTAGATGGCAGAACAGCAGATGAACTATTACTACAACTACTTCAGTTGACCTTTTACGTAAATGCAATTAAAAATTAATATTAAATTTAGGGGAAGTGCATTTGTCTGTCTATCTATTCTGTAAGATTTGTACGTTACCGTGAAATTTCAGGTGGTTCATTTTTATCTTTAATTAGCTTGTTTACTTGGCTTGATTTGTATTTTCTTTTCTTCGCCAAATCTTCAAATTAAGGCTATCCCAAAGTCAAGCTTGTATCCGTTTTCTGGCATTCTTTAATAGAGACCTAAAGGCCTAACTAAAAAAATACAAGAGGACTCTTTAATAAGTTACAAGACTTTTAATATCGAAGCTTTCCCTTCATGAGTGAGGTATTTCTGAAGCCCTAAGCGAATGATTCGTGCACTCTGAAGTGAGTCTAAAAAATGCTCCAAAATGATTTCAAATCCAATGAAAACGAGGTGTATTTGACAAATTTTCAGTGAATTTCGGCGTTTTTTTAAATAATAGGTATTTGGAGTTATAATCGAAAATGTAGTGCACTTTCTTGATATTTTTTAAATCCCTTTATAATAGAATGAGCAGTCCAAAAACCTGTAGAAGAAGTAAAATTCTTGATTTTTACAACAAAAAGAAAAAAAAAGTATTCCAAAAAAGATCAAGAATTGAAATCTTTTTGGATCTTTCTTTCAGCTTAGCTAGCCGGGAAGTTATTTCCCACAAAAATCCATGAAAGCAGTATTGTTAATTTTTTTTTATTTATTCACGTCAATGGTTACAAGAATCTTACAGACATGCTGGAACACAAAAGATCCATTATAAATAGAGAGTCGCAATTCTCGAATTCTCGAATGGGGAAGATATCTTGGCAACACAAAATCAATGGAGTCTATAATCGTTCTATTTAACTCACCCTCGTAATAGGGGCAAAGTTTTAATAGTTTTGTTTGATTGTTGTAACATTAAATGGATAGTAAAGAACTTCAAAAACGAACAAGATGGACTGACGGGTTCGTCTATTTCCAAGGGATTCCAGATTTATTACCATGCACCGAGCGCAGAAGGGGGGTAATGGATCAGAGAAATTAAAATGTTGTAGAGCGAATCAAATTAAATTTCGTTGCACCCTTTCAATTCTGTTTGAAAAAGAGGCACAGATTGGATTCCACACCAAAGATGCATATTCGAGCACAGAACGAACTTGGGAGTTATATATGTAAGTTTTTATAGCATAGGGGTCTTTAAGATCTCTCGCATAGTACCTCAGAAATGCCAACTTAGCATACGACTTCGGCAATATCTGACTACCATTTTTTACGAATGTTCAACCAGAGGTAAATGTCAAATGAAAGAACAACATTTGGTAAACTATAGGGTGGGCCATGTAAAATTTGCTTTTTGAATCGGCTATAAAAAAAAACTAATCAATATTTTTTCAAAATTTTTTTTTTGTTTTGAACACTGAACATTGTCATTTATGAATAAAAAATAATATCGTTCAAATGAATGCCACGACTGGTTTTACAGTAGGCCATTCGCTCAACCCAATTTTTAAGCACATTTTCGATTGTTTGGGCTCCAATTTCATGAATGGCAACTTCGATTTCGTGTTTTAAAGCATCAATCGTCTCTGGATGGTTCGCATAGCATTTGTCCTTAACGGCTCCCCACAAAAAATTGTCCAACGGGCTTAAATCACAGCTCCGAGGCGGCCAATTTATATCGGAATTCAAAAACGGTACCCAAAAGTTCGAGTGTAACTATGGCAGTGAGACAAGTTGCACCGTCCTGTTGAAACCAAATGTCGTCCATGTCATCCTCTTCAATTTTTGGAAACAAAAACTCGTTGAGCAAGTCACGGTAACGCTCGCCATTTACTGTAACCACGGAAGAAGAAGAAGACTCACCACTTTGGAAATAGGTTTTCAATATTTCCTAATTTTGTTCAAGCGTATAGCGTCCCATTTCGTAAATGTCAAACCTTTAAGTAAACTATGAACACATTTGATATGTCATTTGTGTTACCATTCTCAAAAAAATATGTAGTTAAAAAGCAAACGCTATATGGCTCACCCTGTATAACGGAAGGAATAATATAAGCGAAAGCTACACCGATAAATTTTCGCTAATTTTATCAAAATCGATTACTTAAGCGATTCAGTTTTCTTATTTGAAATTGTAATTTATGAAAATTAGTTATGCATTTCCAATAAATATTTAAGGTGCTAAAAGTCTGTTCCCGAAGTTAATAAAAGTTGCATTCAAGAATAATTTTTTTAGTTTTTTTAATTGTTTGTTTATTTATTTATTCAGTAATGCCTAAGAAAAATTCAGAACAGACGTTTGAGAGAGTAATTCAAAACTAGAATACAAGCATTTTAGAATATTTAAGATAAATAAAATAACCGAGGAGTATTTGAGAGAAGATTTTTGGTTCTTTGCACGTTGAATGACGGTGAGTAGGCTATGGAATAATGAGCTGTATGAGCTTTACGACGACATAGACAGAGCGCAGAGAATAAAAATCCAGCGGCTACGTTGGCTGGGACATGTCGTCCGAATGGATACGAACGTCTCGACTCTGAAAGATTTCGACGCGGTACCAGCAGTGGAAGAGGAAGCCCTCCTCTGTGCTGGTGTGTTCAACTGGCGTCGGATAGAACGAGAAAGAAACGACTGATGCGCTTTGTTATAATCGGTCAAAATCACATAAGCTGTTATCTCACCATCAAAAAGACAAGACATAACGAAAAATTTAGCCAGTAGCTACTTAAAGTGAACTGTTCTGTCCAACATAATAAAACCTATCAAAACCTTACGGTGAGAACAATTAGGAAAAGAAAGGTGCCAGTAAGGATACATACATACATATGTACATTTCTATCTTATTTATACTCGAGTCTAGTCTTGTGCCTGGATATGTGAATATCTACAAGAGGCAATTCCAGTTTGATATCGCAAGGCCACATAGCAAAAATTTATATGTAAACATTGGTGCATAAATCTTGTTAAAAGCAAATTATCCTTAAAAAAGAGCAACAATTTACACAAAGATGTTGCATATTAAATCCTTTGTGCTTTCGACTCACCCACATCGCTCACAAAAATTTAGTAAATCCTGTTATTGGCAACAAAATATTTACGTTCATATATCCCAACAAACGGGCGTACATGAAGAATGTAGGGAAGCAATATTTAGTAGCTGTTGCCAAATCCTTTTGGAGTGCCTTTACATGTTCTGTATATAAAAGTGTGTGTGTGTGTGTGTGTGTGCATACTAGTAGCTTGCTCGGTATTGTTAGATGCCAGACATTCAATATGATTATGTGCGAATGAGTGCATTCGCCACACACACACACACCCCCATAAGCTCAACACAATCACATTAAAGCACACAGACATACACACACATGCATGCTTGTGTATTTATACATGCACGCATCATTCGTGCATCTCAGCTTCCTTCAGCTTTTGCAACAAAAATCTAAGGAAATTAAGTAAATGTTTACTGAACACCAAAGGAAAGATAACATGCAACGAGCATCTACAACAAAAAAATTATGGAACAAAAGCACATTGAATGGAAAGCTGCATCAGCACCACAAAGTGATTGAATTTCAACAAGCAGTATAAATTTTACTGTCAGATGTGGCTACTTTCTCAGGTGAAGCCTGAGTAGCGGCGACCGGGGCAGGGAAAGTGCCTAATGTAAGGAAAATTTATGTCGAAGGAGTCGATGCACTGGTGTTTTGTCTATTGTGAAACATTGTTATTACTTCAGGTGATTGTAATACTGCAATTTAACTCTGATAAAATCTTATTACTGAACCTAACATACAAATATTACGTTTAATATGCGCATTGGGATGGTCTAAGCCAAGGCGGAGAGCTCGCTAAAATTTTCACAAGGATAGTCAAATTCTGTAAATGCTGGCTAAAATTTCATGCAATGAGGAAACTTTTGGAAAATTTAAATTTAACATTCAATTCTTCCTTTGTGTTTTTGAGATGCTTGCGAAAACTATAACTGAGGGTTTTACATTCGCTTTGAGCTTCTTTTATGAGTAAATTGATATACAATGAAATAGTTGGACGAAAATGGGGGAACTAAAATCTGACTATAGGTCCATTCTTAATCACTGCAACTAAAGAACTTCAGTTGGAAGGGTAATATCGTAAAGGTTTAAAGAGCTACGGACACCGCAGCCGAATGGGTTGGTGCGTGACTATCGTTCGACAGTGCATGGGCTCGAATCTCAGTGCATGAAACACCAAAATATTTTATCACATGAAGTAGTATCCTTACATTGAGATTGTACTAATTTTTGGCTTATAATTTTGAGGAGTGCCAGCAGAATCATTGAAGCGAATGTAGGAGAATCGGTGCTCAGGAGATTGGTGAGTAGAGGTACACGGTAGGGCTGAGTCCTTTTTTTGGAACGCAGTTTTTAATAATAGAATTGGTGAGTTGTAAAGTGATAGCTTACGCCTATGATGTTGTTATTGCTGTCTCTGTAAGTTTGTATCTACATTAAGAGACCTGATACAAAATACTCAAGATATAATTTCTAGGTGAGCAGAAAGTGTGGTGATTGTTCACTAGGAAACATAAAATCCCTCGGTTGAGTTCAATTATACTCAAGGGGGAAGCTCTTGTGATTTCGGTACTTGGAACTACCATAGATTGGAAATTGGCTAGGAAGTCAAACATCTTAGAAAGAGTTGGGGAATTGAGCCTGGTGGTGTGCTATGTAGAAAAAGACCTATTTTAATGAGAGATTAGGGGTTTGCATGCTTGATTTCTTTCGTAGCTGTAGGAATGAGGACGAATTGGAAAGAAATCAACACATTTCTTTCAACTAGAAACAAAAACCGATATTTAAGATCATACTTCTTAATGAATATGGGTAATCTATACACTTTAGGTATCCGTTTGCGTTTTGTTCAAAGCTCAGGAGGGTTCATGGAGGGAAGGGGAAATGTAGCCTAACCCCTGCGGCTCACAACGGACTCATTTTGTAGCCTTAGTGGCTTCGCTGTTCCTGTGTGCGATGTGGCTGTAAAAACTACCTACCTACGAGGACCTCATAATGCATAAGGGTACTGAGCACCTATTCTTTAGATTTATCTTCAAAATTGTTTTTCGCAGTCGCCTTTATTTCGTTGTTGTCCGAAAGGCATCATTCCCACAACTCCGTTTTTAATTTAAAAAAAAAAAAACGAAAATGTCACCGGAAACGCAGTCTCCAGTGAATTTCTTTGAATCCCTTAGCTTTTATGTTATACCTTAAAACTCCAGCGTAGTCAGCTTTCCGCTTGTCGGACGGTGTGAACACTCGCCGTTTCCAATGATTGCATACATTTTTTCTATCCAAATGCTCGTGAAAAATGTTTCCATTCATTCTTTGCTAGTCTGTAGTACTTCATAATTGAATTCTTCGAAGGGTTACTGCTACTTTTTTTTTACTTTTTAGACAAATAAAATTCAATACTATATTCAGACGGTGTGCGCCCCTTATATATATTATGTGGGCCTGTAAGGCCATCCTGAAGGGATGTACTCCACTTTTATCTTTAGCTCGTGTGTCTTTTTAGTATATTCTTTCGCTGGCAGAATCTTCAAATTGAGTGTATCTCACAGTCTTACTTATCTTAGAAAGAAATCGCGCTAATGGAATGGATTCTAAAATACCTTTTTATGAGCTATGCACCTTCTTATAAATATTAAAGATTTTTGAATTTTTTTTGGAATCCGAAATGAGCAATTTCTAAAATGAAAAATTCTATGCATTTTGAGTCTCATTTTCAGTTAATTTCGGAGCTGTTTTTAGTTGAGCATTTTTTGGTTTTTTCGTAATGGATTATTGCAGTTCATTTGGAGTCATAAATGTTACTTGTTGAGGTTCTTCAAACTCCTTTACAATGGATTATATAGTCCAAAAACCTCCAGAAAAATGTACATCTTTTGATTTTTACAAAAAAACATTTCAAAAAAGAATCAAAATAACACTTCTTTCAGCCTTAATTCGTCGTTGCTAGCCAGAAATTGCCAATTTTTCGACAGTTTCTCTAGTCACTAACATCACTGTTTGCACAACCTGCCGACTTTACTGTATATTGGAGTATTTCTTTCTTTTTTAACATGTAATTAATTCCCAAGTCAGTGCAAACATACGCCAGGCAAATCCTGACTCATTACTAAGTACCGTAGATCGTCGTATTATTGGTCGCCAGTCATAGATTTACTCGTTCTTTAAAACGTATTTCATTTCGGTTATTCTTAATTATTTTTATATTAAGTAAACGTTCTTTCCCAGTCGCTAAAGCTGAATGGGTTGGTGCGTGACTACCATTCAGAAGTGTACAGCACGAAGCAACAAATGAAGAAAATTTGCTTTTCTAATAGCAATTTTGTTTTTAAATATTTTTTTTTACCATTTAAAAAAATGATTTATGTAATGAAAATGTTTATTTTGACCTCTACGCACTTCATTGCGTATCTGTTAAAGTACTGACACTGTTTAATCCAAAAGTTTCAAATATTATTGACGTACGATGCACAACATCAGGAGGAGTTCCAGTTAAAAATTAGAATAATAATAATTTTCATAACAATGTTTCGAAAAAGATTAGCTAAAACTGAGTGCGTGATGAATAATTTTTGTATTGGCGTAATATTTTAATTGTATAGCTTCCTATACTGCATAGGGCCATATGTTGATATTTATTTGTATGTGAATTTACAATAAAGTTTCAAAAAATTCGTAAGGGAACTTCTGGCCAATCTTCGCTGTAGCTATCACATTTATTTATATTATCTGGGTATATATGTGCATACATATGTGTACATATCTCACGAACATCTTCATTCTTTTGCTGCCACATTTCATTTACCTTAAGCCGTTTTGCTGGAGCACTTAATCTGCAACAATTTATGCTTGTATTACAAGTGAAAGCAGCAGTGGCAGTGGAGCAATAAAAATAGCAAGTTAACCTCTCTGTGTGAGCGCAAGTGCGTTAGTGTGTGTGTGCGAGCACAATGAATGAGAATAGTGCAGTTATAACAACTGCAGAAAGGATAATAGCAGTAATAACAGCAGTCGAAATATTTACAGTACACGAGGAAAGTAACAACAATACAAACAGCAGAGAATCCACTTTCAACATGCAGTGCAATTTTTCAAATGGCCAAGAAACCAGAAAGCGCCCATGGAGATTTGCGACAGCAGGTGTGTGGAGGTAGGTGGGCTGCGCAAGACCAAAAACCCGCTCCAAAAGGGAAAGAATAATTTTTTTAAAGTGTTAAATTTCTTGTTCCTTTTCATAAATTTTATTATTATATTCATTAGAAAAAATCTCTTTCAGGAACTTTCGATCTTTTCGATTCGTGAAGAAAGTGCCCTTGTGACTGCCAGATGAAAACGAACTCCAGGTTTGATTATATCAGCAGAGGTACAAGTAAATTGAAAACGGATTAAGACATTTTAGAAACAAATAAATTTACTAAATAATAGTTAATAATATTTCGTCGTTATTTCCTTACCAACTAGAGCTGGTACTATTTACCAGAAAATATAAACCTCCACACTTTAGACTTCCCAAATTAGACAATCAAGTTCAGGAGTGAAACTGGACTCTAAACTCCATTGGAAGCTACACATTGAAAATCGGGTAAAAAGGGCCACTATAGCCTGTATTCTTGCAAATCTATGTTCGGCAAAAAATGGGGACTCAAGCCACAGGTCGTGCTGTGGATGTACAACGTAAAGGTTTTGCCAATTTTAACGTATGTGTGCCTAGTTTGGTGGGAAAAGGTTCCGAAAGGGACTAAGCTGGAGTTTGAGTGTCTTGCTAGGACAATCTTTCCAAATAGGAAGGATTGAAACGAGGGGAAAATCTGCGCCGAAGCTGGCACCTCTGTCTTCACTCCAATCTGTGAACGGAAGTCGGAGCAGGTGTTTTCTCTAAATCGGCCAATTTTTCTACCTCCTCAAGGTTTTGACGACACCATGAGGCAGATCCAAAATTTTTAGCTCCTGTAAGGAGGAGATCAAATCTCTTGGAAGTGCAGGTAACATATCTCTGACCTGGGTTCCAGAACATAGGAGGATGATGGGAAATAAAATTGCGGGTGAGCTTGCGAGGAAGGAGGCTGAATTGGCCTCAGAGACCTCCTCCCGGTCATTGGTAGTCTCCTGACTGTTGTTAATGGGCTATTGTACAACTTATTTCTCAGGAAAGCGCAGAAAAGATGGAGCTCCATTTCTTCATGTTCTATTTCGAAAACCCTTTAGCCCCAATACAATTTCCAAACTCGTAGCTGTTTTTACCGGCAATTGGGCGATCGACGCACACGTGAAAAAGCTAGGCTTACCCTTTAATCCGCATTGCAGAAGATGTGCAGATTTTTCTGAGGAGGAGACTGTTGAGCCCTTTCTCTGCAAATTTCCGGGTTTGACAATTCGACGATTAAGGTCACTGAGTGCTTCTTTCTTCGACAGCCTGGAGTAGTGCGCCAACCTTAGTCTAATCATGCCTTTCCATTACATCAACAGCTCTGGCTGGCTATAGATATCTTCTTGTTGGCAGTCGTACAAAGATATCGAAACGGGGAGTGCCGGACTGCTACTTCAACCATTTCCCCTACTTACCTACCTAATTTACCAACTTTTTCCGGTGTAACTAGAATAGAATATTCATCTTACTCAGAACAGTTTTTTTATAGATTTCTTTTACTTCATCAGTGGCTTCATTAAGGCTGAAGGTTTTATCCTACCTGCCCACTAATGGCATCATAAAATCAATGCAAAAGAAATTTTCACTCTCAGCGACTGATTTTATATATGAATTGGATGGTCTGGTCCAAGTGTTTTGATGGTTGCTACTGCTAGTCCGAACTCGATACAGCTGCCGTCTCTGCCTTCTGGACGTTTCTGGGTGAAAATATGGGTACTTGTATACCTGTACAGATGCACTATAAGGCCATGATTTATACGAGAGTTGTTTCTTCTTTATGTGCGTACTGCTTTTGATCTTGGTTGAGTTAGGTAAAGTAGCTTTCGTACGACTCATATAGGCCAGCTAGAGGCCCCTTTTGATACCAGCAATTTCAACCTTCTCCTACACAGAGCCATGCACCCGCATACATAGAAGGTGTTTAACTGTATATTCCTCTTCTGAATTCTGGCAGTCTCTGAAAAAGTAAAAATACTGTTCCCCAATTCTACTGGCATGCCTTCACATAAGAGAATGCCCAGATAGGACTCCTACTAATATCCTTAGGTCTTTCTTATTAAATTTAATTGGACTGTTAGTGTGACCCATAACCCATTCTGGACATGGCTGACTACTAATACTACATCTCTGCCTACAGCAATTGATGGCAATACTTGAAGTGTATCTGTCTATTTGTAGCTTACATGTTGCCAAGGGCAACTCTGTCAACTTTATCTTGAGTAATTTGAAGCGTTCTGCCCAGTTTAGTTAACTCGTCCCCCTTCAGTTACCCTCAATGTTACTGTGGCCCGCACCCAGATTAGAGTTATAGAGAAAAAGTGTGCGAGCATTCTTAAGTGTCCATTACACTCTACCACTGTTTTCGAAGAGTGTTTCCTTGATTCAAGCGATTTCAGAGCTGCCCGACTATCGGAGTATATGTAGATAATTCTGACTGTAATTATGTCTTTATTTAGAGCTAAAAGGTTTTCCTTAATCGCCAAAAACTAGGGCTTGGAATACCCTGCGATGATCACGTATGCGGAAAGGTATACTGATGGTATCCGAATAGATACTGCCTCCCACTTTATCGTTGAGTTTAGAATCGTCGGTATCTAAAAGTACACTGACTCCATTTTTATAAAGTAATAAACCATTTTCCCCGTCCTCGGTAGATGGAAATTTGAACGTATAAGGCCTGTCAAGGTGTGAATCTACCAAGCCATAAAAGTCAGTGGTAACCGGAATGCAAGGCAATGGACTGCGAATACGCAAATTATCCTTGTTATTTGTTGTAAGCATTGATGATACTCTCGTTCTTAGAGCGGAGTTTTTACAAAACTGGTTTATCGGCAGTAAATGCAACATGATATTTAACGCTGATGTCGGTGTTGTGCTCAGTGCCCCGCTAATACAAAGGCTAGCTACCCTTTGAATGCTGTATAGATGCTTCATCCAAGTTTTCTTCTCAAGAAGATCCAGACCCGAACTCCATGGATCTAAGGATTCTTGAATTTGTTTTAGCAGCGGTTAGGCGCTGGGTTGAAATCTGCAATCATTTTCCTTTATTTTAATTTGTTTTCATTTCTCTCTTTTTTAGTAGTAAACGGCCCATTGCTTATGAATTGTTTAATGACATATTGACGCATATACAGGGTGTGTTTCATGATTAAATGTTTTCTAACCATTTATAATATAAATAAAATATAATTTTGTACTTACATACGAAAATGCCAGTTGTTTTAAGCATATTTTCCCAATCGTTCCGAAATGCATAATTCTTGTGTATTGGCGAGAGGTACTCAGGCACTGAGACATTAAAAAAAATCTCCGCAACAATATTTGCTGATGTATGTTGACTTAAGTTTCCAGTTCATTATTCATTACATGATAAATGGTTGACTTACATTGACTAACATAAAAAGAACCACGTAACTTTTTACGCGTATTCACAGTTGAGGAATTATTTAAACAAAATTTTTTCGACACACTGCTCAGATATTAGGTGAGCGATAATAAATGATTATTGAACACCCTTTAAAAGAGTAAATAGTCATTCTTGCCAAAATGGCGGCCAAACCAAATCGAGACGGAACATAAAAACACCCTGTGTACGGCAATTGTGTGGAGGTCATCTTGCCGCAAAAGTAGCACAACACAAGTGACCGCTCATCTACGGGTAAATACTTGTATGTAGTCGCTCATTTGGACCTTTGTGGGCGTAATTCAACTGCTCTAACATAATCATGAAACTCTTATTTGTTTAACCTGGAATTTTCGAAATTTTCCACCGTCCATCGCAACAGAGTGATGGTGATGGTCGTAATTTTGTGGGTCTACTTATAGCCATATGAGTCATATGTAGGTTTGTAAGCAGATATGAAAGGCTATTATGGTAGACGAATGGTGCAATCAGTTGAAAGAGCGCATATCCACACATACATACACATATCTTTTCAACAGGCGGAGATACGTTTGCAGTCTTTGGAAATAGCATTAAATATAAATAGTTTTCTTAGGGCGTATGGAGATATGCAAGTGAGCAAGTATGTAAGTAGACAAGTATGACTCATCCTTCGGAAAATGGAAACAATAAACCCATTTTAAATTTAAGGCATCGCTGCAAAGGTGGAACCACTGCATAAAGAGGCAGACGCTAAAGAAAACTCATTTTTATTTCACAGATATTTACATACATACATATGTAACTGGGCTGAAAAGTCCCGGGCCTAACAAAGAAAAGACGTTTTTTCAGAGCCAATCTAACAAAAGTGACAGAAAAACGAGGGTTTTTAGGTCTGCGAATAGTCAGTGACTGCTGATTGGCTCCCAATCTAGCGAATACGGGGGATGTGGAAGCAATTCGAAGTTCAATTCATATATTGATTGCCTTGTGTCACGTTGTTTTTGGTCAACAGTTCTTTTGTTATCTTTACGATGTCAACTAACTCTCGCAACTTCACTTTTCAATCACTCAAAACGATTTTGCGGATTTTTTTTATGCTTTCTGGTGTTACCTCCTCATTTGGACGCCCACGGGGTTGAGCATCAGCGGTGTCTCTACGACCACGTTTGAAGTCAGTAAACTATCGTCTTATTGATTTTTCTGATGAACCGGAGTACCCATAGCATCTTTTAAGTCATTGCTTCCCTTGAGCGGTATTTTGAAAGTGAATGCTCCGCAATGGGGATGGACAATAAATTTCTCCTTTAATTATATTACAAACAAAAGACAGGGAGAGTATAGACCTTTTACTGTTTAGAGACTTTAAGTTAATTAAAATCAAGCGGGAATTATAGGAGGGGATATTATTTGGGAGTTCTAACGGCCTGAGAACATATTTAAGGAATTCCTTCTGTACCCGTTCAATTCTCTCAATTGCAAATTGGTGGCAAGGCCTCCTGAGAAATGTTGCATACTCTAATTAAGAGTGAACAAAGGAAGTAAAAAGCAATTTGAGAGGGTAAAGGTCTGAGAATTTTGAGCTGTTACGTCGTATAAAACCTAAGATTGAGTAATAAGTGGATACAACAAAGTTAATGTGACTATTGAATGAAAAATAGGAGTCAAAGATCACTCGTATTTGAATGGAGGAAGAGATAGAAGTAAAGTATTATATATATAAATGTAATTGGCGCGTACACCCTTTTAAGTTAGGCCGAGCTCCTCCTCCTATTAGTGGTGTGCGTCGTGATGTTGTTCCACAAATGGAGGGACCTACAGTTTGGAGCCGACTCTGAACGGCAGATATTTTTATGAGGAGCATTTTCATGGCAGAAATACACTCGGAGGTTTGCAATTGCCTGCCGAGGGGCGACCGTTATTAGAAAACTGCTTTTCTTAATTTGGTGTTTCACCGAAATTCGAACCTGCAATCTCTCTGTGAATTCCGAATAGTAGTCACGCACCAACCCATTCGGCTACGGCGGCCGAAAGTATTAAAGTATTAAAAATAAAAAAAATAAATAATTGGCGCGTACACTTCTGTTAGGTGTTTGGCCGAGCTCCTCCTCCTATTTGTGGTGTGCGTCTTGGTGTTGTTCCACAAATGGAGGGACCTACAGTTTCAAGCCGACTCCGAACGGCAGATATTTTTATGAGGAGCTTTTTCATGGCAGAAATACACTCGGAGGTTTGCCATTGCCTGCCGAGGGGCGACCGCTATTAGAAAAATGTTTTTATTAATTTTGCTCTCACCGAGATTCGAACCAACGACCTCTCAGTGAATTCCGAATGGTGATCACGCACCAACCCATTCGGCTACGGCGGCCGCCATACAATAAAATGACATTTTGAGTTTTGCCAAAAGTAACCTGAAAACATTTCTTGTTATTTAGAGAGATGCCAGAGTTACTGCACCAGCGAACGAGCGCAATCATTTTCGATTGCGGCATTGGAATATCTGTAGTTTTTCTAATCGCAGAAAATATTTTTAAATCATCAGCATTCAGCAGAGAATTGACAAACGAAAAATAGGTACTAATATCATTAATAAATAGAACGAAGAGAAGAGGCCCTAAAATATTGCTTTGTGGCACACCTGAAGATGCAGTGAAACGTTCCGAATATTCACTCTCAATCCTTACGACACACCATCTATCGGATAAATAAGAATTCAACCATTGAAGGAGAACAGAATGAAAACGCAGCGATGTTATATATATATATATAATTGGCGCGTACACCCTTTTTGGGTGTTTGGTCGAGCTCCTCTTGCCTATTTGTCTTGATGTTGTTCCACAAATGGAGGGACCTACAGTTTCAAGCCGACTGCGAACGGCAGATATTTTTTAATATTTGAGGAGCTTTTTCATGGCAGAAATGCACTCGGAGGTTTGCCATTGCCTGCCGAGGGGCGACCGCTATTAGAAAAATGTTTTTCTTAATTTTGGTGTTTCACCGAGATTCGAGCCAACGTTCTCTCTGTGAATTGCGAATGGTAGTCACGCACCAACCCATTCAACTACGGCGGCCGCCAGGTAAATTTACGTAATAAAATTCTGTGAGAAACTGTATCAAAAGCTTTAGAAAAGTCCGTGTAAACACAATCACTTGAAAACCTTCAGCAAAAGTTGAAAATCAGGGACAGAAGTATTTTTTTTTTATTATGTGCTTCTGTAGGCGGCAGCCTTCTAATGCAAATATCTTCTAAGGAATCATAAGTAGATGTGTGGCATCTCCAGATTTCGGTGATGAGTCAGATGCTAATACTCTTACCCTTTGGCAGACAATGCGGTATGAATCGGCGCATGGTCCTGCTCTATTATTACACCGAATAAAAAAGGCTACTCAAATGCGAACGAGAACTTTGGCTTTCTCTGTCTCTCTTTGCCTTGTCCCTATTAGGGGTCAACCCTCCTTGCCTTCATGCGCTAGGTTCCTTTTTCCTGTCCCGTCACATCATCAAGGTGCTACTCTCTTATGTCGCTTTGTATCGCATTTAATTATGTCGTTTGTGGTCTTCCTCTAGTTCTTGTTGGTTCAGTTATGCTCATGGCGAGTTCGACGATGTGGTCTCGTGCCTACGCATTACCAGTTCGTATCATCTTAGACTACCTTCCTCATTTTTTCCAAAATTGGTGCGATTTTCATATCTTCCCGTACTTTGACATTTTTCACTTTGCCCACGCGCGTGACTCCTGTTGCCCAGCGAAGTATTTCCATTCCACGAGCATCTTCTGGTTGTGCTTATCTTGCGTTGTCCAACATTCTGACCCGTACAGCATTACTGGTCTCACACAGGTTTTGTACACCTTAATCGTTAATGGTATTATCCTGTCACATAAAACGCCAGTTGGGTTGCGCCACTTTAACCACGCCGCATTAATTCTGGTTGTCACATCTTTGTCTATGTTTCCATTTTTGCTCAGGACCGATCGCAGGTACTTAAAACTTACTGTCAGTGTTATTGGCTGTTGTTGTCTGGTTCCTCTTCGCCAACGGTAGGTGCAGGTACTCAGTTTTCTTCACATTCCGGTGTCTGTCAATATATCATGCCAACTATTCAGTTTGCTCCACAGATAATCAAGGTCCTCGCCCGAGTAAGGGATATTCCATAGCGGTTTATTTTGAACTTAAGCTGCCAGATGCTCCATAACAATGTTGAAAATCAAAGGTGGTAATTTTGTGGTACATGTCTTGTGTCAGGTTCATGCATAGTTCCGGTCTTCTCTAAATCTACAAAAACCGTATGCCGATTTTTCTTCTTTCTTCGAACGAGAACCTTGACTATGCTGATTAATTTACGGAAGTGAGAGGTAGTCTAGTGGAAAGCGAAGGCCTCTCGCTAATCACAAATCTCGTATGTATATATAATAGGTATCTTGGAATTGTGTATTATACATAAATTACGAGTATATTCTCACAGTTATCTGCCCAAATATGTATTAAATACTTTATCCACCAATCAGGTTTAAGAACAACCGAGCTGAGCTTTGATGGATTCAAAACATTGCATACTAAAACCTATGAATTCATTGCATATTAATCGCAATTACGCAAATTTTCGAGCATTTCAGAAACGCTTGTCTGCATGGAATACAAACAAATTTAGGTCGCAGTTGGAAACCAAATGTTGCTTTTAATTAATTCTTCCAAAAAATCTCTACCAGGTATCCATGTAAATGTATGGCTAACTGTAGCTCTCAGCAGCCAAAACATGCCATAAAATTTGCCCTCAGTCTACGCAAGCCACTGCACTGCACAAATGCCATATAGAAATGCGCTCGGTGCCAGCAGCTACGGAATGGCTTTTATTTTTAGTTCATGCACTGCGCGCACATGAATGCTAGCACCAATACTTGCACAAATGAATATAAAGCACACTTTATTAAAGAAGTCACAGACATTTTGTTGCAGGCGACAGCGTTATTGCTACCTGCGGCAATGCAACACTGTGGCGCCCCCAACACGCACACACACACACATACACCCTTTCAGGTCGACTTGTTTGCTTGCATTGCCGGTGGCGTCGCTGGGACTGTTGTCAATTCTTCATTAGATATATATTTTCGTTTTTCCCAGGCACTCGGCTCACCTCCCTCTGCAGTGGTGAACCTAAGAATAGAAAATTTTATTTGCAACCTTTTATAGCCACGTTGACTGTGGTGACTGTGCTTGTAACGCCGTAGGTCATTTGTATCACGGAGATGAATACTGGTTATTATATTTGGTTCTAGCTGTGCTTTGGCTGACTGATGCAGAGTTGATTTTACTCCACAGTGCATTCAATTTGGTTGGGGACACCGTAAATAAATACGGTCTGATATTGTGTCAAAGCGTTTTTTACTTTCTCTTCATATCCAGGTATGTACACACACGCACATACACATACATAGGCAGATTGTACGAGGATTTTAATTTTCTTTTCATTGCCCTGACATTGAAGATATAATTCACTGGCATTGCTGAAGTGGAAAGCTGAAAGTGTGGCTGCTTCAGTTTTCCCCATTGCAAAATTTCACATAACAAATGGTTTTATTGAGTCTAATGTCACATTCCTTTAATTTTAATAAAAACGATAAAGTAGTTTCAAGGCAGGTATAACTTTTTTAATGCTTATTGGGAACCGTATAGTTTGATATCCTTGTAAAATCAGATACGTCATTCTTTTAAATAATACAATACGTGGGCAAAAATTGACAAGGACAGGGCAGTAGTTTTACGAAAACATTTGTCAAAAACTTTCCAGCCCAACAAAAATCAATATGAAAATTTGTGTATAGATAAAAATGCCACTATTTCACTCATTCCTATAAAAGAACTCAGATGAGAAATAAATCAACTAAGATATAAAAAAGCGCCCACATTTAGGTTAGGTTAGGTTGACCAGGCTGGCTGAAGGCCATCACATAGTCCTATTGGTCCTTAGTGGTACAAGATGAAGCTTGACCCTTACGTTTCCTGCGTCTTTTGTGATTCTAAGTAAGCTCTGAAGCTCTATCCCAAAATACACTCTAACCTCTCATATTCTAGAGCTCCTAAACATTTCATTCGGGAGCGCTCACATTTGATTTAATTAAAAAAAATGTTATCCAAACTTCTAGGTTAGTTTAATAAAGTTATTTCATCATTGGATTCATTTTCACTTGTTACAAACCTGTTGAAAGTTAATCATCATCATTATAGTTCCTCGAGCTCCGTTACGGAGCATAGGGTCAAGCAACATTTTTCCACTCCTTTTCCTTACCGGCTTTTACTTTTACTCGCTGCCACGTCAGGTTTTTGTTCCCAGCTTTTAATTCACTTTCGATACAACGACGCCATGAGCTCCTCGGCTTGCCTCGGTTCCGCTGACTCTGGGAATTGCAGTCTAATGCTTACCTGCTGATCTCCGTGGCTGCCTTGCGTAGTGTACGGCCGAACCACCTCTACTTGCGCTCTTTTATATCTCGCGCCAGTGGTTTTTGGTTAGATCGTCGGTGTAAGTAGGCGTTTGACATCCAATTGTCTGACCACCAAATGCACAGGATATATCTCAGGCTGCGGTTTACAAACATTTGCAGCTTTTAAATGGTTTCTGCTGATAGACACAATGTTTCTCAAGCATTTCAGGCTTAATGAATTAAAGATTCGAAGTTTGGTATGCGCGCTGATTTGTTTGGACAGCATCACTGCTCGGAGATTAGCAAATGCGTTTCTTGCTTTCTGCAGCCTTGTGAAAATGTCACTTTTGCATCCCCCATCTGCCGTGAATTGGTTTCCAAGATATTGAAAGCCACTTACTTTGTGAATGATGTTCTCGCCAATAGTGAAGGACCCGTCATTCGCAATTATCGCGAAATATTTAGCTTTCTTTACATTAACGTTGAGCCCATCAGTGTTAGGGAGTCTAACAAGGTCGTTCAGTTTTCTTTGCTCCTGTGATCTGCGCTGAGAAATCAGTACTGTATTCTCGGCAAAATCTAAATCTTCAAGATGTCCCATTGAAATAGGGTGCCACATTAAACCTCTTCTTCTTATATTAAAAACTAGCAAACCCGGCCCCCTTCGCTGGGCACACTAAAATAGAATAGATATGGTTTAGAACAGAAAATATATGCTTTTCATATTATTTATTTCTTTATTCTTTATTCAAGCGCTTTGGCATTAACAATATTTTTTGTTTTTCTATTTGTTTTTGAGTAAATATAAAATATAAATTGAAAATCAGGAAAAAAGAAGATTGTTTTTAAATTTCAAATCAACGCATATGATCATCCATGAATTTTTCGTTTCAATTTATATGTTTTATTAAGCATTGGAGCTTTTTTAACCATTATCCATTTATATTTTTCAAAAAAAAAAAACGAAAAAAATTTTTTTTCCACGAACACATAATTTCATTCGGATTTCACATTAAATTCTCAAATTTCGTAAGAAATTATTCACTGTTCCAAAATCCACTCCAAAAAAATTCACAAACAATTTTTACATGTTGCACTTACTTTTTCCTTATGGCATCCAAATCAGAAAGAAATATTGACACATTGTAACTCACACTGTCAATTTGACAGTTCAGTTCCGCCCCAAGCGTTAAAAAAGTAAGCGACATTATGGCTGGTTCAAAAGAACGATGTACCCGTTGCCAGTGCTCCGAATTACAACCACATTTTACGAAACCCATTTTCAATACTTACTTAACAATGTGCGTAAGTTTGGTTTAATTCGGTGCAAAGACACGGCGGGTCCACGTTTTGGCATATATTTCGAGACCCTAGTCATCAATAGGTATGAAAATTACCCCGTATTAAAGCACTTATCAACAGCTTTCATTTGATACCCATATTGTACATACACAACCAAAGGTTACCCGGGTCCACGTTTTGACCTATATCCCGAGACCCCAGTCACGTAGCGGCATGAAAAATACTTTGTACTAAAGTAGTCACCAACAGCTTTCATTTGATACCCATATTGTACATACACGTCCGAAGGTTACCCGGGTCCACGTTTTGACCTATATCTCGAGACCCTATCTACCAATAGGTATTCAAACTATACGGAAATCATCTTCAATACCTACTTAACAATGTGTGTAAGTTTGGTTTAATTCGGTTCAAAGACACGGCGAGTCCACGTTTTGGCATATATTTCGAGACCCTAGTCATCAATAGGTATGAAAATTACCCCGTATTAAAGCACTTATCAACAGCTTTCATTTGATACCCATATTGTACATACACAACCAAAGGTTACCCGGGTCCACGTTTTGACCTATATCTCGAGACCCCAGTCACGTAGCGGCATGAAAAATACTTTGTACTAAAGTAGTCACCAACAGCTTTCATTTGATACCCATATTGTACATACACGTCCGAAGGTTACCCGGGTCCACGTTTTGACCTATATCTCGGGACCCTATCTACCAATAGGTATTCAAACTATACGGAAATCATCTTCAATACCTACTTAACAATGTGTGTAAGTTTGGTTTAATTCGGTTCAAAGACACGGCGAGTCCACGTTTTGGCATATATTTCGAGACCCTAGTCATCAATAGGTATGAAAATTACCCCGTATTAAAGCACTTATCAACAGCTTTCATTTGATACCCATATTGTACATATACAACCAAAGGTTACCCGGGTCCACGTTTTGACCTATATCTCGAGACCCCAGTCACAGAGCGGCATGAAAAATACTCTGGACTAAAGCATTCACCAACAGCTTCCATTTGATACCCATATTGTACATACACATCCGAAGGTTACCCGGGTCCACGTTTTGACCTATATCTCGAGCCCTATTTCCAAAATAAAATATAATCCATGTTACTCGTGGATGACGTAGCTTTCGAATGGTGAAAGAATTTTTAAAATCGGTCCAGTAGTTTTTGAGCCTATTCGTAACAAACAAACAAACAAAGTTTTCCTCTTTATAATATTAGTATAGATTGAAGTGGTTAGAATTTCATCAATGCTGACCAGAGAAAAAAGCAGGAGATGCAGCTCTGCCTCACGCCGGTTTCAGGTCGTATGGGATCTGATAAGATTCCGTCAGCGAAATTCCACCACAAGTAAACCCCATTTAGGACCTGGGCAACAAAATGTGTTTCTAAGATAATTCTGACAGCTGAATCTTATTTTTAAAATTAAATTGAGTTTTTAAGGTTTTCAAAAAAACTTGCATTTTACTATTTTTTAAATTTTGTTGTAATTTAATATTACGGAGTTGTTTGTATTGTTTGAGATCAGTGCCTCGCATCAAATACCGGTAGTAGGCGCTTATCTTACTCTCGTTACGAAGTCTTTGTTGAAAGTACTCGTCGCTCACACCTCCCAAGTGAACATAAAAAAGTGTTTCTAAATTACCTTTTCTAAGCGTGCCACTGTTGTTGACACCTCTTATTACATCTCCGGCACGCTGTGAATAGCACTTTAAAATTATGCCCGCGCTGTCGTTTAGTAAATTTCACTCCTAACTAAAGAGGTTTATTCATTAATACTAGGTTGTTGAAAAAGTTTTGCAGTTCATTAAGAAAAACATAATTTTATGGTTCGAAATATACTTTATTATTCAATATAGTCTCCCTGAACATCAATGCACGTTCCAACGTGATTCCAATTTATTTACGAGGGGTGCCTTTTATATGTCGGGATTTGGCAACCCTGGTGTTGCAATCTGGCAACTGACAGCTGTATCGCAAAGTTTGACATTTTTTGGCTTTTACGTACTCAGAGCGTTTTGAAATACCAGCGCTATTTGTGTTGTTTACAGTAACTTAAAAGATTCATCTCGGTCCAAAAATGGAATTAAATCGTGAATATTTTCGTGCGATTATTTTTTACAACTTTCGACGTGGATTAACTCAGCAACATTGCATGGATGAACTTAATTCATTTTTTGGCGATGAAGCTCCATCAAGGACCAGTGTTTATCGATGGTATGGTGAATTAAATCGTGGTCGTAGTTCACTCCAAGACGAATTTCGTGAAGGTCGTCCAAAATCAGTTGTTGTTCCGAAAACCATTGACGCTGTGCGCGAACTGATATTGCAAGATCGTCATGTGACCTGTGAGATTGAGGAAATCTTAGGCATTAGTGGGACCAGCATACATTCAATATTGCATAAACATTTGACTGTCAAAAAAATTTGTTCGCGTTGGATCCCACACAATTTGTCAATCGCTCAAAAAAAGGCTCGTGTCGATTGGTCGAAGGAAATGCTCAAAAAATACGATCGCGGGGCTTCGAAACACGTCTATGACATCGTGACAGGTGACGAATCATGGATTTATGCGTATGAGCCCGAAAGTAAACAGCAGTCGACTGTATGAGTGTTTCAAGGTGAGCCAAATCCAACAAAAGTTGTTCGCGCACGAAGCACTTGCAAGCAAATGGTCGCCTGTTTTTTCGGAAAAACTGGACATGTCGCAACCGTACCACTAGAGCAACGCAGAACAGTAAATTCTGAGTGGGACGCAACCATTTGTTTGCCAGTTGTCTTCCAAGAAATTAGGAAAACCAATCGCCAAGGACGGATCCCTCTTCACCAGGACAATGCGAGCTCTCAAACAACTGCATTTTTGAGCACCCAAAACATCGAAATAATGGGTCATCCGCCGTATAGTCCTGACTTGGCACCGAATGACTTCTTTTTATTCCCGTACGTAAAAAACAAACTGAGAGGTCAACGTTTTTGACACCTGAAGAAGCGGTTGTGGCATTCAGAATGCATGTTTTGGAGGTACCTCATTCAGAGTGGCAAAAGTGCTTCGACAATTGGTTCAAACGCATGCAAAAGTGTATAGATTTTCATGGAGAATATTTTGAAAAACAATAAAGTGATTTTCGATGATTAAAATTTGTTTTTGTTCTTTAATCCCGACATATAAAAGGCACCCCTCGTATTCCATCTCTGAAGCGAGGATCTGGAAGGGCTGCAAAATATGCTTCCACAGCTGTTATGATCTCATTATTTGATAAAAATCAAAATATAATAAGTTCAGTTAATAATGCAAAAATGTTAACTACTAAATGACAATTGTTGTTGCAAAAGAGAATTCAACTATGCCTATTCAAGAATGATAGAAACAAGATTGTGCCCATCAGAGAGTGCGTGACGTCACGTTTGCCAAGTTGTGCAGTGTTGCCAACGATTTTCTCTTCACAATAAATGTAGTGATTTTTTATACCCAAAATGCGAAAATTTTTAAGTTTGTTTCTTTTTTTTTGTAATAAAGCCACCGAAACTATAAGTCAAAAAATTTAATTTTTTGCTCCTTTTAAGTTAATGCAAGAATATTAAATGTTTTTTCTCAACCTTTCTCAACATTGAAAACCTTTTTACACATTTTAAAAAGCGTTTGAATTTACTCAATGTGAATTAAAACCATAGAGGTGTAATCGTTGCTTCCAGTCTTCAATCCTTAGTGAGACATAGGGCATTAAGAGGTGAAGCAAAAATAAGCAAAAAAAAATGCCAGAAAATACTGAAAAAACCATAACGACATTTTTACAAAGGAATACCTTATTTTGTTCCATAACCTGAAATACAGCAAATAAGTGGTTCCATTGAGAAAAGAGTTTTTTTCAACAAAAACACTTATACATTAAATTGTACATATCCATAACATATTTATTTAAGAAAACGCACATTTTAAAGACAATTTGTCACGCATACAAAGTTCTTTAAGAAGTTCAATAAAAATTTGGTATTTTATTTTCTTTAAATGTGCATTTTAGTGCGTTTTTATATCCAAAACTAGGCAGCACTGCAGTAGCGAGAGAGAGATTTGACTGCTGAAAGGAGGAGAACACCAACAACAATTGCAGTCGAGGGCAATGCGACCAGATGTTAAAAAAAGTAAAACTTAATAAAACTGAGTGAATTATTGAACTAATTTTTAAAAAATGTATATTTTACAAAATTATAAGCATCACATTTTAATTAGAACAGGTAAGAAAAATGCATTAAGAAAGAACTAAAGCTCCGAGGCTAAATAACAAACAAAAAAATGCTAAATCAAGTTACGAAAATGGTAATCTGGTCATACTGGAGCTAAAATCACGTAACTCATTGTCAAATTCGCTGAGTGTAAAGTAACGGTACCATGATAGGCGCCATCTCATTGTTCTTTACATCATGCCCTCAGCTGCTATTTCGAATATAACCAATCATAATAGGAATCGAACACATCGGTGCTATCGCTTCTTCAAGTAGTTCTGCCGCTTTTGTCGCTGCTGCTGTTAGTCTATCGTCTTCGCGCTCTGTTTATGTATAGTAGCAGAGAAAGCTACAGTGATGTCCGATGCTTTTGCTACTAAAGCTGTTGTAGATAATGTTGCTGTTTCTAATTGTCAGTATACGAATGCTCTCTCAGATTTTCACATTTTAGTTCATAAAATCTACATGAACAGAATCGAAACAGCTTTTTAGGTGCGATAGTTATTATACTTTTCGTTGCAATTAGTATCTAAGAAACTTGTGCTCATAGACTACTTACCAATAAATAAATAAATAGATAAATCAATCGTCCAGGATGGAGCGCTTTCACGAAGTTCCTTAATCAATACGAAGCTGCAAATCTTTCTCCCTTAAGGGTCATAAAAGCTGGCTTTATTCAGCCCGTTTAATACTTACTATTTGTATGGTATTTGATTATGCCCAACGTGTTTTATAAGCATTCTCAGTGCATAATAAAGAAGCGCAATAAAAAAAAAATATTTCAAGCTCTTGAAAATTACATAATTCCTTATAAATAAAACATAATAATTAAAAACTCAACAATCCACATATCAGAGAAGTATTTTTCCAAACAACACATTCTGGAGCCGTGCCCCTGCCCATTTAATTGCCACCCAACTGCATGAGAATATAAGTGCGTTAGCGGTAATTAATTTAATTTCAGTTTTATTTATCATAATTATTATTAATAATAATAATTTGTTTCAAGTTTAAATAACAATCACATTTACTTTGTCCAATTTTTTGGTTTATTTGATTTTCCATTCACAAAATTAACCCTTATGTTGTTTGCTTACATTTCGCATTTCGCATTTTGCATTACGCATTTGGCATTTAATACATTTTGAATTGTGTATTTTCATTTTGTTTTGTTTTTGTTTCTGTTTTTTATTTGCTCAATTTTTTGTGCGAACTCATTATCGCCATCAAAATCATCCGTTATGAATTAATAACTACTTATTGTTAAAATTTAAAAATTTATGTACGTAATAAACACTTTTTATTTATTTATTTTTAATTTTTTTTTTGCCATTTCTCACCCATTCTTGTAACATAATAAAACGACTTAATATGTAGCTGCGTTTGGAGCGAGTGAATCGCGCGGCTCGCCGTCTCCAACATAATTTTGCTGTTGTATTTTTAAAGAGAATTCTCTTATGTCATAGCCTTGGAGATTTCCGTTTGCTAACGGGAAACGTTTCTCAATGTAACATTAATAGTTTTTTCTTTTTACGCTGAACAATTTTTTCGCCTACCTCTTTCTTGTTTCTCTTTTTCGAGTTTTTTTGTATGACTTCATTACTCTATTCGCTCTATTAATTGCCGCTTTTTAATTTTCTTTCAATATTTCTTGCTGCTACCTTTGCTCTTTAACTCTGCCTTCATTCACTTTTCCTTTTTGCAAATAAAATTGTCTTTAAATGTAAACGTTTTGTAAAATGTAAAAATCGGCACATTTTCATTCCTTTGCCTAGTTATTTTAAGTGTGTGTGTGTGTATATATATTGATTTGCTCATTTTATACTAATTTTCTGTTTAATATCGCCTAAGTGAATTATTAAGTTTCCCCGAAATATTTACTTCATTTCTTTCATTCTATTTGTTTTTTTTTTGTTTTTACATTCTATCAGTTAGCGGAATAGTACAATAGAATAGACATTTAAATAGGGTGTTATTCAAGTATACTAAGGTGAGCTTGTATCGATAGATTGGAATAGCGGTAAGTCAATGGTTGCCCCCACTTCGGTGGTGCTTCTCAACATGGCAGGGGCTTTCTACTAGCTTTTCAAGTGTGAAAGCTTAGCTGTACACTCACTCTCTCGAAAGTGAAAGCACAGAAAGTTTTTTTTTTCAACTTATTCTCACTATTTGAAGTTCCGCTGTCGTTTTAATAAATTTATAGTTTGGATTCAATAAATGGCTGACAAAATTTGGCTACTTTGTTTTGGTACTAACGTTCAACAAATGAACACTGTTTCACTTGAAAGAATTCCTCAGGTTTGATTTCCTCTATTACTAGACATCTAATAAATACTCGTATGTCCTCTATTTCGAGCTATAATATTTTGCAAATGCGGTTTACGTAATCCCTAAGCGCAAATATAATGAAACTTGCTTGGAATTCTATAAAACTACTTGCCAACTTGCTAATTAAAGGTCTCACATAAGTAAGTATTGGTGTGTGTGTGTATATGTGTGTACGTATGGATGTGTAAGTTTGTGGCAATTGAGTGACAGAAACTTCTTTAGTGGCCATTTCTTTGTAAAATGTTTTGGCTACTGTGATTGGCATGCATTTTCTCAGTTCTTGATAAGATTTCTGGCAAAATGTTTGTATACTTTGTTTATTAATTATCAATTATTATTATTTCTTTTTTTTTTTTGATGAGTATATGATTTTGATGACTGATTCTTTAATATTTGAGTATATCTAGGTGTTTATGTATGTGTATATTCCGTTACGACTATATGTTGGCAATTCTCATTCCATTCCATTTCATATTTTTTTGGGCATTTCCCCTCTTTAAACGGCTACTGCTTGCATCATATTTTTGTTGTTAAGCATTTTCTTCGGTACTGTACTGTAAATGCTTATGAACTGTAAATATCTATAAGTAAACTATGGCAAGCAAAAACTTGCTAGTCGCACCTTTCTTCCCGCTATAACTTGGCTTAGTGGATCCTAAACAAACGTAACGAAATTTCCTCAGATAAAATGATTTGTGACCGATAATTTTGGCAATTATAAAAAAATAAATAACTGGCGCGTACACTTCTGTTAGGTTTTTGACCTTCTGTTCGGTCTTTCTCTTATTTGTGGTGTGCGTTTTGATGTGGGGCCACAAATAGAGAGACCTACAGTTTTAAGCCGACTCTGAATGACAAATGGTTTTTGAGGAGATTTTTCATGTCAGAAATACACTCAGAGGTTTGCCATTGCCTGCCGAGGGGCAATCGCTATTAGCAAAAAATCTCTTTGTTTCATTTTTTTGTTTCATGTACGGAGGTTCAAATCTATGTTCTTCGAATGGTTGGGACCAACCCATTTGGCTACGACGGCCGCCGACCATTATAGTAAAACCAAAATCGAGTCGCACTTCACTACGGAGCATCAACTAAATCGGTGCTTACCGACTCGCTGCATTCCCAACCGTATTGTAAGAGAAAAATTAAACCAAAAATTTCAAGTGAGATATTATAAAATTAAAAAAATAGTGGATTACAGGATGATGCAGCTGGAAGTTGAAAAATAGGTATAACTTTGCCTTGACGTAATTGTGGATGAATTTTATGATGGAACCAAAAAAAACGATGTACATAGAAATAGCGAAGTTTTAGTGCTCGTGTTTTTATTTTATAAGCTCAACCCCGCTTTAGCAATAAACAACAACAAATAAAATTGATTTATGGCTTTTACTTATGTCAGCGAGCTGGTAGCCCTGCAACTAGCTAATGTGCATTGTGGCCTCGCCATATCCGTATTGTAGGGTCTGTCGACGAAGATATCTCCTGACAAATCGAGGAGAGACGAACAGAACGCAAACGGAGACGGTCGCCACACTAGTAGTATATATATATATATTTATATATATACGTTTATTAGTTATATATACTTTTAAATAAACTTTGGGGAAATATGAAAGAAAACCTTTAATTTTTGTATTGTGGACACTTGTGGACCTACACTTATTTGTCGTTATTTCGACCTCAATTGGAAGTCATCTTCCTGAAGAAAACGAAATATTTGGTCAAAACAAAGTTTTGCAAACAATTAAAGTTGCGTTAATGTAAACAAGGAAAATAATATGTCGAAAACAGGGTAGAAAAAAAGAAAAATCTGCAATGAGATGCGTCACTTCACCACTTCATTCTGTCAAATTTAAAGAGCGCTGAATAGGAGGTGACGAATGGGAGGTAAGCGCAATCCTCTCTATTCCCTCAACTAACTTTATTATGGAAAATTTTCAGTACTTTTACCAGATTAAAGTGTTGTCACTTTTATGCAGAAATTGGCATACATATTTTCTTAGAAAACCATGTATTGTTTTAGTGGCGGTGCCGAACCCTTGAGGAAAATAATATGCAATTACCATCGATTATTATCTGCCGTTTTCGGTCCGACGAGATTTTCGTTATATCTTCTGCACAGAAGGCTCAAATTGCAAATTGTACAATCCACTTTTAGAAGTTTCAACTTCATTCAGGCCAAAACATTTTCGCTAGGTTTGGCATCGCGTGATTTTGATAGCCAACTCAAATGCTCAGAAACTTTTTTTTTTTTTTGATATATATTTTAGCATTTTTCTTGGGCACTTTTACGCAGGCTCAACGTTGGAGTTTTCAAAAACAGAGTGGTAATCAGTTTAACACCTTTTCCAGATACTTTTTGGCGCGCTTTGCCGACTTGCGAATGTCTGCTAACGAACTTCCGTCAAGAAATCGAAGTGCTGTATTTTCTTATGGTGAAAAGCACATCCATTTATTATTTCATGCTTTTTTTGGAAGTGGAAATTTGCATTCTTGCATTTAGTACTTTCCCATTTTTTTAGTAAGAACCATTTTTCACTTCTCTCAGATACCTGCTTTAAACAGTTACTTCCTAAAACCACCCATTGGGATATTTTCTGCTTCTTAGGACCGGCTTACGCCTAGTGCTGTTGAACAAGTTTTTCCCACAAAACTAAAATTCATTAATTTACCGGCTCTATGCAATTTTGACTAGATTCGCAATTACTTGATTGACATCATTCACGATGAAACTTTCTTCCATTTTTTCTTATGACAAATAAATATTTAACCAATTTTCCGGATCATTCACTATAAAGTCACTAGTCTCTATGAATTCAATAGTCAGTTTTAATGATGTCAGTGTAAACTTTATACGATGACTAATACCCACTTGGATATCAAAACGTTTGATTCCTTTATTTCTATGCCTCTTCATCTACTCTCCATTCCATTATTTCATTCTCTTTCTGCCTACTTTGTGTCCTTATTGTGGAAATATGCGCTCCTTATTTTCTTGTATCTTAAATTTTGTGTTTTTTAATTTTCTATACCCCACTTTTACCCATCGTTTAATTCATCGCCATTTTCGGACTTGCTTTTCTTGTGGAGAGTTCATACTTAGCATTTTTCGGTTTGTTATCGTTTATAAAAGAGACCACTGGCTTTTTGACTAAGTATCGTAAAAACTTACAGGCTAACATACAAATACGCGTTTTTACTTGCTAAATATTCTAAATCATTTTATTGCATACTTCCCTCCAACAGCTTCCCGCCGCCACTGCGCATTGGCGTGAATGGCTCAATTGGTTCGTTCGTTGCATTGCTCGAGAAATTCGACATAACCGTTATGTGTTCCACGCATCCTTTGAAGTTCCATAAGCCAATTGTTGCCACAACTACGAGTACATCACTTGTAATGGGCGAACTGTAGAGTAACTTAGCTCATGGCCTGTAGAGAGTAGTTGGTGCTCAACATACGTATTAACTACCATTGACGTCCACGACAAGGGGTAGTGGACCACCGCAAATACCCCCGTTCACACTATTTATGCCGTTAATAGCACTAACGCCATTGGTGTAGTGTACGGGTGAGGAAAGTGGTGGCGATTCCGGTGGTGTGAGTGGAGTTTGTGACACCTTTCTAGTACCCGCGCTGTCTTCGGTGTTGGGAGCCGCAGTTGGGTCGCGCTCAAAAGAAGTTGCTAGCATCTCGTCTTCATGCCCATTAATCGTTTCGTGACCATTTACATCGATACCATCGGCACCATTCTCTATGATATTTCCATTGGTGGTGTCGTGGCCTTTTCCATTGGTGAGTAGTACTTGGCAATGCTCAGTTGCTGATAAATCTACGGGATTGTGGCTTAAGATCTGTTTCAATTTCAACTGTGCTGTTGTGGACTCTTCTTCGGTGGTAGATGTGTTGCTGGTGGTTGTCGCGTTCTTTGTGGTAGCCGTGTTGTTGTCATTTAAGTCAGTGGCAATCGGTGGCGGGGGAGGCGAAGGTGGTGGCAGCGAGTCTAATTGGTTACTCTCAATACCGACAAAGTCTCCCAATTGTTTTATTTCTTCGGTGGATGGTGGATCAGGCAAGCTAATGATGCTATCGTAGCCATAATTGCAAACTACTGGCTGTGGAAATGCATGATGAGCTTCATCGCCTCCATTCATGAGTTCTTCATTGTCACTTTTTCCATCATCATCTTCATCCTCACAGCTTTCCTCCTTTATGGTACATTCAGAAATGGGAAGAATTGTGCTGTGGTCTGTTTCATAGGGAGATGGTAACTCTGCCTTTTTTATGGTATCTTCAGAAATGGGAAGAATTGTGCTGTGGTCTGTTTCATTGGGAGCTGGTAACTCTGCATTTTTTATGGTATCTTCAGAAATGGGAAGAATTGTGCTGTTGCTAGCTTCATTGGGGGCTGGTAACTCTGCCTTTTCAAGCGCATACTCTCCATTGTGGTCAATGCTAATGTCATTAGAGACTGACAATTCTGGCTCTTCATTCACATATTCTGATAAATTGTTGTTGTTTATGCACTCCTCACTTACCACCTGATTTGACATACCACTTTCTATTTCTACCTCTTCTTCAGTGTGTATGTCTACTGCTTGCTCTTTTGATTCTACTTTTTCTTCTTCCATCTTGACTTCAGCTTCAGCTTCTGCTACCCCTTCGACTACTTCATTAACCTCTACTTCTGTTCCCAGCGCAGATCTTTGTGTTGGTGACATACGCTCAGCAGCAATTAAAGTCTCCGCGACAATATTACCTGCCTCAGCATCCATCTCACTTGCATGGGACGTTTTCATATCACTCTTCTGTACTATCTGCTCAGTGGTTTGCTCGTCATTAGACAGCTCATTGCAATTGACGCTGTCCTTGGCCATGGTAGTTGCGGCATTTCCCTGGGAAGCCGGCGAATGTTCGAGACAATGCCCATTCTCTGACCTGCGGTCGTCATCCTCGGTCACATTATGGGCGGCGGAATGTGTAAGCGGCATGTTTGTAGTTGGCAATGCCGATGCGCACGTGACCGACTCTATGGTGTACAGCTCTTGGTTGCCATAGGAGTATCGTTTGTTCGAGTTAGTTGAAGATGTGGAACTCAAATCGGACTGCGACAGACCGGTATTAGAATTGCGTACGAGACTGAATTTCTCTTGTGCGCGTGCACCGGCTGCTTCGGCTCTAAAAGAGTGAGGCGAAACAGAGGGTTCTTCCAGTTCCACGATTTGGTGTAGGCTACGTTCGGGTATTTCTTCAATGCAGTTGGGTGGCTGCTGTTGTATAGATTCCGGTGGTGGTTGGTGGATTTGTATCTCCTCGAGATTTCGCAAAACCTTCTCATCCTCTGACCTCAAAGAAGTTGCGGCCGCAGCTGCCGGTAGTGTTTCATAGATAGGACGGGGATCCTCGGTAGTTGGGCTGCCTGGAATGCTTTTGGAGTCGACCCCGCGAGCAACCTCCACGACGAATACGCCATCTTTCTCGGACGTATTGTAATGCATTGTAGTTTCGCGAGCGACTCGTGAAATATCCTAGAAGATGTAAGCAAACAAATGAAGACGTTAATGGGGTTACTTGGCATGGAGACGGATTATGTTGCATTAGAAATAGTATTTCAAGGAAAAAATTCATACACACTTACAAATGTTATGCAGTCAGGTGCATGCACACATTAATCAATACATTTTCATGAACTTTATGTGCATTTACACACACACGAATAAATGGATAAGTGCGCCCGATAGAAGATGAGGGATCGAAAAATATGAATGAATGAAAAAAACTCTCAAATAGAATACATTTTTGCATGTAAAGGGTGTTTTTTTAAGATCTTGTAAACTTAAAATGGTAATACAAAACAAAAATATTGTTAGGATGGATTTTTGTATAATAATCTGGTAGATAATTTCATGAGATTTATTTTGTAAATATGATATCCCTCATACATATGTCCGCCGCCGCTGCGAATTACAAAGTTCATTCGATGAGTACAGTTTTAGACTACTTTTTCCAATGAATCTGAATGATAACTCTAAGTGAGCCCAATCAGCAAAAAATGCGACAAATTGTTAAAGCCTATTCTCTTCGGCGTGCAGATTTCTTTGTCTGGATTATGGTTTTGAATCTGAAAAGTAAAATTAGTGTGAAAACTAGCAATAACTGCACGAACTGCTCACTCAGAAGTCCGATTATGTTGACCGTGAAATGAACTAAATGCTCTATGAACGTCGTGAACAGATTTTTTTTTTTAAGTAAATTTCCACAATTTCGAAGCGTTGTTCTGGTACTAAACAATTAATGATGACTTGCCAAATCTTACTCAACCAAAATTTCTTGTCCGACCAAGATGGTTTTATGAGAACATTCTACATTTATTATTGTTTCCCTCAATATTTTACTTAAATTTTTCCTACAGCTTAGGCGTTGGTGAGCTTACCTTGTTTTCGTACGTTCAGCTGCGCTGGTTGCTAGACGAACAATGTCCTTTAACATATGTGACTTTTGCTAACAAAGCAATATTTTCTTAGGATTCATAGGAAAATATGACAAAACAAAGTTCATTAAATGACGTGGAAATTGAAAAATTTCTGGCTGAGGACGTCGATATTATTGAATCTGAGTATTAATTCCACTGATGTCAGTTCTAAGTGGTTTCATAAAGGGCTCTAATGTGCAATTTGAATACTGATCTTGAGACATGATGTATATGACCTCTTACAGTTAATCTCCGAACTTGAATCCTTCTAGGGGTGAAACTGTTAACTCCAAACTGAGTACCTGACAAAGTGGGAAAGCCCAGTTGAAGGAAAGGGATCAAGAGAAGAGGGTAATCTGGCTCTCCTAGACGGGGCTGGTTCTAAGGCTGATAACCTTATACTAGTCGTCATTGTCGCGAATCCACAGAAAGTGGTAATATTAAAATATACAGAAAGGAGAAAGTCTGCAAAAGACTGAAGTGCTAATGGTGATGTTGATGCAGCTCAAAGGAAAGAAACATTCGCTGAGGAAATTGAAGCCTTGATTGTTATGTTGGTCCTAACAGCTCCCATGGAGAATAATCACCTCACATGTGCAGAGTTATTTGATGCATCCCACTCTGGATCTAAATATCTTTCTACTCAAATCTGATTCAAGCGCACATACAGCTTACAGCAGACGGATTTGCTCCACTAAGGAACTTTTATTTAGAAATGTCGGAATAATTATACATCTGGGTTCTATATGACCATTGGCAGGCAGTTGGTTGATGGGTTGGTGCGTGACTACCATTCGGAAGTGTGTAGGCTCGAATATCAGTGCATGAAACACCAAATGGTAAACGTTTTTCTAATAGCGGTCGGCCTTGGCAGATAGCAAACCACCCGATTGTATTTCTGTCTTCAATAAATAAAAAAACAAGCATTATTAGCATATTAAATAAATATTCCGCATAAAACATGGCATTTTTATTGTATGGTGTGAGGGTCTAGGTGCAATCTGGCGTGAGTTTAAAGGTGGGTGTCACCGTTTCAGCGAAGAATATTAAAAAAGCTTTCCACTCAAGCTTTCGAAACTCTTACACGTTTTACATTACTTCCTTTCCTTTCCGCAGTCTTATACTCGTCCTATTTTTAACGAGTACTCATCTATTCAAGTAATATTTATTTATAAAAAGTTGTTCCAGCGTCTGCATTGCGGCCTTTGGGCTTCTTAATCCGTCATTTTTCACCTTCTCTAAATATTCATGATTTTGCATGTATTTGTGTGCGTACCCATCCTGTAATGCTAGCACTTGAATGTTGAGATAACACAAATACTTAAACACACAAATGGATGTCACAGTTTTCAAGCTCCGGAATATTGAATGTTCGCCTTTTCCTCGCACTGACAAAAGTCATTCGAAATCAAGAAAAAAATATCCAGGCAACTAGGACAGGGCAACAATAAATAAAATTATGTACATTTACGTATTTGCAAACAACCGACTCTGGTAGAAAAGGCGCTGAACCACCCTCGTAGACACAAATTTACAACATCCAAGTGCAGAGAGAGGAAAAGAGATAGACGGAGAGAAGTAAAGGTAGCATAAATGACTTTGAATGTCAACAACGATATTAAGGACAAAGTCACCGACATCGACTACAACAACAACAACAACAATGAAAATGACAACAAGAACAATTACGGAATATGTTAAATACGATAACATTAACAAGCAAACAACAACGGCAAATACAGTACCAAGAAAGGCAAGAATAACAAAGACTACGATAACGACAAGAAGAGCAAACAAATAAGAATAAGTGCAGAAAAAGTATGTAGAAGAAGAAGTAAAACAAACAAACGTACGTTGTTGAACCGTTTGCGTGCATAGTTGGGTGTGAGCGTGCGTGTGTGTGTATCTATGTACGTGTGTGTAGGTGCAAATGGGCTTTTTTCCAAGCCAATCGACTGTCAATTGGCAAATAAACCCCAGCAAATCTTTTAATGCCCAACAATTGTTGCCGAGCATCGAGTACAACACACATTTTCGCCCCTCACCTACACAGCACAACAACAATAACAACCACACGTAATGCTCAATACTGAACACTCAACACCCTGCAATCAACGCCCAACATCGAGCACTTACGTGTCGCTCTTCAGTCTCAACGATCAAGTGATTGTTTTTCAAAGTCATCTTCGTGACAGAACCATTTGGACGTGCAAAGTTGCCTTGGACGGAGTTGTTGGATAGATTGGCTTGAGTTTTCGATTTAATGTTGTCGCCTGAACTTAGTGTCGATGGTACAGAGTGTGAAGAAGGTGTTGCAACTGGCTCCTCAGCCAGCAAAAGCAATACTTCATTCGTCTTCTCATCGACACTGACGCATGTGACATCACTGACGCCACTGGCACCATTACATAAAATGTTGTTTGCATTCATACTGGACGGTTTAATGTTATGGCACTCGTCAAAATTCGAGTGCGTAATTTCATTCTGCATCGCTTTAAAGCAGTCTCCATTAGAGGGGTTTTCGGTAGAGGACGGTAATTGTTGTTTTGGAATGGAAGTCGCTGTGTCGATGTTGGACTGAAACGTACAGAGCAAATAGATGAAAGAGAATGAGATGAAGTTTTTTTTTTCTTTTTAATCATATGAATGAAACATGAAACTATGGATAATAATGTGATGTATTAGTAGGAATAACAGGTTTAGGCCCCGCTTCCTCTCTACTTGTATTTTGTTTTTATTCTTACAACTGGAGGGATCTAGAATTTGAAGTCGGTTGTTTTAATGAGATCTTTCCCATGATGAAAATATGCCTGCTTGGGCTTTTATTATTACCTGACGAGGGATGATAGTTACGAGTGTTGAGGAAAACTTTTTAGTTTCATATCCGCACACACACTCGGCTAGTGTTGGCAAACGTTTCAGGGAAAGGGAAGCTGATAACGCCATTGTTTTACGCCATCTCATCTCTCACGCATGCAAATCACATAAACTGACGCCGCGTTCTCACGAGTTACACTATAAGCCTTCGCAGACGCTCAAAGCGAGAATAAGACAACAAATTTTCATACCCTTGACCCCATTTATCTTTCGTTCAACGAAGGCTTACTCATTTTTCAACAATAATATCAACGACGCGCACAAACATTGGCCATCAATTTAGCGAAGACAACCAACAGCATGGCAGCCGCTTTTGCTGTTGCTACTGTCAATAACTCTAATTCTTAAAGATAGAGGGCTGAATAGAGCTGCAACAAATTTGAAATTTCTATAACTTTCAGATTTCCAGAAATCGCTGCTGCAAATATACCAACTAACGAGAGTTAAAACTACAGACAGGCTTCTGTTGGAGCCATCGAACCAAAGCGCATCAGACAGAACTGGCAAAAACCCGCGCCTGCGGCAGAAATAGGTTTGGAAAAGTTTAGGTTCGAACCACACGAAATCTACGGCAATACAAATGGCAGCTCAGCTGAAAATACGAAACACAACTTACAAACTTAAAAATTAAGTGTTTAAATATTATTAACGCTTCTCTCTGGAAGGCTCTTTCGACCAAACTAGTTTTCTATTTGTGGGTAGTGTATTGATATCGTATCATAAATCGAGCTTTTTAGACTAATCCACCTTCCAAATGACACTTTAAATAAAAGAAAGTTTGATTTATTTTCAGTTATGTCATTGGCCGTTATGTGTGTACAAAATACATTCGACTACTGCTACCTAAAAGTGGGCCTTTGCAATTCCAGATAGGACGCGGCCAGTTGCCGAATTCCCTCACTCAAGGAACAGAGTTCCAATCGAGTTGTTGTTGTTGAAGTGGTTGACCTCTATTTTACCACCCTGTTCATGTGTGGATTTTTTCTTGTTTTTTGTTTTAGTCAGATCAATTTCGAGAGATCCAAGTATAATAGCGAATTTTCTATCTCTGGGATTTCATTAATTTGCTGTAGGAAAGGCTGTAGCGAAGTCTTGCGCTAACTAAACCTGGCTATTCGCATAAATAGTGGAAAATACTTTCTGTCATACCCTCCGTCTGACGGCTTCTGCAGATGAGATTGTAAGAAAGGCCAAGTCCGACTGCATGATTCCCTACCTTCCAGTAACCTGTAAGGATTGCAGTGATATGAGAAATGTTTGACCGAGAGCATCCTAACAGATGATTCGTCCTCTAGATGTTGCACGACGGTCATATATTTCTTGTTGTAGTGCATTTAGCTAATTGCTTCCACCTTACTTCGGCTAAAGCATAGTAGTGCAAAGCAATGGATGTTTTTATTGTGTTGAATAGGGTACCCACTGTCACAGCCCCTCACGACGACAAAGTAAGACAACCGCAAAAGGAGAGATCATACAAAATGTCAAATGGCCCCAAAAAGTCAAATCGCATGTTTATGGTAGTCCATAGCCACGACACTAAGGTTCGATATACAATACATAGTTCAGGAATATCCTCCGAAACCGTGACTAACTAACAATCCAGTTCTAGAGAGAGGAAGTTTCAAGAACACCTTGCAGTGTCATTCACGGTTGTCAAGGATAGTAAATGTAGAACAGACCAAAACTTCAGGCAATAAAATTGGTATTGGGAATGACCTTAAACAATTTTTTTTTTTAATTTCTATCACCCCGTGGATCAACCAATACCGCAGAGATCACAAGGTATGTTATACCAATTGGGGGCAAATCATGCAGTCAAATGTTTCGCAGAGCATGCAGATATGTTGGTTTTCCAAAGTCTGTAGATCTCAGCTAAACGCTGAATGACTTCAGTAAAGCTTATAAAGTCCCTTATCGAATTTCAAGCGACCAAAATCTTTGTGCATTATTGACATGGATGTATCTAATGGATCTTCGTGTTCCCCACACATCTCACACCAAGCCAAGTCTTTAATGCCAATCCTTTTAATCAATAATTTATACTCACATCCCGTTGCTCAACCTACGAACTTGGCTCCGATTAAGTCGAGTGTCATATGGATGTGTACTAAGAAAATTGTACAGCTCTTCAAACAAAAACAGTTTGCGCTCTTGAAACTTTAATTTGGCCACCTTGTAAAATAGCGTGACGCTGTTTCGCGACTATAAAGCAGCCACTCGTGAACAATTAGCAACAAAATGTCTAGACCGCATGGAAACTGTACAAGTAACTGAAAACCGCAGCGTGAAAAGAACTTTCGCCAAAAATAAAAGTGGGCGCGCGAAGAAGTGCTGGCATAAACGAAACTATACGAAAGAGCAAACTGAGTAGCCAAAAACGAATTCAAAAAAACATTGGTCCTAGCAAATTGAAAGATGTGCACCAGTGTGTTGAATAAAACCACTAGCAATAACAAAAGCAAATTAACGCAGTGAGTGTCGGCTGAATGTCCTTTAAATTTCATCCAGCAACTGTCAAGTATACACCAGGCGCTGGTAATGAATTTGGTGTCTGGTAACCGCAACCTGCGCCATTCTGCCAACAGCAGCAATCACGAACTCACAATCAGACCGAAACGGAGATTTAATTTGCGAGTTACGTAGAGATGGTGCAATCAGCTATTATGCTTGTGTGTGTGTATGTGTTTGTGTTTGTGTGTTTATCGTTTTGACCGCCTGCTGCTTGTACGACTTGTCTGTTTGCGCGCGTCTACCCCACACTTCGGTGGTATTTTCTATCTCCGTTTTAATTAAAGTTTCAACCTCCAACCAGCTGTCAGATTATGGTGGAACAAGAAGAACCACATAAACAGTCAGTAGTCGAAGTGAACTTTACTATAGCTGGAAAAAGTTAGGACACAGGCCGCCTGCTTGCCACCCTAGTCACTATAGACACACACACACATGCATACATACGGGAATATTTACATGTTGACACAAATTTTAATTTTCTGCACTTCCTGGGCTTTCATCATTTCAGCCGAACAGCTAAAGTAAATTGTAAAATATTTTTAATTTCGCTTCCCAAGATGTTAGATGGAGCGGAACATTCGGTAAGCCACAATTAGTTGTTGGAATTTGCAGCAGCACTTTAGAAAACTCACTTCAGTGTTATTTTTAGAAATAATTTTATTTCTATATTTCAATTTTAATTAAAGAATCTTCGGGTGTTGAGTATCATTTAATTACCTCTTCCTGTGAGTTGCCACCGTCTCCGCCTTTCTTGCCATTTGCAACATTTCCATTCGTTTGATTGGCTTCTGGACTATTCGGTGAACCATAGATACTTATACAGAGGCACCTGTGCAAAAAGAGTTTACAATGAAAATTTTTGAAAAATATTTTTAGTAAAATTGTTGGATGTACTACTAGGTAATTACTTTATAAATACTTATCTATCCTAGGGAGCCCAAATACACTTAATGCTTCTTATTAGAAAATTAATGCAAAATAAGTTTATATTCTAACGGTGGCTAGAAGCACCTACAAAATGCATTAGGACAGTTCATTATTAAGCAGAAAAGACTCGTCATACATTTGCAAATTATGGTGACAAATATATACAATTATCTGTTCCAAGGTTTTCGCACGGTGATTGCACTTTGTTGTGAATTGTCTTATTGCCTTAAATACTAATTTATCTTCCAATTAAGATATATCTCATTTTTTCAATTTCCTATTTGTATTTTTGTATTTTTTAAAAGGAGCTATAATACCATCTTGATTAAATAGTTCCCGAAATATATTCAGAAAATTCACAACACGAATTTATAACTCAAAAATGATATTATCGCCTTCAACATACTCCCCGTTAACTGCAACGCACTTATGCCAGCCTTTGATCCAGCTCTGGAAACACTTCTGGAACTCTATTTTCGGTACAGCCATCAGAGCCGTCCTCGATTTTAACATTACTTCTCGATCAAACAGAAAAAAATCTCTGGGAGCCATATCAAGTGAGTTCGATGGCTGTTGGATGATACTCGTTTCGTCCTTTATCGAAAATTCACGGCACTGATGGCGCTGTGAGTTATCATGGAGTAAAATTCACGAGTGGTTTTCTAACAAATCCTTTCTTTTTTGGCAAATTGCTTCACTTAAACGTCTCATAGATTACATTAGTTTAGATTTGTGGGGAGTTGGACAGGCCCAAGCACTCAGTCAGGAAGAACATTGTTCTTCACCCGGATAGATTACATTGGAAGGAATAGAGAGACAGGATAGATATTATATGGATGGCAAGACTGAAAACTTTGTTTGAGGTTACTCTTCCGCGAAACTTTTGGATTCATTGATGGATCTTATGAGGTCCGGAAGAGTATAAACTTTATCCATACTCAGAACATCGCACCCCAATAGCCTAAGTCTGATTATAGAAAACACACAGCTACAAAGAAAATGACATCGAAAGAGATGAACACCGCAGAGCCCCATTATTACAGCAGAATAGGAGTATTGGGTTGTCAATGATTCCCATGGTAGCCATATGCAGACCACAGACGTTGTGCACTGTGATTACACCAACCAGTACTCTCAGGTCCTTCATAATCCATTGGTTCTTTCACACGCAGAAGCCCAACTCAGACCAACGTCTTCTATGGGTAGACCTCATTAAGTGGTCAATCCATAGTTGAATCGATGCAGAATGGAATCTAGTGGTATGCTTGTAGAGCCTTCATTAGCCAGTTAATCAGCCAACTCGTTGTCTGTAATACGGCAGTATCCAGGCACCCAAATAACACAAACTTTGCGGTGTTTTGCAACACTGTCCAGATTTGTCTTACATTCACCGACTAATTTCGAAGAGCAGCGTAGCCAGTTAGCCAGTATGCAACATTCAAGATGGCATAGACTTCGGTTAATAATATCGTAGCCCTAGAACACGCCAAAATAATAGTCCTAACTATCTGAAATTTTGGCAAACATTTGTTGTGTATTCGTGCAACACTGCTAAAGTCCATAAAAACTGTGAGCCTCGCTTTCTTTTTTAACTGAAAATTGCTCTTGGTTCATTCGAAACTCTCCACTCACTCGCCTGGTGTCTGGATTGCGTACCGTACTCTTAAACCCACGTATCGCCTCCAGTAATGATGCGTTTGATGAATGTCGGACCGCCTGATAACTGTTCAGCCAGCCTGTTCAGCCAATCATGTACAGGGTGACAATAAATAGGTGTATACAATATTTTTTAATGAAAACAATTTATCATTGATAGTAGATCAAAACAAATTGTGAAATTTTAATAGACAATGTTTGAGTAATATTATATTTAGCCAGCTTCGAAGTGGCCACCTTTAGCACGAATACACAAGCTTAAACGTTTCAAAAAATGTTGGGCTATAGGCCGTAGTTCGGCTACCGTTATGCGATCCCACTCTTGACGCAACGCTTGCTTCAGGGACTCAAAAGTTTGCGGTTTGCACAGGCCCAGATCCGGTGAGTAGGGTGGCCATTCTTGGGAAGTAATGAAAGAGCGGAAATTGGCTTTGCACCACTTTTGTATTGTTTTTGCTCTGTGGACTGATTTTGACGATGTTCAACAATGGACGAAGGTCGAGGGGCTTCTGTAGACTAATTTCTGTTGTTTTGATGATTGTGAGCTTGTTCAACGGTAAACAGCTTCTCATCCGTAAAGACGATTTTTTCCCAGCCCGTACCTGCGGCTTTGCTAGCCTAAGAAATTCCCTCAAGCGCCCCCGATCTACCGGTGGGCAGAAGGATTTCGCAACTTTGCACGCTTGCGCTCTAACCCAGCGCTCGCTGAGTTGATACGAGGCCCATCTTCACAGGAGTACACTACAGGTTCTCAAGGAAACCCTATGTCCATCATTTCGCGGGGAAATCGGCTGATCAGCCCAGCAGCTGGTACCTAGTCGCATTAATTTAGAATCAAAAAGTTTTATCTATCCGCAGTCATACTTTTAGAGCCTTCATGAATGGATACTTCATTCATTTGTACAACAACACCTTAAGAATTTCAAAATTTCCCAGTAAAGTGTCACATTTCTTAAGATAATTTATTCATTTGGCAATGTAACTGCTGCAACATGCGACGCGCATTCTACACAACAAATGTGAATGTCAAAAGTTCTGCCCTGACATCAAAAGTTTGCCCATTTACTGATTCAATTTACAAGCTCAAATAGCTGCCAACAATTGTTGCCACAAACCAATGTTGAAAATCCAATTTGGTGGCATTTTCTTTCGCTGGTATTTTATTGTCTTTCATTTCTTAAGCCTCGCACTCGCAATGAAATTTTCTAATCTTCTTAAAACTTTGCCTGTATGTAGAATTTTTGTCTGGCACTGCCACAGCAAGTATTTCCGTCATTAGAATTGATTCGAGTGTCTTAACTGGAACAACTACCACTTCTTACTTTAAACTGAGTTCGTAAGTGACTTTGCGAAAGATTCAATCTCAAACTCGCAACCCACAGCGCGTGCAAGGATGGAAATGGTGGTTTGCGCTCCACCCCCACAAAGTAGAAAAAATATAATTTACTATGTATTTAATGCTCCTAAATCCTTTTTGCATGTGGCACGTTTAAGTAGCTCACGTGGCAAGGCATACATTAGCATAATGAAGACATTATGACAACCATCCGTGTTTGATGCTCGACATACCTAGTACTCGTTTGTATGTCTGTATATGTGAAATGAAATGAGATTGTAGAGTTAATCTGAGAAAGCAAAAACTGTTCCTTCTATTTCTAACTTTGAATTTTCCTAATGATTGAAGAGCATAGCTTCTATGTAGTGACATTGCCAAAGCATTTAGTGTAGCGTATTTTCTGTTTGAGTACTGTTTTTCTTCTTCTTCGCCCTCTCCATGGTTACTTAGTTAGTGGCGGCCCTCCTCGCACGCAATCTCCAGGTTACTCGGTCCTGGGTTGTCCCTTCGTTGACTTTACTTCGCTGCATATCGTTTTTAATAGTGTTTAGCCTGGATGTAAAACGTCGGCCACGTCCCATTGATGGTAGCGGCTGTGTTATCAATTTCTTTGTTGCATGCTGTTCCGGTCTTCTATAATGTGCACATACCAGCGCCACATTATTGGAGCCACATGACAACTACCTCTCATTTGTTTATTGCTTATCCTCTTCAGTTTTGTTACGTCCGATGCCCATCGTAGCATTCTCTTCTCCGCCACATGAATTCTTTGTTTCTGTTTAGCAGACAGCGGCCAGCATTCTGAGGCATACGTCATTGCAGGTCTAACCAGAGCTTTAGAAATTTAACTTTTAACTTATTGGCATCTTTTTGTCTCTCAAGACTGGCACTGAGCGCGAATTATCGATCAGTTCAATGCAGATGGTTGGAAGGTACGACGCCATAGACATAGCGCAGCGAATAAAGATCCAGCGGCTACGTTGGCTGGGCCATGTCGTCCGAATGGGTATAAACGCTCCGGATCTGAAAGTATTCGATGCGGTACCAGCTGGTGGTAGCAGAGGAAGAGGAAGGCCTCCTTTGTGTTGGCAAGATCAGGTGGAGAAGGACTTGACTCCACTTGGCATGTCCAACTGGCGCCGGTTGGCACGAGAAAAAAAACGACTGGCGCGCTTTGTTGAACTCGGCCAAATCGCGTAAGCGGTTATCGCGCCAATTAAGAAAAAGAAGAAGGTGGTAGGTAGGTAGGTTGATAGAAGTGGCAATCGGTATTCAAACAAACTTTCTTGAACCGTTGACGATCGATTGTGATACCACTATCCCTAAGATCATCAATATAGTGATGAGCCAAATGAATGATGAACCAAAGTATCTACACCTAGTGGCATGCGACACAGGACAGTGACACAGAAGATGTCTGACTGATTCTTCCTCCTTTTACGGAGAGCGGTCCAACCTCTTAAATGTCTTTGGCGTCGTGTCCACGCCAGATAACCTGGTAACGCAAATGCTGAACTCAAAAGAGAAATGGGAAGCAGTAAAGAAGGTAGCAGCACGGATTGAAATGAAACTCCGAAACATAGAGTGGGAGCGCAAAGCGGAAATAATGCGAAAGTAAACGAGCTGGAGCATCCAACAGATGCGTCCTTCAATGAAGCCAAATTGAAACAGATCTTCTCTGCGGTGACAGACGACAAACTCGATTGCCTGAGGTCAGTCTCAAGACGAACCCAAACAGATGCCAAGTTGATTTCGGGCAACGATATTGCAAATTTCCGATAACCCAATGGTAACAAAAAAGTAATGGAGGCTATTGAGGGCGTATAACCCCCCTACGCAACTAGGATAGAAACCTGGGCACAGGAAACTGGTGTGCCTAAAAACCACAGACGCAGCTCCACCTTTATGAAATGCTTTTAGCAGTCGCAGAGTGGATTCGGCCGAGAAGGGAGGAATATTATAGTGTTACTGGGAGCATGCCCCTTATACTACTGGTGTGATGGCACCTTTGATGATGTTTCTGACGTTTTCGATTTGAAAATACTTTGAGAAAAAAAGAAGAAAAAAATATTCTTCCTCCTCCTCATTAATGCGGCTTCTGCAATAGCCGAAATGAGATATTTTCAATCTTTGAGGATTTGACCTTGAAGACAATAATTTGTGGTCTGTAACATAAAGACGTTTTTCTTTCATCGACTAACTAGCGCCTTTGAGTGCTTGACATTCTGGCCAAATCCTTTTTGTAGCGTTACTTGTCAAACTATCAACTTATGAGTAACTTATCTTGTCTGAAGTGACAGTCAATATAGATTCTTTCGTAGAAAATTGAAGCTGAATAGAGCAATGTCCAGCTGTGGTCTAGCTGGGCTAGAAATCTCTCGACGGCCTAAGCTCTTAACGCTTGACCGACTAAACCAAAAAACCAACTTATGACTATACTTTGTTCTTTGCAGAAGCAAGATGTACTCTATTTGAAAGAGAGGTTTCAGCTAAACTGCTGACCATTGCTAACTTTTCGTGTATGTATGATATATTTCTCCTATACATACATCTCTGTCTCGTGTATTAGTCACATCCTTAATGAAAGTGTCATTGATCTCTAATGCCTATTCAGATGTATCCTATGTATCCCAGGCTTATTCCGCAGTTTTTAGTTAATTTTTGTTCATAAAAATCAGCTAATCAGTGAAGTGTTCGATCGAGTTCGAAATACCAAAAATCATTTACATTTACATAAATAATTTAGTTTTTATTATTTATTTTTCAAATTTTGTATTTTCAATTTCAGCCATGTAAGTCCGAATGCCTTTTAAATCCATTATAGGTCGTAGCACTTGCCCATCTGAAAACAGACAATCTAAGCATGAATTGTATAGAATTATAATTTGAACAGAATGTGGAACTATAAATGACTACACCGCAACAACTGTAATACTCGGCATTAAATTGAGAAAATTACTCATCCAATAGTATCCACCATCATCTTACCTCAAGGAGGTAAGCAAGAAAAGCAACTCGTCCACAACTGTATCGATGTGTCACAAAAGCATCAGTCGTTCGGGTGGTATCGCATTTGCTTCACTTTAATGCTTTCGTTTCCTTTTCTTCTTGCTTTTCTTGGCTCGCACACTTTACCGCACTTGCTCTAAAGGATAAAGCTTTGTTATGCCACACTTCTCCATCTGGCCTTGTTGTCATGCTACACTCCGTAATGGCTAATACAATGAAGGTTTCTAATTTTATTTTTTCCATTGCTTCTATGCTCGACTTCGCGTTTAGCATCCCTTTCGGGCTGTTATGCGGCGTGAGGAGCGGACAGAGCATTAACTCACTATCTGTTGCCGTCTATGAACGAGATGTCTTAACCTGCATTTGTTTGTGGTCGTTGTTCAGTTCCCACACTCGCGCAATACACTGAAGCAACGGTAATGACATTGTCCCGTAAATGGTCGTACTCAATGAAAAACTACCGGAGATTTATTGCAGAGGCAATCAATAAGCTGTGCTGGGATGAAAGAACAGATTTGTCAAAGACCAAAATGACGCAGCAGATTTGCCAACGGCGTGAGTAGAAAGAAAGCGTACGAAAATGAATGGCATTTTAACTGACGAGATTTTGTACTGAAGACAATTTGACCCTGCCATGAATTGTGGAAGTGCATTCGCTCGAACGCGGATTTGAGAGGGTTTTAAAAAGTTTACGTAAAAACGTTTTCACATGTCAATACCCAATTATGCAACGCCACAAAGTATATATGTATATAGATAGAGGGTGGGCCATCGGTTGGTTTCTCATTAAATTGCAATGAAAATTCAATATTTTATCTAAGTGGCTTATATGCACATAATTTTATTACCAAAAGTGCGTTGCGGTTCGGGTTGTAAGGAAATGGCCAGGCGATAATAACTAACCTTAGATCTCGTACTCAACAGAATCTTTGGAGTCCTCTGGTTATAAAAATGCTTCGAGGAAGCAATTGTATTTTTGTTTATTGCATTTCATGAGTTTTATAAAGGGATTGAAATTTTTTCACAAATTCTTATACTCTCTTCTTGATAGGCGTGGTAACCGCTTAAGCGATTTTTGGGCGATTTTCGTAAAACGCGCCAGACGTTTCTTTCTCGGTCTAGCCAGCGCCAGTGAAACCAAGTCTTTTTTCACTTCAGGCTTCCAGGCGACCAGCTGGTACCGCATCGAATACTTTCAGAGCCGGAGCCTTTGTATCCATTCGGACGACATGACCTAGCCAACGTAGCCCCTGGATCTTTCCTCGCTGCGCTACGTCCATGTCGTCGTAAAACTCATACAGCCCATTGCTCCACCGCCTGCGTTACTCGCTGTCACCAACGTGCAAATGTCCAAAAATCTTCAGTAGGATCTTTCCCTCAAACACTCCCAACGTCGCTACGTCGGATGTCCACACTTCTACGCCAGTTTTGTTCATCGAGAGAGAAATTTCATTCGCCTTACACGTTGGATTTCTAGGCTGACATTATTTTCAGTGTTAAAGCTGGTTCCAAAATAAACAAAGTCTCTTGCTATTTCGAAGTGAGAACTGCCATGTGTGACATGGCTGCTGATACACGAGTGCGCCGACTGTTTCTTTGTTTTGACAGGAGATACTTCATCTTGTCTTCGTTCACCACTTGATCCGTAAAGGATGGTTCCAAGGATGGAAGTCCCCGTAAGTGAGGTGAGAGGAAAGTCGTAGATCGCCATTCACCTGGGACTGGCCAGGACGATTCTTCTGCATACGGTCCAAGCAGCTCACAACCTTCACTTCACTGGCTTCATTTATAACCGAACTTAGTTCGGAAGTCGCTTTTGTAGCAAAAAAATGGATACGTTAGTTTACCGGGCTGCATTGCTTTCCAAGTTTCGTTCCTTTAAGGGGGGGTAGGGTCACAAAATCGAAATTTTTTTTCTTCACTCATCTTATAGTAAATCATTTCAAGAATGTTGTGTCAAAATTTTAAGTGGATCGGAGCAGAACTCTCAAAGTTATAGCCTTTGTAGGCACTCTACCTCGAATGCGGAGCATCGATAATTTCTCAAAGTCATTTTTTCAAACGCGTTTTTCCCGAAACGACTTCTTAAAAGTCGGTGCCAATCACAACTCCAAAACTATTCAACCGATTCTTTTCAAATTTGGCACACGTTTTCTAAATCAAAAATACCTCCCCCTTACACTGTTTTGTTTTTATTTTTTGCTTTTTAAGGTTGTTTTTCACTTACAAATATGGCGAAATTTTTCGCCAAAAATGCTCGTTTTACGTTTTTTTGCCACCAAAACTAATTACAAAAATGAAAAAAAAAAAAATTTATTAATGTAGAGGGGAGCATTACGTCATACTTTAACTGAAAAATTCGACTTTTTTAGTTTCAGATGATTCTACGACGAATGCCGATTGGCACCGCAGAGCACCTCTCGAAAAACATATCTCCAAAAAAACTCTGTCATGGGCTTATTTGTCAATATTTTATTATTAATATTTTTTAAAAACTTATTGAAAAGATTTACAATAACATGTAACTGATTTTATTAAAGTATCTTTAGCCATATTTCTGTAAAAAATTCACAAAAAAAGTGTTTTTTTTTTAGTGCTAAACCCAACCTCCCCCTTAAAATAATGCTGAGGTCGAAGCCATCCTTCAACTGGAAAAGACTCTGCAAACCAGTGGTTCAAAGTGTTAAGCACCCCGTTTTACCTTGCCCAGCGCCAGATAAGAACTCGATTCAAATCTTAGAAATGTACTAGTAAATGTCGAATAATACGCAGACACCCAGACTAGCAAATGTTTAACTACTATAAACTTTGAAAATTGTTTTGGAAAAAGCTTCCTCCCATTGGCAGTAATTTGTAGAGGCAGCGCAAAATTGAGGGCCATTCATATATGGGGCAGCATCAGAAGATTGGTTGAAGCACCCACCAAGAATATTTATAGGTATCTGCTACAACTAAATATACATCCACGTATTTGAATTCGCACACTCACAAGCATGAAGCGCACCTACAGACACATAAGTTCGAGTAATTGCTGTTCCTGTCAGCCAAATTAATAGTTTAAGTGTGAGATTCGTTTCGGCGTGATTGAATGTCTAAAACATTGCTCAGCATTTATCGGCGATTTGTTGCAGACTACTTAATCAGTTGCTACGGGCAGCATTGCCATCTAAATGGAAGCACTGAAGCGTTGTGACATGAAACCAAGCGTAGCATTTACGAGTAGTGGCACTCAGCCATCGGTTCAACTGCAAATTGGTTACGGTCTCATGAAGCAGAAAAGCAAAGTGCTTAGGCGGGAAGCAAAACACTCAGAAAGGAAAGCGAAAGCCAATCAATCGTTGAGTGGGAAAAAGGCATAGAAAGCAGTATACCCTTGCACAAATGCTTTAACTCTTTCATTTAATTTAATTTATATTTAAATTCTCGGCCTTCTGAACTTAAATGGAGTTTCTGTGAAGTTCTAGAAGGTTAATTTGCATTCAATGGTCAACTGTGCTTTTGTTTTTTGCATTTGAAAGGATTTGTAAATGGCTTGCGCTACAGAATTTTTGATATATCAGTATATGGTTTTCTTTATTTTTTTAAATTAATGCATATTATCCCAAACTATTGTTTAAAGAGTTCCAGTAGATCGATTAAAATTGTTGAAGTTATGAGTACATGAGTGTCCGTTGCTTCAGGCTGAGTTTTTATATCTGCTCGATTTTAAAGAGCTTTTCTGAAGGTTGTCAATTTTGAGATCCGTGTACGCCATAACCCCAAATCAACTCGAACAATCGTTTGCAGTTCTGCACAGTATTTCTTCACATAATTCCCCAGTTATCCCTGAAATTGACTGAATTTGTAGGCTGGAGTTAATACCGATATACTCAATAGGAACCTGAATCGAAAAGGTTATCGCAGCTAATGGAAATTTTAATGAACGTATAAGAATTATAGGAACGTATGAGAAGTTAATGCGGTTTAAACAATTCGCGAAGTTTCATTAAATTTTCTTCAAAATAAAAGGTAATAAGTTTTATTCTCAAGTTGGCCCAAATACCATACTAACCCTGTATATTGAAGGACTCCAAAAGTTACGACTGAATGTGTGGATTGGGATATACATTTGGAATTATACTACAAAAGTGCAAAGGAGTATCAGTAATAAAAAAATGTATTACAAAGGGAAGCAAATAAAGAAGGTTGAATTCAGTACGAATCGAACTTTATATATTCGCGCATATTTTAGTAACATAAAATTTGGCTGGCTGCTAACTTTTGGATTAACAAAACTCATAAGAGTTATAGGTTGTAGCAACAGAGCATGGGTGCAAATTGGGTTTAATCATTTACAAAAATTTGCTCGCGTCATAATTTTTACATTGGGTACTATATTTCAGTAATTTAATATTCTTAAATATATATTAAAAAAAAATTTATTGTAAATTTTCATTCGAAATTGTGACCATTTGTTTTCACACGAGCCTTCAGCTATTGCAGCACGCACGGTTTTCATGAAAGTTCGATCGCTGCTCGAACCAAAGATTGTTTCAGTCTCTCCAAATTTCTGCGAGGCCTTCAAAAGGCCATGTTCCTCAATTCTGTTCACAAGTTGTAGTCGAATGGTTTAACATCTGGACTTCCAGACGACCAATCTTCTGCGGCTATGAACCCAAAAATATTGCTTTTCAGCCACTGCTGGGTGGTTTTCGCCTATGGGCTAAAGCGGAACCTTGCTGTGAGATCCAACGCTCTCCATTGAAGAGAGTACTCCTCAACTGCTTCACCACACCTTCTGAGATATCCTCCTGGTACAGTTTTGCCCTGGTCTTAACCCTATTTTCGTAAAAATGATACATCTCTTCATAGCCTTTACAAGTCACTCCCCACCAAACCATTACGGAGGCTACATGGTGGCCACGCTGAACCCGTGGAAGAATATTTTTGCATCCTTATAAGTTTTAACATAGGTTTTGTTGTTTTTCGTATTAAAACACCTCTCCAATAGTGAAAAATTTTCATCTGTGAAAGGAATACTTTCATGGCCGTTGACTGCGTGCCACCAAAGAAGCTGCTTGCATCTGTCGAGTATAATTTTCTTCAAGCGCATTGACAAAAGATCACCAGTTGAGCGACGGAAGGCTTCCATGCGGGGATCATCTTTAATTAGTCTTGACATGGATCTGGTCGATACATTCATATCCCTGGCCATGATTTTGTGCTTTCTTATTTCTGGGATTTCTGCGAATTCTTTCTCGAAAGGCTTACATGGCTGCCCTGCGATTTTCCTTAGCTCCCCACTATGAGTAGGCAATACATACGAACAAAAGCAAAAATAACGGAACTTTATTCTGCTAATTTGTTCCCGTTGATTGCATTGAAAAATTTGGCACAGAATTTATGGCAAGACTAAGTATGAGTTCATTTAATTGCTCATTCTGCTTATTCGTTTAGACCAAAAAATAAATAATGCAAAAAAAATATTTTTTATTATAATTCACTAATTATAATTAATTTTGTATTTATACCGTTAAACTCATATGAAACAACGACGCCTAGTATGCATATACTTATACATAAATTTACTGCTAACTAAAAACTGAGCCCTCACCAATTTAACCCCTAACGGTGTTGCCAGACCAATTTAGTCTAAGCGGAATTTCGCAGCTACTTAATATAAGAAAATATCTAACTTAGCTTTAAGTAAATCACAACAATGCGATTATGTCAGATAGGATTTTATTTTCCGCTTTGCGCTTACCATTTCATGGAGATAGTCACCACAAGCGGCAGCAGCATAATGGAGATTCCAATTATCAACGCATAATTATTTTTAAATACTGCAAAGAGAGAAAAAAATTGTGAGCTTGTGTATGGGGATGTTTAAATAAAGAAATAATTTATTTGCATATATATAAGTGAGTGCATATACAGGTATGCATGTTTCGTTTCTACTCACCCAATTCGATTGCAGTTGGATCCTCCCTCACCGAGTAGGCCGTGGCGTTGCTCATATGCTCCGTAGACGTTCCAGCGTAACTGCCATTCGCAATCATGGACAATGGTAAGGTCTCGTTGCCACTGCGAGTTAAAAGCTCTTCCTCCAGACTACTTGGCATTGCTGCGGCTGGTTGGCCAGCCATCATCTCACCGGAGCCCGCCACATCAACGCTCAGTTCATCCTTTCGCAGATTATTTACGCCATGGTTCACTGTGAAGTGTGCATAATCGACTACGTGGTGCGCCTTGTTGTGCAATGCCGTTGGATTGCCGAACGGGTAAGAGCCCTCGACTCCATCAAAGCCACCACCGCCGACGCTCTCGTCTATCAGATCGCCGCCATACTGCATGGAAGACTCAACGAGTCTGTCGACGTCATTGCCATTTTCATCCAGCATGTTGTTCTCGTACATGCCTGAGTGCTGCTGGTTTGCTTCGTCGGGCATGAAATCGATTTCCTTGAGTTCAATTTGCGGCGGTAGTTCACCTATAACGGGCACACCAATCGACATTTCTGGCAAAATGGCAGGCTGTATGATGACGTCTGGCAGCAGTGAGGACGTTGAAGGAATTGTGGTGGTGGCGCCTGTACCTGACAACTGCTCTACTTCCATTACAGATTCGCCAACATAGGTAACATCCAATGGGGGTGCCCCGTCACCTTGGCTCCGAAATATCTTCAGTGAATCGGCGGTGTTGCTTAGTGGCGAAAGAATGATGTCTTCTTCGTAGCGATGTTGCTGCGGTGACAGCTGTTCGTCCAATCTGGCTGCATTCGGATGTGTGCTGGCTAAATAATTTGCCGGAAAGAACTGATTCTCTAATCTAGTTTTTCGTATTTGCTGCTGTTCATAATTCGTGTTTGTGGTAGGAAGAGACTCGCCCACTTTCACTTCAGTATTGGAAATGTAGAAAATTGTGTCTGAGTCCCGATCTATTGTCGGCTTACGTGGTGGAGGAGGCGGAGGCAATGGTGGCTTTGGCAACGCATTCTCCTTTTTCAAGTCAGCCAGGAAGAGCTCGTCGGACATTTGGGGAGGTTTAACCTTAACCTCGGGTGGAAAATATTTGATGTCTTTCAACTCAACATCCGACTCAGGATCGGAACGAAAAGTGAATATCGGGTTGGGGTTCTCTGCACTCATTAAACTCTCAGTGCTGTTTTCGCCCGTATCGATTATCTCCACCACTAAAATCTCATCTCCTCGCTCGACATTTTCTCGAGTGCTGGACTCACTGGTGCTCGGTGCAAGTGGTTTCATTGAAATTGCTTTTGCGGTTTTGGCCAACAGCTCATCCATGTGATTCGTTCTGAAACTGCTGCCCGTGTAATCTGGCTGCCGGTACGAAAACTCCAGATCTTCACTCTCATTGCCAATGCCCTCGGAGACGTTGATATGTATTTCAATAGCGGCTGGTTCCGGCTTGCCGGAGGCCACGCTTAGATGTGGGGCTACGCTCGACTCCTGTGTGGCGTAATCGGCTCTGTCCACAACATATTGTGTGAAACGTTCCTGTGGTGCGGCTGGTGGCTTGGTAGTGCCCACTTGCGTATCCAGCTCAGCTTCCAGCGGCAAAGCATAAAAGCCGTCACTATCCTTAAAGTTCGTCGATGCTACTATAGAGTCCACAGTAGAGTCGTACACCTCGACTTGAATGTCAGATATTTTCGACTCGGTGCGTACATTGCTTACACCTTTTGGTGGACTAAAAAATGTTTGTTGTTGCTGATTTTGTTTATGTTGAGATGGTTTGTAATGCATTGTCGATTTTTCTTCACCACCACCCGCAGGCTTAGTGTTCAACGGTAGGCGCGTAGTACTCATCATCGATTCCGGAACCTGAAAGACGGTCGTTGAAAGCATGGGCGTGCTCGGCTCTGCAGCCATTTGTACAAAGGCGGCCGAAACTGGCGCTGGCGCTGAAGTTGTTGTGGTCGTCGGAATTTTGTTTGCTACTACATCGAATGCTTTCGGGACCGCGGCGTTGTTTTGCTCCATCAATGCAGTCGGGGCTAAGATTTCTACAATGCGGCCATCGCGCAGCTGGGATTCTATGGCGGACTCGTGATGCTGTTGTGATTGCTTACTTGCATGCACAACACTGAAACGTTTCTCCTCCATTAGTATTGGGCCCAAGTAGCCATTATGCACTGGCTTCAGGGTGGGCGTTGCTTTAGCGAAATTTTCGGCATTTTTTAGGTAACGTGGCGTTGGTGGCACTTCTGTACTGCTGGTGACAATACTGTGCTCAACCATGGTCAGTGCTTCTACGGGGGGTGTGGTTTGCGGCAGTACGTCGCTTCGTCTGCTGTTTTCATTTTTAAACATTTCTGCGGTGTCAACAAGATTTGTTGTTCTTGCGCCGGCGGTGGTATTATTTTCGGCATGTAATTCCGCGCTCACATTTATGTCAGGAACCAGCAAGTAATGCTTATCGGTGAGCTGTTTTTTTCGTGTCTTTTTGACACCATCATGGCCATCGTCGTCGTCGACGCTGGTGTTATTGCTGCCGTTGCGAAGTTTCATTGCCTTCGGAATCGATTTTAAATCATGTTTTTCCAAGTCAATGAGTTTTATGATGCCCTCACTCCCACTGGTATCGTCTTTGTCTCGCTTGACGGCCTTACTGCCTTCATGTCTGCCAATAACGGCTTCATCGCGTTGTAACTGTACCGCCACCTCCGCATCGGTCTCCGATTCGGCTTTCTTGCCTTCGCGGTTATCAGGCACATCGTCAATAAAAATGATGCCACTATCCGTGTTCGTCACCCCTTGGGTGGCTTGCTTTGTTAGCGCACTTTTTGTTGTCGTTTCAGAAGGGTTCGCAGGTATTTTTGTTGCCACTGAAATTGAAGTAGTTGCTTTTTGCGCTGTTTCTGTGCTAGTTGTTGCTCTGCTAACGTTTATGGCCGGTTGTTTGGCGGCTATGGCTGCCTCGCCTGTAGGTGGCACGGACGATTGTGAAAGATTATCGCCAATGTTTGTAGAGCTCCTTTCAATTACTGTACTCAGGAGAGTGGAACTGTCGTTGAAAGCTGTTGTTACTGTCGGGCCACTTCGACTGGCACCATCAACTCGAACAGTTTTTGTGCATTCGGTGGTTGTTATTTTACTTGTTTTTGCTGGCTGATGCTCGATAATGCCACTGCTAGTAACTGTTTCGAAAGGTGTTGTTGTCTCTTGTGGAGGTTTTGTTGTTACCGGTTTTGTTGTAACTTTTGGCAGCGTTTCAATTTGGATTGCAATCAATGGCGCATTTTCTGTTGTCGCTGAGATTGCCTTTTTTGCAATTTCCATTACCGCTGCGTCTGTTGGTGCCGCCGTTGATGTTGTCTTTGCCGTGGCCCCTGCCGTGGTGTCGTGCGACTCGATGAATGTTGACGTTGCAGTCACTTTTTCTACATTTCCTGACGATGTTACTGTATCCAGCTCAACGCCATGAAAGTTTGTTGCCTCCGCAACGTCCAAAGCTATGCCGCCCCCATCCTCCTCAATTGCGCTTTCCGCTGCTTCATTGGAGCTGCTCGTGCTGGATGCCGTTGCTGTAGGTGCCAAGGTGACTTCTGTTGCAGTCTCGGTTGATTGTGGCATGTTGCCAGCTGCTGCAGACACAACGGCCCCGGCTGTGCTTGCCTTGTTGTGTGTGATACCCTCGCTGCCAAGTTGTGATGACTTACGGGTGACTTTAACGCTTTCCGGGGCCAATGAGCCGACGCTCGAATTTGTAATATTTTCTTTGGCGGAAGGTGCGACTGCCAAGCTCTCCCCAAAGTGTTGTAAGCTCGTGTTTGTTGCCAACTTTATAGTTTTAGCAGTTTGCATAGGTGGAACGGCGCTAGTGGTGGTAGCTTCTACGCTCCGAGTTACCAGATTTGCAGTGGTAGTTGTCTTTGCCACTAACGTTGCATCACCTAACACGTCTTGTGTCTTTGAGACTTTTTCCTTACTCTTCTCTCTTCCTTTTACCGCATATTGCCACTTCTTTCCATGTTGCAATTTATATGATTTACCTTTTAGTTTCGGTACGTTACCTTTGCTGCCAAACTCCTCAATGTTCCCTTCACTCGATGCCTTTGAGGCGCCTTCGACTGCTGGAACTGCAGCGCTCGGAGCTATTGTTGTGGCCGTGCTCGCGTGCACAATTTTTGGCGTTATGCCAATTTCCGCCGATGTTACAATCAGTGTGGGTGTATTGCCCTCCACGCTAACCGTCAAATGATGAGTAGGCACCGTGTCGCCGTACTGCATCTGCAACAAAAGCAATGCACAAAGCCAAAGACTGGCTAATGCACTCATGTTTACTAACCGCCCCCTCGCCATTTCCCTTTAAAATGCACTTTTACTTGTTGTCCAGCTGCTCGCTCAAAGCCAATGTTTCACAGATTCCCCCGCGTCGCTCCTACACACTTTATGAACTCATCCAAATTGTATAAAGTGTTGCATACATTGTGGCCCCCATTTTCATTGGAAGTAAATTACAAAAAAATCCTAAAGTATGCACCGCGCTTATGGTGCGCGTTACACGTGGCAAGGTCGTTGGCGTAGTGCGTAAATTGTGTAACTCCTACCCCAACGATGGCTGTGCGCGCTGAGATAAAGTTTTCAGTGATGTAATACGCGACAATGGCACCACCAACAACGACCGCAACAACTTCAATGCAGGGCGTTTACTTGTTTCTCCTATTTTGTTAATGTTTTGCGCCAAGCGAACGAAAATAGAAAGAACGACTGACGCATTTAGTGCTCTAGAAAAGTTTCCAAGTTCGTTATACACTCGTTTCGTTTTGACAATGGTGATGCGCGTGCAAGTCCGTCCGACTTGTTGTTGTACTACGTGCAGTGCAAACTTTCTCGCCAGTTTATAAAACACGGCGCTGAATGCTGACTGCGGTTGTCGATGAGGTCGCTCTCGAGGCAATGGTCTAAGTGTTGGGCTCCGGTGGGAAGCTGGCGTATTGTGTACGTTACTTTGTAGTCTGCGAGTCTGCGAAGAAGAAAGAAAAAGTGTATTGAATAGTGCGAAAGGTACACAATGAAATTAGCAGCGAAAAATTCAATTTAAAGACATTTGGAAAACTTTCACAATTCTAGCAGGGAACTTTCAGCTGGGGAAAACGGGTATTGAAGGAATCTGTACGCGTTTCTGAGCGTACCAACACCTATCCGTGACGCGCTGGCAAGTTACAAAGCTGTTAACAACTATGTATACCAGGTTACTACTATTTTTTATACATATTTGCTTAAAAATGAAGGTATTTCTGCTCGCTTGCAAGATGTTTTGTGTTTTAACATTAACACAGTGGCAAAGTGTCCAGAAATACGAGGTGTGGCTGTTAAATAACAAACCTGATGTTGCTATACAAGAAGCATATTTATTTCTTTACTGACTTTAAATTAAAAAATTATTTAAAATTGATTATATAAAAATTATTATTGTACTCGAAAGCTTAAAAAGAAGTGTAACATGGCCTAAGTACGGGAAGCTTTTGTTTCACTTCTGTAAAGTGGGCGACAACCTCGTTCACAGTGCAGTTTTTTTGTTTTTGTTGTAATAAAGCAACGAATCGTTTTATAAACTACTGAAACTGATAACCTCGCTCGACACACTCTGAATTATTCTCTTCTCAAATGTCATATTTCGGTTTCTTTTACGTTACTAATGCAAGGAAAAATATATTTTCATCAAAGTTCGACTTTGTAGAAACCAGAGCAATTTTTTAAATATTTAAGACAATTATTTGCCTCCCCGATACCAGTAAGACAAGTAAGTAACAAATCAATCGCTTTTTTGTTTGCGGCTACCTCCGCTTGCACGATACCAAGAGACCTGAATTTGAGCTTATTGGGAAGCTTCTCGCAGAATGCTCTTCCCCCAACCCTTCCGTCAAACTTTGAGCCATCCGTGAGCATGTTTACAATACTTTGTCTCCAAATGGTGTACACCGTCCACTCCTCCCTTGAGGGGATATGAATGGAAAGAGTTCCGCTCGAACCTAGTGAGGGTGTGTACCGGTCAGTCGACATGGGATGAACTCAAACTATTAGTCAACACTTCACTTTTATCCCGAAATCTACACTGAGGCACTTCGAGTGAATTTGTTAACTTCTCCGTGTTAACGTATGTGAAACGTTTTCAAGAAAGATTGGTTTCGAGGTTAGGGCGAGAAGTGTCCCAAGCGGAAAAGGTTGCAACTATAATATTTTTATCTTATTTACTTATTATTTTTATTCCTTTATTTATTTTTATTTTATTTTATTTTTCTCCCTTGACTTTGTGTAGGTTTTTTCTTTATAATTTAAGTTTTGTTTTTACCTTAACTCAATAATTTCACTACAATATTTTCACCACATATGTATGTAATATAGTATTAGTTGGCACGCCCAATAAATTACTATCAACCTGCGCACACACTCCCAAGCAATTTTCCTCACGTGAAAGCTGCAACACAGCCCGAAAAATTCGTCGGAAAAAGTAGGTTTTGATATGTAACAAAAAAGCCTGAAAGACTGATTGGGAAAAAGTCCTTAGTATATGACAGTTTTTAAATAAATTCGAAAAAATATATTTAAAAAACTTCGGAAAAATCTATGTGGTGAACAAAGAATTTTGATAAAATCTGAATTCAATAATTAAAACCTGAATTCAATATTTAAAAGTACAGTCAAGGATTTGACTTGCTATTGCCTTATATATACAACCAATATTCTTTGTAAAGCCATTTAGTACTCTTTAAATTTTTAGTATAGGAGAATCTATATACAGAGAGAACGTAGGTTCGAATATCCGAAAACACCAAAATGAAGAAAATGTTTTTTCTAATAGCGGTCGCCCTCGGCAGGCAATGGCAAACCTCCGAGTGTATTTCTGCCATGAAAAAGCTCCTCATAAAAAATATCTGCCATTCGTAGTCGGCTTGAAACTTTAGGTCCCTCCATTTGTGAAACAACATCAAGACAAATAGGCAGGAGGAGCTCGGCCAAACACCCAAAAAGGGAGTACGCGCCAAATACGTAAATTCATACGGATTGCCAAATATATTTCCAGCCTCTTTGGCATCACTTAGCAATCGAAATTCAAAAAGAAAACCCCATATTGGGTACACAGGAACTCGGTGTCGAACCCATTGAGCCGAGTATGGAAGGGAATCTGCTACAATATGAGAAAAAACACAGCAAGGTGATTTTCCATTATAACACTGCATACCCACATGTTGTTAAAGTCCCAAACTCTAAATTAGGACACTGAAATGGGAAGTCTTACTCCAACTGCCGGTTGCCTAGACAATACTCCTTCCGACTATGACTGAAAGAAAAATGCGTGGGTTCGGGGATCGCCTCATGACGTTGAGCTTTTAATATGTAGTCCTCGAAAGTAAGTTTTTAAGTATGTGACCATTTCTTCAAGCGTAACAAAAAACAATGTTTATATTTTCAGAATGGTTCGTCCACAGATAGCTACAAAACATTTCCGATAACTGTTGAAGATGGCGTGAAAATAAATTGAAAAATCTGCTATTAACTGTTTTGGGTTAATACAAATACAATTTCCAGTAATTCAGCTTTGAGCGGATTTCGTGTTCTATGCAATTTCTGACCTAAAATTAGGAATGCTCCTTTTGATGGATATTAAATCGTAGTGTCAAATGCAACTTAGTTCCGGGGATGCAGTTTTAATGGAAAAACTTTTTAGGTTTATTTTGCTGCTGCTCACTTTGTAGACATGCCGCGCAGAACAATATGTAATTTCGTTTTTGTTTGAAGTTCGAAGTAGTCTTGCCATCCGTGGCTTAAGCGAAAAAGGTGTAGCACGAGTCATAATCCTTTAATATGCCCACAGGCTTAAAAAATTAAGGCCAAGTTTCTCCTGAAATTTATAGCATTTCCCTTAATTTTTCTACAAATACTCGTAGAGAACCCTATATCAAAAACTGACCTACGACCGCCGCAGAAAAAGGTTGCTATTTTTACAATCATGTTAAGTCACAGATAGGGTTCGAATCCAAGCTTCCTAATAGGAAAAATTTCCAAAAATATTGCCCATTTCTGTCGGACTATACATAAAACATTATGGTCAAGTTTAATGTCCACAAAATCATCATTGTAAAAATGAATGGCCACATTATTTTAGAACTATCTTAACCCGGCGGTGGTGAGGATGTGAAAAGCCAATATTTATATTTTCATTCGGGCAATCGGGCGGGTTGCGGATAGTGAATTGCCTTTAGATGCGGAGGTTAGAATAAGTTTTTCCTAAGAAATAAGCAGTACGAGTATTCGGACGTAGTAGGCTGGCAGTGGACTCTGTACCACTTTATAAAAACTAACACATTAAATCCATCACCGGCAAGACGAGGAAGTGCCGCCTTTTAATAAGCATTTAGCCCAAAACAGCATCTCGTTTCGCGTTTTGTAGCAAGCGGTTGAACACCGAAATGCTGCTTCCACCAGCTAAATATAAGACGGCAGTTCTATGTTGTTTTATTATTTATGAAATTAATTTACTAATTAGTAAACTGCTACAACAAAAGCATGGCAGCCCACCGTATACGTAGATAGGGACCTCAGGCTAACAGCCTATTGCTTCTAATTAAAATTTGTTACTGAAAGCGAATCAGCGCAATAACAACTAATAAACTAAGAACGATAGCCAATATATAGTTATTCCAATACGCGAATTATCGGTTCCAATAGGCCTCTTTAATATTTCAAAAAGGCATACTTGACAGTACGGTGGACATACTCAAGTAATTTTTGTTCGATATCAACTATTTCAAAGTGCGTTAGGGTATCATTACTGGACGCACTTTTTGGGAAAATGTGTTCAGAATAAAATTTTTTTGTTTTCAGTGGCAAATCGTTCCCAAATAGGAAAATAAAATAGTTTAGGAACGCAAAATCGGCTGAATTTTTCTGCTTTGTATAAACGTGGCTACTAAAAATTGTGCCAATTTTGGACACCAGAATTACACTAAGTAAAAAAATTAAAAACAAAACTCCTGTAACTTGGAACGCCATATAGCACAGATCTAGTCGAATAATAAAAACTGTATACTCCAAATCTGATGACGTTGCTCAATACCAGCAGCGCCGTCAGAATTGAAAAGGATCTCTCCGAGGCGTTTGATTCCAAGCGAGGTTTCAGACAGGGTAACTCGCTGTCGTATGACTTCTTTAACCTGATGTTGGAGAGGATCGTACGAGCCGCAGAACTTAATCGCTCAGGCACAATATTTTATAAGAGCGTACATTTGTTGACGTATGCCGATGATATTGACATCACCGGCCTTAACAACCGCGCTGTTAGTTCTGCCTTCTCCAAATTAAAGAGGCAAAGCGAGTGGGTCTGGTGGTGAACGAGGACAAAACGAAGTACCTCCTGTCATCAAACAAACAGTCGGCGCACTCGCGTATCGGCACCCACGTCACTGTTGACAGTTATAATTTCGAGGTTGTGAAACACTTCGTTTATTTAGGAACCAGCATTAACACCGAATGTTAGCCTGGAAATCCAACATAGAAGTAGGCAACTGAGCCGTAAAGTCCTCTCTCGACCCACAAAACAAACACCCTACAAGGCTCTCATCATGCCCGTCGTAACGTATGGCGCAGAAGCGTAGACGATGACAACATCGGATGGAGCGACGCTTGGAGTGTTTGAGAGAAATATTCTGCGAAGATTTTTGGACCTTTGCACGTTGGTGACGGCGAGTAACGTAGGCGATGGAATAATGAGCTGTATGAGTTTTACGACGACATAGACAGAGCGCAGCGAATAAAAATCCAGCGGCTACTTTGGCTGGGTCATGTCATCCGAATGGATACAAACGCTCCGGCTCTGAAAGTATTCGATGCGGTACCAGCTAGTGGTAGCAGAGGACGAGGAAGGCCTTCTTTGCGTTGGAAAGATCAGGTGGAGAAAGATTTAACTTCACTTGGCGCCGGTTAGCACAAGAAAGAAACAGCTGGCGCACTTTGTTAAACTCGGCCAAAATCGCGTAGGCGGTTATCGCGCCAATTAAGAAGAAGATACTCCAAATCTCCGAGTATGTAAGTATTTCTGCTTCTGATGAAATATCATTTGCCACTCGGTGTCGGTTTAAAACTGTAGGTCAAAACGCACGCCACAAAATAAAAGGAAGAGCTCAGCCAAACACCTAATAGAAGTGTAGGAGGTGTACGCACCAATTATTTTTTTATTATTTTTTTATTTATACTCCAAATCTTAAAGACACCATCAAAACCATGGCCTTCGGTTCGCTTTCTTTCGGGAGTCCCATAATTTTGCGCACAATTCCAATGTTCTAAATCGATTTTTAAGTTTCATGTGTCACTGAAAAAGAGATTTGTGGACATTTGCAACGCCAAAAATAAAAATCAATTCATAAAACTCAGTATCGAATAAAAGGACTGAAGCTAGAAAAAAATGTTTACAGTTGATTTAAACAATTTTCGAGGTTAATTTCTGCAATGGATAATTAGCATAATAATAAGTGAGATATAGGAATATTCATTTTTAATCAAATATAGTTTTCAACCACAAAGGCAAAATATGACGGTGTCATATAAAGAAAGCCTAAATCGAAATTAATACAGATACGTTTTGTGTAAAAATATTATTTTCTATAGCCATTTTTTACTAAAATATGGAAGTTATGCACTGTAACAAATGACCGTAAATTCCCCTTTCAGTGACATTCAAAACTTAAATGGCTCGAGAAATATTGCAATTATGCGCAAAAGAATTACGAGACCCCGAAAAACGTTTTGTTTTTAACCTGAGTCGTTATTTTGAGGGTGAATTTAAGTGTTTGAGTACAAAGTTGTTTACTATTCCACTAGACCAGCAGCTGCTATATGGTGTTCCAAGTTAATTTTGAATAGAAGGCAGTTTTACACGTTCGTTACCAAGTGTCAGCTGGGTTTTCATGCAGGACCGTCGACACAAATATGTGACGCCGGCTTAACTTATTTCAGTTAGAATTCCATTAGGTACAGATTACTTTGGTAAAGGCCATACTATTTTTACGGAGAATTTTTACAATAGTGTCCGCTTAGCCAAGCATTGACGGCACTCTTAGAAGCAAGGGAGTCCATTGAGAGTTTTGTCAACCAAACTAAAAAAAGTAGAAGCTGTCTTCGGAAGAAAAGTTCTGTTCTTGTACTAAAATGGAAAGATAAAAGGGACGTTTTGGTCATTTCTACAAAACACAAGTCCACTATGGGTGAAATAACATACAAAAGAGGAAATATAAAGTCAAAATCTATTACCATAATTGATTATAATTTGAATATGTAAAATATTGACAAGTGCGACCAAAGTGTTTCTTACTAAAGGGTTTTCCAATAATAGTTGTTACAGGTGAATGGATCGCGCTATCGAGAGATGATTAACGAATTTTTTATGGCCGGAATTGGATGGTATTGATCTGGACAACGTTTACTTTCAACAAGACGGTGCTACGTGCCACACAAGCAACGAAACTTTTGATCTTTTACGGGAAAAGTTTCCGGGGCGTGTTATCTCTCGAAGAGGTGATCACAATTGGCCTCCGAGACCTTGTGATTTAACACCTTGTAACTTTTTTCTTTGGGGCCACGTGAAAGAAAAGGTCTACGCCAATAGCCTAGGGCCGATTCAAGACCTCAAAAATGGAATTCGTGAGGCTATCGAAGACATAGGGCAGCCACCTTGCAATTCGGTTATGGAAAATTTCATGGAAAGGATATTCTCCTGTAAGCGTGGTCGTGGTGGTCATTTGCCTGATGTTATTTTCCACTATTAACGACATACCTTCCTTTTTATAGTGAAATAAAAATCCGATCATTTATATTAAAAAATAACATTTTTCTTTGAATATAAAAATAACACCTCTTATTGGAAAACCCTTTACTTAGCCCCACGCCAGTATGTTCGATGGTGCCTAAAAATATTTTCCCATATCCTAGACGTGTCAATCTGGAATGCATGCTGGCTGTATGGCAACTTTGATGACAAGAAAAAAATTATTTACAATTCCGTAAAGATATTGCCCTGAACCTTATAAATATTGATACTCAGTCGTTTACGAGCTCAGGAGCACCTTAAGCGAATACTCATTTTCCGAAAAAACTAACTAAAGGAACCCATTACCTACTTTGGTTTTAAACTGAGTAGAGACAATTCGACAAGTCTCACCGTCGATAACGAAAGTCTTCAAAACGAAACTACTAAACAGACAATGCAAAATGATGATGTACAAAACCATAATTAGACCAGTCTGATGCTTGGAGCTAAATCGTGGACGCTAGTAGCAGATAAAGCGAAACTGAAACCTTCAAACAAAAAATACCGAGACAAATTTTGGGAGCAATCAAAGATCCCTGCGAGTGGCGTGTAAGGGGGAACGTGGAGCTAGACAGGCTTACAAATGGCAGAAATGTTATACGTTTCATCAAAGCGCACCGGTTAAGACGGCTGAGTCAATATCAAGAATGGACGGTACGAAAGCGCAGAAGAAAAGTGTAGAAGACAGAGTGCTCAACACTGGAGCTAGAGGAAGACCGAGAACAAGATGGGCCGACGAACTAGAGGACAAGGAATTGGAAAAAAGTTTCATGCGATCGAGATGTTTGGAGGCCCCATGTGCAGTAGGCCAAAGCTCACAAAGATCAGTAGTGCCGAAAGATGATGTGATAATGATGATATAAAATCCTATAGGTTGAACGTCGCATTAATGAGACCCTGGTCTGCAGCAAAAAATATTTACTATAGACCAGCTTAAAGAATATGTGGCAGTATTAAAAAATTACTTTTACAACGCGTTAAAGTTTCAAAACGCACATTACTAGAGAAAAACATATACATTTCTAGCTGGTCCGTGATGACGGACTTCTTAACACCAGAACTATTTTTCTTGAACTTCTTTTACTAGAATTTTTTGGGCTGTTCAAGATGTTATTAAAATTTTCCTGTTCAGATGGTTCTTTAAACTCTGCGCAAAGTTGTTTTGCTAATTAAACAAAAAATTGTTTCCTGATATATTTTCGCTGGATTTTTCGTTGTCAAAACCTATGCATTTCCTGCTCCTAAGTTGAGAATTTAAAAAAATACCCGAAGAGGCTATCTTCGGGATCCTGACTTCACACTATGTTTTCTCTTCTTATTATTAAATTTAATAGTATTTTTTCTTTACATTTCAATGTTGACTGAATTATGTTTTGAACTCGGTAGAAATACTTTTTTAGATGGCTTACGTTTATATACCGCCAAAGTACAATTATCGCTTTTATAAGTTTCAGACGCAAATCGTGGTGAATTATTTTTATCTTCCTTAGTCGATTTCGGCAATGTTCTTTTATTTCCACGAATTTCACAAATGAGTCCGCTTTTCTAATAATTTTGATGCCAGTGATTTGAAGGAAAGAAGTTATAAGTCGTTACATTCTTCAATCTGCCTTATCAAAGGACTATTGAGGACTGTTTTGTTTTGTCATTTTCCAAATACGAGAATCCATTTGCTATAAATTTACTTTACAAACCAAAATTGTTTTTCAAACTTGCCGTGTTTGCTTGGCATGTACTGCGTGAACCGGCATCTCGCTTTGGTAGGAAATATTTGTTCATCGATCGCGATATTTTGCCCCGGAGCGTAGCAATTTTCGATGAATGAAAGCAAATTTATCGCTTTGGAATCGTAAACTCAGTTCATTTTCTATATCGAAGCGCCCTCTTTTTATTTTGCGCATTTCAAATAAATACAACAAATATGACAAAAACTGTAATTACATTTTCAGGGAATTTTGATGCGCCGTCGCCGTAGTGGTGGCTTGAAGTAGTTCCTGATTGATTTTGTCTTTAAAGGGTTTTTCAATTGGCGCGGGTCGATTTTGGCGCCCTGTGGCAGCCATTTTGTTTTGGTGACATCTGCTAAATCTTTTGTTTATTATTCAGTTGTTTATGCCAAATCATCGTGGCAAGTTACGCGATTGAACAGCACATTCAAATGATAAAACTTTATTATCAAAATGGGTGTTCATTAACGCAAACGTTGCGCGCATTGCGCCCATTTTTCGGTAGACGTGGTGGCCCTTCCAATTTCTTATGGGCCATATTGAACCATATGGACCTAGACGACATGTGGTTCCAGCAGGACGGCGCTATGTGCCACACAGCAAACGCCATTTTATTCCATTTCAACATCTACCCACCCTTATTGAAAAACCCTTTATTATTAAAGACGCTAAACATTTTTTAGGTAGCGACGTTTCTTGCAGCTAAAGGTAGACAGTTGATGTGGAAGACGACCTGCGTTGGGTGAACGCACGAAGAAGCCATGCAATGAACCGTACGCAATAGTAAAGGAAACATTGGCTCACCGCGAGCTGTAAATGCTATGATGATAAAGAAAGCTTGACTTGGAAGCCCTTTTTGACGATATAAATATATGTAATATTTCTAACGTTATTCTGCTAAAAACGAGTTTTGGTGACTGAACACTTAGTTTTTTCATTTATTAGAAATGTTTTAAAATTATTAAAAAATAAATAAAAATAAAAAAGCCATTGACAAATGCTATTCTTTGTAGAGTTTAGAGTGTGTGCTTAAAGGTGATGTCAAACCAAAAAACTACAGTACTTTTTCTTCTATTAGTGTTACAACCGAGGGTGGGCTATAGCTGCCGCAGCAATCTTCCTCCATTCAACACGATCCAGTGCTAGAGATTTCCAGTTTTTGACACTAATTTGATGCTAAAGTTCTCGGTGACATTTTGCAGCCAAGTTGTTTTTGTGGCCGAAGTTTTTGTGGCCTACCGTCATCCATGCGGATGATGTGAACTGCCCTTCTGATGCGTTGCGACTCAAGGTGAAGTACTAGAGGTGGCGTCTTCCCAAAACAGTTACTTTATTTTTAGCGTTTTTACAAGTAAAAACAAGAACAAAACAAGCAAAAAGAGGAGAAATTCCATGTTGGTGAATATCCGGTGCAAGGGTTGGTAATATTGTGATTTGTGAGATTCAAACTTAAATTATGAAAGCACAAATTAATATAAAGCCTCCAAATGCAGTTTGTTTGCGTTTTTATGCGGAAGATACCGTGGCAAGAAAGTGTGTGTGTGCGTATAATTTCTTGTGTTTGGTTGTTTCCATTGCATTCACCTACTCTTCCTCTTCCCAAACAAGTAATTCCCCTTCCGTTGTTTATTCATGGACTCTTACGACACAGCGAATTCGGAAGATGCAACCTGGTATTCTATCATCCTTGGTTGAGACTTGATAAATCTTGCAATATCTTCGCCATTGCAGAGCCTTAGCAGCTTCTTATTGTGCCTCGCCATCTTCTTCGCGTATTGGGCCAAATACTTTACGCAAATATTCTTAGGCGATCCTCGTCTGCAAGGTTCATCCTCCAAATTTCTGCGCCGTAGGTAAACATGGGCCGAATGAGCGATTTATAATTAGCGAGTTTGCACCTACGTGAGAGAGTTTGCACCTACAGGAGATTTATGCTAGTGTAGTATGCACGTTTCGCCGCCATTATCCTGCCAGACTTACAGTCATGCAATCTGTTGTCGTTGCTTAATAGTACGCGGATATATGTAAATATGGGCACACTCTCTAAAAACTGAAGTCTTCGATGTCAACAACGCCAGACACTTTCCTTTTCACTTTCGAGATCCTCCTATATTTGGTTTTGTTTATGTTTATTGCCAGTCCTACCAATCTCGCATTTTCTATCGCTAGGAAAATGTGGTCTAAGTGGCATCTACCACGGGCGTCAATAGTTTAACGGGCGTGCTATAGTCTGAGTGGGCGTGGCAAATAGATTCCCCGATCCCGTGAAGTCTTCGAAAGCATAATGCAAAACTAGATTGAAGTTGGTTGTTGAAAGGGCATCACTTCGATTTACGCCACTGTTGATATTAAATGAGCTCGTCATATTTTTTTGCATTGAAACTCTTTCTTTCGTGCCTTTCAGCGTAAGCATCGCTAAACGAACCAGCTTTGATGGGATTCCTAATTCATGCATTGTGTTGGTGATGGATTCTCTATGGATGCCATCGAACTCTTGTTTGAAGTCAGTGAATAGGAGGTGAACGTCATAACTCGATCCAAGGCAGTAGTTAAGTAACTCATAGTTAATTTCACTGAAGCTTTAAAATTGTTTAAGTAAGCAGTGCCCGCACTTTGCTGCTACGTGGATCGATTATATGTGTATAGTAATGTTTTTTTATGAGAGTTCTTTAGTTCTTCTTAAAAATATCATCTAAAAATGTTTATAAATATAATATTGAGGAATAAAAAAAACAAAACAAAAAAAAAACAACAGTAGTAAGCAAACCGCATGCAAGATTTCGTGGGTAAGCCCTCAAAAATCTCACTTAATCGTAGTGTTCAGTCTCTCCCTAATAACGGTTACCTGACCTTATTAAGAGACTCGCATGCTAGGATTGCACAATGAAAATTTTACTGGCGACACCTTCAAAGTACAAAAACCTTCAATATTTCATTTGCTCTTTAGTGATCAACAAATCGTAGGTAAGTGAATTAGAAGAAACAGAAAGGGTTACATACCTATAACCCCAAATGCGATGTCATTATAAGCACATAACCACATGGAGAAGCACCTATACATACATATACTCGTATTGCTGGAATCAACACCAAAAATACCAATTCGTACTGAGCCCAAAATACTGTGATTAGAAACCGAAGAATGAGTAAATAAAAAAAAACTGCACAAGAAACGGACAAAACTCGAGCTTACGACAGCAAAAATTTTGCTTTTTCCGCAGCTTTTGCCACTTATAACCAATAAGCATAAAATGCGAACAAATGTGGCATCGCATTAGGATTCTGCACTGCATTCAAGGCGAAGCACAAAAGTAATCATTGAAAATGGTTCAAGAAAAGACCGGATGGAAGGGAAAAGGAGAAAAAGAAAAGCAAAATCCATATCCTTTGAAATAAAACAAAGCAAACTATAACGGATATAAAAGCACAATAATAATCGGCACGTAGGAGGAGGAGTAACTATTGCAAAGGGCATCAGCATTATTTCCGCTTCAGCAAGATTTCCCGATGGGCACACCGTAAAATTGTTACACTTGCGGATTTCGTGCGGTGTGCAAAGAAGGATGTTCGTGAGGGTATTAAAGCAGCCCACATAGTATATGTGCGGGGGGGAGGAGGGTGGACAGCTCAATGCCCAAATAAACGCCTTTAAAGCAAATGATGGTGATAAAAATGCAGTATTTGTTGAGGGCCAGAAAGGCTTAGCAGCTGCCATTGGCTATGTGCGGGAGAAGAGTTTGGCAGCATTTTTGGGTTGAGATAGTTGTGGTGCGCCACTCAGGCGTGCCAAGGTATCAGTTTGTGCCCAATTTTAATTTATTTATTTACGTATACTTGTATGTATGTTTTTCTTTGCATATACCCACCTTACCTACCAAAAGCCGGGCTGCTGATCAGGAACCTTTTGAATTCCCGCATCGGCTTTACAAGGTAATCCGGGTCCTTGTCAAAGCAATTTCACATATTTTGTTATTTTTGTACACTACAATGCATTATTTTTACAATATTTCAAGGCTTTTCACTTTCTTCTCTCACAATTCTTTCGGTTCACCAACACTTTTGCATACTTACAAATGAACTTTAATACTTCTCTTGCTTTCCAGCTGGCTCAAGCGCTCGAATGCAATACAACTCGTAGTCACGTATTTGATGTTTTGCAATATTTTTTAGCTTTTTCTGCACTCAGCACTTGATTTTTCGCTTCACTTTCGCACTACAAGCTGAGATTTTTATGATTTCTCTGCTTTCCATTAGCATTTATTTGTACTCTGTGTTGGTAATCGCGTCGGGGTTGAGTAAAAGAACGCACAATTAGTTTGGTTTTGGCACAATATTTGATGTTGTAAATCAGTGTTGCATTTGGCAGCGAGTTTCAATTCTCACTTAAAGCTGCATCTACGTACGTAAGTATATATTTGGCACTTCGCACTCCAACACCGATCTCATTCACTTTTATTATTCTAATATTTTCATACCTCCGGCCGTCTGCTTGCTCACACTAGACACTGATATTTGGTGGGTGTTTACCGTTATGCATGGAGTTTATAATCTTCCGCTAGTTGCAACCAATAGTTCCAAGAAACAAACGCGAACTGTGCAGCAGCGAATTTCAACACATCCTTTTGCCGCAACGTCGCTGATAAGCCGCGTCGCCAGGAGACTTTGGAGACTAGAAGCGACTGGAGCCATGCGAATATAAAACGAAGTGAACTTGTGAGTTGACAAAGCATGTGGTCGCTTAGCTGCCAAACAGGATTCGCAACTTTCAGAGTGTGCGAGAATAAAAGAGCGAAGCATCAATGCGCTCTCCGTTCTCCGTTCTCGTCAAAGAGCTTTCGGTTTGTTTACATTGCGCTCTCGCTACATTTGCCGGATACGGGTGTGGGTTTTTGCTCCATAAATGAAATACTTTCTTCTTCCTGCTTCCTCGCCTAGTTTCACTGTTACGTTGCAGCCACATCGCATTTAATTCCTAATTGGAGGACTGACTCACTTATCCTGCCACCACAAAGTGAGCGTCCATAAAATTTACGTGTTGTTTTCTTATTTATTAAACCAATACATCTGTATGTGCGCTTATGCTCACACGCATATGTGTGTATGTGTGCAAGTATGTGTCGTGTCGTAAACATGTTCATGTGCGGGTGTGCAGGAGGTTGTGCTCTCATTTGTTTACAAGTCTGCTACACGTGACTGACTTTGCAATGCGTCGCAACTATTAAAACCTGCACTCCCTCCGCTTCGTTGGCAGGTGAGTCCTTCCGTGCGTGTAACAAAGCGGCGCCCAGTCAGTGGAAAAAATATGAAATTGCTATGTACAACCAGATAATCGCTTGTTTGCATGGACGCAAGTATTGGGTGGGGCTTGGAACTCGCAACAGGAAGTTTTCATTAATATTCAAAAAGTTTGAAATTCTAACAAGCAAAAATGGGGTGATGAGGTGCCTAATTAAAATTCTTAAATGCTGATTAATTCAGCTCACCCACAATTAGGCAGCAAAGTTAACTGAATTTAGGCATGCAATAAAAAAAATGAGCCCATGTGCTCATTTACATAAAAGTGTAGGTGTTAGGGATGTCCATATTAGCGGAAAATTTTGATCACGGGATTGCGGGATATTTGTAAAGTAATGCGCTCCACTATTAAATAAGGCTCTTCTTAATTACTTATATATGTCAAAAATGACACTGTGTGACAAAAAAAAAAAATTAAATATACTTTTATGGAGACCTAGCACAACTTGTGGGTATAGAAAAACTGAAAAAAATGGTATAGGAGAAATTTCCAATACACCCCCAAAATCTCATTTCTCGTCAGTTGTCATTTCAGAAAAATTGTCAACACACTGGCTTGTTTTTGTTCTTTCGAACTAAAAAAACAAATTCGAAATCGGATGGAAATTGGCGAAGTTAGGAGTAATTGTTCACATCAACCTACTAAAAAACGGTTTTATGGCCATAAAATTGGATTGGAAATTTCTCCCATACCATGTTTCTTAGTTTTACTATACCTACAAATTGTACTAGGTCTCCATAAAAGTATAATATCACTGTCGCACAGTGTGATATCACTTAAATGTCCACCATCCGCACGTCTACATGCCGTCATGCAAGAATTAAAATTTTCAAGGACTCGCTCAAAAGTTATTGCATTGAGTTCGACAATCTCGATCCGAAAGTTATGTTCCAGCTCTCGAATCATTGTTGGCTTATCCACATAGACTTTATATATATATATATATAATTGGTACGTACATCCTTTCTGGGTGTTTGGTCAAGCTCCTTCTCCTATTTGTGGTGTGCATCTTGATGTTCTTCCACAAATGGAGGGACCTACAGTTTCAAGCCGACTCCGAACGGCAGATATTTTTTATGAGGAGCTTTTTCAGGACCTTCAGAAATACACTCGGAGGTTTGTCATTGCCTGCCGAGTGGCGATCGCCATTAGAAAAAACGTTTTCTTCATTTTGGTGTTTCACCAAAATTCGAACCTACGTTCTCTTTGAATACCGAATGGTAGTCACGCACCAATCCATTCGGCTACGGCAGTCGCCGTTCAGACTTTAGGTAGGTAGGTAGGTAAGATGGCAAGAGTACCCCAGGCACACTTCAAGTAGCACTTAAGTGCCGTTTTGATACCATAATGTGGACCACTACCTGCGAAAAAAAAACATTTTGGGAGGAGAAAGCCTTCTACAGCCATCCAGTGCTATTGATGTAGTGGAGGAGAGAAAAGGGATCTAGGCTGGATAATTTCTTCAAGTCATCCCCAAAGGGCATGCTAAGAAATCTCAAGCGCCTAGCCATCAAAGCCGGACATTTGCAGAGAAAGTGTTCAACAGTCTCTTTCTCTGCAGGATCCCCACAGCTTCTGCAATAGGGGTTGTACGGAATTCCAAGCTTCTCCGCATGAGTACCGATCACCCAGTGACCAGTAAAAATTGAATGGCGGGGGATTCCCATCACCTTAAGCGTTCTGTTTATATCGTATTGAGGCCATAGTGTTTTCGAAATAGCACACGACGAGACAGACCTCCTTCCCTTTAACAACGGTCAAGGGACAGCTGAAACCGGTTCTGTCGAGCCCTTCCTGGTAAGCTTATCCGCAATTTCAGTTCCCTCTTTATTCCTGTGCCCAGGAACCCAGATAAGGGAAATGTTTCCTGCACGTTCGAGACGTTTGAGTTCCTCCTTACAGGAGTCCATCAGAAGAGAGCTGCAATACGGCGACAACAGGGCCTTGATCGCAGCTTGACTATCGAAAAAAATATTAATGTCTCCCTCCCAACAGCGATCCCGAAGCATTTTGCATGCTTGCAGGATCGCGAAGCTCTCTGCTTAAAAAACACTGCTCGTTTCCAGCAGTTTAAAGGATACCAAAATGCTGGCTGATTTAGAGAAAACCCCCGCTCCCACTCCAGATTCCATCTTGGATCCGTCAGCGGAAACAGATGTACCTATTTCCGTGCCGACTCTCTCCTCTTTCCAGTCTTGCCTGCTCGGAAAGATAGCCCTAGCACAACCCTCAAAACCCAGTTTGCGGATGGAGAGATCAGTGCGAAGAACTGAAAAGGAAGGGGAAATCTCCTTCAAGATGCTACTATATCCTACAGCAAATTGTCTTCAGAGGTCAATCTCCTTTAAAACTTTACTCTTCTGAAAATCCCACAAAAATTAGTCTGATCGAGTTAGATCGCCTGGTCAGTTTACTGCACCATTACGTCAAATGAATCGACCGGGAAACTTAGATCGAAATAATGCAATGTTTCCCCGTGTTGTGTGACTTGTGGCTATACCCCATTGAAAATAAGGATTGTGTATGTTTATTCTTCAAGCTCAGCTTACAAATAATCTTCAATCAGTTGCCTAAAGCGATGCTCATTGACGGACGGTAAAAAGTTCCTGTTCGAAGAAAAACGGGTCATTTATTCCACTCGGGGTTTCTTCTCTCCAGATGCGGTAATTTGGTTTCTTGACAAATGTATCCAGTGCAAAATGAGCTTCATCAGTACTACAAAGATGATTTTGATCTGATTCAAAACACCAATTCAATAATTTTAACGTGTTGTTTATCGTGTAAGTTTCCATAGTCAAAATTGCACATCTGTATACTTAACAAATATCAAAGATGATATTATATAAGAAAGGTACCGTGGTACATGCAACTGGCAACTGATTTTGTTTTTGTTGTAATAGCATAAACTCTTGAATAATGCTGGAGTGGCAATTCTTAGGCGGATACGAGTATATGTAAATACGGGTCGTTACGGTAACGTAAATCCTAAATGAGGGAAAAATCACAGTATGGTTTGCTTTTCCAAAAAATGGTTTAAGACTGTCGATACTATCGGAACTACTTTATCTATGTAAATTGCTTTCAGACATCAAACAAACAATTTAATAGTTTCATTTAATATTTTACATCACTACATCGGTTTTTTAACAAGCTTAATACATACGACCCCGAAAGTACGCGTAAAAAATAAAAAGAAACACTTTCCCTGATGGTAGTTAAAGATTGCCAACCATTAGGCATAGAGACTGATGAAGGTTTTACCCTTTAATTAATGTTTTGGATTCTCGATATAGCCTATCATCTAAAAGAACCCTTAAAAACATGATTGACGCACCAAATTTAAAGGAATAACATTCAGCAAGCTAATTTTATAACATAAAAATACCGTAAATACATCTGCATATCTCAAAAGCATGAGTATAACACATTAAAAACGTTAATATATTAATTTAAATTTGGTTGATGGAGAGCGCGAATTCCAGCGGCGAATATGGATAGTTCATTTGCTTAATGGTTTGTCACCTCTGGCATCTAACACTAAGGCACCACAAGAAACAATTAGTAAAAACCAGCGCAACGAACCAAGTGCAGATGGATCAAACATCACTACAACATAATTTTCCTTTTCATTTAAAATGCAGGTAGCATAAAAATCTACTAATAATTAACCCGACTTTTCCAATTTTCCTTGCGTTGATTGATATGCATCAGCGTGTGATAATGGTTGCCCTTTTGCCTCGATGAATAGGTTCTTCCAAGCAGCTTCTATAGTGCCATATTCTGGACCTAATTTGTACGAATTAGATGTTACATAAACTTCTAGTGATATAACTCAGTCAAATGAAGGTGAATATAAATGATGTCCACACATAAGATTCAACTTATCGGTGTTAATTTCACTGTATTTCGCACATTCTTTTCCGATTTACCTAAGTTAATAAAGTTTACCAGTTCTGAATGCCCGACAAACTAATTTTATCGATTTGACATTCATTCAATTTCTGTATTCTCTTTCTCATGACATCTTAAATTTGGAAAATGTTGTTATTGCTCTAATACCACCACCTGGTATAGATACGCCTTGGTAAAAAATTTATTTAAACTAAATTAATAAAAAAAACTCTCTCATTTTCACCCAGTGCAAAGTACTTAGACGTCGAAGAACGGGTAAGGAAGGCAGAAATTGGTGTATATGCCTGTAAGCGTAAGCTTGAAAGAAGATGGGGTCTTCAACCTAAGCATACATTATTTCTGTATAAGGCGGTTATACGACCTATTTCATCATATGGAACGATAGTTTGGTGGAAAGCTTTAGGGAGAGAGTACAATACCAATCAGATCATGTCCTAGAGAGGCTCTCAATGCACTGATACACATTATTCCAATAGACCTGCACAATAAGAAGACAGCAACCATGAGTGCATTTAGGTTAAATGAAGGGGTCGCTGGAAAGAAAAAAACTTATGGTCACGCTAGTCTATTATTGCGACAAACTCAGTTAATCTCGGTGAGGACTGACTACATCGTCCCGACGGTGACATTCAATAGGAATTTTGCCACTCTCTTTCCATCTAAGAAAGAATGTAATAAGGGACTCTCTCTAAACAACTTGAACACTACAGTCTATACATAGGTATGGCAGTGAAATGGGCTGTGGTGTTGGAGCTGGTATATATTCCCACAGACTTAAAAGTGCGAAATCTGTGCGTCTTCCTAATACCAGCAGTGTCTCCCAGGCGGAAGTACTAACAATTGGGGAAGCCTGTAGGCTACTAATCGCAGATTTCTCTTTTAAGTGCAATATCGCTATTCTTTCGGATAGCCAAGCTGCAATCCAGGCACTGGGTTCGGCTACTACAACCTCTAAAGTGATGGAACAAAGCAGGAATAGTCTCACCATCTTGAGTGAAAACCATAAAGTTACCTTAATCTGGGTCCCGGGACATCGGAACATTGAAGGTAACGAAAAAGCAGATGAACTGGCAAGAGGGGGATCTGCCATGAATAACGCTCTTGCAGAATCGGTACTCACACCATTAGGTGCAGTCAAGAGCACAATTTCCCAAAAATACCTCCGAATCGCTGACTGTAGGTGGAAAGTCCAGACGAAATGCAAAATTAGCAGAACGTTGTGGCCCACCTACAACCTCAAGTAATCGTCGGTATTAATAAGAATGAAACGACGGTATGCCTGGAGACTAACGGCAGTCATAACTGGGCTTTGCTCTATCAGAGAACAAGTAGCCAAAATGGGTATCCCTCGCAGCTGTCAACATCTGTCACAGTTGTAAACACCGAGAGAAAAAGGAAACAATCTTCCATTTCCTCTGTGAATACCCTGCCCTATAGAAGGACATAATGCTAACCCTGGGCAAACCGCTGTTCGAGAGTCTCGAACAACTGTCTGGCTTAGACGTCAACAACCTAATAAGGTTCTTAAACCGTATAGATTGGGTATAGTCATGCTGTAAATAACCGTTAAACAAGTTGGTAACGAGGATGTGGCAACAAAATGGTGCGGAAGCTCTAGTTGGATTCGGGAAGAATCACCACTTTAACCAGCCAACTAAATTAATACAAAATTTGCCTGGTGAATTTTGGCAAAACAACTTTTGTAGGTAGACTCGCCAATTTTAGCATGGCAAATTCAAATTTATTTATTTCTAAAGGCGGCAGGCGCAGCTTAGTTGATCTCCGATCATGCGACATTTCAACATATTGAGTGCCGCGCCTCACGTTGTTATAAGACACCCAATACTTCCTAGAGTGCCACGTCACACAATAGTGCAGGAGTTGGACTTATATGGATATTTTTTTATATTTTTAGAGTGGGCTGAAGTTAGAAAAAATTGTGGTCCAATTTCCATTGTGTCGTAAAGGTTTTTACGATTCCTTTTCCATAAAACAAGGTCATGTCTCCGCAGCACATAAAAATAGTTATAAAAATCAAAGGAAAGAACATAACAACGTACGCGTAAAGATTGATTGATTGATTCCCAAGGTGCAATAAGTAGGGCGAGTGAAGGTAACGAGCGTTACGGGTGGGAATGAACCTCCTCGCATTTAACCCTCCATTAGGCGCGTGGATTACATATATAATCCACCCACCTTTAATCAGTAACCAATTTAAACTTAACTTAAAGATATCAATTCCCGTTTCCATAGCTGTCTAAAATATGCAAAACTACTAATTTAGTGCGAAAATAAAAAGGGTAGACCCACGGTTAGGCCATTTGTTTGAAGTTAAATACGAGTGGACTACAATTGTAATCCACGCGCCTAATTACGTAACATTTTTTACAGAGTGCACAATTTAAAAGTTTGTCTGTTGGAACACTTAGGTAAGTTAATTATATTATTCCAAAAATAGAATTATTTATAAATCTTAGTATTTTCATAATTAGAGACTATTCACTGCAACAAATATTTCAGTACAGAAAGTAGTATTTTTGTTTTAGTAGTAAGAAGTATAGATAGTAGAAAGTAGAAAGTAGTATAGATTGAAATGTCTGATGCAAAAAAAATTAGCACATAGCACAGATCCTGCTGTTGAACGAAATGGTTAGATGAGCTTTCTAGCGAAGAGGAAGGTTCAATAGATGAAGCAGATGAAGATGAACTAGAGCACAACGTCGTAGAAAGTAACGATCATCAAACAGACTCTGAACAAGAACTTTCTTCGGCTGAAGAAGAAGCTATTATAGAGCCAGAAGCCTATGCAGAGAGAAAATCAGATGACAATGAAGATGAAAAAAAGTTTTAAGATCTGATTTTATTGAAATGATTGCTAAGAAGCTAATAACACCTCAAATTGAAGAACAATCAACCATTCCAAACGTGTCAAAAGAAGTGCGGCGCCGAACCCGGCACTTGCTTGGTTTAGAAGACCCCTTACCGCATCCACAACCTGAGGTAAATTGTATTCGGCGATGCAATATTTGCTATTTTGCATTTATCAGCAAAAACAAAAAAAAAATAATTTTTCTAAAACATTAACAGAAAAATAAGTTGGACTACGAACGTAGTCCACACGCCTAACCGCGTGAGTAAAGTCCTGATGGAGGGTTAAACATTCTTTAATCTTACTCAGCAATAATACATCAAAAATTAATTACATTACTTTTAAACTTATCGCCCTAAGCTCGAAATGGAGTTAAATGAACTTATACCTTCTTCTTTTTCGTATTCTCTTTAAATAGCGTGTCTTGATTACTTTATTATGATAATATTTACAATTTTGGTTTTATCGGATTTTTTTAAATATTTTCTAACGCCACAAAATCCCAAATAGGATTGGTCGTTTTCACTTTCAAGTTTAGTAAGCTTTCCTTATTTTTCTTAGTAGAGACTCTAGCAATGGTTTGAATGCCAAAGTAAATTTCCGCTGCGGTTCGCTTTTCCACTCACGCTTTCTGGTTCATTTCTGTGCTTATCTAAAACCTGCACCGCATACAACTCAGGCGCGCCAGCTATATGTCATGCACATTGTGAGAAATGTTAATGAAGTAGCGGCAGGTGGCGCAACAGACGGGAGAGGCAAATTTAGCCACAATAGGGTGCGTGCAATTGCGGAATTTCGCGGAACAAAACCCATGGCGCTCTCTGTGTGTGAGTATTAATGGATGAAATATATGGCGCTAGAAGCGGTAAACTCTTGTAAGCGAGTTTTGAAGCCAATAATGATGGGCTGCAGTTTGTCTCGCTGTATTTGTGCGACTTGGATATTTAGTATTTTCTAGAGTGCTAATTTCTTAAAAAGGATGTTAGTCCTGTGGCGACATAATAAAAGGTGATCGATTGGAAGTACTTTTTCCATAGGGTTTTTCTAACAGATCACGCGTGACTACTGTCAAACTAAATATATAATTTTTTCAGCATTCATTGCCATTTCATCATGGAAAGATTTTTGGTGTTCACAGTCACCAACGATAGTATCGTAGCCCGAGGATATACAAAATTGAGCAAAACTTATCCCGTAGAAAACCATTGCGTTTTTTTAGTTCCATATTTACACAATACATCGGTTTGAGTGTTGTTGTTGTAGCAGCAGAAACATCCCCCATTCATGCACGGTGAATACTGCTGGAGTGACAGTCCTTGGCCAGATATAAATCCGGATCGTTCCGGTAAAGTGGAACCAACTGTCATGGAACGTAGGTTTGTGTGAGTTTGTGTTTGGTAGTATCTGCACAATGCTGCCATTGATATTTCTGCATTTACATCGGTGAGTGCTGGCACCGTTACAAATCCTAGAATTGTATTAGGAAAATCGACGCTCTGTGAAAAGTGTTCATCGCGCGCTAAGTACAACTTGAGGAATTCAGCGATGCAGCACATTTTGGTTTAACTACTAATTACTCTAAAATTGACGTATTTTGGGCTGAAGAGCAACCCGTAGCCATTCAAGAACAGCCATTACATGCATTGAAAACAACCGTTTGGTGCGGCCTATGAACTGGAGGAATCATCGGCCCATATTTCTTCAAAGGCGAGTCTGGCACCATTGTGACAGTGAATGGCGAACGATGAAATTATAAGCCTTTTGACTTTTTGCTGGCGTGATCTGCACAACAATAAGATGGCGCTACTTTCCACACAGCCCGTGAAACAATGGATTTGCTGCGTCGACGTTTTGGTGAGTAATTTATCTCTCGTCTCGGACCAGTGGATTGGCCACCAAGATCGTGTGATATCACACCTTTGGATTTTTATTTGTGGGGAAATGTTTGGTATAAACCAGCTTCGATTGAAGTATTGAAAGTCAACTTTACTAAAGTTATTCACGAGATACCGACCGAAGTCCTCCTGCGAGTCATTCAAAATTGGTGTTTAAGGATAGCCGAATTACGGCGCAGTTGCGGCCGATCTTCGAAAGGGATTATCTTTCAAAAATAAATGTCGGAAATGGTTCTACACAAAAATAATAAAAATTGCCCAATCAATTTGAATTTTCGTTGTTTTATTTCAATATAAAATCCAATGTTCTAAATTAATCACCCTTTGTCTAGTAGTTCGCACCAGCCGTATTATAATCGATTGAAGGCTTACTGCTTACTAGTACAAAATGAGAATCTTTTTCCATTTCAGACTTCTAATGCTTTATTTATTCTGAAATCAATAATAATTTCTTATACTGACTGCATACAACCAAAATATCATTACTAAAAAGTTAAATTACAACGCATAATTTAATTGAGCAGAAAAAGATGGTTTAGATAATTTAAAATCTAATGCAATAGAATAGGAGATCTCATTAAGTTCATGAAGAACGCGTGCAATGGGAGCATTGCAGGCATAATTGGTTCTGAACCTATTCAAATAGAACAGATATTTTCCTAAAGCTCTGGTAGGGATCGAGAAGTTAATCATTTCTGAAAGGGAGGAACAGTCAGTTTCATCCTTGATAATATTAAACAAAAAATACGGCGACAAAATTGATCTTCTGCTTTCCAGTTGTGTAGTATTAAATAAAAGTAGGTGGAATTCCTATAGTGGGACAGGGTCAGACAAGTTTAGGGAAGAGAGAGCTTACTTAGGTTAGGTTAGGTTAGGTTAGGTTGAAGCGGTTGTCCATTGTAGGGCGCACTCAGGCTCATGACCCATTATGATGCTCTTATCGCTCCTAAAACCAATGTTTGCTTTTCAAAAATTTTGTAAGATCCTTAATTTCAACAGAGCCGAGATCTTCGAATTCATTAAAGGATTGTCCATCCAAAATGGCGAGTCTACGTCTGGATAGAGCAGGGCAATGGCACAGAAGGTGCGGGATCTTCTCTTCCTCTTCCTCGTCTAGACAACTTCTGCAGAAGTCATGTGCTTGCACACCTATTCTTTGGCCGTCCCTACCGATTAGGCAGTGCCCCGTAATAACTAAAATCAGTGTGTTAAGACTGTGCTTCTCTCTTCTTAGTACAAAATCCGTGCGTTTAGCATTTAGAGTCTGCCACAGCTGTCGAGCGATTTTGGCTTCATTACGTCATCTTCCGCTCGCTACTCTTACAATTTCCTCGCGAATACGTAGTTTACATGTTTGCAAGGGTATACCTATATAATTGTCTACGTACTCATCAGTCAATTTGGTACCGATTTTCACTAGTTCATCGGCTTTGCAGTTCCCCTCAATGTCACAATGGCCAGGAACCCATGCCTTCATTAGGTGAAATGACTCAGCCATCTCGTTAAGAGATGTGCGGCATTTCATGGCTACCTTAGAGGTTGTCGACCGTTTTGGGAGGGATTTTATCACCGCCTGGCTATCAGTGAAAATGTAGATATCCATTTCCAGATATCGCATCACACTGTCTTAATGTCACGGCTTTCATTAGTGATATCAGTTCAGCCTGAAAGACACTACAGTAGACGGAAAGCCGAAAACTGAAGGAGATTCCCAAATGCTCGGAACATACACATCCGCCCACCCTGCCCTCGAGCTTTGAGCCATCTGTGTATACAAGGCAGGGCGATTTACCACGTCTCGTTCGCACTCTTCCTTCGAGGGTAGGAGGGTCATGAACGTTGCAATGGCAAATATAGGCGGGACTGTGTAGTCCACCTGTGTGGCAAGCCCCAACGCGACATCCAGGATTTTACCGTGGCCATTGTCTGTATTTGACGTCTAACTTAAAGTACTCAGCCTTATTGCCGCACTGCACGCAATGTACTTTGCCTGCAGGTCTACCGGAAGCAAGTTTAATATCGCATACCGTGCTTTCGATGGTGTGGTTGACATTGCACCGGTTATAAGAACAGAGCAACTCTTTGGACCTTGTCAACTCTTTTGATGTTCACGCCCCTCTCAATGGCATTCCACCATATTGCAATACGGTAGTCGAGAATTGGTCTAATTACTGCTATGTACAACCACCAACCGCAGGAGTATAACGCCGTCGTAGCTTTGCGTACTCTATCTGCGACTGTGAGCCTCCAATTTAGCTTCCTATTAGTACGAGTCGCAGATGTTTAGCGCTTTCTGTTTTTCTCTGTTTCTGTTAAGGGGTTTTCCCACTAAAAATATTTGTTGAAAAGCAGGTGTTTTATGTTTTCTGCTGAACAGTATCATTTCCGCTTTTTCTGGAACACTTAAGGAACACCTTTTGTACTCTTTCAATTCTGTCAATATAGAATCGGTGGTAAGGACGCCAAATAAAGACGTCGATGAAGATCGGACAATTGAAGTAAATAGCAACTTTAGAGTGTAAGGGTATGCAATGTGCTATTCCTTCTTATAAAGCCAAGAATGGAGCACGCCTTAGATAGAATAAAATCTATATGAGTAGAAAATGTAAAACGAGCATAAAAAACAACTCCTAGATCTTTAATTTCTTCAACGGATTGGAGTATATCATTACCGATGTTATAGCAAGTAGGAATCATCAGCATCACCATCCGTTCCTGTTTCTCCCACTGGAGCATAGGGCCTCAGTAAAACACCTCCATCTCGCTTGATTTCGTTCCAAGTAGGAATGATGTTGGCTATTTTAGAAAACCAGAGTTTAAAACATTTTTTTTAATTTAAGCGGTAATCGAGTGACACTACACCAACTAAATTATCTATTAACATCAGCTTGAAGTCTAACTAAATCCGCCGAGTTTGAAATAATAGAATTGATTTTTAAATCACCCGCATACTGAAGGAAGTTAGCAACAGGAAAACAACTACATATATCATTTTTAAACGAAACAGCAAAGGACCCATTTCAAGTGTAAACCATTATTTCACAAAATGGCCAAAAGGTATAGCATTTTACTCCTATTCTCCGTAGAATCTTCATTCCCTTCATTTCACTCCGTATATTCTTTGAGTTAAGTTTTGCCCTTCTGAGTGTTATCAATGATTATTTTGTTCACGGTAAGGCTCACACTTTTGAATCAGATATTTTTTTAATCGGAGCTAATATTTTTATGCCTAGTCGCCGTAGAAAAGCTTTGCAGTTCGGTCCCAAATTATCTTAAGTCCACCTATGCCACAATTTGTTGCTCACGAGCTACTGGCCGAGATGGAGATAAAAACATAAATTCTTCAGCAAAGTCAATTGCATGACGCTGATTTTGGTTGAAATTATATTTCTTCTTTTCCAAAATTTTATAAACTTCTTTGTACTTTCATATATAAACTTTGTTTTTAATAATTCCTTATCCCACGCAGCTGCTCCTGTTGTGGCATAAAAATCGAAGTCGTTGCATTCGAGGATTACCATTCGCCCCCTTCTTTTTGGCTTAAACTCGCACTTTCAGCTTGCCCACCACTCCATCACAAGTTTCACATATGCACGAGCAGTGGGTTTATGTGTGAGTGTGCCGCAAAATTGGCTCGAATCGCAAGCATCGACGCCTTGACACGTAGCGGCGAGCGCGAATTTTTATTTTATAGATCTGCCGCACACGCGTATCGATATAGGCGCATTAAAATTTAACAACCTTATAGAACACAGCAAGCAACCACATACACACTCACACGTACACATACATCCTTTAATGCCGCGCTTAGTTACGCTCTGGTGCAAGTGGGCATTTTAGCGCCTTTTTACTCATCCATTCTAAACAATGGTGACAAAATGTGAAACTGTTTGTGTCACGCATAGTACCGCATAGCATATGCGACCAGGCACATGAGACCGCGCGCCTTCATCTCCAATAAATGGGGAATATACCTTTGTATGTATGCTAACTACGCGGCAAGAAAGCACTCGTCATTGGGAAGTAGTAGGCAAAACGAAACTGTACTTGCTACGAGTATTAAGTAGGGAGATTTAGAACTTTTGCACGCGAAGGGCGAATGAGGAATGGAATCGTAAAGGACATTAGTGCATTGGGTATTGTTTGGTTTTATTTGAAGTTTTTACAATTCTAACCTCGTGTGGCATCGTAAAGTGACTTTACACTAAAGCCAAAAGCAATAGCGCCAATAACAGTTCGCATCTGATCGCATTCCAATTGGTTTTTAGTTGGCAACGCAGCCGCGTCCTAAATGTGGATGAGGTGGTTGGTGTGGTCAAGTAGCTTGCATGCGCCAGTCCACCTACACTTGTCAAGGGAAAACCAGGAAGGAAATATTTATAAATAATCACCACAACTTTTTGTAGGAATGTTGCTGAAGTGACAGCGCTTGGGGGTATCAAAACCCTTGTTGTTCCGTAGCGCAATGTCGGATCGCCTGTGGCCAGCGCTGTTGCCTTTAAATAAATAAATAAATAATTGGCGTGTACACTTCTGATGTTTAGCCGAGCTCTTCCTCGTGTTTGGGGTGTGCGTCTTAATGTTGTTCCACAAATGGAGGGACCTACAGTTTCAAGCCGACTCCGAACGGCAGATATTTTTTTTATGAGGAGGTTTTTCATGGTAGAAATACACTCGGAGGTTTGCCATTGCCCGTCGAGGGGCGACCGCTATTAGAAAAAACTTTTCTTAATTTTTCATCTTTCACCGAGATTCTCTCTCTGAATTCCGAATGGTAGTCACGCACCAACCCATTCGGCTACGGCGGCCGCCGCTGTTGTCATTGCTTGTGCATAAATCGGGGGCAGCGAGTAACTAAATCCGAAAACTGAAAAAGCCGGTTGCTTCGTTTTGTTAAATTCTTCTCAAAACTCTTGCCTTATTCTTATCCCCTTTCTTGCATTTCACTGGCAGCATTTTTAGTAATCTACAAGCACAAGAAAGCAAGAAAATGATAACAACAAATACCAGAAATGCTCATAACACTCAAAAGTCATCATTAACATATCCCATTTTTTGATCCTTTCGCTTTCGGTTTGTTTGCTCAGACGAGCTGCAAAGTTTTTCACTTTCTGCCGCGTGGAGCGTGCAATCGCCAACACAGGTCACCAACAACACAAGCATCAGCAATACAACAAAATAGAAGTGGGCATCCCTTTCAGTTCAAATGCGTTTAGGGGTTGCTAACGGCCCCCCAACCGCTTTCAACTAAACACTTTGCTTACTTAGGCACATGCATTTGAGCATAGACCCGCACGTATGTGTGTGTCAACTAATATCCATATGCGCACTTAAGTTCCTCCACTTTCTCTTTCTGCGACACCTTGGCAATGAATGCACTTGCACTATCAACCCTTTGGCGGCTGGCTGCAACATACATTTGTGTACAGGTTTAATGAGCGTATCATGCCACAGCAGACATGTCTGCCGCAACGTCTGAAGGACATTCAGCTAAGGATGCACAGCGCGTTGCTGATTGCAAGACGAACGAAACCCCAAACGAGGGTAAAACGGGCACAATGGCTCCCCTCGTTGGCTGATGGAAATGCAACGCAGCGCATTCGTTCGCAATGTATGCCTGCTTTCAAGTGGCCTCCGTGCGCTTGCTCGCCGCCTTGCACTTTGCTCCTTCGATCCTTGCAGGCACCCTTTCAGATTTTGCATTGTTCCTTCAGAAGAAACTTTTTCTTGCCCTTGTCCTGTTGTTATGATGCGCTGTTGGCGCTATGCACTGCTCACTGCCTACAAGAAGTGCCGTCCCCGTTCGCAAGCAGCCATTGTTTCTGGGCTACGGTGCCACTGATGAGCATCTCTGTCCGCGCACAACTCAGCAGACTGGCCTGAGAAGGTTTTAGAGTTGTATTTTTCGTTTTCAAGTAGTGAAAGAACACTTTGGCTTCAGCTATGGCACTGTAGCCCCGCATCCTCTGCCCACCACCCGCTTTCTCGAACTACTCACATGCTGACGACGATGTCTGTAGTAACTGCAGGGACGTCGTTTCACTTTCAATCTGCTCTTTCCGACTGCAACTGAGTTATATGCAACTGCCCCCTCCATTTCTCAACCGTGTGCTCCCCTAAGCTCAGCCGTGACTTACTCGTACTATATTTAAGTAGGAGTGTTGGTGTGCCTTTGAAATTTTATGCAATGACTGCGTCCGTCCGTGATTATAATTCCATCGCTGCCAGTGGGTCGGTAGCGTTGACGACGCTGCAACTAGACTTTAGTAGCGCTGCCTTCCACTAACACAGCGTTGCATTAGAAAGCAGCAAGCAGCAAGCAGCAGCAGCAGTAAGTGACGTTGCAAGCACTACAGTTACACCAGCACGCGCGTACTTATGTAATTCAGCAGTCAGGTGTGCAAGTGTGAGTTTTTGCGAGGGTGCCGTGCACTCTAGAGTGTGAGTGGTGTGTGCGTGTGTGTATGTGTTTCCTTTTGTGCACTCAAGTGCATGTCGCCGTCGTGTTAAGTGTTTTTGCCTTTGCTAGGGTGTTTTTGTGTGCAATTAAACTTGACGCAGGAGGTGATTTTTTCAGCAACAAAACAACTCGAGCCTAACATTTCTTAAGATATACACACATGAATTTTACTTATCCTAGTACGTGTAATTATTGCAAATGGTTTGAGTACTCATTTACTTTTAAACAATTTGCGATTTTAGGTTTTTAAAGAATTCGAAGATTCGTATGAAAGAAAGCTACATAATTTTGCAAGTTTGCTCCATTCGTATGAAAATAGCAGGGACGTACACTACAAATTGGAAAAGAATGTAAACAGAAGAAGGTTAGAAAAGATTTGTTTGCCATTGATATATAAATATATACCTAAGTACGAGGGTTGCTTGAAAAGTCTTTGAAATGTCATAGAAATGACAGTAGTGGCACGTACTGAAGTTACGTTAAGTTAGTAGAAGCTCTTGAAAGAACACACAAAAAGTTTTAGCCAGATCGGTCCATTCCGTTGGGTTTAGTATTCGTTTGAATCGAGGAAGTCGAGTGATTTCCCTTTTCTATCACTGCAACGCACCAACTCACGCCACAGCCTTGTGGTCGCAAAATTAATGGAACTAGGGTTCGAACTCGATTTACATCTCTCCTATTTTCCAGACTTGATTCCCTCATAAACCTGGGACTACTATTTGTTGGGTGGCGGGGAAAATAATTTTTTCAAACGAGGAGCTGATTGCTGAAACGAATGGCTATGTTTCAGACTTGGCGCGCTTTGTTAAACTCGGCGAAAATCGCAAAGCGTTTATCGCGCCAATCAAGAAGAAGACGAAGAAAAGACTTCCGGCAAAATATTTCGGAAAAATCTTAAGATTTACGTGAGCTGGGCTGATTTGAATGTACCTAAAAAAATTAATTAGTCTGATTAGGTTGATTAAGTTTTAAAAAAATTGTTATGCAGTCGTTTTAAGCTTAAACTGTTTTAAGCTCTCTAAGGTGATTTTTTGGGAAACATATTTTTAAAACTCATTTTATTTATTGGATTTTTAGGAGTACTTTCAAATATGGGCCAAATCTTAGCATTTCTCCTAAAAACTTTGGCCGAGGTCCTAAAATGTAATACATTTTATAATCCCATTTATTTTGGTGACGCACCCAATATATGGGAACATTTATAGGAATATCAGCAGATACCTACTTTGGCTATTTTTGGGATTTCACCTACTCTATGTCAAGGCCAACACTGAAAAAAAGAAGTGAAACTTTCAAGGTAGACAAAGAAAGAGGGAGAGACCCGAGAGAGAATGAGAGAGAGAGAGAGAGAGAGAGAGAGAAAGCATATATATCTAAATAAATTCACAAAATTTGCAGAGAATACAAATAGATAAAATTTACAAAAAAAGGAGAAAGGTCGACCGGTGTAAGTAAACGGCGGACACAAACCGTGGCAACAACGCGCACTACTCCGAGCGTTTATCACCCGCACAGACGCAGCGATTCTAGGACCGCAGCAACAGCACAAATTTCCGCAAGGCAATACCAATAAGTCCGACGCCGGAATGGATAGCACTTTATAGTACGCACAAGCACTAGCCAGGAAACGGAAATAAACGCCAAAAAGTAGGCACAAAAAAAACGCCAAAAAATTTGGGACCAAAAAACGCTCCAAACTGTAGGCTTCAAGGAAATATTACACCAAAAATATAGTTCCTACAAGTTTGCACCAACAAACAAGCGCCTAGAAGTAGGCAGTGTTATTTCTCACTAGAAATTAGCAACCACAAGGAAAAACTCAGCAAAAATCGCCTAAAGTGTATCTAAAATATATATAAGGTATAGCTCTCTCTCTCTCTTATTCCTCTACGTTATTTCTTTTTTCTCTCTCGCGGAACGAAAACGCCCAAAATGTTGCATGGCCTTGAAATTTTACTCTCCATTCTCGCTCGTCCATCAACGCCTAAGAAGTTTCACTTCAAAAATTTTAATATTTAAACTTAAAAGTGTAAGACGGAGTTTAATGGAATTTTTCCAAGCTTTGACTTTATTATACTAAAATGGAAAAAGCTATAAATAGTTTATAGAACCACAGAATACAGAGATACAAAACTTTTGGAATTTCTATGAATTATAAAGTGAGAGTCTTCGAAAATCTCTTAAGGCAATTTGTAAAAACAAATTTTGAATGAATTAAGGTCCGTGCTTGTAAATATGGTAACGCTGCTTCCAGAGGCTATTGAACCATATTCCAGTGTCGGTCTTACTAAAGCTGTAAAAAGCTGTAGATCATTGAACTTTTTGGACTACCGCTTTTAAAAGAAATATCAGCTTTGAATAAAATTGTTGCTTCAACCAGTCGTAACTGGTTTGTAGACAAAGGTTCCTACAAGGCTCGACATATCCCCACGGAAATTAGTTTTCATAAATTTATCTGCATCAACAAACCTCGAAAATTTATCTATAAACGACTTGACCTTGCGCCTGAGTAATGAGTTTGAAGGTTTTTTTTATTTTTGACTTGCGAAAAGGGCCGTGATGGTTCGTAAGATTTTTCTAATTACAAATATGAAAAACCACTTGATTTTGAGGAATTGAATTGAATTGTAAGAACAGCGAACGAAGATTACGTAATGAACTAATCTGCAGAATCGCCCGACAATTGTGGCCAACTTTTGATGCTAAATGCACAGAATCTTTGCTAAGCCAAAATAAGCGCAGTCTCAGCACACTGAACTCCGTTATAACGGGGCACTGCCTAATAACCAGACACGTCCAGAGGATAGGCGTGCAAGCATGTGACTTTGTAGAAGCTGTCTAGATGAGGAAGAGGACGGGACGATTTCCTGTGCCATTTTACTGCTCTATCCAGACGAAGATTTACCAATTTAGGCAGGATATTTTTTAATGAATTGAAAATCTCAGTACTGTGGAAATCAGGGATCTTCTAAAACCGTTGAAAAGTACCCACAGGTTTTAGGAGTGATAAGGAGGAGTTCCCCTCGCGCCATGAGCGTGTTGTGTGTCCCAACCGCTTCAATCTAATCTAACCTAAGACAAAACACGGTGATCCCGATTTATTGAAATGTCAAATACTACAGGTACACGTTGGACTTATAAACTTTATTTATTATTACATTTCTTCTCCAAAAGAGTAATTGAAAAAAAAAACGTCTTTTAGAAACCGCATTTGCGTCGCAATCGTTTAGTGTCCATTGCATTGTTTCCAACTGTCGCCTCCCCTAAGAAGTGAGGAGAAAAAACGTCAAAGCCAATGAATTTGTTATGCTGTGCAGCAGGTACTTAGCCTTAGCTTGACAAGGCAAACCGGCAGGGTCTGCCATGGCATTTTCCTGGCGGCTATTGACAACTTGAAGAAAACAAAGCCGGCTGCGAGAAAGTGCAAGTTGGAGACCAGCCATCATCACTGAGTGGTGAAGGAATAAGACTGGAAATTTAGAAAGAAAATAAATGAAGCAACAAAGAAATGAGAAAACGCTGTGATAGATGACATCTTTGCACAAAAGTCTGGGCACACAAGTAAAAGTGAAATCTAAAACAAGAAAACAGGAAAAGAGAAACAAAAATTCAAGTTAAAGGGGCATGAAAGCTGGCTTTGTTGTCCCCCGCAATGTTCAGCTGATGAGGCACTTATGCATGTGTCACATCATAACAAAAAAAAACAGAAAAAAATACAAAAAAAAAAAATAGAAAAAAATTATATGTAAAAATCAAAGTAGATAGCAAAAAAAAAAAAAGAAAAGAAGTGCAAAAAAATAGCAGCCTTTGTTTGGCGTTCATAATAGAGTTGCAGGATGTGCAGCGATTTAAGTTAGTACAATATATCAGTTTCTTCTTTCGTTTAAAATGTACACGCATACTCACACATGCACATTTATTCACAAATACATGGCCGCTTGCACGCATACAAATATTCCAATTTACTAAATATCAGAAAAAATCAGAAAAGGCCAGTGGTAGTTGCACTCTGGTGGCTGGGAGGTGGTTAAACGAGACAAACCGAAATTAATTTCAGAAATGAGGGAATACCACTCCTGTGTGCACATATACTATACATACATACATACATATGCACACAAACACAAGAAATCAAGTGTAGAGAGTGTGAAGTATAGAAATTTCATAGTCATTAGGCAAATGCGATGCTGCAAAATCCGACACAAGTAAAAGGCGTAGGATGTTGTTTTGCTTCACAAATGTCTGCAGAACTTTCGTGTATTATGCCACACACCTTGCACATACATATGCAATATATACCAGCCCATGTACGAGCAGATGGAAACTGCATACGAACTTTTAACCCAAAATTATTTCTCATTAGTTGCTCTGCGTTTGCATGGAAGTGTGTATATATGCACAATATGTATGTGTATGTGTGTGTGAATTTACAATTTTTAGGTACTTTTCGAAACATTGAGTCAGTGATAGTCCATTTTTTTCTTGTTTTCAGCAATTTTTTAATTGCAAAATAGCACCCAAATGAACTCCACCCTACCAGTTCTAACTTGTAAAATAAATTAGGCGATGAATTTTGAAGAGCGATTTTGTGCATGTCAGTGGGTATTTAGACCCAGCAACGCATTTTAGTGTTCATTGAAATTCAAGCAAACACTGCAATTTTTCGAATTTGAGCATTTCCACGTAAAGCTAGAAAATCTATTGACGCCTGATCGTCATTAACTCAGATCCCCTTTTATACAAAAATCATCACTTTGATATCACTTTATTTATTCCACGTTTTCTTGTTCTTCTTCTTTTGCCTACCCTTACCCTATTTCATGTCGACTCTCCTTGTGCGATATTTCCAGGTCACACGGTCCTGAGCATGGTCGTTTTTTAAAGTATTTTTCCATGTGTTTGGTGGTCTGCATAGTCCTATTTTTAACTCCTCCATTTGCAACATTTGCCTCACTGCGTGGTCCGCTGGTCTTCTTATAATATGACCGCATCCGGATTTCTGCTACGTGCAGTTTCTGTCCCATTGTGCGGAGTCTCAACACTCGGAAGCATATGTCGTTGTTGGTCTGATCATGCTTTTGCAGATTGTACCTTTTAGCTTTTGTGGTATTTTCTTGTCGCACATGACACCAGAAGCAGCTCTCCATCTCAGCCATCCGCATTGATTTCGCTGTGTAATTTCTCGCTCGAAAGGGACTCTACAGTTTCGGTTTTTGTGGGCCTTATTCGTAGCCCGTTAGATATGAGTACGCACTGGTTCAGCTTTTCTTGGATAAACGCTTTATAGCATGCGGTAAGGGCTACATCGTCGGCGTACAGCATTGTCCAAAATATATTGCCCTGGATTTAAAGCGCAAGGAAGCCCATCACCAGATTAAATAGGAGAGAGCTTAACACGTTGAGTGCCACCATACAACAAAAAAATGGGGTTCGTCCGGCCACGATTTTTTTTTACATAATACAATAGAATATTGTTCAACAAAATGTAGGCCATATGATGCCACATTGGTCTCATACCCATAGGCCAAGCAGCATAAACAATGCAATGGCTCTAGTATGGCGTAAATACACTACTACTAATAGCCTCTATGAAGCAGCTGCATCAGCACAAACCGAAATCTCATACATTATACCGTGAGACCAAGTGTCACCACGAGGCCTGAAAGTCTCTTCGCACTGTGAGACCAACCTGGACTCACATAGCACTCAACGTGTTAAAGCTGAACTTTGATGTACTCCTAAATTTATATTGAAGCATCGGGTCAGCCCGCACGCACATTTTACCTGGGTGATAACTTGATAGTAGGTGCTGATGACATGTTTTTTGATGGTTTTCGGAATTAGATGGTTTCTTAGTGCTAGCCAAACGAAATCTCAGGATACACGATCGAACGCCTTTTCGAGGTCAATGAAAACTCTAAACAGATCCTCTTTGTTAAACCGGTGCTTTTCTATGACAGTACGGAGAATATGAACAGCAGCAATAGTCGATTTGTAACTCACAAAGCTAAACTGGTTCTTGGTGATTTTTGCAATACTTCTAATCCGTGCATCGAGTACTCGTTCCCAGATCTTCAGACAGTGTGCCATACGTTTTATTCCACGGTGATTTAAGCACTTAAAGTCTCTTTTGTTTTAGTAGAATGGGGCTATATAGCCATTATGGCACACTTACACAATAAATAACCGTCGGAGCAATCTTGTTGAAAAGAGATGTGAGCCAGAGATCCAGGAAGTATCCGAAGGTATCATATCTGGGCAGAGCGACTTATTTTTTCCCATTTTTGCAAGCGGAACACTCACTTCATCGGTGGTTATTTCATTGAAGGGTCCTTCGGCTGGGTTGCAATACTTTATTTTCACGTTCGCTGAGAGATTTTTTTTCACAGTCATGAAGGCTTCCAAGGGAAATTGAGTTTTAAAGAGTTTTACGAGAGCATTACAGTCCAAGTCTCTATGACTTACAGTTTTAAGCCGACTGTGAACGGTAAATATTTTTATGAGGAGTTTTTTATGGCAGAGATACACTCGGAGGTTTGCCATTGTCTATTGTCACGCTATTAGAAAGAAAAACTTTTTCTATCTTTTTGATATTTCAAGCACGGAGATTCGAACTCCCGAATGGTACTCACGCACCAACACATTTGGCTATGGCAGCCGCCACTGTAGTACTACTGCGATCGTTTGATGGTTATCAAATTAAGAAGAGTTCATAAAGCAGCGTCCTAAGGGCTTCCGAATAAAATGAGAGCTGGTACACTACAAACTACAACAGTGTCTGACCTCGTTGTGTGTCGTATAGATGTTATGGAGAGTGAGATTGCAAAGGTGCAACAAGGTTAAGGCATTCATAGTATACAACTAGAAATATAACTCAGCGGACCTTGTGGGTCCTCTTATCCATATCTGACTGGGATAAAGTATTTTGTATCGTAGCCTGGAATTTTCGAAAATAATTATCATCCAAGATGGGGTATTGGATTGAGGGAAATTATTGTAATTATCGGATTTCTAAGCAGTAAGAAGATTCTTCCACCTGAATGAAATTTTGATAGTCGGGTGAAAAAAATTTTTAAAAACCACCTTTGGAAGCATTATACCTTAGGTAGAAGAGCCACTGTAACAAACCTGCCACCTAAGTTAAGAGTTTATTTATTTATTTTTCAAGAAGTTAAGAAAAAATAATTTCAGACTGACTAATAAAACTAAGGATAAGGGCAAGGATTGTAATAAGGGGAAAACCTGCACCAAAGCTGCTAGCTCTGTCGTCACTGACGGCTCCAAGATGGAATCGGGAGTCGCAACAGGGGTTTTCTCTAAATCAGCTAATTTATCTACTATATTTCACTAAAATGTCCGAATACTGCTAGTGTTTTTCAGCCAGAAGTTTTTGTGATCCTGCAGGCAGCAAAATGCTTAGGCAACGTGGGAGCGAGGAAGATATAATATTAAAATTTTTTTGCGATAGCCAAGCGACGATCAAGGCTCTGATGACGCCATGGTGCAGATCCATACTAGTCAACTCCTATAAGGAGGAGATCAAATCTGTTGGGTGTGTAGGTAACATTTATCTGGCCTATCTGATTAAAGGATTTATTACTACTGTAGAAGAATTCTATTTACGCGCTCGCTTGGCGAACGCCAGACTAAAATTACACCTGCCGAAATACATTCATTCGTACACGTAAGCTCACGTCTTAGTATTTACCTGAAGACAGGATTGCTGGGCGAAGAAGCCTGTATCCGCAAAAAGTCTACTCATTGCAAGTTAAAGTTTAGACAATCGCAATTTGTCTGAAAGTATATAAGTTTTGAATCAACTTTTTTTCACTTTGCAAATAAAAATATGAATTTGAATAGAGCAAAAAGAAAGAGGGAAAGAGTCGATAAGGGTTGCACTCACAGGCAGTGCGTGATGCCTGAAGGTGGTGGATGAAGCGCTGGTTGAGGTGAACAAATGGCAAAGCAGGGGGAAAAGCGTGCATGTGAAGAGGAGCTGCAGAAGCGCAGCAGAGTGCAAAAAAGTGATTTGTTTGCGAAGTTGGTATGACAAACCAGACGAACTGCCCCTACTACCGGCATCTCTACAGCACACACATCAATAAAATATCACAGGCATACATTTACATATGCATTCAAACACAGCGCAGGGCAATTAAGTATTTCATTCTAATGTTGCTGATTCTAGCGCTAGCGTTGCGGCTGGCGCTGCCGCCGTCAACATCACCATTACCGTCACCGGTTTATCATCGGCAAGTGCAACTCGAATGGCTTCTTAGACACGTCATTGAATGGCTAACTGGCAGTAGTGGGGGGAAAGACTAGTGAAGCTACGCTGCTTAGAGGGTCTTGCAATGCGTTGCGCTGTGGCAGTGCACTGAGGTGAAATGTTTAGTGTGCGGTGGGTAATGATATGCATACATGCATCTTGCCACACACACATGCATGTGCGCACACACTGGTGGCAATTCCGGCAAAACCAGCCGTTTTTCCTTGTGTAACTTTGAATGACTCATTTGCAGTAAAGAGGTGGAATCAACCAAATTAATGTTACTAATATCTATGCTTAAGACATTCCGAAAGTTTATAGTTTTTTTTTGTTTATTAAAAACATAATTTACATAAACATAGTTATAACACAATCAAATAGGCCTTTATTAAGAATATTTTTTTCATCAAAACTACACACAAATATTTTTTAAATAAGGAATTTATTATCTTAAAGTGCCTACACTGAACATAAGTTGATGCACTCTAAACATATTGAACTATTTCAGCGAAAAGCAAAATATATTCCCAGGCTATGTTGAATCAAATGCAATTAACGAAAGACATTCAATAAGCGCCAGGCTAATCACCTACCCTGTCAGAAATCAAAATAGATTAACGAAACAAACGCAACACGGAGTCTTGTCGAGGCTCTATGCCCCCGAGTGGAATGAACAACCTTGGAACCGAGATGATTATCTCGACAAGGAAATACTCTTATGGAGGTTAAAGAAGTTGAGAGCAATACCAAAACAAACAAAGCTCACGGACATTACTAAAAAATGCTACACAGGCATTCCTACAAGGCAAAGGTGTGTAATGTGATTATGGAAAAAGGAAAAATAGATGAGACAATTCTGAATATAATCATTTTTCCCATATTCAAGAAGGGTGATCCAAATTTGGCCAGTAACTACAGAGGAATCTCATTCACGAACTGTGCGTCTAAGGTGCTGATGGGAATAATAAATAAAAGGGTAGCAAATTGCGTCGAAGAGCATAACATATTAACGGAGGTTTCAGAAAAAACCTGTTCAACTGTGGACAATATTTATAATTTGGCGCCCATTGTACACGCGAAATTCAACGAAAACCGAATAGAAAATGCCTATTTTGTGATTTTAAAGCGATTTTTGACAGAGTCCCCACAAAACCGTTGCTGTATAAACTACGTCAAATGAGAATATCCACCAAATTCTTTAATTTTATTAAAAACATATACCAAAATACCAAACCAAAATAGCTGTGGGGACAGGAAAAGAAGTATCTGATTATTTTGAACCTGGCGCAGGAGTGAAGCAGGGATGTTTGTTATCACCATTCTTATTTACGCTGTACCTGAATGACCTATATGATTATTTGGCAAATGGTCTAATGGTTGAAAACATTAATATCAGGCTACTGTTGTACGTGGACGATATTGTGCTGCTAGCAGATAAGCCAAGGATCATGCAAGCTATGATTTGTAGACTAGAAGAATATTGCACCGAATGGAACATGAAACGTTTGATTTTCATTAAAATTATTTAAAATGAAGAAGTCAATATATTTTTTTCAAAATTGGCATATAGTTTATTTATACATAGAAATAATATACAATACAAATTTTTAGTTTTTTTATTTAATCATTTAAAATAGCGGATGTACACTCAATTCTTCAAGGAAGGTCGCTTCATCAGGGCTTCTCAATCGGCGGGCATTGAAGCATCGGCGTCCGTGACCTGAAGACAAAAAACCAAAAATTTTTTTTGAAATCCAATCCAATCCAATCCAATCCCCTTAATCCAAGTAAACCGGAAATTATGATTTTTAGAAAGACAGCCGGATATCGCAGTTAGAAAAAGGTGCACCAATGGCGAACATACAAGAGTTGTGGTGGAATATCGTGTTTGAATGTCATACTTACACGAAATATGACATTTGGAAAACATTTGGAAGCCAGAAACAATACAGTCAAGGCAAGCATTAATTGCACCTGAAAGGACTTTCTTGCTAAATCGCCAGTATCGCTAAAAAAATAAATGGAAACTTGTTCAAACTGTTTGAAGATCCATACAATCGTATGCTGCCCAAGTACAAGGTTGCACATCGGATGAGTTCGACAAACTGCAAAGATACTTCATAAAACGGATCGTAAGGATAACAGACTTCACCCCAAACTATGCAACTTTGTTGGGAACCGCAGCTGAAGAAAGCCACTTTTACGCGTTGGGTCTTCATATGAAATATATTTATAAAACTTTATATGAATATAAGGAAAGCAGAATCTCGCATAAATTGTCACAGTATTTGGTATAAAAATCTAAATGAAAAGGGCTCAAAACTCGTATCAACTTTCGACGAACTCATCAGTAGCTCGCAGTGGCACAGTCTTTGCATATATATAGTCGCTGACTGAACTAAAGGATAAACACTCCAGAAAACATAGCGAGAGGGCAGTTGCAAGTGCATCACGCATATATTATATAATACGAGTACAAAGGAGTCAACCTACATAAATGAAGGAAAGCGGATTGAAGATATCTTAATGATTTTCAAAGCAAGATGCGACCTGGTATGTTAAATGCCAATAAATTCGGAAACGTGTAAAAAATGTGCAGCTTCTGCAGTCTGAACCAAGTAGAAAATGTGAAGCATTTTATTGGAAGGTTTAGAAACATTTATTTAGAAAAATTAGAATTAACAGAAAAAAAATTATACGTGCATTAAACGGAGAAAAGGGGGGAAAATTGGAGAAAAAGTTCAGGTTTTTTGCATTCAGCTTTACGCTATTGAAGTTATTTGCCAGCGGAGTTTAACTAATGGTTTTTTTATTTTTATTGTATTTATATTATAAACAAACTGAATTGTAAATTTTTTTTTTGTATTTCTGAAAAATAAATATATTTTACTACAATACTATTTTTTGTATATCCTCGTTCACTTCGCCCCGACAAGACGCTTCCATCATACACTGTTCTGGGATCGTCCATGTAATGTCGGCATATGCTAGTTTGCGCAAGATCGACCTTCGCCAAGTGATCTTTGGCCGACCGTGACCTCTGCACCCGCACCCAGTCATTCTCGCCATTCTCGTGATGCCATCTGGTGGTTTTCTAAGCGTGTGACCGATCTATCGCCACTTTCTACGTTTAATTTACCATGGGATGGGCTCGTCGTCCGTTTATCTCCACAGCGCGTCATAGAATACTCTACAGAAGACCCGAAGGTATTTTACTACTACTATATTGAAATATTTTATGGTTGTAAGGGGAAAGGGGCGAAGATTGTAATTAAATGGATATCGGCAAACAAACAAATTGAACGAACCTAATGGAATTATAAAAAATTGAGTTCTTATTAAAATAAAAAATGTCGACTTTTAGTAAATCAAATGGCCGTTTTTTGGGTTTAAGCATTTTTTGAGGCCACTGCGGCTATAAGTTACATATTCCATTCGAAATCTGAATAATAAATCTAAATGAGCCCATGCGACGCAAGCGATCATCATTTGGCTTCAATTCTTGCAATTGATGTATTTTACAGCAAAGACCCTCTTGTAAAATTTTCCACGCAGTCGACCGACAAAGGCGAACAAGTTGAGAACAACGACGAATCGACATTTCGGCGTCTTTTTCAACACTTCGCTCTATGAACTTCGCGAACAGATTTTTTTTTTTTTCAAAGTAAACTTCCACAATTTGAAAGCGTTGTTCTGGCGTTAAGCGATTCATGATGACTTGCCAAACCTTACTGAACATAGGAAACAGTTTGCCATTCTCAGCTATCAGAGTCGATATCTAAAGTCCTCATGCAGCTGAAAAAACCCGATATATGCCATCTTTAAAACGAAAAATTATGGAAGAATTTTGTTAAGCTTTAACTCACAAGTTTTTGTTAGTAATCTTCCCATTTTTCTTTGCATCTCAAAACCTTAGTACATCATTTCGACATAGAAAGTCTTTTTTAAGGTTTTTAATAGTCTAGCAGAAAAATCCGCTGTATCGCAACTTTGGAATCATCGACTGAGTTAAATTTTTCCCCATTAATATAAGAATGTTTAAGTCCGACCGACGATCAAACCAGTAGAAAATTTTAATATTCCTTTGCCTAAAAAACTTTTGTAGTCTAGGAGCAATAAATCGCGTCATAATCTTGCTGGAAAATGAAGTCAAGTCAACGCGTAGAAACTCTCTGGACTGCTTTATAAGTAGACTCCGGCGCGGGGGTAGAATCAAGCGAGTATTAAGTATATTAAAATAAATAAAATATTTCTTTTTCTTTCGGAAGATTATAATAAGTGACGAAGTTCTAAATCTAAGGAAAAGTCTCTGTGCGCGAGCGTTGGTACTTTGTATGTGGCTTGGCATGCTTCTATTGTTTTTTATCTTTCCCTATATAGCATCCAGAACAAAGCTCAGCCATTCAAGGCTAAAAGTAAAGAAATCTCCATTAGCTTAGAGGCAGCGTGAGTGGTTGAAGCAATATTTTGGGTGGTGCCCATCACAGGTTTATACCTCACAATAAGATTTTGTTTGAGGTCCTTTTCTTTTTACTTCAACCGCCAATCCTATTTTTACGTTTTCGTTTATTTTGCTAGTTGCTTCCTTAAACTAACCTCTTCCTAAAGCTGATAGTTGCTGTTAGCTCTTAGTTTTTTGTGCGTACGTTTGTCTCTTTCATGGCTCGTTGCAAGTTGGAGATGATATGGAAGGTTGTGAATATCTAATCGAGTCTCCAGCGAATTGCACACAATCAGTTGCTGAGCTGACGTAGTGGTAGAGCTTTGCATAATTTTTTTAATTAAAAATAACCTAAGAAAGCTGACCTCCTTCTTGTATCTTCCTCAAACTGCGTAAGATTACGTACTCACATTCTCGGGTTCGTTGCCGTGATCTTTAGTATATTTTACTCTCGATAGTAAAAGTCTATGCTGACTTTTCCATTTAAAGAGTTATAAAATACAAGTGAATCGATCATTAAAAGTAATTCTATTGTCGCTCGGTGCATCGTGGCTTACCGTTGCAATTGAGTGACTCAAGCACAAAACAAACGAACGAAATAAACAAAAGTAATATAGAAGGCTTGACAATATTGTCATTTGTGAGATTGAAACTAAACAAACTAATGAAAACTAAGAGCCGTGTGTTAAATTGTGAAAGCTGAAATTAATATAAAGCCCCCCTGGTACTCGGCAGCAGAATTCTGTCCGCGCATTTCGCACGCATTCATACATTCGTCCAATCAGCCGTTGTTCTGACGGCAATGAAGTATAATAAATATAGGTTGCGTTGATGTTTCCTTACATACCCAACACAAGCTCAGCTTTGAAGTAAATAAACCGCTGTCTCATTCCCGGTTACGTCAGCAAATCAGCTGAATTCTTCAACCCCTTTTACTGATGTTGGCAAGATCTTCTGCATTATTTTCACCTCAGGGACGAGTACATATCGTATGCGCCTTACTTTCCAAGCAGAATACACATAAGTCAGCCAAGTTATGGCACAATTTCACTTTCTTTCAGTGATAAGTTTATAGAAATTGCCACTACTGTGTGAATGTATGTATACATGTTCTTATACAGATCGGTGGGTGTATTTATAACATGCCAAGGTGACAGAAGGTACTTACCTTAGCATTCGCTATTGGAAAATGGGGTAACATAAAAAGTTTTTTTTGGAAATACATTTTATATGTTTTTGTAAACCAATATAAGTATATATATATAATTGGCGCGTACACCCTTTTCAAGTGTTTAACCTCCTATTTGTTGTGTGCGCCTTGATGTTCAGTTCCACAAATGGAGGGACCTGCAGCTTCAAGCCGGCTCCGAACGGCAGATATTTTTATGAGGAGCTTTTCATGACAGAAATACACTCGGAGATTTGTCATTGCCTTCCGAGGGGCGACCGCTATTAGAAAAAACTTTTTCTTCATTTTGGTTTTACACGGAGATTTGAGCCTACGTTCTGCCCGAATTCCGAATGGTGGTCACGCACCAACCCACTTGGCTACGGCGGCCGCTATATAAACCAATAACTGTGCACAAAGTTAATGTGTTTGTTGATACACATTCGTATGCAACTGAAATAAAAAATTACAATTATTTTGATATTACGCGGTTTAGATACATTTTCTACTTATAGATAAGCGCATGCATTTTAATTTCGGCTCTGACAACCATTACCCGGGTTATAAAAAATTTATTTCTTTTGTGTATTTATATACAAATATCTATGAATATTGCCTTATTACAAGTACATGTTTATATTCATATGTACATATTACGTGCCCCTTGGGTAGCGAATAGCGCGCACACACACACAGCGCATATGAATATTTGTTCGTTCCTTTGCCGATTTGGTGTCACGTCAATTGCTCAACGCAACTTTTGTGCTATCTAAGCATACTTAATTAGAAAGTGGAGCCCCCGGCAGGCAACTACACAAGCGCATACATACATACATAAGGCAGCTCATATGTATGCATTTAGAATTTATCTGCGAAAGGGTTAGCTTGTGGTCAGCAGCCTGCAAGTTTACCCCATTCATTCGTACGCACACACATACATACGCATATGGATATATGAAACCATTGTCTGATCTACATATCCCTGAGCGCAGACCGTTGCCCATCACTTGCAACAACTATGTACTTGTACACACATACATGAAAAGGCATGAACAGGTTTATTTGGGGTTCGGCGGCGCTCATTTATAACCGTTGAGTTGGGTCAAATACTAGACCGCTGCCGCAGCTTCCGCAGCATTTACTCTCGCTATCCTTTCTAATGCTAAAGTCGCGGTACATTGTTGTTGGCGTTCATACACTTTTTGTCGAAAACCCTATCAAATCATGTTGCCCAGTAAGTTGTGAAATTTTTGCTCATTGTATTTTACGCTGTGCGTGGAGCTCACATAACTCGCCGCTGCGTAGCTGAATGTCAAATTAATCGCGCGCGTTTTTTTGTACTTGCTTGTATGTATGTATGTATGTATGTAAGGGTATTTGCATACATATGTGTTTGTGGGCTTTGAGGCCCTTAATTATGCCATGGATCGATAGAGTAGCGTCCAGTTCTGCGTTCACTGCCGCGGCCGCTTCTAATGCATACCTAAACAGGTAATGAGTGTGCGTATACACATACATACATACATACATATATACATATATACATTTGTGGAAGATTTGTGCTTCAATATATGTAAGTACGTACACATGACAGAATGTGCATAATTCAAATGGACGTGGCTAGTGGCGAGCGCTGTGATGTGAGTACTAAGGGGTGGGGTTGATGGTGGCACTGGAGGTAGCTGTTAGTGTTGATGGGTGAATTTAGTTGAAGATTGGCGTCTATTGTTAGGAATTTATTGCGGAAGTTCAGCATCACGTGCGTTGATGACTGTGTATAGTCGCAATAGTGAATTAAAGGGTGCATGAGTGTTGATTAGTGGATGTTTACTTTTCAAATCGTCCAGTTTGCTTCCTAAATGTCGAAATTTTAAATAAAAATTAGACCTTAATGAATATTTTCTACGTGTAATAAGAGCAAGTTTTCATCAGCATCATGCATAGCACCATAGCGTGTGAGCCTTAGCTTCCTTCACAGAGAAAAAATTTTTAAAACCATAAAAGTGGCACAGGGTACCCATTTGCTATAATTCTGCGTTAGACACTTCAAAAGATGTTATGCTATCTTCTAAAATAAAGAGTAGATTGTAATTTATTTTATGTGAGCTGAAGAAACTTTAAACTAAAAACCGTTTTGAATAGCGCAACTTTTTAAAGCAGCTCAAAAGATCTCCAAAATAAATGTCTGCATACTCGAATATTCTAAAGAGCTTTCTCATGCCTCAATATTGCATTTGTATTTCGGTTCAATAATCTGTTAAAGAGACTTCCTTCCTACCATTGCTAGACAACAACAAAGTTGTCAGTTTGCCATTCACAAAGTGTTATTTAGAAGTTTGACAGCCTTTGAAGTTGAAGTTGCAAATGCATTTTAATGCACTCCAATCGCTCTAAGCGGCTAGCAAGCGGCAAAGTAACAAATCTAAATATGTGTGTGTACACAGAGAAAAATTTATGTGAGTTCTAATGAAAAAAGTTTCTTTATTTCGAAAATGTTTAACTTTGTGAAATAAGAGATATCTGTTAGCAAAGCGTTCTTCAAAAGTGGTGCCTAGATGTCAGTAGTGAGTAATTTCTAGACTCCACTTTTTCATGTCACCTTTGGCATTTGTCACATAGACAAAAGTACAGTTTACACCATAGAACAACAACGCATTAAAACTACTGAAATTTATTCTGAAAATGGTTGATCGAGAACAACATATCGCGATATTTGTGAATTTTTTTAGCGGAAATAATAATCGGAATGAGTCAACAATTCAAAGGTTGATAGAAAAATTTCAAGAAACTGGTTCTGTAGAATAACTGGCAGACCAAAAACTGCAAGTTCTGTTGAGAATGTCGCCGCTGTAGTGCAAAGCGTTAATGAACGGCCTCCAACATCGATAGCGCAACGTTCTCAACAATTAAGAATTCATAAATGGACTCTTAAGCGGATTCTACACATAGACCTGATGATGGCGGACATTTAATGAATGCTGTTTTTCACTTATAATTGTTAAGAGCTTTATTTGGAATAAAAATAGTCAAACCGAAATAAGTCAAAATTTTTACATGTTTTATGTAAGAACATGGCAATCCAAAGTACGATACTCTCCTTAAATATTTTTTAAAGCAATTCAAGTATAATTTTTTGTTACTAAAGATTACAGGAGGTCGCTCTCGCTTATCCAACAACACAACACCACACTTTGTTGGGTCCCCAGCCACTCTGGAGTGGAAGGAAATGAAAGAGCGGATGGGTGTGCAAGGAAAGGTCCTAAACTGGGCATTCAACGAGTGCTAGAGGACATAAGCATTCCTCTAAACGAACTGTACACTGCGATTGACTTGAGTGTAATCGCGAAAACCAATTGAAGGAGGGCTCTGACTACTAACTGCAAGGTCTCGAAAGCGCTCTGGCCAAAACTGAATCTTAAAAGGACAAAATGCGTCCTTGGGCTCCACAGATCAACTACCAGCGTCCTCATAGGTGTTACAACGGGTCGCTGCGTTATTGGCACCCTAGCTAGTAGAATAGGTGTACTGTACAATGACTTCTGTAGGAGCTGTGGAGATGAAAAAGAATTTGAATCGGTACAGCACCTCCCTTGTGAATATCTTCGAAGTAGCCATGCCAAATATATTGGCGATTATATCTGGATTATATTGGCAAAAACCTGTGATTTTTGGAAAATGTTTTACTGGAGGGACTAGTTAGCTCCTTAAAAAGATCTAAGTAATTTAAGGAGCTTAGTTATTTAACAACATAGCAACCTGACTAACCTAACTTAACCTAGTTTTTTACTTATGTACTGCAGGTGATTAGGACTCTGATGGTCAATATCGAATATTTGTCTCTCTTACTGTATATAACAAAAGAACTCAAAGTCAAATAATCTTTCGATACTCGTGAACAAAATCAAATTTCCCTGCTTGACAAGTTCGTGAAAGTTCGTTTCCTTTGTCTAGAAACCACGTGGAACTCCGATAATACCACCAGACTAAAATTTTTTTTCCATTATATTTCATTCTATAACACAACTTTTAATTTTAATTTTCTTTTTGATAGAAATAATATTTAAAACTTCGCCCAAATTTCGTAACTTTTAATCTGACAGCTGCTGGCCTTGAGCGAGTGCCGTTCTTTTTTGCTGCTAATTTCTGTACATATATTCATATGCTTAAAATAAAACATGATTCTGACTTAACCTGAACTTAAAAAAAATTAAGTAGGCTGTTTTATTGTTCATTATATCTTAATATAAAAAAAGCAAACTTAAAGTCGCTTTCCCGTGAAGGTATTGCACATGGTGTATTGCAAGAACAAAAACTTCGATCTGGTGACTGACATCCAGGGCATTCTTAAATTATGGAGGCAACACTTCTCGAACCTATTAAATAGTGACAGCTGCGCATGTCACAGAGAATGTGAAGATCCCTATACCCCAATCGTTGACGACGGAATTGTCGTTCCGTTACCCGACCATGACGAGGTGAGAATAGCGATATCGCGTCTAAAGAAGAACAATTTAAGTGTGCTCTTCCCAATCCATAAGAAGAGCGATCCTGCAATCTGTGCCAATTACCGCGGGATTAGTCTTCTAAATATCGTCTATAAGGTTCTAGCGAGCGTATTGTGTGAAAGGCTGAAGCCCACCATCAACCAACTGATTGGACCTTGTCAGTGTGGCTTTAGACCTGGAAAGTCTACCATCGACCAAATATTAACAATGCGTCAAATCTTGGAAAAGATCCATGAAAGGATAATCGACACACACCATCTTTTCGTCGACTTCAAAGCTGCATTCGACAGTACGAAAAGGAGTTCCTGTATGCCGCGATGTCTGAATTTGGTATCCCCGCAAAACTAATACGGCTATGCAAGACGACGTTGCTCAACACCAGCAGCCTGTCAGAATTGGGAAGGACCTCTCCGAGCCGTTTGATACCAAACGAGGTGTCAGACAGGGTGACTCGCTGTCGTGTGACTTCTTTAACCTGATATTGGAGAGCATCGTACGAGCCGCAGAACTTAATCGCTCAGGCACAATTTTTTATAAGAGCGTACAATTGCTAGCGTGTGCCGATGATATTGACATCATCGGCCTTAACAACCGCGCTGTTAGTTCTGCCTTCTCCAAACTGGATAAAGAGGCTAAGCGAATGGGTCTGGTGGTGAACGAGGACAAAGCGAAGTACCCTTTGTCTTCAAACAAACAGTCGGCGCACTCGCGTATCGGAACCCACGTCACTGTTGACAGTTATAATTTCGAGGTTGTAAAGGACTTTGTTTATTTAGGAACCAACATTAACACTGAAAATAATGTCAGCCTTGAGATCCAATGTGGAATATCTCTTGCCAACAAGTGCTACTTTGGACTAAGTAGGCAATTGAGTAGTAAAATCCTCTTTCGATAAACCAAACTAACACTCTACAAGACTCTCATCATGCCCGTCCTAACGTATGGCGCAGAAGCTTGGACGATGACAATATCCGATGAAGCGACACGTGGAGTGTTCGAGAGAAGGATTCTGCGTAAGATTTTTGGACCTTTGCACTTTGGCAACAGCGAATATCGCAGACGATGGAACGATGAGCTGTATGAGCTTTACGACGACATAGACATAGCGCAGCGAATAAAGATCCAGCGGCTACGTTGGCTGGGTCATGTCGTCCGAATGGATACAAACGCTCCGGCTTTGAAAGTATTCGATGCGGTACCAGCTGGTGGTAGCAAAGAAGAGGAAGGCCCTCTTTGCGTTGGAAAGATCAGGTGGAGAAGGACTTGACTTCACTTGGTGTGTCCAACTGGCGCCGGTTAGCACGAGAAAGAAACGACAGCACGTTTTGTTAAACTCGGCCAAAACCGCGTAGGCGGTTATAGCGCAAATTAAGAAGAAGAAGAAATTACCCATTCTTTTTAATGAAGAAAGTTTAATATTTCTTACAATTTACAGATAAAGAATATTAGATTATACTTAGAATCTGGTTAAACAATTCATTTAGTAACATTTTGAAGTTGTACTTCGTGAAGAAAAAATCTAGAGCAGTATTTTTTTATTGTATTCATTAATAAACAAACAGGGAGCTTACATACAATGAGATAGACCAGACAAGAGTCTTAAAAGTAAATTCTTAAAAGTATACTTGCAGTAAGAAAAATCGGTGTGTAAATAAAAAATAAGCTCTAAATTAAGTTCGCGTCCTTGTAAAAGGATCATTCATTCGATTTCAACAGTTTTAGCAATACCCACAAAAAAAAAATGATTGCAACGGAAAATGCGTAAGGAAAGATTGAGATGAAATCTATTGAGGGAATATAGACAATCTATTGAGACCGCAGAAATATCACAGACAAAGCACATCGACAGCAGAACACGCCAAGACTCTAAGTACATGAGACTTATAGTAAACAACGATAGCGATAGGCCAGAATGGGATCAATAACTTTCATCGAACGCAAAGCAAAACGCCCAAAAGCTCTCCGAGCAGACAGTAATCAATTAATAAAGACTGCATGCCACGGTCTCCAGAAGAATATTCATTTTATTAATATGAGTACATAACTTCTCTCTGTGTAACAAAGAAACAACACACATACACATATAAATGCTTAAGCGATAACAAACGATTCAAAGCGGGGAAGGAAGGAACTTTAAATTTCAGGCAGATGCAGATTTTCGTCAGTAATATTAAGCACAATGCATAAAAAAGAAATTATGGCAAATATAACCATAATTGCGAGTAAAAGTGAAATAAAATAAGAGAAGAAATAATTTTAATACTAAACTGAACCCGTCTTTGTGCAACTTGAATTTCAATTGTCAGTACTTATTTCGGTTTAATTTCTGTGCTTAGTGCTGTTGTTGTTATTGTCGTATTTCATGCACTGCTATGCGCTGGCGATCGCTCTGGGCTTGCAGCTGCAATTGCAGGCGGCTACATCCCCACCACTGCATGCAATGCAGCACTTTGCCACAACTCAAAGCGTTCTAACATGATTTTAATTATAACAAATGCGGTGTGGAAGCAACGAACGCCACAAAAGATGGCAGCGGACTTACTTTAGTGACAAATTTTTATTTTGCGCTTGATTGTGTGTGTATGTGTGTGTGCTGAAGTGTGATCATACGAACGCCTCCAACTATGTTTCGCGCTGTTTTAGCTTTAGCCTCGGCTTTTAGAAACATAAATATTTCCTTTTTTCTTTTAATTTTTCCCTCACCACTGCAAGAAATGTACTTGCAGCAGCGCGAGCGTCCCTTGACACCAACACACAAGCATATCTTCAAATAAGAATTCACTTCACACTCGGGCATTCAGACGACATTTTTTGATGCGCGTCGACGAGGAGCGCTTTGTGTTGTATTTGAAATGCATAAATATTTTACAAAATGCGACAGTTGATGCCTTGTAAAGTTGGTTGCGCTCGTGCAAATAACTTTAGTGGAAGCGGCAATTTTTTGTTATTAATTTTGCCTGGCCCCTTCAAACTGTCATTGCGGGAATTTGCGAAATTAACGGCATTGTGTGCATATTTGCGCTAATTTTTTACCGCTTTGAGGTATTCCAGTCCCAATGGATTGCGGAAAATATTCGCAGCCTAGCCGCCTTTAGAATTTTAGTTGTCAGTTGAAAGTCCCACTTGCAAGTTTCATGTCAATTTTGCTGCAGCGCTAGATCGCTGACCTGTGACTAACCAAAAACGGCAAATAAGCCTAGCGAATAGCGAAATAAATGAGCAGGATTATTTGTTTAATGCACCTTTTGCCAAAAACTTAATGCGACGCTAAAAAAACGAGCGAAAAAAGAGATTTCGTAATAAATTGACATAGCATGAATGTTAATGTGGCCAGCAATAGGCAATAACCGGCCCAGCTACACGGCCACCAACACTACAGTGAATACTAATACGAGTGCCTGCCTCGCCACCCCACACCGATTCACGCACACACACACATGCATGTGTATGGTGTGCTCGCAAGTGTCCGGTTGCATACGGCCGGCAGCCATAGATATACACACGAATACAACTGCAGCTGTACTTGATGTCAAAGTACCGTTGTGGAATGAATTATAAAATAACACGGCTATCAAAGCCGCCTTCAGAGCCCCTCCACCGCTTGGCCTGTCGCTCAGTGCGGTTGCTCATACGCCCAGGCGGCTTACGCGTACTCCTTTTTGGCAGTGAAGCTGCTGGTAGTGGAGGCTGTGAGACCATCGGCAATGTTGTAGTAGCAACATGAAATTTTTATTTTATTTAAATGTAATTATCTGCCTGTGTGCAAAAAGCGAAAAAATAAACCCTCGTCATGGTGAACGCAACTAAAAAAACGTGAAAGCCAAAAAAACAGAGTAGGAAATATAAAAAAAAACTGACGTTGGCGAACAGCATGCAACGGAGACGGCATTGCACAACAAAAATAACAAATACACAAGTGCAGTGCTATCCCGGGGGAATTAGCGCTCGCGCTGGTCCAGATAGCGCACGCCGGCAATGGTAGGGAGCGAGAAGGCATAAAAATAGCCAAAAAATTTCCAAAAAAACTCCGAAAACCTTACAAAAAGAACTGCGTTGCAGGCGTGGCTTTTTTGTACACATTATCAACGCATTGCGCTGACACAACCCAATGCAACATGCAGCTCACACATACGTATACATATGCACGGCGCAATGCAGCGCTGCAGTTGCATGCAACAAAATTGGGCCCTCCAGAAGGCGAAATGCAATTTTGCTCGCACATTTCCCGGTATGTGGAGCGAGAGACGCACGTGCGGGTGGCTGGGAAGTGGGTGCTGTGTGAGCTAGGGGTGGCCGTCAGCGCCGGATAGGCCTGCATGTACATGAGGACGCCACCAATGATGAGTCGTTTTTGTTTGGCATCGTGCAATTTTTCGGCAGTTTTTTATCGTTTTATGGCGGTGCCACAAAGCAAAAAAAAGCAACAAAAAAATATAAAAGTGCAACGAGAAAGGAAAAAATAGCCGAAAACAATGCAGAGGCTGACGAAAAATGGTTAGAGGGAAGGGAGCTCAACTTGCATGGGCTCGCGTGTATTTATTTACACACGCATACACACGCACACACATACACATATGAGCATGTGTTTACTGAAAGCAAATGGACTCCATTTGAGCCTGATTTTTTCTTTGTGTATGCGTATTGAATTTCGTTTTTTTTTGAAAGTTTTTTCTTGTCGTTTTTTCTGATACGATTGGGAAAGTGTGCGTTGTAATAACATCCTCACTTTGCTGGCGAGTGGGCGGGTGGGCGGGTGGTCGGGTTAACGAGGAGCTAGGCGAGATGCACCAAAGCTCATGAGTGGGAGCAAGTGAATTTTGTGGGTTAAAATATGTGTATGTATTGGTTGAATGTAACACGCTGCATTTGTATAATTTGGTGGCCATAATGACGCGAATGAGTATCGACTAAAACAAACACAACATCAATCGATTCGCCGACTATTGCAGCCATTATCGGGACATGAATCGAGCGTGGGCAGGAAAATTAAGTACGATGCCCTTTTTTTCTTGCCAACCTTAATGAGTGCACTTAATATTTAATCCTGCTACTATACCTATAAATATATTTGGTGAGCAAACACATCTATTTAGGAGTCCCAGCTTCTTAAAAACTTCCTCAGATGAATTTACTTCACATATAAAGTAATCACAATTTTCAATAAATATTTTTTAGGAAAACATTTAGTCTCGAAATCCTGATGCATCTCTTTGCACTGGCATAATTTGATGGCTGAATCAACTATAACTACTTGAAGGACCCGATCTGGATAGCAGAAATAGCGATGCTGCTTTTATCGTAAGACAAATTGTTGAGAAAACATAGAATTTAACCAACCGGCATATATGAGTTTCGTTGATCTCACCAAAGCGTTCAGCAGAACTCTGTGCTGTGGTCGAATTATTATGAAAGAAAAACAAACATAGAGATGGCGTAAATGGCATAAAATCAGATCCAATACCATTCACAACGGGTATTCGACAAGGCGACAGCCTAAGTCCGATACAGTTCAACGATATTATGGATGCGATTATAGATTGGGCAATAAAAATATTAAAATAATATGCCCCGCTGATGATGCCGTGATATTATCCGAAACCGACTTATCAGGTCAGTCCATAAGCTCATGCGTTATGTTGATGTTTAAAGTACTTATTAATCAATAATATATATATTCTCCTTCATTATTTATAATGTCTTCTCAACGTTTAGGCAAATTTTTAATTCCCTGTTCAAAAAATTGGGTTTCCTTGGATCCAAAAGACGCTTCGATATCTTCTTTTGAGGAGTAGTTCTTGTTACTCATATGGGATTGAAGTCCACGGAAAAGGTGATAATCACAAGGTGCAATACCCGGAGAGTATGGTAGATACGGCATTAGCTCCCATCCGAGCTCGTTCAGCTTGCCTAATGTTTGCCTTGCGGTATGAGGTCTTGCGTTGTCGTGGTGAAACAAAACTTTGCGTCTATTCACTAAAGACGGTCGATTTTTGTTAAGTGCCTCATTCAGGTTTGATAGCTGATGCGAATAATAATCAGCAGTTATCGTCTGATCTGGTTCCAGAAGTTCATAATAAACAATACCGGCCATATCCCACCAAATAGACAGGAGACTCCTCGTGGGGTGAAGACCATCTCTAGGGGTCGGTTCTGGTGTTTCATCTTTATCTAACCATTGGCGTTTGCGAACAGGATTATTGTAAGGCACCCATTTTTCATCGCCAGTAAAGATACTGTTCAAAAAACTTTCATTTTCAAGCTTTTGCAGCAGCTGAGAACACACATCCACTCTCTGCTGAAGGTTGGCGACGGAAAGTCTATGCGGAATCCATTTTCCCAGCTTTGAAACCTTTGCCAACTGAACCAGGTGCCTGTGAACTGTTCCATGCGATGAACTTAACTTCTGAGCTATCATATCGACTGTGAAATTTGGCTCAGCTTTCACGAGTTCGAGCAAAGCGTCGCATTAAAGACTTCAGGACGACCAGCGCGCGGGTCATTCTCCACGTCGCAGTTACCACTTTGGAATTTTGAAAACCACTTTTGCGTAGTCCTAACACTCACGGTATCCTCTCTGTGGACAGTGTTTATTTCTGCAGCAGCGGTTGTTGCATTTTTACTACTTCTATAAAAAAGTACAAAATATGCCTCTTATACGCGTTCGAAGATTTCATTTTATTTTTTAACAACACGCGCTTCCATCCACGATTAAAATCACTTGTTGGATGCACAATACATCAAAGAATATGTAAGTAGTTCCGTTATATTCCGCGAGTAATTTTTTGTATGCAAAAATCGTACAAAAGTGAAATTATGGGTAAAATACGCACGAACTTATGGACTGACCTGATATATGCGCTGGTAAATTTAATATGGAAATGTCAGAATCTATGCTAATATCCGATGTAAACTCGCATTTTATAATAAACCCAGCAAACCCTACAGCGCTGCATTCAAGGAGAAGGTGCATTGGAGTCTCCTGGTCTCTGGTCGCAGAAATGACAAAAAGAGGCCCGTGAGCATTCTCTGCTTATCCTTGGGGAGAGTTATGAGTTTTTAAACCTTTTTTGAATGTATTCCCGCGTAAGGATTTCGCCTAGCATAGCTCCATAGTCTGGTGCCAGCTAACCTTTCTTAGCCTTAGCTCTTGACTCCTAAGCTTCTCCTGGATGGTGTGTTGTCCCATAGAGAGGGCTCGAGTCCTATTAATGACCAGCCCGCAGCCTCTCTTTCCAATGCGTCCGCTATTTTGTTTCGAGTGATACACCTGTGTTCATGGGCCCCAATTAGCCGGATGCAATTGGGCATTTCTAACAGATTCAGTTTCTTGATACATTCAAGGGTAATTGAGGACTTAATCTCACAGGAGGACAAAACCTTGAATGCCGCCTGACTGTCGCTCAGAATAGCAATTTGCTCATTCCGGAAGTTCCAGTCTAAGTAAATCTGCTAATCGCTTGGTTCGGGGGCACATCTGTGTACTAGTGCAGGTTAGAGTGGTGATTCGTCCAGAATCCAACTAGCGCATCCCCACCATTTTATTTATTTATTTATTTATTTATTTATTACGCACCTGGAGTTTCCTTTCAATTGCTGGTGTACTCCAAGTTACCTTATCGCCCAATTCAATTCTGAACTTCTTTTCGAATTTGATGACTTTAGTAGTATCATCTCTGGAAACCAGCGGGAGCTGCATACAGCAAAAACTTAAAAAAGTAATCGAAAATCCAAGCAACTACAATATCAGGAGGCTTAAAAGTATAATCTAGCGTAATAAGTAGAAGCGTATAAAAAGTAAAACACGTAACGATCAATTCTAACGCACGCTTCAGAAGCGAGGGAGACTCAACAGCAACACAACAACTGTTGAATTGCATACGTTTAAAAATATCGCTGAGGTCCGTGAGGTGAAATCGAGTATATCAAGAAGTTCACCAGAAAACGAAGAAAAGAATGGCGAAATCACGTGAAAATGCTGCACTCTGACAGAATAGCGAAGATGGTGATGAAAGCTAAGTCAAACGCTGTAAGGCCTCAAGCACGGCCTCACAGAAGATAGAACGAATGCTGGGCATCGAGCTCACAAGATGATTTCAAATACACATACGGACAAATTTTTCTATATGTATATATTGATAAACACCCATTTTACTCAATTTCACAGTTCAAATATTAGCACAAACTCGTATTTCGTATTAAAAATTCATGCATTTTGTATTTTGTAAATAACAGGAAGAAAAACTCGTGATAAAAGAAGAAGAAATTTACTAAGCTCCATCCAGCGCGCCAAAAATGGTATACAGTGTACTCTCTCTTATCCGCATATCTCCCATAAGCGGACCCTTTTTTCAGTACATACCGCAAATCCTTATGCATTTTGATTTTTGGTTTTTTTTTTCTCTTGAGCGAACAACCCTCCCATAAAATATTATTCATTTTTTAATACTTTTCTCATAAAAGGACACATTTTTCAGTCTCTTAGGTGTCCATTTAAAAGAGAGTATACTCTATTTGTTACTTTATAAGAATTCGTTACTTTTGAGTTTGGAAATTTCGTTACGTTCGAGGCCATGAAAAAGCTCCTCATAAAAAAAAATATCTGCCGTTCGGAGTCGGCTTGAAACTGTAGGTCCCTCCATTTGTGGAACAACATCAAGACGCACACCACAAATAGGAGGAGGAGCTCGGCCAAACACCCAAAAAGGGTGTACGCGCTAATTATATATATAAATATATATTGTATATGGGGCATTTTTCAGCAAAAATCTTGCAAACTACAGTTTCTTTGATTCTCTCTATGACACCTGACCCCGTTGAAATGAAGTCCGTTCTGCTTAGCTGTTTTCTATAAAGATCAGTGTTACTCGTAAGTTTCGAATGGAAAGTGGCTGAAACTTCAGCCTAAATGCCGCGTAACTGTCACTAAATTTGAAGATATCCAAAAGGTTCCCTTACGTTTTAATCCACAACCTTCATGTTGGTTAAGAATAATAGTGTGCAGTCAAAAAAAGTCAAAGAACCTCACCACCCAAATGTAAATTGGAAAACTCACAAACAAAATTGTTTTCTACTAGGTAGCTTCCGAGATTTCAGATAGACCACAATAATTTCTTATATCTCGAGGATCCATTGAGAAGTGATATTCTTCTGAACAAAAATATCGAAAAAGTAGGTAGGTTGCTCAAAATAAAAGTTAGCCAAGGTTGAGTTAAGGTCCATTGTGTTCCTTGCATTTGATTTCCATCCACTAACTAAGCTGACTCAGCCACTTAGATCTTTTAAAGAAGGTAATCAGTCCCTCCAGTGAGACATTTTGCAAATTTAAATTTCACATATTTGGCACGGCTTCTTTGAATTTCGGGATATTCACAGCGGAAGTGTTGTACCGACTCAATTTCTTCTTCATCTTCACAGATTCTGCAGAAGTCATTGTGAGGTACACCCATTCTTCTGGCTATGGTTCCAATAGTACAGTGACCCGTTATAACACCTATGAGGACGCTGCTAGTTGATCTGTAGAATCCAAGTAGACATTATGTCCATTCAAGATTCAGTTTTGGCCAGAGCGCTTTCGAGGTCTTGCAGTTAGTAGTCGGAGACCACCTTCTATTGGTTTCGGCGAATACGCTCAACTCAATCGTAGTCTACAGTTCGTTTAGACAAATGATTATGTCCTCTGCCACTCGCTGACGGTCAAGTTCAGAGCCTTTCCTTGCACACCCATCCGCTCATTCATTTCCCTCCACTCCCGAGTGGCCGGGGACCCAACAAAGTGTGGTGTTGTGTTGCTGGATAAGCGAGAGCGACCTCCTGCGTTCTTTTACACATTTTGAATTGACGGGCGCTAAGGCCAGTGCCTTGATCGCTGCTTGACTATTAACAAGAATAGCAAGGTTTGCCGAAGGTTAGTCCATCAGTCTTATCATTTTTGCTGCTTTATTCATTGCGTAGATCTCAGGTTGGAAGTCGCTACACCGGTTTGGATGTCTAAAGAAGGAATTTGAGTATAATAGTTCCGAGTGCACTCCTCATCCATCTTTTAGCCGTCAATGTAAATATGGAGACCACGATCATCTGATTTGACTCTGGTCTACCAACCCTTTCTGTCGGGAACTCGTATTTTATAGATAGTCCATTTTCGATGCGTCTTGCATGTGTTCCACAGATGGTAGAACTCAATCATGATCGTGCGTGCCGGCTGCTTTAATCCGGAAAGCAGATTGGGCCGCTATATATAAAACCGTATATAATTGGCACGTACACTCTTTTTGGGTGTTTGGACGAGCTCTTCCTCCTATTTGTGGTATGCGCCTTGATGTTGTTCCACAAACGGGGGGATCTACAGCCTTAAGGCGTCTCCGAACGGTAGATATTTTTTATGAGGAACTCTTTGATGATAGAAATACACTCGGAGGTTTTCCATTGCCTGCCGAGGGGCGACTGCTGTTAAAAGCAACTTTTTCATTTTCAACTTACGCACTTCCTAATGGTAGTCACGCACCAACCCATTCGGTTACGGCGACCACTATCCCTTTAACATATACCCTATGATCATAAAGTGCCGGGAATGTTTAATTTAAACGAACCGCGCACATGGAAACCGGTCCATAATTTTTTCTTATGTTGGTAGGACTGAAATACACACATCTGTCACTTTTAAGCACCATCGGATCATAAGTGTCTGCCTGGCCGGCCAGAATTGTGAGCAAACAATTCTTGGATTTTGCATGATGCTAACGCGGCATCGCCCCGAGCTTAAATTGTGCTGGATTATTTGACCAAACACCAAGTAAATAAAATCGTGCAAGCACCGTATTCACCTGATATAGCCCGGTGCGCCTTTTGTTTTGTTTCCCAAGTTGAAGTTACCACTTCGTGGAAGGAGATTTCAGTCGAGAGAAAGAGAGCTCCAAAAGCTTGAGAAACCGCAATGGGAGTACTGCATGGAACGCTTCCAGTTTTTTTAAAGGCTCCTTTGCAAGTACAGACGGCTGCTAGGCTTTTCTTTGCTACTTTCTCTAACTTAGTTTGGAGTCAAGAATAATACACCCGCAGTTCGCCTAGAAAGAGAGGTTCAGAGATATATCATTTAAAATATCGAGTTCAGGGTAGAATACTTTTCAAAATGTAGGACTCCAAAATATTTGGACTATGCCAGAAGTATGAATGTCAAATTTTCTAAATTATTACACATTTATTATAATAGAACTCAGAATATCATGTGTACATGGAAACCAAACCATCTAATTGTTATAGAGCAATAAACTATCAAAATTGTGACGAATTCATGCGCAACAAAACAAAACCAAAAAGAAAAAAATCAAATCAAATAATCTGCTGTGTATTTGTGCAATAACGGAAATCACCTTCTCTATAGTGTCACCTATACAAATCTCATTGATCACCATTACTGCTATTCGATTTCCAAAGATAACCAATACCAGGGCAACTCTGTACCAAGAACTTCTACGTATATTTGTATAAGTATGTACATATGTATTTACTTGTATGTCTAGAGCAGGAAAATTCCTGTGTCCTTCTGAGTGAGTTGCGTTGCCTTCAATTTTCTTTAGATGTTTGGTTGTGAATTTCGTGACCCGATTCTGCGTGGAGGACAAGAAAATACTCCAAGAATGCAACAGGTTAAGAAATACAAATAAACACAACACATGAACGCACATGTCTTCATTTTTATGAAACGATTGAAGGAAGCGTAAATTTCCTGCAGCCGAGCAAGAAACCATTTATGCTTTCGTAATTCGTTATCACCACTGCAAGGCCATTCGCTGTTGAGAAAATCAGTGAGGTGGAATTGCTTTAAATGCTTACACATACCTACATACATATATAAGTATACGCACATATAGTAAATAAATTTCTTTGAGTATTAAAGTTTATTTGGTAATATGTGTGTGCTAACCTTCTGAGAGCCACCGTTAATTAATAAAGTATAAGCAAAGGCCGTAAAAGAGACACGAAGTACATAATGGGCAATGTCCGATTAGAACACCCACTACTATGAAATTTGGCTATCTATCGAATGGCCAGGTTAGGTTAGGTTAGATTGGTATGGTTGCACAAGGGCACTCTTGGACGAAGATAAACAGATTCGTCCTTTGTGATACCATTAGGAAGGAGGTGAGGGGAAACAGAAATGCAGATTTGATGCAGTGAGAGAACAGGGAGAGGTGGTGTTGGGATGGTTAGGAGGGTGGGTTTAGAGTGTGTGGATTACGAACGATGACTGTGCTGCGTTTGCGTCAACCGCTTTGTGCATGGCCAGAGTTTTCTTGGAATCTTATACATCAGAATCGCTGAGTTGCCACAGATATCAGCTTTCTCAGCCTTCCAAAAACATACCACAGATAATGGAACCTTGGAACCCAATCTGATACCCATATGAAATTGAGATATGGCTCATAGGGAAGTCAGGCATTTCCCAACTACGTGGGTCGTTTGAAAAGTCAGAAAGATGGCACTACTGGCACATATTGAAGTTTTGATTACTTAGTAGTCTCTTGGAAAAGGTCAAACCGAGTTTCAGCCAGATCGGTATTTCTTATGTTTGGCATTCGTTTGAATTGAGGAAGGCGAGTGATTTGCCTTTTCCGTTGCTACAACGCACCAGCTCATGTTTTAGCAGTTTTGGACGCAAAATTAATGGAAATAGGGTTTCAACTCATTTCACATCCCTCTATTCTCCAGACTTGTCTACCTCGGATCACTCAGACTAGTATGTGTTCCTCAATTTAAAGGAATGCCTGGTGGGAAAAAGATATTATTCATACGAGGAGGTGATTGCAGAAACGAATGGGTATTTCTCAGATTTGGACAAATCCTATTCTTCGGAAGGAGGCAACAAACTAAAACATAATTGGATGGAGTTTATAAGCGTAAGTTGAAAATGAAAAGGGTTTAAGTAGTTTGAATTTTTGCATGGACCTTTCAAACGAGCCTCGTAATTCTGAGCGTACCATCTAGAGCTGAATACCGGCTCGAAAACCAGATAAGAACATAAAAACAATGAAAAAAATGTGTTGTCTATTCCTATTGCTAATATGAAAGAAGAGGTAGGCCGTAAACGAGCAATACAATATGAATCATTCCAGGAAATATTTCTTAACATTTTTCTCACTGTTAAGCTTTCTCTACTGATTGCTTGGAGGTTGAGATGGATGAAATGCGGCTTGCTTCCGCGAAGCTATGGTTGGGGCCTCCTAACTCACACTGCTGAACTAATTTTTGTAATATCCAGTAGCGCTTCATTTACCCGTAACTCGTGAGCATTCAAATATCACCTAAAACTGAAGGAGTAACTATAAGCACATTTGCTGATGATACTGCTTTACTAGCAGGTGACACTTTTCCGCAACCAGCTTCTTCTAAACTTAACAATGGACTCGACATAATCAGCCTATGGCTCAAAAATTGGAGAATAAAGTCCAATGAAACTATATCAGTATGGCATTCAACTTTGGGGCACCGCGGCAAACTCCAATATCGAAATTTTACAACGATTCCAGTCAAAAACATTAAGAATGGTCACCAACTCACCCTACTACATTACAAGCTCGCAAATACACCGTGACCTCCAAATATCCACTGTTGTGCGAAAAAATAGAGAAATATGCAAGATCCTAAAATCTCAGACTCCAGCTCACTCTAACTCCTTAATAACGGAAATGATAGGAAATCCCATTGCTTTTACTCGAATCAAAAAAAATCTACCACGATGCTTTCCATTTCAATTCAACCGGGCTATTCGGGTCATGTTCTTCGATTTCGATGAAACTTAAATATGTTGCTCTCTGGTCAAAATAATGAGACACGTATTTTTTCATTTGCCCGAAAACAATTTTTTTTCAAGAGTTATCGGCAATTTTGTTTTTCGGCTCAAACTCGATTTTTTTTAATTATATAAGAAAACAATTTTTTTAAATGCCCATAACTTAGTCAAATATGAACCGATTTTAATAATTCTGGGTTTAAAATGATCGTAATTACTTACACGAGCGACCTCATATAGAAACAATTGCAAAAAAGTAGTTGAAAGTTTTTTATTTAGCAAAAAAGAAAAAAAATTGAAAATTTTTCCAAATTCAATATTTCAAAAAGTGTATTTTTTTTTTTTAACTTTTTCCAAATCAAGAGGACACCACAAACTTTAACTACACTGAATGCCCAGTAGCTAAAACCAGTTGTTATTGAGTAATGAATTTTTGAGTAAATAACCTGTTTCGCACTTTTTGTTTTTTGCAAAATAAAAAATTTTCAACTACTTTTCTACAACTTTTTCTACATGAAGTCGCTCGTGTAAGTAATGACGATCATTTTGAACCCAAAATTATTAAAATCGGTTCATTTTTGACTAAGTTATGAGCATTTAAAAAAAAAATTTCTTATATAATTAAAAAAAATCGATTTTGAGCCGAAAAACAAAATTGCCGATAAAGCTTGAAAAAAATTTTTTCGGGCGAACAAAAAAATACGTGTCTCATTATTTTGACCAGAGCGCAACATATTTGAGTTACATCGAAATCGAAGAACATGTCCCGAATAGCCCTTTTGAATTGAAATGGAAAGAATCTATATAAGAAAATTTTTTTTAATTACTCATAACTTAGTCAAAAACAAGCCGATTTGAATGATTCTGGGTTCAAAATAATCGTAATTACTTACACGAGCGACTTCATGCAGAAACAATTGTAAAAAAGAAGTTGAAAATGTTTTATTTTGCAAAAAACAAAAAGTGCGAAACAGGGTTCTTACTCAAAAACTCATTACTCAAAAACAGCTCATTTTAGCTACTAGGCATTCAGCTCAATTAAGGTTTGAGATGTCCTTTTGATTTGGAAAAAGTTATAAAAAAAATACACTTTTTGAAATATTGAATTTCGAAAAAATTTCAATTTTTTTTCTTTTTTGCTAAATAAAAAATTTTCAACTACTTTTTTGCAATTATTTCTGCATGAAGTCGCTCGTGTAAGTAATTACGATCATTTTGAACCCAGAATTATTAAAATCGGTTCATATTTGACTAAGTTATGGGCATTTAAAAAAAAAATTTCTTATATAATTAAAAAAAAAATCGAGTTTGAGCCGGAAAACAAAATTGCCGATAACTCTTGAAAAAAAATTGTTTCGGGCAAACAAAAAAATACGTGTCTCATTATTTTGACCAGAGAGCAACATATTTCAGTTACATCGAAATCGAAGAACATGACCCGAATAGCCCGGTTGAATTGAAATGGAAAGCATCCCACAGATCTCCTCTTCAAGTGGAAAACATTGAAATGGGTTGTACTACTGGCCGCATCCCATAAACGACTGAAATTCTCTAGCTGTTAGTTGAAGGTATTCTATAATATTGTTTAATGTATGTATACAGCTTGCAATAAAAGTGTTCTTAAGAAAAAAAATATATATATATACATATATCACCTAGTCTTTTTCATACCCTTCCTCTTTATTTATAAATCGGTTTCAGGGTACGTTGACTGCTGCTATAAATTGCTGGGTACTTTATTTCTTTTACTTGGCGTGACATTTGCTGTAATATGGCTTATGTATTTTATAAGTTTTTGTTCCCAATATCATTAAAATTATTTTGGTGAAGGTAAGTAGGAATTGGAACTCAGCTTCATAGAAACATAATTTGTTTTTTCAATTGGCTAGATATTTGAACTTACATACATTAAAACAGCTCTTTGTAAACTTTGAGCCGAAGGCTTCAATAGCCAGTTAAATTTAAAATTAAACTCAATGAAATTATTTTTAATAACTTCTACTCTGACAAATAAATAAATACGTCAACATATAATTTCTCGTGAAACCTGTGCAACAAACCAAAAGCCATCAGTTCCTTTCAAGCACATATTTTTAACAAGCAGGCGGGAACACTGACTGCGCAACACTGACTTTCCTCTAAAAAGTGACATAAACTCAATACTGAAGTGAACGAAATAATGTTGGTTTAGTACTGATGACCGTCATATTATATCAAATGTGTATAAATGTGTTTAAAGATTGTTTACATTGCAGTAATCCAAAAACTATCATTACAAAAGTGCCACCCAATAAAAATCTACATAACTTTTGAAGTAATAATGTAACATTTTTTTATTTAGTATAGAGGGATTTCCATTTGTGGAACAACATCAAGACGCACACCACAAATAGGAGGAGGAGCTCGGCCCAACACCCAAAAAGGGTGTACGCGCCAATAATATATATAGAGGGATTTAAGAAAATGAGTCTACAATAAAAATCTAATTTTTTGATTTCTTCCATTAAGGGGACAGATACCTGTAATCGGCCATATTTTCCCTGATTTTCATTAAAATTATTTAAAATGAAGAAGTCAATATATTTTTTTCAGAATTGCCATACAGTTTATTTATACATTAAAATAATATAAGATTTTATTTTTTTTTAATTTTAATCATTTAAAATGGCGTACACTCAATTCCTCCAGGAAGGTCGCAGCGGGGCTTCTCAGTCGGCAGGCATTGTAGCATCGGCGTAAGTGACCTGAATTTGCAAAACCAAAATTTTTTTTTATATGAATTAAAAAAAATGGAAAAAAATTCGCGGATTAAAATGCTTCGAAAACAAAAAAATTAATTTTGGGGCGAATTTTCCTGCTATTTTTGCTTCGAAAAAATTATTTTTTCGAAAAATTTTCAAAAACTTTAAACACATAGAAAGTAATATCATAAAAAAGATGTGTGCAAAATTTCAGGAAGATGAGTCAATAACTTTTCGAGTTATCGTGTACGCCAATTTAAAAAATATAGTTTTGAGAAAAACGCGTCTAAAGTTTGAATACAACTTAACTATACCTCTCCCAGCGCTCGAATGTAAAGAATAGAGTCGTCACGGCTGACGATCGATAATATAAGAAATACTTAAATTTACGTTCTAAACATTTTTTTGACATATTCTTTAAGGATTATATTAACATTTAATGCAAAAAAAAATCTTTTTTTTTCAAATTTTACAAGTTTCTGTCCCACTAAAGGTATCTTTGGATATTTGCTTACTAAAATATGAATTATTTATAACTTTCCTATTCGGCTGCCGTAGTCGGACGAGTTGATGCGACCTAAGTCCATTTAGCTTCATTTGAAATTTCGCTTTTGTTTATGATGAAACTTACCAAATATTCTAACCCGTATTCTTGAGGTGAATCTGTTTCATCACCTTTGAAAAGCAACACTGGAAACAGAATATATCCCGATCTCGTTGTTAAACTTTACCAGGCATTTTTGTTTTACTTTTTTTATTCACACAAAGTTTTTAATTTTATATTTTCGGAGCAGAAAGTGGTTGCGTTTATCTCAAGAAGCTTTAATTAAAAAGAAAAGATTGGATGAAATCGTGCAACACTTTTTTGAGATCAACCGAAAAAGTTTGCCTGTAACACCTTTCGGCAATGGATTTCGAGATCAGGCTAGATTAGAAGAGAGTGATACAACATCAGTGATGCTCTCCCGATGCCTATTGAAATTTTGCATTGCTGGAATGAGTCCGAGGCGTCAAATTCTTTTGTTTGTGCTTCTACGCAAACAGAGCAAATAGTTTTTTATTTAAAAAGTGTAGTTTTATTTAACCGAATGTTTTCATGAGCAAGCCCTGGTTACGTCAGCCAATCAGCTGACCTCTTCCAAATAGTTGAGAGCCGGTTAACGGTCTGAAGTTCGCCACACCTCGGCATTCTGTGCGTCGTGAAAGTGGTTGTGAACGAGGAGCGCATATCGTTCGCAAATCATCCAATAACTCTTTTGCTCACTAGACTAATCCGCTCGCATGCCAATAATCCAGAGACCGTTAAGCACAATATTCTTCTTGTCATCGGCTATGCTTTGCAGGGCCAGGAACGCCATCTATTCGAATGAAGTCATATTTCGTAGTTAATGGAATCTAAAAACAGCAAACGTTATTAAGAAAAATTTAATATTCCAATATGCAAATCATTTTTAAATGGAGTCCCCCGCCCTATACTATCTTTATTTAACTAAAATATAGAACACGATTTCAACAGCGTCTTTTAAGTTATATTTTTCGAATTTAAATTCACTTTTGCACACTTTTCAATTTATTTCTAATGCCAACAATATTCTAACCTCGCTTTTGATTGTTGTTTCTTAAATTTTTGTCATAACTACCCTTTTGTCTCGCTACTCTTTAGCTCGGCCATGCTTTTAACTTGGTCCTACTTCGATCCACACTTCTATTTTATTAAGGAAGTGGTTCACTCTCTATTAAATTTCTTGGAAATTAGTAGACCTTATACAAGTTCTTCTACTTTCCAATCATCTGAATGGTTCAGAAAGATTTGGTTAAGATTTCGATTATACTAATTTTATTTACATTGAACTTATAGGTATATATGAATGTCTCGCTAGCTTTTGCCGTTAGCATTTTTTCCGAACCCATCATGGCCTTATGGCTAGCACGTTTTCTCCAAACTTAAGGGAACAATTTTTCGTTTCTAGTACTTCTCCTTTTGTCGGATAGAGACTCTATCCTTTAGTACCCCCTCAGCTACCTTGAGGGACAACTGAAGACGCGATCAACAGTAATGAAAAGAATGGAAACAAATATTGAGGTAAAAAACAAAACGTAAAGAAATAGAAGAATGAAATAAATTCTGTCAAAAAAGTTCCGGGAATCGTTCAATAAAACGCAAAATAATTGTTTAATCATCAACATTTATTTTGTCGCCTTCCAAATAGGCTCCATTTGAAGCAGTACATGCCAAGCATACCAAGCAATATGTCAACGATTATTTCAGTCATCAAAACACCTTTTAAACGCGTTTGAAGAGATCTTCTTCTGCTCTTTCAGCGAATTCTCCTTAATGGCCTCTATCGACTCAAAGCGACGTCCGCGAAGTGGCAATTTAAGTTTTGTGAAATCCGGTGAATAAGGTGGTTGTTCCATGATATTTGTCGAGTTTTTGGTCAAAAAATCGTTGACAATATGAGCCTTGTGAGACTGTGCGTTATCATGGTGCAAGATCCATGAGTTTTCTTTCCACAAATTGGGCCATTTCCTGCGCACATTCTCACTCAAACATTGCATAACTTCCAAATAATATTCCTTATTTACCGTAGAACCATTTGGAACGAATTCCGAGAGCACAACACCATGATAATCAAAGAAAACGAGTAGCATGACTTTCACTTTTGACCGTCTTTGACGTGGTTTTTTGGGTTTCGGCTCATGTGCATAACGCCATTCAGCCGCCTGTTGACTGGTTTGCATGTCAAACTCATATCTCCACGTCTCATTATCTGTTATGATGTACTGCATAAACGATGGGTCCGAATTCATTTTCTCAAGCATGTCTTCAGCCACCTTCTTCCGATGAATTTTTTCGAAGAAATTTAACTCTCTTGGAACGAGTCGAACAGCTATGCGTCTCATGCCTAATTGATGGTGCGAAATGTTGCAAATTGATTCGAGAGATACGTTTAGATCACGAGCTACCCCCCGCCAAACTTAAATGATTGTTTCCCATCATCGTTTCTTTAACTTTGTCGACATTTTGATCCGTTGAAGACGCTGATGGCGACCAGATCGGGGCAAATCTTCCACCACTTCTCGGCCCTATGCAAAAGCCTTGTACTACTTAGACCCGTGTTTTTGATACGCCACACTCGCTATAGGCTTTCTACAACATTTTCAACGATTCGGTACACGAAATCCCGTTCAAAACACAAAATTTAAGACAAATTCTTTGTTCGATATTTTTAACCATAGGGAAAATCGCAGAGCGCAAATGCGGTTGACTGATATAATTAAATGGCAAAAACAAGCTAATTGACAGATCACGCTAAAACGCCGCGACACTATAGAGGATAGTTGTACCAGCATTCCAGCGAAAAAAATTTAAACAACGCGCGCTTTTTAAATTAGCAATTCCCGATATGTTTTTAACAGAATGTAAATAAAAGTTGCAGGATCCACTTTAGAATCAAACATTTGAAGATTAAACATCTCAAGAAACTATATTTTGTAGTAAACAAAAAAAATACTTGATCATCTGGCCTGGGTATGGAGCTTTTAGTTGGCCTCTATGCGTTTCGACGCAATATTGAATAAACCAAATAAAAGTTAAATTACTATATTAAAATTGCAAATAATTAATTGAAGAACAATTATTGAAAAAAATACATTTTTTGATCTCTCCCAAGTGTCGAACCTAGAACCTCCTGAGTGGTAAGCCATCATGCTACCTAATCGACTATTAGCGTAACTCTGTTACTGCTTGATTTCTAAATTCTTAAGTTTCATGTAGGAAGCTACCGAGAATATGTTGCTTAGCATATCAGATCTAATCCGTCGCATTTAGTACTCGTTCCGACCCATTAGAAACAGGATGCCACGTGGAAGAATTGGCACTTCCTTTGTCATCACAGTTGCTTATATGAAGAAAAAAAGAGCGCAAACTACTCAGGTGCTGCATTCACTAAAAGCCAGTCTGTTCGTTACTAATGAATTTCTCGGCAGTAGAGAACGTCTTCTGTATGCAGTTATAGATATTCACAGACTTTTGCTCACACAAAGGTCGTGGGCAGAGTATTTTTGTCTACGCATAATTTCCACTACTTATCTAAATATAGCTAGGCGCCGTTAATTCTATGCACAAACAAAGATACTTGCACACGTGTGTTTATATGTGGCGTTGAAGTGAGAATATGAATTAGTACCAACAAACAGTGACCTTCATTAAACATCCTTGCCGCATGTGTGTGTGAGTGTCCACCCCGCCTCATTTCATGGGATATCCTAAGTAATTTTGAAGTATAATTTCTCTCACCTACGGGTGGATTTGCGATGCGGCTTCATGCGACAACAACTCAGTTGTCTTTCATATCTGCCCCACTCCGTCGGTGACAACGTTTTAAAAGCACTGCCCACCCCCGCAAATGTTCATATGTTGTTGAGGCCGTTATTTGTCCCTCACTGCCAAAGCGCCACTTGCTGCGTGTGGCGTCCATTCAGGTGTGAATTTCGTTGAACTTCCGTCGGAAACATTTTTGGCACTCTTTGTATTGCAATTACTTACTTATACGCATACCACGAAACGCCTTTGTTGGAGGTTGCCTTGCCGGCCGGCCGTTGCGTCAAGGGGTGTGTGTGGGAGAGTGTGTGAGTTGTTACAAGACATTTGTTTGTTGTAGCGGCAGTCGAAGTTGGAAGCGAAGACAGCAGCCGGCATCGTGGAAAAGGGAAGGGGAGGAGAAGAGCACGGAGCAGGAGGGGTAACGACACTTCTACATGTTTTGTGTGCAATGTCGTCTTCAGTTTGGGCTAGACAGCAAGAGGCAAGTGTGGGGTTAAGGGGGTAAATTGAATTACGTCCCACTGGAAACGAAGTAACGTCCTTGGACTTGAACTTGACCTTGAGTTTTGTTTATCTTGTGGAGAACACGTTGCTGTGCTGTTGTTGTCTTCGCATAAATTGAGACTTTCGGTAAAATCGATGGCAACCTGATTGTTATGTTTCTTGTTGCGTTTGCCCTGTTTACGTGTTGCTGTTGTGAAACTCATTGGCAGGGAAACTCATTGGAAGGGACAAAATAAGTATATTAAATGTGGCCGCACAAACCAGGCATTTGCACTTGACTAATCAATGGGGAGGGTAACTGCAACTCCTGACAGCTTCAGAGAACTCTCTTTACTTTTTTTGCTTTTTGTTGTTTGCTAATCCTCAATTAAGTATTCTTCATTATTTCCATTTAAAATCTTTAGCAAGCAATTTTTTATATATATGAAACTCTTAATTGTGGAAATAATTGCCATATATTCTCATTGTTTCATTTGAATAGACATTACCGCGCATTTCCGGTTCTCTGATTAAATTTCGTAATAGCAGAGGTAGCAGGAGTTTCTGCATATTCATTATATTTCAATTGTCCAGATACGAGGGTTGGTAGCTAGGTTAGTTAAAATGAAAAAAGGGAACACTCAGTTGAGAAAATGTTTTAACATTTCCTCGAAGTCTCCATTTAGCTAGACACATTTAATCCAACGTATCTACAAAATAATAATCTGGTACCTACCTCATTACGACTAGTGATTCCTCGATATCTGAACTTGCTAATGGGTTTTTTCGAAATTGATACTTGGTATTGGTACAATATTTTTTCAGTCTAATGGGCACTTTGCAATAGCAATAAAAATGCAGAAAATATATTTGTTTACTGATTACTCGAAAAAAATTTCAGTAAAAATATTTGAAAAAAATTGCAACAATGCAAACAGAAGATGAAACCAAAATAATGTTCAACCCTTATGTGGAGAAGATCGGAAAGATAGCCGATGTCGAAACTCGTGTTCTACCTCAAACACCTAAAAAAATGTTCATTGATTTCGGGGATGAGAGTAATAGTAATACACCTGATTTTCAATTAGATATTTGTTTTATGCGTATATTTACCTAAATGTTTATTAGCAGACAGTGTGGTTCCACTGCCTCGAAAATTATCTTCAGGAAACACTTTTATGTCTTGCAGAACGAGATTAAACATAAATCTGTCTAAAGAAATATCAGGCTATTAAAAGGCAAAAACTCAGCGATACTAATTGTGTTTGTGTTTGCTTTTGTGCTTCTTTTAAGAAAAGCTAATAGCGAATAAAAAGAATAACTAACTTAATTGTTTCAAAGAGAAAATATTCGCAATTTCTTACATAATACATTGAGTCTAGTGGTCAGGCATTGATATTGTAACTACGAGTAACTATTTTCACCCTATGTATGCTAGATAGCGCAGGAAAACTCTTTGAAAAACTAATAAAGTGTAGGCATAGGGAAGCAGTAGAGAGCAATGGTGGTCGCAGCATGGCTTAAGAACTGGCAGATCTACCTTAGGAGCTATCACGTAACAGCGTAGACTAGGCTCAGGCAGATAATCGATACTCCAAACGTTTATTATTACTAGCCACACTGGCTTTTCAACAGCTTAAGATGGGGCTTTCAACAGTTTAAGACGAGGAGAAGTAATTGAAGCCTTAAAGACAAAATTCAAGTTCCCGAATAATCTATTGAAAATTATTTGCAACTATCTAAGCAATCGCGTACTCTCATGGGAAACCTGCGAAGGGTGAAATACGAAACACATAACAGCAGGTACGGCCCAAGGATCAAGACTCGGACCTGAACGTTGGAATATAAACTACGATGAAATTCTTCTAATAGAGTTTCCTGAGGATACGCAGACGACATTGCACGTGACATGACTGCTCGAAAAACTGACCAAGCCAAGAGGAAGTTAAATCAAGTGATGATCCGAGTACAGGACCACTGACCACTGAGAACACAGAGCTAATCCTATTAACAAACAGATGTATGTATGCAAGTACTCGGTGTCACTTTATCGATAGAAAGAGTGGTGAAATACCTAAGAGTGCAATTAGATGCAAGATTAACTTACTAGGCGCACATAAACAATGTTACCACAAGAGCTGCCAAAGTAAGCGGCATGTTAAGTAAGCTCATGGCAAATATTGGAGGTTCAGCTCACAGCAAACGAAAACTTTTAATGGGCACGACGAACTCGATTCTTCTATATAAAGGGTTTTCCAATAAGAGTTGTTATTTTGATAGTCGAAGAAAAATGTTATTTTTTAATATAAATGATCGGATGTTTATTTCATTATAAAGAGGAAGGCAAGCCGTTAATAGTGGAAAACAACAACAGGCAAATGACCACCACGACCACGGTTACCGTACACTTTTCCCAATCCATTTTTCCCAAAAGTCATTTTTCCCAAAACTTTTGTGCCCAATAAAATAATTCCCAAACCAATTTTCCCAAAACCATTTTTCCCAATTCAATTAAAATCCTATTTTTCCCAAACTTGTTTTTTTTGCGTAGAACTCCTTTTGACTTGGGCGGCCTTCGGCCGCGCTTCAAAAAAATAACCCTCATCAGTCCGACTCCGGCTACGCAATCCACCGTATTTTTGCGTAGAACTCCTTTTCGCGTGGGCGGCCTTCGGCCGCTCTTCACAAAAATAACCCTCATCAGTCCAACTCCGGCTACGCAATCCACCGTATTTTTGCGTAGAACTCCTTTTCGCCTTGGCGGCCTTCGGCCGCGCTTCAAAAAAATAACCCTCATCAGTCCGACTCCGGCTACGCAATCCACCGTATTTTTGCGTAGAACTCCTCTAAAGAATTTATTTTATTGGGAACAAAAGTTTTGGGAAAAATGACTTTTGGGAAAAAAGTCTTGGGGAAAACAGTTTGGATGAAAAAATTTGGGAACATGTGCCTTTGGGAAAAGTAAGCATTGGGAAAAAAGTTTTGGGAAAAATGGATTGGGAAAACTGGTCGGCAACGCCACGACCACGCTTACAGGACAATACTCTCTTTATGAAATTTCCCATAACCGAATTGCAAAGTGGCTGCCCTCTGTCCTCGATAGCCTCACGAATTCCATCTTTGAGTTCTTGAATCAACCCTGGGCTGTTGGCGTAGACCTTCTCTTTCACGTGGCCTCAAGGAAACAGTCACAAGGTGTTAAATCACAAGATCTCGGTGGCCAATTGTGATCACCTCTTCGAGAGATAACACGGTCCGGGAACTTTTCCCGTAAAAGATCAATGGTTTCGTTGCTTGTAAAGTAAACGTTGTCCAGATCAATACCATCCAATTCCGACCATAAAAATCGTTAATCATCTCTCGATAGCGCAATAAAATTCAAAATAACACCTGTTATTGGAAAACCCCTTATAATTAGCGCTTTTTGGGTGTTTGGCCGAGCTCCTCCTTCTCTTTGGAGCGTGAGCCTTGATGTTATTTCACAAATGAAGGGAGCTACGGTTTAAGACCGACTCCGAAAGTCAGATATTTTTTTTATGAGCAGCTTTTTCATGGCAGAAATACACTCGGAGGTTTGTCATTGCCTGCCGAATGGGGACCGCTATTAGAAAAAACTTTTTCTCCAAAAATGATTCTTCTATACGGATGCGAAATATGGGAATCAGCGGAACGATCCCTATAGAACTTTTAGCACAAAAACGCAAAATTAAATCACAGGCAAAGGAAATTCCAGGACCATGCTTCGCCGACATTAGAATTCAAACGCTCAAAATTTGGAAAGCCAGATAGAATTCTGAGCAGTACGGTTGATGGACAGCGAGAGCACGGTGAGGTTAACTATTACCTCTCACAGTTTTTGTCCGGGTATGGGTCCTTTCGCAAGTATTTGTGGCGAATGGGAAACTTTAACCTACTAAATTGCATTTAAGAAGATACTGAACTCGATGATGCGGAGCACACCTTCTTTAAATGCGAAAGGTGGAATAAACAAAGAGCAGCTCTGCAACGAGCTATTGTATTGTATTATAATTGAGGAAATGATGATAGGCGAAGAAAAATGGGATGCCGTCTCAAATTTCGTTGAGGATTTTATACGAAAAAAAGATGTGAAATGGGAACTTATGCTGAAGAGTATTAAGTATATGTTTTTCAAAGCATGTGACCCTGGACACAGGGTGAGTAAGTAAATGTGGCCTTCTTAGGACGCCGTCTTGGACCTCGACCGCGGACGCAGACCCGCGGTTGAGGAAAAAATCCTAGAGAAGATTAGGTGTGTTTTTGGTGTAACTAACACACATGTCGTAACGACGGTTACTATATGGTGCGAAGGCATTTTTAGCCAAACCATAGTGCTACAAAAAAAGGGGCAATATACATGACTTGGACACTTTTAGAGCATCTTTTTATCTTTTAACTAAACCAATTCTACTGAACAAATACAATTCCACTAGTATAAGCAGGGATATTGACAAACTGACACAAAAGGGCACCAAAGACAGAACCTTTTGTCACACCAGAGCCAATAAAACAAGACGCGGACAAGACATTACCTTTTGAGTTCTTTCTAAAAGGTAGCTGACCATAAGCTTGACAGAATTGGCAGAAAATATTTAAAAGTACTTAAGCTTTTTTGCAACAAAGATCATGATTTACCAAATCAAATGCCTTGGAGAAATTCAGAAGGCAAAGAAGAAAAAGGTCACCCTTGTCAATCTGTATCCTTAAGTCGTCAAGTATTTTTAGTCTATTAGGTGTAAACCCGGACTGCAGTGGAGACAATAAATTATTTTACTGAGCGAATGATGAAATTTACCTTACCAGTGCTTTTAGGCTGCAGGAATGATGATAGTATTTTTCCACTCTGTTGAAAAACACGAAGTTGTGAAGCAGTGATTAATAATATGTGCTAAAGTGCCTAGAATAAATATGAAAAAATCAATTTAAACTCAATAATAAAAATTGTACGATTATTGAGTCTCTTTGTTTCGATACCAGAAACAAGGAAAGTGTCCATGTTAGGGTAGTACAATATTGGATCACGAACCCATCTTCGTCTCTTTCGGCATCAACTCACGCCGAAGAAGCCACTATGCCGGCTGCTTCTTGGCCTCTGGTGGCATGATGAACCAATTTTTTATACCCGATTCCTTCTTTGAATTTTTTAAACGATTGTCTTATAGCAATTGCATCACCCGTCCGGTGGATAGATTTTCCATATCAGGCAATTCGGGGACTCTTGTGCTGGTCCAATCCTCGTGCAAATCCACTGAAATTGAGTACACCAGTGTTGAATGAATTCAATCGTTGGCAAAGAGGTCCCATAATGGGTTTTTCCTCAAAATTACTTTTTGAAGAGTGCACGAAATTTACTTTTTCCATTTTTACAAAACATCCTAGTTGGCTTCTTTTTATATTACTTTATAATTTAATTTATACTATACTAAAAAAAAACTTATTGACTCACCCTCGTATGCACTCACTTAACGGGAGTTCTTATTCAGTTATTCAAACGGCTTGCACCAATTATGCAAAAACATGCTCAGCTCATTGTCTGATTCACTCGAACGGATGAGTGGGAATATTCTTTATTGTGTAAAATTATAACTCAAATTATAATAATTGCAGTTGTGCAAAGTTTCAAATTATTGCATTTCGAGAATAGTAGCAGGAGTAGTAACAAATAAAGCGTTTTGTTAGAGTTCTTCTGTGTCCTATTGTTTCCCTATTCTTTGTTACTTGCCACTGATTTTTTTTCCAAATAACTCTCCAGAACTCTTGAGCCATACCTACACTTTTAATATAAGCTGGGTTTGCTTAACTTGGCTGATCAGCGGTGGTTTCACAGAAACATGAAGAAACATGTTTGCTGCTCTGATCCAAAATATTTTTCAATAAAGGGAAGAAGGCAGAACCAAGGTAGCTAAGTTAGGATATGTAAATTGTTGCAAAGTGGCACAAAACTAGTAGAGATTACAGCATTACCTTCCTAACATGCTACGCAATTTTCAGTATCTACCTTTGGACTATAGAAGGTATATTGTTGTTTGTCTTTCCGTTGAATCTACAAGGCCTGGTTTTGGCTATCCTGCAAGATGTTAATCCATCCCAAAAGTATCCGTTTTGGAGGACCATTGCTAGGCTTAGATGATGTATTGTAATGGTTTTTCTCAGCACTCAATGGATAGTAACGCTTCTGTTACTGGAAAGTTGATCTAGCTTGGCTTTGCCATACAAAACGCGTATTGGTCGCCACAGTCGTTTCTACCTCAGTAACTGCTGGCCGTCGTAGCCCAATGGGTGGGCTCGAGTCTCGGTGAAACACCAAAATTAAGAAAACGTTTTTTCTAATAGCGGTGCCCCTCGGCAGGCAATGGCAAACCTCCGAGTGTATTTCTGCCATGAAAAAGCTCCTAAAAGGGACCTACAGTATATATATGTATATTTATATAGTTCTCTGACTACCAATTCAGAGTTCATAAGAAAGTTAATTAATAAGGTGGTTATTTCAGCCTGCCATTAGTTCTCTAGTTTCAGTTTACTCTTTTAGGACGAGCTTAGAACAAGCTTGGCCTTTTTCTAACGACGCATTGGCGGCTAAATCTTGATCAACGTCAGAAAGGTGCGCATGCCTCTAGCTATCTGTGGTTTGTTCGCTTTCAGGAGGACTTCAAGTCAACTCTTCGAACGTAGTGCGAAAATATTGATCTGTTCTGTTGTTAAGGAACTCAAGCCTAAGATTGATCAGAGAGGCTGTAGGGATCTACTGGGACTAACACTACACCATGTCTCGTTAGCTTGTTTAAGAACAGTACGAGCGATGAGGAACTGGAATGGTCTGAACAGCTAGTCAGAACAGCATGTTCTGTTTTCGCAGATCTTAGGATTAAACATTTGGGATCTCACTTTTTAGTTACTAAGTAATGTTATCACGATATCACAGTTTGGAAACACTGTATAAGTGTATCCCAGAGAGTCGTTATAATTAATTAAATTGCTGCTCGGTTCACACTGCCAGCTTTCACGAAATAAGCTGGACATTTCAAAAAATAAGCTCGAATTTGAGCTATTATTTGTTTCACTTTCAACCATACTTGTGTTTAAGAAAGGAGGCCCCAAAAATATCGCGGTATACGTCTTCTTTGCTCAATCTCTAAGCTATTCGCAAAAGTAATAGCCGACGAGATTACAAAAACAGGCATTACAGAGGAACAGGGCCGTAGGGAGCATATTCGGGCCCCGGAGGAAAATTGCAAATGTGGACCCTTTCCAATGACGTGTAATTCATATAAATACGTATAATCTCGAGTCCGGGCCCCTATGAAGAAAGTACCCGGTGGCATTCCTCTGCTCAATCAAATCAGACATTGTAAAAATCGAAAAATGCACTCTTGATCGTTTGGTAAACAAACACAAGCGTAAATATATTACTGATAATGACATTTACATGAAAGTTGGCCCAGATGTTATTAACAGTGTTGCCAACTCATGAAAAAAATAACTAGAGCGAAATTTTAATCCCGCCAAGTTTGACAAATAAATTCACCTTACTTTTTGCCCACAGAGATATTCATATGAAGCAGTGTTTGCCAACTATGCTACCATTGCTACCATTAGTAAGACAACGTATAGACTCAGTTCTATTCTGGTCCGATCTAGCATCGTATTATTATATCCATCTTGCTTTAGGTTAGGGTAGGTGAGCCTGGTTGGCAATAAGCCACGTAAAGATCTTTTGGTCCCTAGCGATACCAGATGGAGACCGATCTCTATGAATACTGAAAGTAGACAACATGTAAGATGTCAGCACTTTGGCGCACCTGTCCCCTCCGGACTTCTTCTTGTTCCCGCGCCTGAAAAGAAAGCTGAAGGGGAGGCGTTTCGACTCCTTCGAGGCGACCCACAAAACTGTGACAGCCGAATTGAACGCGATTCCGGCGGATGAGTTTAAAAAATGTTTCCTTCAGTGGAAGGACCGCTACCAGCGGTGTATTGACGCTCAAGGGTCCTATTTTGAATAATATTAGTTATATAATATAAGCCGGTTTTGGTATGTTGAAATGGTAGTCTAACAGCACTTTTTGCTATCTCACCTACTATTTCGTTCCCCATAATGCCTTTGTGGCCAGGTACCCAATAGATATGCAGTCTACTGTTTGCGGCTAGCCTTTCTATAGCCTCCCTGCTCCGTTGAACATTTTTGGACTTAATACAATATGAGCTTATTGCTTTTATTGCTGCTTGACTGTACACGTATATATGGTCAGGCTTCATGCCTTTGTGCCATGCCTCCTCTGCAACTGTAGTACGAAACCTCTCTCCGAATTAAAGTACGGAGTCATGTAGTCTATACAACCTGAACTCCACTTTCCTATTGAGCTGTGTCCGAAGGTTCTTCAGGTGAATACTCCAGCAGCCACTCGCCGCGGATTTCGCGGCCAGGTTTTCCGCCATAAGGTTAAGTATCATTTTCAGCGCCGCCGTTGGAGTGGTTTACATCGCTTCTGTTATGCACAGAGTAGCGAGTTGGTGAATCCTTTCCAGTGGCATTAAGTATGTCAGTTTTCTTGTCGCAGTCCACCATACTAAGGCCCCATACAGCAATATCGGTCTATCCATCTTACTTTGATCTGGTATGAAAATAACGGGGTATATATTGTTCAAAAGGACCACAACCCACCGAACTGTCACAATTGCGGCCCATTGCAAAATATTGCAGTTTAATTTAATTAATTGGCAGGAAGCAGCCGTAATAAAAACTGATGCCCATCGCCTAATGAGAGGACTGAAATCTAAATTGCACCATTTCGTTTATAACAATGAAAATGGATATGTGTTTTTTGTTTAACATAGTTCGCTGAGTAAAGAAAAAATTTAAAGAAAAATGGTTTTGATAGCTTTTAAAAATTTAATGCTATAACGACTTTCTCCCCAAATGGATGTAACGATGAGCTTTATCAATGCTATCTGAAACTAAACTGCCTACGTTATGTCGTCCGAATAGATATTCTCTGACGGAAGAAGTGATTTTAGTGCTTTGGAAATACCAACAGAAGGAACATTTGACATATCTCGGCAATCGATTGACTCAGTGTGCTTCCGGAAAAAGACTGGTGGTAAAAATTTTCAAGAAAGTTGAAGAGGGATTTTCTCAGAAGAAGCACTATTAGAAAATTGGGTTATCAATTACTGATTCTTTTTCTCCATTTAAATCTTAGAGGAAGTTGTTTATTTCGCAAATTTGTCTTATCTTTTCAAGACAAGGTTATTATGTATATACTTCCATGCGCCCGGAGAACCTTATTAATGGAATAACATAATTCAATTTTGAGTTTTACGAATGAAAGCAATTAAAAATTCGTAACAACTTTTCTTAAAATAAACAAAACAAAAACAAAAAAAATTCAACACAACTCAAGAAATCCCTTTCCCTCTTTTCCTTAATTTCGGTTAAAACAGTAGTCCAACTATGGCGCAAAGAATATGCGCACCAATGGATATGAATTTGGAATTTCGTTAAGAGACACCAAAAATAGCAGTACACACACACACAAATACATATGCAAGCCTATTTGCATATGTGTACGTTTGTTAGAGAGCGAGTGAGCAAGATGATAGTACAGAAATTAATTTTTGTTTTGCCAGCGCAAGTTGGCTCCTTCGCTAATACTTCTATGGTGGCATAAGAGTTTCATAACGCCACCCCGCAGCATGCGTGAGTGGCACCACTTTATGTTTAGTTGCGTTCAAGTTTGGCAAACGCGTGCGCACAACAACAACGAAAATAAATGAAGTATTGTTTTTTTACTCACCGCCAACTTTATTTTACTTAATTTTTTTATGGGCCTCCAACCTCTTAGTAGGCAAACACACATATGTACGTATTCACATAGAGACACGTGAATACAACCATTCTATGTACATTAGGGTGGCCATAATTGGTATGAGAAACATTTTCTTTTAATTTCTATCCTTACATCTAGAATTTAAGCCGCTTGGAGTAGCCGCTAGAATGTCAAGTTTGAAAAATGTTTTTTGAAAAAAAAAAATGGTATTGATCATTTTTGAAAAGCACCCCCTAAAAGTCGTTGGTAATACTTTAGACTCAGCTCACTAGCCCCCACAAGTTTTTTAATGGGATTCCAATTCAAATTTGAAAATTCAAGTTATATTTTAATAAGTATAGCAAATAAGTGAATAGTACCACCCTGACGAAATATAAGGGTTGCCTTTTATGATTGGCGAATTTACAATACAAGGTGTAATGAGCTGTAATTCGATATTTTTACCTAAAATTTTAGTATTCTTTAGCATAAACTTACATATAACGTTCCCTCATAAGAGCTTCCTTGAGTGAGTTGAAAAATTCATCTCGTCCAAAAAATGGGATTAACTCGTGAAAATTTTCATACCATGATTTATTACGATTTTGATTTGGATCATCGATATAGGAGTGCATTGATGAACTTACTTCGACTTTTGGTGTTGAAGCGTCACACTTAGCCACTGTGAAACGCTGGTACAACGAGTTTCTACGTTGCCGTCGATCCTTGCAAAATAAGTATCGTGAAGGCCGTCCAAAAGCAGTTGTTGTGCTAGAAATAATCGATGCTGTGAGTCAATTGATAGCCCAAAGATTCTGATATATAAGAATCTGAGAAAACTATGGCCATGAGCCCGCGGCACGAATATCGAATTTTCGATAGCAGTGGCTGTTCTTACCCGGCATTGTCGATAAGTTGTCCATGCAGTTAGATTTAACATTACTTTGTGTCTCTTTTACGTCATTTCCTTATCCTTCATTAACTATAGGTTGAAATTAAAATTAAAAAAAAAGCTGACCAAAAAGAGCTCATTGTATTCAAATCTTTTGGAAAGTAAAAGGGTAGATAGTCAAGGTGTAAAGAGAGAAGTGACAGAGAGAAAGATGGAATAAATACAGAGACAGAGATAGCTAGTCATGTACAAATTTTCCAGCTTCTTTGGCAAATTTGAAAATATCCTCCAGATTGAGAGAACGAATATCACTAATCCTCATGACATCGGAACCCAAAACTCGTAGTCTTGGTTTGACCTGCTCTAAGCAGGACAGGCAAATCGGGTCCTGAATGATTCCAATGGTGGTCATATGTTGAGCCTATGGACTGTGTCCTATAATAATGCCGACCATCAACCGAACGTCTTTCCTTCCTAGTTTTAGTAGAAAGTTCGATAGTTTTCCGTTCGAGCTTGTTACAAAATACTTTGCAGCTCTGCTGCGTTCCAGACCGGACCATCGTTCTGTATGTAATTTGCATAAATAATTGGTATCCATGATTCCTGTAGAACTGATTCAGATTATTGGCACTGGTGCGTGTGGGGTATCTGCTGATCGGCGATTGGCTAATTCATCGGCAATTTCAGTACCTTGAACACAGTGGCTTCCTGGAAGCCGTATAAGTACTAGCTTATGCCGTCTTTCAACAGAACTAAGGATCTTCTTACATTCTTGAACAATCTCTGAAGTTTGATTTACGTTCTTCAGGGCCTTCAATACAGCTGTACTCCAATCTGTTTCCCGTTCCATCTCCTCTCAATTATCAATTCTGCTACTTTGAGAATAGCTTAAACTTTCCATTATCTTGTGCTCTAACTTTCGAAAATTACAAATTGATTAATCTTTTGGCTCAAGTTGGAAACTTTAAAACCTATCCGATTGGCTCAATATTTTACATTTATATTATTTTGGTAATGGTTTGGGACAACTTATATTTCTGGAGGGTATCCCGAACAATTTTGACAGCAATTCCAGAAATAGCGGTCACCCTAATGTACACACATACCCACGCACCGGATTCACACATAAATTTCTTAGTGCAATATGTTGTTGTAAATTTTTCTTTTTAAGGCAATGAGTAACTACCCCACTACTGCTATGCCGCCTTAACTGGTATTGCCTCTTTCCAACAACTCGAAGGAGGTGAAGCCCATGTATTTTAGGCGAATGTGAGCGTTACTTTTGTGCCACAGAAGAATAACAAAGTTTGCCGCATTTACTCAACTGCAGGAGGTGGCCAGCCAAGGAACAGCGTCAGGAAGCAGCAAATTCTATTTAAATTGTGTACAACATTATTAGAAAGTTTTCACAAAAAGCGGCTACAACAAAGTCGTTTCCAATAACAACAAACATAACATAAGAATTCATGAAGAGAAGAACGCATAAGAAAAATTTTAATTTGCCTCTCGGCAACACAGAGCTCCACATGTGCCGCATGACAGAGAAAGAACTCAGTAAAGGTGGAGACAATGCGCGGTGGTGGTGGGGATAGAGGTGGAGAGTAATGAGAAAAGAAAAATTGAAGCGTTTGAGGAAAGCGCGACTGGTAGCGACTAGGCAAACGACATGGCAGCACCCTTTGGCAGGGGACGGCGCGACGAAACGGAATGGCAAGTTTAACCGAATTTGCTTGTTTCAAAGAAGAACCGCAGAATTGTTTGCTGTCTTCGTACTTCTTACTATATATTTCAGCATTTGGTGTGTTATTTTTTCATTTTTACGTTTTCTCTGGTTAATACTTGAATATCTGGGTATTTTACTCACCGGTGTGCGGTGGCACTTTGACATTTTTGGTTGTAGGATGGCCATGGGCAAACGCACGAAAGTTTTTAGGAGCATTAGCACATGTCAACCGATGCCTCGAACTTTTATTAATGCATACAGATATGGATTTTAGTCAAGTTTGGGTTAAGTGGGTAAACTCACACATTGAGAAAACCCTCTTTGGGAGTTAGACGATGGATGGAATCCCGGCATTAATCGAGGTACTACGATGAGGTTGATAATATCACCAGTCTCAGTTATAACTTTGGACATCGACATGGGAATTTTTTTTTTTATGGTATGAGGGTCTGGAGGTTAAATTTTTTAAAGATACTTATAGCCCGTACTACAAGCCCGCCATACAAACCCCCCCACACATATATGGGGAATGCTGCTGAGGTGACAGTCCTTGGCTGGATATAAATCCGTGTCATTCCGGTAACGTAGAACCGACTGTCGTGGGAACTGACTATGTGGGCCTTGAGGTTACATTTTCTAAAGAAACTTATAGCCCATGCTACAAGCTCGCCCAATTCGCAGAGCGCCTACGGAGTACAACCACTTTCAACACTCATTCCTGTCAGTTCCGCAGGGGACCCTCAGTGGAGGCTTTCCTTCGCAGGGCAGGTAAATTGACTTCTTGTTACATCATTGAGCTCGTGCCGCATTCTTATCATTACTGATTTTATGTAACTGCTTTCAGTTTCCCACTTTTCTTGTGAAGGCAGCATTTGTCGAACGAGTTCGCATTCTGAGACTGCGTGTTTAGGTCCTTCGACTTTATTGACACAGAACTGGCAGTATGGATCACTGACATGTTTAAATCGGTGAAGATGTTGTTTGAAATTCTCATGACCAGAAAGGAAGTGGTCACATAGAAATTCAGTTTCCCATGTTTCCGTTCACTCCTTGTTCGCAAGTCTGGAATTATGGAGTGTGTCCACCTTCAGCTCTGTGATGTGCCATTGCCATTGCCATACGTACATGTGTGTTTCTGTCAGTCTATTCCTATCCCAACCAACCTGTTCGCGGCAAAACCACGTTGCTTCCGCTGCTTTAACTTCGAGGTTAATAGGTAACCTCCCAGGAAGTAGAGTTTCGTTGGAAACTGGTAAATGATAAAAGGATTCCACCCTTTCTTCTTTCGGGAAACTCTGAAAAATCTGAGATATCTTGTTTTATGAGCTTCGGAATGAGCTCGTTCGAGAGTTTATTTATTTGAACTTGTAAGGCCTATTAACGCACACCAATATTGTTCGTCTAACTTCCTTTTATAAAATTAATTGATCTTTATGGCTCAGGGTACCCTCGCTCTTATTGAGAATGACTTGTTAATATAATGCACGTAGTGCACAATTACAGTTTAAAGTTTCATAAGCCATTTGAGAGATGCAGCGGTTCATAGGTTATTTGCTATCCAGATTTACCAGGTCTGGCCATTAGCTGTGGTGAAAAAGAAAATTGTAGGGGAAACTTCAACTTCCACGTCAGAGGGCCCTAGGCAGCCGCCCACTCATTTCACACGCATCCACACACTCGACCAATCAGTCTTTGTTCAGATAGCATGGAAGTAACTTGAGCGAATGTTGTGTTGATTTTTTCGTATATCATCATCACATCTCCTGTTAGTCAGCCCATCAGCTGATTCTATAAAATTCGCAGAGAGCCGGTTAGATTTGCTATTGCTCACACCTATAAAAATCTTTTCACCATGATTTGCTCTTAGTATATTACAAAAAATTTGGTTCTCCCATACCTGCCATGCCCTTCAATATTGCTATATCCAGAACTTGTGCAGAAAATGGCGTGGGCATAGTCTAGTAATAATAGCTACGCACGATATTCCTTCACAATTTTTGATTTCAATGTATTTTATGCTATTGCCTTAGTGTCAGTCCCACAGTCAGCGAAGAGCGTGAAGTATTCAGTCAGACCTTTGTTTCCTTGTGGCTAAAATAACAACTCTCCTCTACTTTCCCTCGGAAGATGCTTATTATCTGGCAAACGAATGAAAGACACGACTCCCACCGCTGTCAAAAAACATTAAATAACATAAAAAGTTGTATGGTCGCCCTTCGGCAGGCGATGCCAAGCTTCTAAGTATATTTCTGCCATGAAAAAATCTTCTTACGTCTCACATTTGTAGTTCACCATCAAGTTGCACACCAACATTCTAGAAAAAGCTCGGCCAAACACCTGATAAACACACGTAAGTATAATCAGACTCGCTTACAGCGGCGCTAGGCCTTTCACCACAGCGAATTTTTCTACGGCTTTTTAGCTTTGAGTTTCATAGTATTGCTCAGAAAATGTAGTCAAATATCCAGTTATATTTTTTTGATTGCAAATAAATCTCATTTTTTGCTGGCAAAGTCAATATCATCACACACCATCCATCATTAGCAATACAGTCTCGTGTAGACCATTGCTTCCACAACTGCAGTTCTCCACTCCGATCGATCCTCTACTACGCCTGTCTAATTTGTAGTCCCCCAGCAATTTTTGGGCCTCCCTCGACCTCTCCGTCCAATTGGTTGTCTATGGAACGCTACACTGGCAGCTCTCCATTTTGGCGTTCTGTGCATGTGTCATCTGATTCGTTGACTTTGTACAAGGCGTATAGCGTTTCCATTATGTATCAATGCGTTGAGCTCGTGATTGTATCTTATCCGCTATGTTCCGTCATCTCGCCGGAAGGGACCATTTATTATTCGCTCGCAGTATCTTTTTTTCAAACTTCATTATTTGGTCGATGTGTGTTGTTTTAAGCATCCATGGCAAAGTCGATATAGAAATATGAAGCCAATTTCAAAAGGAAATGGTAGCTGATATTTCAAAGTTTCAGCCCCGGATTCCTACTTTCGTGGGTATCATGCAACAGCACCGGCTACGGTCCCGGTCAAATCCTAGCTGATATTTCGGAGCTTCCCAGACTGTTGAGTATGCACTCTCGTCTACAATAGTCATTAGAAAATCCAAGAGCCTGCTACCCCCAAAGTACGAGTGGAAACGGGACGATGTCAGACAGAGCGAGCCCATGTATGTATACACAGATGACTCAAAGCTCGAGTGAAGGGTGCGCGGAGGTGTATATTTTTGGAGATCTCCTTAGTTTTCGGCTTCCGAGCCCCTTTCATGGTGATCTGGTTGTACAGTGCCTAGATGAGGACGAAGAAGAGACAATCTTGCACTTCCAGTGCGAAATTTTTGGAAAAGTGCAAACTGATGTTAGGTGAGATAAGAACAAGTTCTCCACGCGGCATCACAATGGGCTATGAGCTTGCGTGTGTCCTATAGTAAAGGACCGCCTCAACCTAACCCAACTTATGACCCACCTCAATTTATGATACTAACACACGGATAGCTTTCGAGGTTAGTTTTGTCTTTGCTTATAAAAAAATGTATCCCACCATGGATTTGAGTTACATTGGAAAGTAATTTTATTTATTCTTGAAAAAAAATTAGCTTTTATGCAGTATAGGAAAATATAATCTCGCAGCTAACCAGCATCATCTTCACCATCGAAATACATCAGAGAAGCTTTCTTCGAAATAAAATAAATATAATCAGACACATTCGCCTCATATGTCCTTCAGCGTCTATCTATGCTTGTATATGTACGTACTAATTGTAAAAATTTATATGTATTTGTACCCAAAAGTGTATGCTTGAAAGTCTTAAATGTAAGTACGCACAACTGAATACCCACACCCTTGCGCGCAGACATCGCATCTCAAATTTAAGAATCTCAAAAAGTTGTTTCTCATTTTATCGCCACCCGAAACTCCTATCTGCACGCGTCTTCTCGCATAACCAAATTTTTTGATAGGTCAGGAGGTAGGAATTAAAACCACAAATGTTGCTCTCATCATGTAAAATTAGTACAAAACCGCTTGTGCCACACATGTGCACGCACACTCATACTCCCACACACACACATACACATCCACTATGTAGTCATTGCCTTGACTACAAAAAGAATTCTTGCAAAAACTTTTCTTTGCTCTAAAAATGTGAAGCTTCTCATTCACTTGATTTTCGACGAAATTTGAAAAGTGCAAAGGGGATCGGGGATCGGGGACCGGGGTTCTTGAAGGAAGTTTGTTCCAAAGTTGTTACACATGCATGTACATACATGCGAGCTCGTATTTTATTTCAACTTCCATTATCCATATGCACATACAACAATGTGGGCAAATCTCCATACAAACATAAACATGTGTAAGTATGTGTGCTCGTATGTATGTGAGTGCCCTTGTCTCTATATGTTTGTCAATGTGGGTCGTAAATTGCAAGGCTGCCGTGGGGTAGACGCAAAGTGCCCACTGCGAGAGCTGAATAAATAAAGTAATTCCGAAGAAATGGCTCAAGTGACAGCAGTGGCACTTGAAGACGAATCCTTAAATAGCTAATTTCACCTTCAAAGTAGTAGTCAACAATAAAGCTGATTTCTTTTAATTGAATGCAAATACTTTTATGTGAATTATGTAAGTGACAGTCACAAAGCTTTTGGTTTCTATTCACCTAAATATTCCAGCCGAGCTTACTTAATCACAAAAATAATCTATCGCTAATATTAATTAAATAAATCTTTAATTAACTCTATTCGATATTCTGGCTGACGGGAAGATTTTCAACCGCTCAGGTGATGTAATCCTTTGTATTTAAGGAATATACAGAATATTCAAGCGATAAGGCGGCAAATTCACGCCTCTTTTGAAAACTCCCCAGACTCTCTTAAAAATCTCAACAGTTTTTCGATGGAAGAAGAATTTAGATTGTCTCAAATGCAACATCAAAGTATGGCAAAAACCGGACAGGGGCAGATAATACGTTTTGTACTAATCTCACCCTCCAAACAAGATGTGTTCACATACAGTTAATCGTTAATGGTGCCTATGGTGACCTCAAAGATCTTGTGTTGATCACGTTAATACCCTTAAGATCATCGTCGCGCAGTCTAAAAAAATTGGAAAGGCATTACAAAACTCATGCACATGGAGACAACGGTGGCAGAACCTCTAACCCTCCGTTTGGGTGCCGAAATTATATTAATTGATGGCGTTGAACGGCTCACTTATTCGGGTAGGATGGCGGTGCAGATGCTGACATAGACGCATGCATTAGCAAAGCTGGGAATCTCGATATATTCTGAAACATCAGGTCTTCCACAGAAGCATCAAATTAGTCCTTCTCTACGGTTCAGAGACATAGAAAGTCACTGACGCGATGTGCAACACATTTCGTTTTTATTAACAAATGCCTACGCATAATCTGCCGAATTTCCTGAGCAAACACCATTTCCAAAAGGAGCAAATAGAGCTGGATTGGGCATATGCTTGGAAAAGACAACACCGATATTGAAAAAATGGCATCGACTAAAGATGAGGCGACAGCGAAAGTTTTGGTTCCTGTCAAATAAGGAGTTATGAATGTTGGAATTGTGAACTACACATGTTCTTTAATTATTGAATGTTTTGCTTTGAATTGCTTCATGGAATAAATAAAGAGTGAACATATGACGCCCGCATGGATTATGGGGCACAATTAGTCCTATTAGGGCTCGTAGCTCACTGCTCGTTTTGCCTCCATCATGTAAGGCTTTGCCTTTACCATTCTGGAAAAACATGGTTGTGTTACAGGTATCAGGAATGCACCAGCGATTAACATAACATTTATTAATGAGATCCAGATTAATTTTACTGCAATGATTGACCTTAACATTGGTTTAAGTGGACGGTCGAAAAAACACAGGGCGATGATTCATCAACCACTTTGTTGCTTTGAATACCCAGTACGCCAGCATCCACATAAGTTTAATCTAATTCCACCTTGCACTGGGTCTTAGCCAGAACTTACATTCCAAGTGCTTTCTAAGGTAGAACAGCTTGGCAGTCTCTGAAGAACCTGATTTATGTCCTCGTCACCTTTCGTAAATTATAGTCTGCTTTCCAATTGAAAGGCCGTTGTCAATACATCTAATGGAGTAGGAGGGAAGATCTATATTCTGTTTGGAATATCGTTTGTGATACAACCTATTTTTTTATTTTTCGACTGCTCCGCCTAAAGTTTTCAATGTAAGTAATGCGGCTTCGCCGTCGAGGTTTCTTATACCCGTGCTAGTATTACTCGATAGGGGTACTAACAGGGCATTCTCTAATCGGAGGTCATGTATGCAGTTAAGGCTGGGGTTGTACATAATGACTTCTGTCGAAGCTGTCAAGATATTGAGAAAGAGGTAGCCGTAGAACACCTACTGTGTACATGCATTGCTCTATGTATACAGAAAAAAGCTTTCCACGCTCGGATTCGCTTTTCTTGATAACCCTGAAGGGCTGACAAAATTATCAAAATTCCTTAAATCCACAGATTGGCTCAGAGAAGACTCAGCAGTGTAAAGGACGACCTTCAGTGGTATCACAGTAGGACTATTTGGGTCTAAATGTGTCGGATGACAGCCACTCAACCTACTCTACTCGTTCTTCGGCTTAAATTAAATCGTGAACTCCAGAAACGGGCATTTTATACGCGAATAGACGTCCAGTTTTATATACAATATTTTTATACTCCTGCGCACTGTTATGCAAGATTGTTATCACTTCGCTCATCTGATGAATGCGTTCAAAAACCTGATGGAAACGAGGTAGGTGCAGACATATGCACACAAGAATGATCGTATTGACAAGAGAAATCGAACTATTCCTATCAACTCCGTCTCTCGTATTGAAGTTATGTTAGTATTGAAATTTAGACATAGAACTTTACGCGATTTGGACATAGAATCTTATGCGTAAACGTAGTAAAATTAATTATCGGAAACAGTGCCAAGTTCGATAAACGTTCCGTGCCGACTTTGGGAAAAATCTCCTTCAGTGATCGAGGTGAATTGAACTCCAGTGGAAGCTGCTCCCATCTGCCTAAAGACTCAATTCGGACTAAAGCAACACACATTTTTTTATTCGGTTATTTAATTATTCAAATGAAAAAGATAGCCTCAGGCCACACACATATTTAATGACGCGTCAGAAGATCTGTATGCTTAGACAAGAGGTTTCTGAAAATTAGCTGTTAAATTTTTTACTAATAAGGACAAGAGCTTCTCTGCGTTTAGCATTGAGAGTCGACCACAATTGTCGGGCGATTCCGCATGTAGTTTCTCTACGACATCTTTCGTTCGTTTCATTTCTTAAAATATCCTCAAAGATAAGTAGCTTACATGTCTAAAAGGGTATGCCACTGTCATTGTCTATGTCCTTATCGGTGAATTTGGTGCTGAGTCTCGCTAGTTCTTCGACTCTGTAGCTACTCTCAATGTCACAAAGGCCAGGAACCTTTTGCCTTTAAGTGAAATAACTCAGCCATCTCGTTAAGCGATGTGCGGAATTTCATGGCTTTTTGGAGGTTGCCGACTTTGTAAGGGAATTTATCGCTGCCTGGCTATCAGTAAAAATGTAAGTAGTTATCATCTCTAGCTGTACTATCTGTCATCTCACACTGTACTAGTGTCACGGTGCTCATTATTGCCATCAGTTTAGCCTGAAAGACACTACAGTAGTCGGGAAGCCGAAAATAGAATAAGATCACCAGATGTTGGGAATACACATCAGTTAGTTATCTAAAGTCCAAACTTTCCTTTTAGAGAGAAATATGAAATTTTGGTAATTGAATTATAAGTCATCGTTGGAGCAAGTCTGATATTAGTTTGGAAGATGTCTTCTTCAGAGGGGATACAATAAGTTTGAGTGGACCATAAATATTTTCTGCTTTATTGGCCGAAACTTTTTCGAAAGAATATAAAATAAACGTACAAATATAAATATACAGCATTAGACACCAACCGAAGAAAAACAACTGGTTTCGATTTTGATTTTGATGTACAAATAATAGGTCGATATGTGTGACACGCACTACAAATCTTTCGTACTTTCCTCATTTTAGAGAATATTGTGCATTTACCAGGTTATACGAGGAAGAGAAGGTTTTAAAGGTTATAAAGGGAAATGTTGGTCGGCTCTTTTGTAAGACTATTCGATATCAAAGAGCTCGGAACCATTAACTGGGAGGGTTCTACTAAGCTGTTTAAATACGCACATAAATATTTAGAAGAGCTGAAATGATCCATTTTTCGACTTGTCCTTGACAAAATTCTTTGGTTTCCATGGAGAAGCAGTGAAAACAGTTGAAGTTGAAAGCAAATCTTAACCCCAATTTAAGTTTGTCAAGAATTTTAGTGTCACACACAGAAATATTGTTCTGCCTGGAAAGCTTATACGAGGATATCTTTGGAGGTATATTGTATTCGTTCTTTATAGGAAGCAGTATCGCGGCTGTAGAGGTATCCTTCAATCAGTCAATAGATGGTCGACTACTTATTTTCTACAAAGAAACGGCGGGCAGCTTGAACTCCTTACTTCAACAAAAACAGGAAAATATTTACAGCCAACTAATTTTTCGCTTATTTGAATTCCAATAGAAGACAGAAGCCAGATGAAGGTGTCCTTGTATGACTCTTGTGACTATTAACTGTATGCCCATATTCTAATACATAGAATGGACACTTCCACTCACGACACTCTTGCATAATCATAATACCAACTACTAAATCTCTTAGTTTGAATGCAAGGTCGCACATTACGAGCGAGAATATTTTGTTCAACTGTATTTAAAAAATACAAGCCTGCCATTGGCTGTTGGACACAAACCACAGGCAACAACAAAATATTCAAAGTATAGCCACGTGTGCAAAGCGAAAGCCAATCACACTATCGCAAAAGCTTAAAACAAATCTAGGACATCCCCTTTTGCATGTCCCGCACACTAAAAACCCCCTCAACAGGCAGCAAAGCCATAAAATCGACACAATTCATGCCAATGGAGGGCGGGTGCACACAACGTGTCCCTCTGGCCGAGCCGAGCGACCGCGCCATCGACCCAAGAACCGAGAGAGGCGAACACTAACAACAAAGTCGTATGCACCTCCACGTTTGCACGAAACGACATACCCATTGGGACTGGGTGTGGATAGATAAATGTGGCAATGCAAGAATGTAGGTGTGTATGCGTGTGTGTGACTTGCTTGTGTGGCTGACTGTGAGCGTTGTTGCTGTTGTTGTTTGCTAAAAAAGGATTCATTTCCGTCGGCAAAGCTCGCAAACGATGTACTCGTTCTCGTACGGTTTCTAGTGCTCGTCGTTGCTGTTGGCGGTTGGCAGCATTCGTTAACGAACACAAAACTGATTAGACCTAAATGTATGCAGAACTTTTCAAAACACACGAAGAACGCCCCTCAACCCCCAAGTTTGTGGTTTGTGGTATGCTCGCGAGTGAGTGTGCGTGTGCACAGTTGTTGCACACTATTTGTGCACGAATGCCACCGAATGGCATACAGATGCACGCATTCATATGGACGATGTAGATTGCATGCAGGATTTTCGGTTTCTAAGCATGTCATTGGTAGCGTACGGCGCATTCAAATGCGAATAGTTTTACATATGCCAGCAGGGTTGCCAGCTCACCCAGAAGAGGCTGTCGTATATACTCGTGTGCATTAGAATGGTTCGCGAACTTGATAGAGCAAGAAAGAATCATAGTTAAGTCCTTAGTCTTTGCAAACTTATCTGCGTGAAATTAAATACAAAAACTACAGGAAGCGATTCTCCATATGAAGCAGTGGCTAAGACCGAACTAAGAATTTTAATTTTGTATTGAGTGCTTCAATAAGGGATGTAAGCAGTTTTATAGATAAATATTCAGGCTTTTCTTTTCTTTCAATTTTTTACTTTTTGGTGTTCTGCACAGGTCTTCTTCTACAAATCATTCCACTTTATTCTAGAATAATATTCGTCAACTCCTCAACTTCATACCATATCTGAATGAAACAATTTTTATGAAACTTATGAAACCCGATATGCTTGGGTTTTAGGCCATAAAATTAATGCAAAAAAGCATTTTCTTAAGAAATGGCGGTCGTCCCTCGTCAGACCGTGGAGCGAATTCCAGCTTAACCCAGCTTCTAAAAAAGGTAAAAGATTATGTATCGCATTTGTAGGACTATTTCAGAACATAGCAGCTGAGTTATAGGAAGAGCTCGCTTAAACACCTAATAAAGAAACACCAATAATACTTTTGCAACCAGCTGAATGACAATGTCGTCTTTTCACGCGGTGCCGTCTTTTCACGGATGACATAGCCTTGATAGTAGTAGCTAAGTTAGTGTTGAAGCATTGTAATTTCAATAGTAAGTAATTGGCTGGAGTATAGAGTTTTCCATTACTGCGAAGAAAACTGAGGCACTTTTTATAAGTTCCCTTAAGAAATCTGAGATACCCTATCGCGAAGGCAATCATAAATTTAAATCCTCGTGCCATCTTAGATATTTGGGAGCAATAAAAAACGACCGACTCTACTTCGGGTCACATCCCGCATGTAGCTCAAAATATATGGTGATTCGAACATTTCCGCCCACATTAAACATTATTTGAAGTAAAATTATTCAGAATGCAATGCGAAGCTTTGGATAGACTTTGTGAACTGGCGATATATACTTTGTGATATGGCAGGCGTGACACCTATCGACATCTTGTTTGAAGAAAGAACGGTGGAGTCTACCACCAAAGAAACAAGCACAGCTCTAATTTAGCTGCAATTACCAAGCAAGAGAAGGCTGCAACTCTGAGAAAATGGCAGGAGCGTCGAAGCAATGAAGACATGATGAGATAAACTCCGTGCCAATGCAGTTTGTAACGGATCACATATTATACCTACACCACTATGAACTCTCCACTTTGCCCAGTATGCCACGAAAATGAAGTCTAAATGTTTCTGTCTCCACGATTCGTTGCTAAAAGATGTAGAATAGCTGTAGTCTCAGGAGATCTCTTGTCACCAGAAAATTTAATAGGCGCCATAACGAAGCATGAACTGTGAGGCAAGCAGAAGTGAGCAGAAGAAATGCGGCTACTTAACATACGAGACTATGTGTGCATAAAAACGGATGTTAAAGTTAAAAATACATAAAAGTAATGGGTGGAGTAGACAGGCCCAACTGGGGTGCTGTTTAATATAACAAAGACGGATTTTATGCGCACAAAAACAGACGTTGAGCCCGATACTCAAACCGCTTTCCGATGACTTACTTAACGGCAGTACCGGGGACATGATACTTGGACGACAGGAGGTTTAGTTCTGGTTAAACTCTCATACTAATGGGCTAGCGACTATTGTTACTTCCGCCTCAAAACACTAACGCAATGGTAGTCACATACAAAGAAATTCGACTATGGCGGCCGAAATTTAATATAGAGAGCTCTAGAGAAAAATGTAAAGTATTCAAAGAGATCATAGTTTGTACACCACTGCTTATTAAGCAGTTCTTGGTTCTTTTGGACCAAACTATTATTATATTCTATGCACCTTCTTAAATATTCTAAATTCTTTCAGAGTGTTAGGGTTTCAAAATGGCGGCCGTAGTAGCCGAATCTGTTGATGCTTGGCTATCATGCGGAAGTGCACAGGTTCCCATCCCTGGGTATAAGACACCAATTGATTGAAAAAGTTTTCCCAATAGCAGTGACCCCTTGGCAGGCAATGGCAAGCCCCCGAATGTATTTCAGCCATGGAAAAGCTCCTCATAAAAAATATCTGCCGTTCGGTCTTGGAGTAAAACTGTAGGTCTCTCAACTTGTGGAACAAGATCAAGATGTACACCACAAACCGAAGAAGGAGTTTGACCAACGTAGGCTCATTTAACGGTAGGCCCAGAAAACATGCTTTTCAACATGTTGGGTTCAGAGAGAGAGGAGTGTTAGGTGAGTAGGTTTGATGGGGCATGTGAATAAGGGGTTAGTGTCGTGCGGTGTGACTTTATATGCTGGACATATATTGGGTATTTTGGGGTCAATTCTGGAGGAGTCTAATCTACGACAATATTCATAACGTATATTAGTTGGGCTAAAGTTGCGCGGTTCTCATAACACAGCTGCAGCTCTTCATCCGCAAGAGTGATTTTGGTTTTTGCAACTGAATAGTGAAACGTCTAATTCTTTCGAGAAGCGGATGAGGAACATACCTTTGTTGGAGCAACCGACAAGCACCGTATTGTCCATGAGATACCACACCATCGTCAAAAAGTTATTGTAAGCCGGATGAAAAGTAGTTGAAGACATGTGGTTCGGCTAGGGCTTCTCTTTGTGTCACAGTGACCGGGGTGGGAGGAACGCTTGGTCCGCCTGTTTGATTGGGAGATTTTATGTGGGCAGCAAAGTCGGTCAGTCCGAAGGCCCGAAATTACTATTTGTGAAATAGCTATATTCTACGCTAGAAGTCGCAGGCCTTTGAGGCCTCAAATAAAACATTTACCAAAGAGTCGAAAATCGTTATGAATTTGGCATAGCAACATCAATCAAAACCAAAATTTTCCATCACCTCTGACGACATCCAATTATCGGATATTGCTTTCGGAACAACTTAATTGTTTTTATTATTATTTATTTTGGGAAGTATAGAAAACCCACTTCGAATGATATTTTTTGCGCCACCTTTGAATCTCATAATACACTCGTCGTATCATAAAAAATTAAAAGCGAGCTATGCTACAGTTTGCACATAATTGAATGATGTCGCGAGAGCCTACTTATTTATTTCTGAAACTCTTCATACAAACACTTGATATCATTATGGATCAATTTTTGGTCTATATGCGATCCACAGGCTCAACCAAGTCCAACCCAACCCAAGTAAAAGCGAGCATTCGAAAGCCATTACTGAGATTGTATACTCTCGCAAAAGTATACCTCCAGTTAATTCGATTTACTGGAGGGTATGTGAATCAGTAAATACTTCGTGCATACATATGTATACTTCTATTCAAATACCTTAAAACTCATAGGGCTTACATGTGTGACATAATGTAATCATAAAAGCAGATAAATATTATATTTATATATTTTTTGTTTAGCTCCGAAATGACATAAAAACAAAATGTTTCATTCTATTAAACATTTTTATTACAAATTTGTAATTTACAATTTGCATTTTGTTTTACGAGAACACCCGCCAACCCCCACAACCGCCCTTCGGGCAACTTTGCGTATTCGCATTCATAAAATTGTGATAGAATGTAATTTTGAAATCATAAAAATGTAACATTTCGCCGATTATGCCAACGTAACGAGATCTCGGCAAGTGAGTAACGGCGCGGGGCACATGTAATTTCTTTCTAATATGCGAAATATGACTTACCAAAAATGGGCTACAAAATGCAGAGTTGGCGGAAAGGGGGAGAAACCAGGCAGCAGCCATTAAATTGAACCGAAGATATGAAGTCACAGGAGTTGTCAACGTTTTTGCGGCTGATGGATTTGATAGCGCTGGTATTTGTTGTTTTTTGTACTCTTCGTGCACCGCTGCAATGCATAAGTGAGGCATGGCTTGTTGTCACCGCCAACTTTGGCCCAGTCGCTGCCGCTCCAATCGCCAATTGATTACCTCGTATGATACTCATACGCCACGGTGATTCCGTACAGAAACAAGCAACAAAAAGCGAAACGAAACAGGAAAATTGGGTAGGCCATGGCAATTTTAATAACATAACATCAAATTTGCTCGTGCATTCGCCTATAAAAATGCCATTATATTCCGTTGGCATCCGGAGGCAAGTCGCTTTGGGATATTACCCCTTCCCTTCGGCCGTCCTCATTGTTACAACCACTTTTCTGTCACTCTTTGGGGTGCACGGGTACGTTTAGCTGGTAGACGACTTGCGCCAACGACACCAAGACATTCTTTGTAGGCTCTATTGCGGTGCCATATCAGGGAAATATAATAATGCCTTCGTCCCAGGAGATGTTCGAAATAATGAAAGTACACTTTTTTATTACGCAAAATGCAGGCGACCCAGGAATTGAACTTCAACCAGCGACCAGTGGCCAGCTGCTATTGACCATCTTCTATCTCCAATCAAGCAATCAAACATGTCCAACGTATGCTGCCAGCTCGTACACACTCACATTGTTCGGAACTTCCGCTAACTGATGCTTTTATTTATACATCTTTTTTGTTTATTTGTTTGTGATGGAAGATAGGTGCCTTGGTTGACAACAATGGATTTTTAGCTATATTATTATTGCGGAAAGTGTATTTTATTGGGCTTCTTTGTTCGAACACTTGTGTTACTTCCGCTCGTAGCCTATTATGAAAGTAATAATGAAAGAAGCAAATTGAAGTTTAAATATTTGCAAACACCCTGGGAAGGGCTTGCACGTGTAAGGTGAATGGGGAGATTTTAAGTGCCGTAAAAAGTTTTGCTAAGAAACACTTAATTACACCTGCTAAGAAACATCTCATTATAGCAAGTTTCTAAATCATTTGTGGATATGAATAGGTGTGCAAATCTCACACCAATTTCCTAAATCTGTTGAAGAACTTGCTTGCCAGAGTTAGGTTGGACAGTTGCATAGTACGAGAGCTTGATATGATAGTTTCACCTTTCGATTTTTATTTCAAATTATTAGCAGTAATTCGAAAGTTAGAAGTAATTCGAAATAGCGTTTGTTAGAGTAATAGATTATTCAGTTAACTTCCATATTGGCGTTGACTAAATCCCCTGCGAGGCTGTGGGACGTAATGCTGCCCTAAGTTCAGAGTTGATAAACGCTTCGCAACTGAGAATAAAGAGTTATCTAAAAGAGTTAAATAAATATTAACTAAAACTTACAAAATCAACCGGAACTCGATAGTATTGAGTACAAATGGATCCCTTACCGAGAAAAGAGGATCAGGTGTCTGCGTAGCGGGGAAAAGATACTGGAAAGCATTAGACAAGATAGGAAAACACATAATAATATTAAAAATAATAGCGTTAGACTCCGCTGCTGTTTGATAACCGGAGCATTTGTACTTTTTCTCACCAGGCCCTTCCGATTTACGTTGTTAGTGTTATTATCTTGTTAGAGAAGGTACTTCAGAAGGCTCAGGTTTTGAAACCGATGGAGATTAGTTGTATAACTCTGCAGCGCTAACCGCGGTAGCCGAATTGATCGATGCATGATTACCTTTCGGAAGTGCACAGACTCGAAACCTCGAGCACAAAACCAATTGATAAAAAAAATTCCTTCTAATAGCGGTCGGTAATCGGCAGAGAATGGCAAACCTCTCAGTACATTTCTGCCATGAAAAAGTTCCTCATAAGAAACAGCGCTGCTATTCGCAGGCGGCATAAAACTGTAGGTACCTCCATTTCTGGAAAAATATCAAGACGCCCACCACATATAGGAGAAAGACGCGGGCCAAATACCCGAATAGGACGTAATTGGGATTGTGATTGTGATTGCTGGATACCTTTTCTTGAATATTGGATTATCAGAAGAAATGCTTCTTGAATCCCTGACCCAACTCCTCATTAATAATGTAAGTAGCAGGTCAACTTATACCTATGGGAGGAAGGGATTGTAGCCAGTCATAGACATTACATTGGCAAATGATTCCCTTGCTAGAAAGATCAAATGGGAAGTGACTGAGAGCTACACCCTCAGCGATCATCAAGCTATCATAAATGATGTTACCGAAAGCAGGCGCAAAGTCGCATCTAACGTAACAGGTACAAAGTGGAAGGATAAGAAACTTAATAGCGAAGTCCTTCAATACATGTTGAGCAATTTCAAACCCAAAGCTGGCACCGTCAAGAAAAGAACGAAACTCCTACGAGAAGCTCGCAACGCTTGTATGCCCAGACGACTCATGCGTAAACACATATCTTCGTGCGACTGTTGGAACGAAAATATCGCGCTACTGAGACCTAATTACCTTCGCGCAAGACATCAGATGCAGCGCAGTAGAGGCAGATCCGATTTTGCTGAGAATATTCATAATCCGAAATTATGAAGGATCAGCAAGGCAGTCATTAAAAATAGTTATAAAACCTAGCAAACAAGAAAGTTTTAAGAAATTTTGCGACGAATCTGATATCGGCCCCTGGGGCACTATTTACCAGCTGGTATTTTCCAATACAAAAAGCGCACAAACACCTCAAATTACTTGCCCTACGACTCTCTTTCCCTCACAGATCTGAAAACATATTGCCACACTGCATTCAACACGAAGTAGATGGCATCCCTTGTGTTCCTGAACGAGCATTCCAAACGCATATAATAAAACTCAGTCCCATAAAGCTCCAGGCGCGGATGGCATACCAAGCAGAGCCCTGAAAGTCGCGATTGTTAAACATACTTTTAGCGGTATTCCAAACCTATCTTAACGAAGACGCAAACACTTGTTATTTTACAAAAGTGAAACCTAAGCCCGAGTCTGTAGAGTTGAACAAGTCCGAGCGCTCAGTCAGGGAGAACATTGTACTACACCCAAATAGATTACAGCAGAAAGAATATAAAGACAGGATATACTCTATACAATATGGATGCTAAGACGAAAATCTTTTGGATTCATTCATGAATTTTAAGATATCCGGAAGAGGAAGAGTATGCACTTCATCAGTACTCAGAACCCAGTAATCGCAACCCAACAACTTAAGTCTAATTCTCGAAAACACCGAAAACAGCTACAAAGAAAATGCTCTGCACTGTCTCCATTACCAACCAGTCGTAATCCGAGTCTTACCGACCGATATGGGAAAAATTCTTTAGAAAGAGAGACAGGCGATTCCCGAAGTGAGGTGGACGGTTGCGGCACTAAAAGTTATTCAAGTTAAAATTACACAAACAAGTCTCAGGACCACAAAAACGGAACAATAGAAACAGTGGACGGTCATTGAGGCTTAAATAGTTTCACGGTTGGCTTCGATTAGCTTAATAGAAATGTAAGGCATTATTAGTGGATAATAATCCTACCTATGGTTTGCCATGTCCTTGTATATTAAGAATATCCTCGTATTAGCACTCTCGTACAAGTACCGAAAATGGCGCAAGTTTCAGAGCTAGCGTATTAAATATTTTATGGCCCAGCGCAGAATATTGCGGTTCTTGCTATTTAGGAACTAAAAAGTAAATAATTTTTTTATTAAAATAAAGAAGGAGATACCTGGAGCAAAAATCTACTTTTAACTACAGTTTTCGAAATGGGACAATAAACGGGAATATGGGGAATATGAGTAGATGAAGGTAGAGACATAAAAATGCAAACACCAAGTCGAGATGCATTATTAACTGGCCGTTGTATCACCTCACCTCGCCGCTCGGGATGGCATTGAGGTCGCTCGCTTATCAAATTAAAATACACAATTTTTATGGTGCAACATATCACCTTGTTGTTGTTGTTGTTGTTGATAATAAATACTGACTCGAGCAGGTCGGGCGGAGTGGCCACTTTTTTGTTTCAATCTTTCGCTAACAACAGCATCTTCTGCAGCAACAATAATAACAAATTTTGTAACTATAACGTCGCAATAAGAAAAACAACAACAGTAGCAGCAGCAGCAGCAGCAGTAGAAAGCATCAGCCGAAGAAGGGCAAACATTATTGCTTTTATACAACTTTTTCTTTATGGTTATTATTTTTAAGTTAAATATGTAATGTACAGCAATAAAAATATCTCATTTGCTGCGTGCGACCAGCGGCTGTGGCAAGATCAGGCGTTGGCATAGAAAAGCGTTCTTCAAGTACATAGAGCATTTGAATGTAAGTGTATGTGTGTGGCTGTGTGTTTGTATGCGCAAATGCGCGCTTGTTGCTAGGCCGGCAGGGGATTTGGTGTGGAATTGGCTGCAAGGGAAGATGTAAAAACAAGATATAAAATGTGGTAAAGTCAGGCGGCAATGCCCGCCTCTTTGGCGGACACATAACGGGAATTGACGATGCGCCTTCATATGCTGCGGTTAAGACGCATGTAGCAAAAGGAGGTAGTAAATAAACATAGCATTTTTAAATATGCCTGCATCCTAGTTTCGTGTGTACTTTTGTGCATTTATATAATAAAAGCGGTGATAATGGATTTAACTAAACAAAGTCTTGCAACAGGGTGCATTACTTGTTCTGCGAAATACTAGAGAAAAGTAGTCAATCAGCACTTTTTCTTTTGTGCACGGTGTATCCAGTGAAGTAGGGCGCACAAATAAGTGTCCAGAGTGCCCCTAAACATGTATACACATTTTGGTTATAAAAACAGTTTTTTTCACATTTCCCTAAGTCGTACACGCAACAACTCATACGAATTTCTAATGTCAAATATCTTCTATTTTTAGCATTTTTATAAATTTCTTCTTTGTTATTTCTTAGAATAAGATAAGGTTAGGTGGAATAGTTGCCCATAGAAAGGGCACACCTGGACGAAAATTAAAAAGGCTTCCTTTGTGATACCATTGTCAAGAGATAAGAAGGCTAAGAAGAAAAGAAGGAGGAGGGGGTGTGTATTTGTTGAAGATGACCAAACGATGATTGATGACGATGGTGATGCTAGCCTCTTCGTAGCACTTAAGACGCAGCAAAGAAATGGAGCCAAGATACTTAAATCTGAGCAGAACACCTAGAAAGGTGATGAGATGATGCAATCTCAACCTGAGTATAACTGACGCAAAAAGTGTTCGAAATGATGCCCAGTCTCACAGCATGTATACCTCGCATCCTGTAACGGCACACACGAAATTCGAGAGCAGATATTTTGTCAAACTCAGAAGATTCCTCGAGCGCCTCCCAGTCACTCGTGCCCAGAAAATTTTTCCGAAAAGTTGGTGTACTTGCCCGGGGCCCAGAATATCACAAATTTTTAAATACATTTTTTCCAACAAGATTTTTAAAAAAATAAATTTTTTCTTACGTCATCTGTGACAAATACCCGCACCCAGATTTTTTGAAGTGAAATTTCTTAGGCGTCGATGGAAGAGCGAGAATGAAGAGTAAAATTTCAAGGCCGTGCAACGTTTTGGGTATTTTCGTTCCGCGAGAGAGAAAAAAGATATAACGTAGAGGAAAAGGAGAGAGAGCTATACCTTATATATATCTTAGATACACTTTAGGCTATTTTTCCTGAGTTTTTCCTTCCTACTTTTTGGCGTTTGTTTGTTGGTGCAAACTTGTAGGAAATATATTTTTGGGCCTACTTTTTGGCGCTTTTTTTGGTCCCAATTTTTTGGCGTTTTTTTTGCGCTAATTTCTGTTTCCTGGCTAGTGCTTTTGCGTACTATAAAGTGCTATCCATTCCAGGGTCGGATTTATTGGTATTGCCTTGCGGTAATTTGTGCCATCGCTGCGCTTGTGCGGGTGATAAACGCTCGGAGTAGTGCGCGTTGTTGCCATGTGTCTGGCGTTTACCTACACCGCTCGACCCTTCTCCGTTTTTTGTAAATTTTTTCTATTTGTATTCTCTACAAATGTTGTGAATTTATTTAGATATATATTTTCTCTCTCTTTCTCTCTCTCTCTCTCTCTCTCATTCTCTCTCGGGTCTCTCCCTCTTTCTTTGTCTGCCTTGAAAGTTTCACTTCTGTTGTGTGTACTATCCTAAACGCCCTTTTTTCATTAATACCTGAAATTATTCACAGTAATCCCTGAACGTTTGACAGTGGGATTACCGTACATGACACCTTTTTACTCGTTACATCCCACTGTAAAGAGTATTTTTAAGGTCGCAAAAGATATTTTAGGTCGAAGTGTCGGCTATTGAGCACACTGGCAGTACTAAATTATTTACGTTAAGCCCATTTTTTGCCTTTTCCATCAAACTAGGCAAAAAGGGCCATCCATTGAGAAGTTGTGGGTTGAAATGTTCTACAAACACGTTATCCATTATTTTTTACACAGAACTGCTAAGCACATTATATATCCAAAATTTAAGTCTAACATATTTTTCTATGCCAATTTACCATGACGACATGTAAAAGCGTAAGAATTTAGACTCTTTCCCTAAAACAAAATTCAGACGTAAAGTTTCAAAACACTGATAAAAAATAGTAATAAAATAAAACACTTCTGTTAGGTGTTTGACCGAGCTCCTCCTCCTATTTGTGGCCTACGTCTTAATATTTTTTTCACAATACTTTCCTATACTTTTAAACCTCTCCGAGGTTTATCATTGCCTGCCGAGGGGCGATCGCTATTGAAAAAATAGTTTTCATTTTGCTGTTTAAGGCACGGAAATTCGAACCTACGCTCTTTCACCAACTCTTTCGGCGACGGCGGCCGCTCAAAACGCGATATGCAAATCTTTATTGGTCTCTTCGCCCAGAATGCCTTGGAGTCTTTTGATTTTTTTTTCGATGGGAACAACATGACCATACCGTAGAACATTTTTTATTTGACGCTAATTTCCAAAAATGCAGAGCTTTTCAAGTTAGGTCAGAAAGATGATGACGCTTCTCACTAACTCAAATTCGCTCCAACTTTAAACACAAATTGCACTTTCCTGTCATTGCGTGGATTAATTTTGAAGATCAATGCAATCGCACAGCTGTCAATTCCAACGTCCATGAAACAAAAGCTTATAGAAAATTTTCGAGAAATGTTGGTCTTAATATGAGACCAAAAATTTTAATATCTAAAATCCCATGATATATTGTACTGCAGTAATAATAAAATAAGAAAAACTATTAAGTTTTCAAAAATCTTGAAAAGCATGCTTCAGGTATTCATTCATTTTAATTGTAGTGGTAAACAAGAATGTGAATTATATTTATTTTCATTTTACATAATTGTTTTTTATTTTATAAAGATTTGTGCAATAACAAAAAGCGATCAAAACGGCCAAAATTATTGAAGCATTGAGCATTGAATATCATGAAAGTCTAAGTGGGAGTAAATCGCAATCGAAGAAAACGTAGAAAATTTAGCTAAATATTACGACTCCAAAAAGCTAAGTGTTATCTTAGATCCAAAACTCAGCTGAGAGTCCAACGTAGAGTACAGGGTAAAGAAACCGAATATAGCACTTTACACGTATAACAGAATGTTGGGTAAAAAATGGGGACTCCAACCAAAACTATCCAATTGGTCCTACACAGCCATTGTAATGCCAATACTTACGTATGCGGCACTAGTCTGGTGGCCTACAACAGAAAGGAAATACAACCAGATCAAGCTGAATAAGAAACAAAGAACAGCGTGTATATTAACTACAGTAGCGCTTATCACCAGTCCTTCTGAAGCGCTCAATGTATTAACTCATCTATTACCCTTAGACCTACATATAAAAACAATCGTTACCTGCTGCGCGATGAGACTCAGAGACATAGGAAGCTGGACAACAAGGTCGTACGGTCACAGCAAGATCCTCCTACAAGGACCCCCGCTGCTCAAAAACAGATCAGACTACACAGTTCCCGACCTTAACTTCAAAAAAGGCTTTACAGTACGTTTTCCACCGAGAACCGAATGGAACGAAGGGAAGGTGATTGGATGATACGACATTGAAATACACACTGACAGTTCTAAGATGAACTGTGGTGTGGAAGCTGGCTTCCATTCGGAGCCACTCAACCTATATCAGTCAATTCGTCTTCCTGACTATGCCAGCGTGTTCCAGGCAGAACTTTTAGCGATCAGAGAAGCATGCAAATCACTAGAACTCTACCAGGAAGTTGGCAGTAAGAGTAGCTATCTTTTCAGACAGTCAAGCAGCTGCCAAGGCCTTAGACTCCAACTTCATTTCATCCAAGGTAGTCTTACAGTGTAGAGAGGAACTAGAATTGCTTAGTCATTGGCTTGAAATTACTCTGATATGGGTTCCCGGTCATAGGAACATACGGGGTAATGAGATAGCGAATGAGCTAGCAAGGAAAGGTACGACACTAGACTTAGCAGAGGTGGTGGCAGTCTCCACCCCACTCAACACAATAAAAGCATCCATTGCTTCACACTATTATGCTTTAGCCGAAAGAAGATGGAAGCAATACAACAAAAAACACATGGCCGTCGAACAAAATCCAAAGGACGAATCACCTGTTAGGATGTTCTGGTTTAAACATTTCACGCATCACTGCAACCCTTACATGCCATTGGAAAGTAGGGGATCGTGCAGCTAGACCATTCAATCTCATCTGCAGAAGCTGTCAAGCGGAAGGGGTGAAGGAAAGTCTTTTCCACTACTTATGTGAATGTCCAGGGCTAGCTAGGGCACGACTTTCTTGCAGCAAATTAATGAAATCTCAGGCTTCGAGATAAAGAATTTTCTGCTATACTTGGACCTCACTAAATAGATCTGACTTAGAACAAAAAACACAAAAAAAACCCCATTATCACACAAGGACAGTGGTAGTAAAACGGTGCTGGTCACTAATAAAGATTATGTCAGTGGAAATACTCAACCACTTCAACAACAACAACGACTCCAAAAAAATCTTTTAATTATTGAGCCAAAATATTACAAATTGTTTTGCTTTATACTATGTATATGAAAAAAGTAATGCAGGTAGATAATCGCAGTTATAATCAAAATTTTTTTTTTAGAAATATTAGGAAAATAGGGGCAGCAAAGCTGTTCTCCAAAACATAATGCATTCGAAGGTTTCGGTAGCGCTTATTATATAAACTGGTTAAAATTTGGCTCAATAACAAAATTTAAATTCTCTTAATCTGAATACTTATACAAGGTGGCGTCAAAATATTTTTGACTTTTACGCGCTCCATTACTTGTCTGTTTGTATACTTCAGCCAGTTGCGAAAATTGTAACTCTTTTGACACGGTGATTAATTTCGCGCCACCTTGTACATATTTTTGCTAAAAATTATTTAAGGATTTATCAAGTGGGATTGTTATGTGATTGATTAGTAAATCAGGTGAGTAAATCATCTTGTGAAAGAAGAAAGACGAATATAGATTTTGGTCGACATCCGGAAAATTCCGAACTGCTTGAGAAAGTTGTCGAAGAATAACTTGAACAATATATGAAAAAACCACCTACTCTCGAAATTAATATTCTAAAATATTCTATCAATACAGAGTTTTCTTAGCCTTTAGACAGGAGCGCATGATCGATGACGAGACTTTAATTGCCATGCAATTAAATATAAAGAGCAAACCCCTGGTGGTATCGCACAAAATTAAAAAAAAAGTATATTTAAATACTTGTACGTACTGAATTAAATAACTACTTTAATGAGCGAAATAAGCGAGCACCGAAATTCATAAAACATCTAGCATCGCCTACAAACGAAGTATTACCGAAATGTGTTGGAAGTTTCTAGAGTAAAGCTGAACGTAAATGGTGAGAAGCTAAGGCATAAAGCACACACGCACAAATATCAGCTCTTAACTTCCTGAGTAATTTCACAGGCGCATTCGAAGGCAAACCCAATTTGAATGAATTAGGTGGTCCAAATGGATTTGTGTGTGTGTTGAGTTGTATGTGATGTGTGAAGATGGGAAAGAAAGGAAAAGCTAGCGAGTAGTGCAAATGCGTGTAAAAGTATAATTTACTCAGTTCGTATGAGAGAGAAAAGACAAGAAGCAAATTTTGATAAACAAAGTTTTCATTTTAGTTTAAAATGTGAGTTTTTAACTGCTACCCATTCTTTAGAAGAGCACCCGCATACACACGCATACATCCAACACGCGCTAGCACACACCTACTTACCCCGACACACACATGCGGGTCACTCACACCCACATATGTGAGCCGTAATAATATTAAATATTATTTTCATTTTATTTTACGATACTAAAGAATATTATAAGGCAAATATTATGCCTCCTCCCCTACCCCAGCCCCATTCCCATTGCCTACTATGATACATAGTGCGGCAGCCGTTTGTGTGCTTCTGTGTGGCACTCAACTTATCGCTCTGTTGCTGCCGTGAAATCTTTGGCAATAAAATTCCTATATACACTCATAAAAATTGTATGCATATTAAAATTTGGCGTTTGTTTTAAGAACGCTCAAAAATAAAAAATAAATATATAAATATGAAAATAAAACCTAATAAGTTGCGGAGGCATACGTGCTGCCGCAGCGAATAGAGCAACGGAGAACATCGTGCGCTTCCATGTGAATGCTCGTACATCAAAAGTCGTAGAGGGATGGCTAATGTCGCTTTTGATGCTGATAGTACGCTCCAGTTGGACGTTATGACTCGGTGGATGCGGCGGTTAGGGCACTCACGCACATCTACAAGTAAGTGCGTTATGAATTAGCATCTGAATTTCTCCGCCCCTGCTCGCGCACTCATACATACATAGAATTTGCAATAAAAAAGCGAAAAATTGTACAACTTGCGCGAAATGGGAAAACTAATTCCTCTAAACATATGCGCGTGACAACTTTTATGGTCTGGTCTGGTATGCGTGTGCTCGCAGGATTAAAGGCAAGGGTGGTGGCAGCCCATTCATTTTACTTCGGCTTTCTGTGTAAACAAATACTGGTAGTGGATGGTGGTGGTGGCATGGACAGAAGTGGGTTGTGATAACTTCCATTGATAGCATCAGACATATAATAAATTTTCATACATAAAACCGTAACTTGATGAAAATGTGTATTTGTTTGATGTAATTTAACTTTGATTCCTTTTTACTCGTATTTGAGGCAAGCTAAAAAGGATACCCAAGGATTGGGGCAGAACAAAATGCCAGATGGGTTGCTCTATATGGATAGTGATGGATGAGTAGCTCTATATCTCAAAAAGATAAATTTTCTACAACCCCATACTTACCATTTGTAGTTAGAAAGTTAAAATGATTGCCCAATTTTTTCCAACAAAAATTAGTCAAAAATTTTCTTTAAGTTAATAGTTTTGGATGTGTGTCTCCCATGAGATGAATCAATGGCAGGCACCGTAATCATTATGAGTTTAATCAAAAAAATTAATATTTAATTATAATATGAAGATTTTAAAATGTAATTTTTAAAATTCTCAATAAATAATAATAATATATTTCTAATTTTTTTATTAGGTACGCAACTAAGTTTTCGCTGTTTTTTTTATGAAAATACAACTTTATTCTGAAAAAATTGGTTACAAGTGAATCATTGAAAGTATTGCCCATCGCTGGCTACTACTTTTCCCCATCTTTCTGATAGATCTCATATACCGTCGCGGTAAACCTGTTCATCTTTTGAGGCTATCCACAGATCAAGCCATTTTTTGATGGCTTCATATGAATGGAACTGCTGGTCAGCTATACCAGCGAGGCCATCGATCAGAGCAGGTGATAATCGGACGGCGCAATGTCTGGAGAATATGACGGGTGGGGTAGGATTCCCCATTTCAATGTTTCCAGGTAGCTTTTAACGGGCTTGGCAACGTGAGGCCGAGCGATGTCGCTTGGTTTTAACAGTTCATAATAAATAACACCAACTTTGTCTCACCAAAAATATAGCATAACCTTCGCAGCGTGAATATTCGACCGAGGCGACGACGTAGAAGCATGACCGGGCAATCCCCAAGACTTTCTTTTCTTTGGATAGCTGTAATGCATCTATTTTTCATCACCCGTCACGATACGGTGAAGAAAATCCTTCCTTTTTTGCCGCTGGAGCAAGTTTTAACTCATAATGAACCTAAGTCCCCTGTTTCTGAATCATTCCCAAAGCATGCAAACGCTTGGAAATGGATTGGCGGGTACTTCCTCTTCTTGCGTTTGACACGGAGCCTCATTGAGCAATACCTCCAATTCAGCGTTTTCGAAGGTTTTTGGCCTTCCTTCACGCGGACGGTCGTCAACATTATAATCAACGTCTTTGAAGCGACGGAACCAATCTCGGCACGTTGTTGCACTTAAAGCAGCATCTCCATAAACTTTTTGTAGCGCTCGATGCGCTTCAGCCGCCGTTCTTTTCGAATGAAAGAGGAAAATCAACACTTCCCGCAAATGACGATTATTCGGCACAAAATCAGACATTTTCACAAAACCAAAAGTATATGATACCAAAACAAAATCACTAATGTGCCGAAACACTTTGTTTACCATAAGTATATCTAAGCTTGTTTTATGACGTTCAGGTTATGTTAGAATCGACTAGCACACACTGCTGGTGGCATCTATTGAACTTAGTTGCGCACCTAATATATTGCTCAGATAAAAAAAAATAAGTAATATTTTTTGGACCAAAAATAAAACTAGGTTTTTGAGTGTTAATCTTTTAGTCTATAGTAATGATTATTTTTATAATTTTAGTTTTTTCAACGAAATTAAAACTCTTTCTTTAGCAATATTTCTTTTCTAAGAAATAAAAAATAAATTTTGAGTTTTAGTAGTAGTAATGTAGTTACGTAGGCCATACAGATAACTCTAAGACTTATCGACTATGGAACCCCGACTATGGAACCCCAAGAAAATTGATCTAAACAGAGGCATTGTATTTTATCCATTATCGAATCTAAATGAGTGCGCAGAGTTTTTCCCTGACGTAATCGAAGAACTGTTGAATTTCAGAAATGTAGACGATTCACAAAAATCGAAAAAACCAGAGGCAGAAGAAATTGAATCAGTAACTGCGAAAGCCGAAATGTGGCAACCAGTCACTTGCGCCCACGTCACGACAAGTATGGTAGCAGAGGAAAAGGAACGCCTCCAATGCGTTGGAAAGATCAGCTGGTTACGGACTTGGCTTCACTTGGTGTTTCCAACTGGCGCCGGTTAGCACGAGAAGAAACGACTGGCGCACTTTGTTAAACACAGCCGAAATCAGCCCTGTGGTAAGAAAATAGTAGATTCCAAATGCGAGTTGATGGCACTATGGACTGTTGATGCGAAATTTAAGGCAGTGAATATTATAGCATCGAAATTCGATCCATGCGTGTGCATATAGAAAGATACTTTCAATTTAACGTTTATAGTCATATACAACGAAGACATTAACATACCCTCAAATAACCGAAGTTATTTAGCCGAACATAAGCAGAACTAGCATCAGCCTTTGAAATGAATGACTTGAGGAAAATTAAGTATAGCCTCGGTCTCGAAGTATATATCGTTTTCACTCAAAAAATCCAACAAGACTGAATGTAAACCTACAAGTACTCCAGCATATTCAGGAATTGAATTAAGGAAGACCATGTCCCCGTTCACCGAAGATTAAAAATTTGAAGACAAAAAACTACCCTACCAGACCTTTTTCTGATCATTTATGTATTTAGCTGTTTGCACTCGTCCTGGCATCGCACGTACTGTAAGCCAGTTCAACACCAGATATGGCAAAGACCATTAGCTGGCAGCATAGCGGATTTTTCGATATTTGAAATACAGAAAACATTCAAATATGGTATTCGAAGCATCTCAATAAAACTTGAAGGATTTTTTTAGTTCCCAGTTTCTACTCCTTACAGTTCAACTACTTGCTTACTTGACCGCCTGAGTACTTTGCCGTGGCAGACAATGAAAATGTGGTTATATTTAGGGAATAAATTCTGAACTGCAAAAATTCTGTGTTTTTGATATTCATGGCGGTGTAAGGGGGTTTTACAAATCTGAGGAAGCAGCTATCAGCATTGTATAACCTCAATTTCTACTCTCCCTTCCACGTGGTACACCCCGGTTACCTGAGCAACCATAGCCACGAATGTCGGATCTACGTAACTGGCACAACCCGGATTTATATTCATCCAAGGACTGTCACTTCAGCAGCATTTCCCGTATATGTATGGAGAATGTTTATATTACTACAGCAACAACCACAACGAGGTATCCAATCCGCGTGGATGTATGGTAAGGACTAACAAGGGGGAAGCTTCGGGAGGCCTACGTTGACGTTTTCAATTTAAGCGCACCCTAAAGTTCCCAACGCCTGTCTCGGAACAAGCGGCTGCAGAAGATTTCTATTTTTCAGGTTAGAAGCGTCTCATGCTATTGACTACCTTATTTTTGTACTCAACGTTTTTCAAGCTACAGATATAAAGGCATGAATTTAAGCACGCTGTGAAGACAGTTTCCAATTCACGTTGGATTTGGAGTTGCAGAATTTATATTTATATGGAAACAGTTCAACTACTGACACCTGAGGGCCCTGTGTTCTAATCGGGACAAAAGGGATTGATCATAATAATGACGATTCATGGCTTGTGATATCATACAATCTGGGTTCTGGAATTGCACTAATCGAAAAAGGAAAAGGGTATATTTCGAATACGTTGTCTGGGTGTACGTACAACTTAAGTGTTCCTTTATTTTTTATATCTCCTTTGTTGAACTCAATTTATTTGTAGTTTAATGTCACTCAATAGCGTAATAAAGAACCCTCCGTACCTACATTCTCATATTTTATTATTGGCAATGGACCACAAGATTTTTGTATGATTCTTGATCATGAAGGCAAGAAATGTCTCATTTATACGAGGAAAGAAAATAATTCTCACTCTTTTTGTATGCACATTCTCCAGAAGCTTTCAGGTCTTAGGGCATGTTAAAGTAAAAGGTTATCCCTATTGTCATGACTCCCGAAGTAAACTATACCACCCCGTAACAAATGTGACACGAGCAGCTAAGAATTTCCTAACAGCTGACACCAACAATTAAAAGTACACAGCGCCAAAATTGGTTCTTCCAAACAGCAACTCTAATTCCAAGCACACTTTATTTGGTCCAAAGGCATTACACATTTTTTACAAATCTTCATAAATATGCGGATGATACCATAATTATAACCAAAAATAAAGTAGCTCTGAAAGAAACCTTAATACCAAATATGTGGAAAGTGCCGCACGCAGCGCAATACGTTTCCTACAAGTTTTGAAAAAATCAATGTATTTAAGTTCCCTCGATTTGTGCCGAAATACATCAATTGGCATACAAGAATGGATACAAGCTGCAAATAAATCTTACATCGCGCATACGAAACTGATGAAGTCGAGACTACTTTCCAGAAATCTGAAGTTTCGCATATATAAAACCGTTACATACAGTTGCGAAGTCTGGATGCTGAAATCAACCGAATTCGATTAATTAACTTGTTTAGAAAGAAAGATCATCTGAAAGATATATGATCATGTACGCCATAATCTTCCAGATACTTACCGCTTTCGGTACAATGACGACTTAGACATTGATCAGAGGCGTAAACATTACCATCAGTAAAACGCAAAGAATTCAATGGTACTGTCACATTCTGCGAATCAGTAATGATAGAACTGTAAAAAAGGTCTTCGAAACAAATTCAGAAGGCGATAGATTTTTTCGACGTTTGCGCTTTGACCTCATGGTCTTTTGTGCCCTCGAGGCGATAGAAGAATAGCTCGGTCGAGAAGCAGATGGAGAGATGGCATAGAAGAAGATATACAAACAAGGGCATCTTTCTTACTTCCGGGCCTCCCCTACGGGACATAGGACCTCTACAAAACGCTTCCAACTATAACTTCTTTCCCTGCTGCCTTAAGTTCTATTTCTACTTTATTAGCAAGTCTGTCATGAGCCAGGTCTCACAGCCTTACAAAACGACCGATTTTACATTTAAGTTGAAAATACGCAGCTTTGTGTATGTGGAAATCGATGCTGAATTCCATATCTTGTTCATTCTTTCACATCCGTCTCTAGAAATGACACTTCCTAGGTAGATGAAGTTGTTGACGTTTTGAATACTGAAATTCATAACGCTTAAGCTACTACACACTTGGATCCGCGTCATTTACTTAAAGCGATATAGTTTTTCTCCGTTAATCTTCAGCCCGACTTTCTTTGATTCTTCCACCAAAACTTCGAGCTTCTTCTGCATGTCGGGGTGCTTTGTAGGCTATAGGCAGATTTCATCGGCGTAATCTAAGTCTTCAGGTGTTCGCTGAAGCTCCATTGTATGCCTCCGTGGCATCCGTCTACAGATCTTGAACACCAGATATAGAGTCCAAGGTGGACAATAGACTTCTATTATGTTATACCCCGCGTTTAAAGCTGTCAAACTGGGCGTATCTGATGTCAAAAGAAAAGCTAAAGGTCGAGTGACGTGGAGGCGAATTGTAACGGTAGCAATGGTTCACACCGAGCTGTGTTGCTATGCTGATGATGGTAAGGCAATAAAGTGCTTTCCCTTTTTTTTCTCAATATTCGTTGCCGACGGTGTTTTTCTAACTATTCAAGGGACTTTACTTCCTTCCCTGTCAGTCTCGAAAGCTTCAAAGGTCAGTTTCTAAGTAGGAACTCGTATCAACCATCTCATTCAGTTAACTACTGTTTTCATGTGAAACCAGCATCTGCCGTGACCAAAAATCCCCCTGCTTTCGTTGCAGCAACCGGACCAACTTGCCAGATTTGATTAAAACGCCCAATTCGTAGGCTGAATGCAAATTGCTGATGAATTTGATACAAAGTGAAAACACTTGTGTTGGGGCAGATAAATGTGGCAAAAACAACAGTTACAACAACAAACATTTTTACATCCACAAGCCATAATAAATAGGGACAACGACGGGCCAAGCTGCATTAAGCCACTCGTGCAACAACAATAGCAATAGCAACATCAATTGCATTAAGCACAAAACCCAAACGAAAATGCAAATAAAAACAAAAATAAAAGTAAAAATAAAAATAAAAGGTAAAAAGAGGAAATGAATTGAAATTACTGACAAAATTCTGCAAATGAGAAATGACAGTCAAAGATCGAATGAATCTGGCAGGCACTCATGTGTGCGTATGTGTGTGTGCCACGCAGCAGAGTTGGGGGCAAATATCGAGAGTGGTGTTGGCCACACGCAGTCATTGATGGCGCAACACTGAGGTTGCGTGCAACATGAAGATTGCGACGATTCCGAAATGCATTCAAATGCACACAACAACAATGCAGAAGCGGCACACAAATGAGAAACAGCATTAAGCTGCACATTCACGCACGAAAACAAATCAAAAAAAGAACAAAACAAAAAACGCAGTTCCCAAACTGCAAGCGCAACAAACAACAATTGCAGCGCTGAATAATGCACCAAAAGCAAAAGCAAACGACCCACTTTCGTCCCATTGACCAGCCAACTGAGCGCCACATAAACATTGCCACGTCAGCGCCCAGCCTAACCCTACTATTGTGCGTATGTTTGCGTGAGTGGATGTGTGGCCCGCAATTCGGGCGTATGCGACATGTGGCAAGAGGCATTTTTAATGACTAAAAATAAAAATAAAAATGTAAATACTAAAAAGTGTCGATTAAAAAAGGGTGAAATATTTCATCAAATAAACAAAACAAAACAAAGATAAAAAGGATGTAATGCATTGGTGGAAAGAAAAAAATGCAAACGAAAAAATTATTATAATATGCAACTGCAACGCACTGCTCCCCACCGGGTAGAGAAGGCAATAAAAATGGCCGCCGTATGCGTTCAACTTTATCAGCAAACACAACATTTACCACACCGACATACACACACACACACACATGTATGTATGTGTACAAAGGACAGCCGAAATAAAAAAGGAAGCAGCTCCCGCAAAAGTGCCCGATCACAGCCCAATCGCCCACCCATACATAGCCTCATGTGCAACTTCAATCTCCTCTGGCGATCGTCCCTCCGCCGCGCTGCTGCTCCGCCACTCCCTCACCGCCACATCAACATAATGCGCCGAACGTAAACATTTCATTTGCATTAAGTGCAGAATGACCAAAAAGTCCAAAATATAAATTGCAAATGGCAACAAAACTCAACGCAACGCATCGCAATAAGCAATATGCAACATGCAGTGTGCAACGTGCAACGTGCCATACGCGCACGCAAAACAACCAAAAATAAAAATTTCGCACACAAAAAAACCTAAAAACCTGTTTATCGGCAGCACAACAAAAAACACAAAAAGTACAAAAACAAAAAACGGCAACTTGAAAAAATTTGCAGCTCTCTTTGCATAACGCCGGCTTTGCAACAATAATGGCGCGTGCAAAAAAATAAGAAAATAAAAAAATAAAAATCAAAACAAAAAGTAATAAAACTGCAGCAAAATAAAAACACACGAAAATTAAAAAATAACAAAAAGGACTAGGAGCCAACTACTTAATACTCGTACGCGCACATTGTTTTCAATCAGCCAATAAAAATGCAGTCATTATTGAGGCTATAAAACGCTCAGCGACGGGCATGCGGGGAGCATCCAGCAACGCAGCCTGCCGTACACGGCGTATGAGTGAAATGCGTTTGCAACCGATATGCGCGCTTGTGTGAGTGCGACGCGTGGCCGGGGTGAGTTTTGTATGTTGCACTGCACGCACTGCAGCCACCACACGCACACATACACACGCGCATACCCCGCATACTCCTCTCTCTATATTGCAACACAACTAAAAAACGAGAAATCACAAAAATCGAGGAGAAATTGAAAATAAAAAGTTGTAAAAATAGACTAAAATTGAGTGTCCAGTCCAGAGCTAGGCCTGGTCACCAACACAAACACACACAGGTGGCAGCGAAAGCCGACAGCAGCTAGCAACAGCCGGCGAATGCAAAAGCACGCAAGTGTGTGTGTGTGTTAGTAAACATGCAAGTGAGTGAGCGAAATGACAGCAAAAAGAGTTGCAATCGCCTTCCGTACGCACAAAAATGAACCACAACAGTGATGGCGACGACGACGACGACAACAGCAAACATCTCCATATGATGGGTGGGGACGTTAGCCGAAAAATAAATGAAAAAACAGGTTGCATTACCACCAAAAAAGATAAACGAAATACATAAAATCAAATGAAATTGCAAAAACTGCAACAAAAAATTAAAAAAAAAACGAAATATATGAAATTTGCCAGCCTAAATACAATGCATGTTGCCAGCCGCAAAAGCGCATACATACATTTGCGCACACGTACGTACACATATAAGTGTGAGTGTTGTGGTAGGGGTATGAACATCACGTGGTATTTGGAGGTTGTCATTTTTGTTGTTCAAATGAGTGTTGTTGCAAATGTGAATGCACACGTACACACTCACGTGGCGATGGACTTGTGTGGCGAGCGCATTCGGTAGTGTTTTTCGCCGTGGCATTTACGAGTACTTTACATTTTTTGTGGGAATAAATCAAATCGGGTGAAATTTTAATGAATGCAACTGTTTTATTTAGCGCTTCAGATACGCATGCCACAGAGAAAGAGCTAAAACGTGTAAGTCTCAAGTTCTTATTCTAATTTTTGACATCCCAATCAATTAAGTGATCCGTAGTGGCCTATTCAGAAGACCAAGTGTTGCCAAGGTCATCTTTCATTGCTTCTTTTTCTACCACTTAAGCAGTAATTAATAGCTTCGAACTCTCTCGCTTGCATTCCCGACCTAGCCTGCGAACATAGGTTTCAAAAATCTTCCGCAATATATTTCTCTCGAGCACTGCAAGACCGTTCCTTTGGATGTCTTCAATCGTCCAAGCAACTGTGACAAAAATAAAAAAATTTATTAGGTATTTAAAAAGTGTGCCTCTTGTTCGCGACAGACTTTACTACTCTTTTACAATTTCTGTTCAAAGCACACTAGTGGGCAAGGCTCCTCATGTGTTTCTCAGTATGTGTTCAAGATGAGCTGTCCTGCGACGTTTCATTATTTGTAGAACTTCACGGTTTCGATTAACTCGGCGTAGAACCTCTATGTTAGAAACCAATTATGGTTCACGGAATTTTCAAAATTCACTTAAAAATCCACATTTCCAACACCTCGAGCCTTTCTCAAAACGAAGTTTCAGATTCATAACAAAATCATAGAAGCTTAAGATCTTTCTACACCCACAGAATGTGGAGCTAGTCATTCCTATTCTATTTCTTTTTTCGGCTGATGTCAGCAACCAAGGTATTTGAAATTTGAAACTTTTTCTATGTGTACATTGTGAATCACCAATGTATGATTACTGTCATGCATGAATTTCATTTTATTGATAGTAATTTTAAGACTGTGACTCACTCTGACTATACTTCCATTTTGTTAGCATCGTCTGCGAATCGTTCAAGTTATCTGCTAAAAGTGTGATATCGTCGGCGTATCAAGTTTTTTATTTATAACCACTCTGTTAACTTTTTACGCCTTCAGGTGAATCCCGTAGAGCTAAACGATTTTCTCAACAGAGATATTGAAAAGGTGAAACGATACTATACTCCTTGCCTAACGCCTTCAAAAAAGGGGATTTCTTGCGATTCTTCGTTGTCAACATTAATTTCTGACATCTGATTCCAACAAAGGTTCCTTAAACATCATAAGATGACAAAGAGCTTGTCATGTTGCACTCTCTTGAGAACTTAGTCAAAAATATATCGCCTTTTATGCCAAAATAGTACGCGCGTAAATTTCCTTACTTTATCGTGCGAGTTCGATCGTGAAAGTTGTAATAAAATAGAGCCACGCCACCAGTGGCCCCAATTAAACTTTGCGGTACATTTTGGTTTTCTATGATGATGCAATTTTATAAATAAAAACACTTTGTGACACTTTTTCAGCAGCCCTTTTTTTAATCCAGAAAATTCGTGAATAAAAACCATAGATTTCGCGTAAATTTCGAAAATAAAAATCTCGCTTTGCTCGAATGGCAAGATCATAAATTCGAAATTCATGCATTGACATCACATCGTAGATTTAAAAACAAATTTAACATAGTTTTTAAAAATGCATTAATTTCTTCGAAATTTGAATAGGTTGAGCTTAGAAGCACGAACAGATTTGGTGGCCCTTAAACAATCAGGCTAAAAAATGCCGTTATATTTAGAGTTCTGAAAATAGAAGAGACAGGAAATAATAGAGGCAGATATAAAGGTACTTAGACCTGTGAGAATTTCCCAGGTTCTTTGGAAAATCTGTAGATATCCTGCAGTTTTAGAGAACGAATATTACTCATTCTCACGACATCGGAACCCAAAACTAGGCAGCCGTGCTCTAGCAAAGGCAGAATACTCACAGAGAAAGTGCTCAGTGATATCCGCACGACAGGCACATTGGGCCCTCAATGATTCCAATGGTGGTCATATGCTGACCACATGGGTGTGTCCTGTAATAATACCGACCATCAACCGAACGTATTTCCTTCCTAGTTATAGTAGAAAGTTTGACAGTTTTCTGTTCACAAAACACTTAACAGTTATGCTGCGTTCTCGACCGGACCATGGCTCTCTATGTAAATTGCATACATAATCGCAGATCCAATCCATGATTCCTGCGGAAATAATTCCGGTTATTGGCTCTGGTCCTTGTGGGGGAACCGTTGAGCCACCGTTGGCCATTAATTTCTTATTGCATAACATTTTTAAGTTTTGTTATTTTTATGCTCTTTCATTTATTGATTTTGTTAATTCAGGAACACAACGTTTCTTACAAACTACTTAGAATTTCCTAACTACTTAAAAGCCATTGCGGAATAATTGGAAATTATATTATTTTTTAGCCTAATTTTTTTATTCGTGCTCCAGTGATCCAGGGATTTAGTGAAAAGTCTGATCGTTTGAGAAAAATAGTGAAGCTTGTTTAGCTAATGTGAGCTTTAAGAATTCTCAACAGTAAATCAAACGTTTTAGTTGCTTCCTTTTCTGCATAAAAGGATTCCCATATTCTTTGAAAAGCGCTAAAATTAAGTTTTGTAATATTTGTTCATATTCCACTAATATTATTTCGTTAGATACTCAAACAATTGACTTGAAGACCTGTAAAGCAATGGTCAGAAATTCCAAGATCAAGGTTTATACCAACAAAGGAATTAAAGGTCTCAATATTGAAACGGCCAAAAACATGATCTACTATATACAAGGCCGAGTAATACCTTTAATATACGGAGTTAAGCCATGGCTCGCTAAAAGAGCAAGGTAATTATCCACTGTGACGTTGGTACCCATTAGACCCATATTGAAGTCTTCTAATACGACGAGATTAGTTGCCGCTTCCTTACTTGAAAAAAGTGAAAATTCTTAAAGAAAATGTTGGAAAGATTTTGAATGAAGTCTATGTACCTTCCGCTCAAATATGAACGAGACGTTATCAATAAAACGGTCCGCGGATGACATATGGCAAAAATAAATTTTTTGTTTTTTGGTAGGACTGTTATAAGCTTACATGGCAAATTTCAGCGTGATATGTCACATAGTTTGTTTTCTATGCTACTGTAAACAAGTCAAGCTCGAGTGTGTTCTTTGAATTTAACGATGGAAATTCAAAGAATTTGTTTGAAATTTTGTTATTCCAACAAAATTTCGGCTTCATATTTATCACTACAAGTATTCGAAGTAATTCTGTAACGGTTTTCTTGAATTGTTTTCGGGCGAGTTATAGTTCTTGTTATTCTTGATTTGGCGGAGTTTAGCAAAGTATGCCAGTCGTTTCTTTCAGCACATCAGCTTAGTCCTTCTACAGCTGATTTTACCAACACAGAGAAGACCTTTCTCATCATCTGCTACCATCAGCAGGTACCTCATGGAACCCTTTTAGTTCTATCACTTACGATACTCGCCATCACCAACGTGCAAAGGTCTAAAAATCTTACGCAGAATCTTTCTCTCAAACACTCCAAGGGAGGCCTCATCGGATGTTGTCAGAGAAGAACTTTACTACTCAATTGTTCGTTGAGAGAGAACTTTACTACTCAATTGTCTACTTAGTCCAATGAAGCACTTGTTAGTCGTTGGATTTCTAGGCTGACTTTATTATCGTTGTTAATGCTGGTTCCTATGCAAACGAAGCCTCTTACTACCTCGAAATTATAACTGTGACGGGAGTGACTATACGCGAGTGCGCCATTAGTTGAAGTTATAGAATGGAGAGAAGCCATCATGAGCGCCGTGCCAACAATGTACAAAACGAACGTAGGTAACTTTCGAACTTTCTATTGAATATTTAAATAAAAATTAGGAGATTTTAAATAATAAAAAATTTCACTTCACCTTCTTTTATTATAAATATTTCTAGTCTAATGAAAGGAATTTTTTATTATATTAATAACCGCGTAATAACGGTGTATGTATCTGACTTCCTTTGTCAGCACATCGTCAAATCCGCCACTGTTCTACGTACCAAATGTGGTCTATTCCCGACCCACCAGTTCGCAGGCGCCGTAAGTGAGAGTGAGCAAAAAGGCTGAACAAACTTCGGTAGGATGCAACTCCTCTTATTGCTAGGCTCACAAAACCAAAAAATGAACTACTTATTTTATTTATTTTTAAAATACGAAACAAAACAAAAAAGTAGAAAACTCAAATAAAAAAAAATAAAAAACTGAAATAGATTTTTGTATTTTTTGTTGCAGTTGGGGAAAAATGTTGGTGGCATAAAATGTGTGCGAACGCATTGCACTGACCGACAACACAATGGCAGCGGGAGAAACGGCAACAACAAAAACTACAGAAAAAAAAAAATATATTAATAAAAAAACGGCGAAGCAGTGAATTATTGCAAGTTTTGTTGTCTCGCAGTGTTGTTGTCGCTGTGTGCGCCCACTCAACGCAGCCAGTATGAGCAGGGGTAAGAGAGGATGGAGGCATAGGCAGGATTTGCCATCGACACGTATGGACATAAACTCACAGGCGCTGCATGTGTGTGCGTGTGTATGTACGTGTGCATTTGCAACATGGAATGGTTGCATTATGTATTTTTTATCAAAACAAAATAAAAAGTCGATCAAAAAAATGCAGCAGTGGCAAATAAAATAAAAATTTGCATGACAGGGTAAAAACAAAATTGGCAAAAGTGACCAACAAAATACACAATTAATATTTTTTTTATTAAAAAAGTAAAATAAAAGAATTAAATAAAATAAAAAAGCTGAGGATGGGCAATAGCACACGCACACATACACGTGTGCAACACATGCATGGATGTGTGCATATGCGTAAATAGAGATCTGGATTTATGTGCGTGCACTTCGTTGCAGCGTTGCCATGTTGCCGTGGATAGTTGCAGTAGCAGCAGGGCATCGAGCATGTGGTGATGATAAACGTGGACATAGAGTTGCATACACACTCACACATATACACACATAGACAATTTGTGCGTGCAACAGCCATGGACAGCTGAGGCGTTTGACAAATCTACGGGCGAACCGGCAGCAGCGAGTATTACACGCAACAACTACAAACACAAAATGGAAAATTAAAAACTCCGCCCCAAATGCTCACATACAGAAATGTGTAAGTATGTGTGTGCGTGAATTTGTTAGTGAAAAAATTCAACTAATAAAACTAAAAAGTACAAAAACGTAGAAATTGCTCGAGAACAAAAATGCAACAAAACAAGTACAACAACAGTAATCGAATTTCATCGTTTATACACACACAGACACACACACAAACCGTTGTGTTGATGTATATGTGCTTAAGTGTACTTACATTTAAATTCATGTGGCATACGCAGGTTGTATTACTCGTATCATTATTATAGGGCCCTGATAAACGAAATCCTCAGTATTTGTGTATGAGAAACCTTTTGATAAATTCAAGAACTTCTGTGGACCTTGTACTTCGAAGGGACTAAGAATAATACCAGCTTTAGACTCCAGTATTGCTTCTCTGCAGCTGGAAAAAACGCAAACAAACGGGTCTAGCGGATATATTATATTTAGATCAATACCCAATTTAAAAAGAGAAATACCGCTCCTTAGGTGGATTCAGGTAATTTAAAAATCTGAAATATATCCGCTCATGTGAAAGTCCTCAGATAATTCTTTAGCAGACCTATTCCTCGCATTTGTCGTGCGCGCCTTGACATTTTCCAAAAATTGAGAACCTATAGTTTTAAGCCGCCTCCGAAGAGCAAATGGTTTTTTATGAGGAGCTTTTTCATGGCAGAAATACAGTCGGATTTTGGGCACTGTCTGCCGAGGAGCGAGCGTTATTGCCAAACAACTTTTTAATCAACAGGTGTTTCACGCTTGGCGCTTCGAATCTAAGCACTTGCGAACGGCAGTCACGCATCAACCCATTCGGCTACGGTGCACTGTGATAATCCTCCCTATAACGACGTGGCAAAAATGATTTTTGTTCTCCCGAACACATTCGATGAATAGTTCAATAGCTAATATAATTTCCATATTCATTGTTTTTTTTTTGTTTACAGTGAAACTAGTAAAATAAGTCAGGAAGAGGAAATATTGATTCGATGGAATTATTTATACAGACATTTGAAATAAGTTTCCCATAAATTGTTCAATCGGAATTATGTGTTTGCTATACAATTTTAGAAAGCGCAAGGCTTCAAGTAATGACCAAAAGTAAAATCATATTAATATGAATTTTAAGCAAAAAGCCATTCTCGATGCTAAATTCCTCCTTTTCGAGTGGTTTTCTTTGTACTCAATTAGGTCTGCGAAGTTTACCGCTGTCTGTCGCTGGTTTGTTACTTACCTTTTTGAAATGTTTGATTACTCCGAATTTCAACTGAACAAAAATTTTTTCTCGCAAAGACTACAAGAAATTAACAGAAGCAAGGGCAAGCAAAAACATACAATAGATCACACTTTCTAACGGTTGTTTTTTTTGTTTGTCGGGACAGACTAGCAAGCAGCACTCAGACACAATTAGATCCATTGTACTGCACTCGGGTTTCCTTTGTAATTTTCTTTAAATCTACTTCACCTCCGAAGAAATTTGAGTAGATCTTGTAGTGCCAAGGAGCCAAGGTGGTTGCTTCTTAGCACATCAGTGCAAAAGACCTCAAGCCTGATTCGAGCGAAGGCGGGGCAGAGCACTGAAAGTGGTCCGCCTTCTCATCCTCTTCTCCACATGCTGGGCAGAGTGCACTGTCTGAGATGCCCACCTTTTCCATGTACTTTGCCCAAAGAAAATGGCGCCTTGTCGTTCCAACCAGCTGTCTGTACTCTCTTCTGCTTAATGACAGGAGAGTTTGCGACAGTCGGTCGCGCATGACAGGTAACATCAGTTTCGTCCATCTGCAGCCTTTCTTAGCCTGCCAATCTTGCTTGTGGGTTAGAGTGACCCGTTTGCTAACCGTGGCTTTGATGGCTGCAGAAGGGAGCGGCAGAACGGGCTCCGAGCCAAAAAAATTGGCCTCAGAGCCCAGCCTGGCTAAAGAGTCAGAGATCTCGATTCCCGCGATACCCACGTGTCCCGGGACCCAAGTCAGCATCAGGCTGTTATGCCTACCGACATAGTTCAGCCTGGACTTACAGGACTCGACTACCCTTGAAGTGGTTGGGGGGCTGTCTAAGGCCATGTGCGCAGCTTGGCTGTCGCTGCAAACACATATAGATCTGCCTTTCCATCGGTTTTCCACAACAAAGTTCATCGCTTCTTGAACAGCATACACCTCCGCTTGAAACACAGATGTATGCATTCCAAGAGCAAAGTGCAGTTTTGTCCCGCTGGATTCCACGTAGACCCCAGAGCCGGAGCCGTGCTCGGTCCTGGAGCCATCCGTGAAAATGCGAAAACAGTGTTTGCCGGGCTCATTTTCTGCACCACACTGGCAGCACCACACTGTGTCTCTTCTCAAGCACGACTGCTGGATGATTTTCTAACGGTACTAACCATTTTGTGATCAGACTTGCATGCCGAGAAATAAAGAAGTAATTGTGTCCAGTTTTTTCGGCGCAGACCTTAATAAAAGTATTTTCTCCAATAACTGCAAAAGTTGTTAAACCCTTGTGCTCTGCACTTTAATGCGAATCTTTTAAATTCAAATTGAAATGGAAAGCCCAGCATATTTAAAGTGACCTTCCAATATTTAGTTGAGTTGGAAAATTGCTAACCATTTATTTATAAGAAGAAGAAACAAAGATTATAGGCATTACCGATTACATCATTCCACAATCAGTGAAGATGTTCTACACTGAATACTATTCACATCAAATTATTTCATTATTTTATTTTTTATTTACCCTTTGCACCTTTTCAATTTTCAAACCTTTTTTTATAATGCAGCTTTGTGCTATTTTATTAATTCTATTTCATTAAAAAGCCCATATGTTTAGTAAGATGCATAGGTAAAAATGTTCAAGTTATTATCACACAGATGCCCATTATTGAGACTGCGAGCCCGTTTTCGTCCCACTGTGCGACTGCGCCTATTCTTAAATTACCCTGTATATAAATTGTTCTTCTTGAAGATTTTAACAAACTTTGAGATAGCTGTTGCCTCTCAATTGCTTCAATATATAAGCAATTCATTCATCAAATCTAAGTTGAAGCCTCACAATAGAGATATATCGGAATTTAAAGATGACAAATCTTCGGCTGGTATTTTCAGCCGAATTAAAAAAAAATTGATATTTATTAAAGCACGCCAGAGAATTGGTCTGTATTTTAAGATGAAGGTATATATTTGATGTATTAAATATTCAGTGTTTCAAATTTTTCGTGGAGCATCCTAATGGAGTGTTACTCATCATTTTTGAACCATCAACAGAAATTTGTTTTAAAGAATCCTTCCGAGGTTTGTAGTTTCAGCTAATCGGTCTGTCTGCCCTGAAAAGGCTATGAGCAAATATTGAAGCCTTATTAGGCAGGTGTTCAGGTCATGTGTTAAAATCTTTGACGGGTCCCACGCAGATGTGAAAAAAAAATGTTTAATGAAGAAAGTAGAATCTTTGTAGTTTATCAGAAATGGAAGGAATCGAAAAATCTGTTATTGTTCAATTAAAAACAGCTTTCAGCTTCCATGTTCTTCTCATTCTTTGGCACGTTCGATTTAGTAGCTAACCAACTATTCCTCCATGACATGGCCTGCGGGCGGAAATTTTCTCAAGCACTCAGGCATATCGGATTATTTTATGAATAGAAGTTCTTCAAGGGAAAGATGGTAGCTCTTCCATTTTCAGTACACTCGACCTAAAAATGTACCGAAAGTAGGATGGCGGCAAATAAAGCACTCTATGTTATCCTCATCTTCCAAGCAAAAATCACAACAGATCGTTGATCGTTGACGCCTAAGACAATATCCGTCCTCATGACTGTGCTCCGTAACTAGTCGTATGAGGGTTCGTAGCTCACTGCTATTCTGTCTGAGAAATAAGTTTATCAATTTGGCCTCCACCATGTAAGGCTTTTTCTGGAAATACTTGGTTGTTTTGTAGGTGTCAGTACTGCATCAGCGATTTCCTTGAGTTTTGTTAATGAAAATCTTGATGTATCCAACTATTTCCAATATAAATGACCCTTAAATTGGCTATGGTCCAATTCAACACCCGCATTTTGTCAATTCATCAGTCAGTTCGTACTTGAAATATTGCACAGACTTGCGATTGAAGCACCGCCAGCATACCTTAAGCAGTAAGCATTAGTAGGTTGAGGCTTTTCAGTTTCCTTTTCCGCATGAACAAGATTAGAGTTGTGTTTCTGGGATGGACAGGAAGTTCCTATAAACTGTGCCGCTCATCAGTCTGAGTCAGGGACCCCTGTGTTTCTGCACAAACCTCTCTGAGATATTAATCTGATTCTGATAATCCGCGTCAGCTCGAATGTGAACGAAGTCTTGCATTTCTGTTAATAGGGAGCTCACTAACAAACACCATAAGAGAGGTGAGAGTACCTACTGGCTAGTTTATTCTCACCTAACCTCGGGAATAGACCAACCTGGAAAAATACCGAAATGTATTCCTTTCAGAAATTCTAATTCGAAGATAATCAAAACAAACCACCTAGGCATGGTACCTCCTAGTTTTACTACATTGCATTTTAAAAATGTTCGGAAGTAAATTTTTCTATTTTGTTCACACTGATCTGAAAGTTTCAATCGCCGAATAAATACAAATACTCTCTTTAACACAGAGATGTTCATCCTTTTTCTTTCCTACCACAGCAAGAATTTTTTCAAATAACTTTTGACCTACCATGCGATCCGTTGGACCCTAATTAACTGGCCTCAGAAAGTTTCTGATCAAGAACTGGATCAAGAGAACGAATCAGAAGAGAATGGAAAAGAAGAGACGCAAACTCTTAGTTCAATAACAACAAAGCCCAAATATGTACCAAAGCCACCACCAATCTATGTACAAAAAGTCCAAGTATTAGGCACTCTTATCAAAGCTCTTAATGAATGTATACAAAATAACTATGAACTAAAAGTACTTAAGAACAATGAAATAAAGATACAAACGAAGGAATCAACGCATTATTCAGCAACAATAAAACTACTTAAAGAACGAAGTACTCAATACTATACATTCCGACCAAAGGAAGAAAAAGGGTTTAAAGTAATTCTGCGCAATATGCATCATTCTACAGACATAAATGACATTAAATCTGAACTCGCTGATTACGGTCATGATGTAACAAATATTTTCAACATCCTCAAAAGCGACTCAAAAATACCTCTACCTTTATTCTCACTGGAAATCAAAACAAATAGTAACAACAAAGATATATACAATATTACAAATCTATTGCATTGTAAGGTAAAATTCGAGCCCCCACGTCAAATAAGGTCTCTTCCACAATGTCTCAACTGCCAAAAATATGGGCATACTAGAAACTATTGCACAAAAAATCCAATCTGTGTTAAGTGTGCAGGCCCGCATAAAACTGCGAACTGTTCAATCGATAAAAGTAGCAATAATATTAAATGCGCACTCTGTGGCGAAAAGCACACAGCCAATTATAAAGGATGTATGGTATACAAATCACTGAGGGTGCAACGTTTTCCAGCTTTACGCAAAAAGGAACTCCAGACTCCGATACTGAAGCCGCCGCAACAAGAAAACACAGTCGAACCTGCTAGAATCGGATTATCAACCTATACACAAGTAGCAGCACAAGCTAGAAATAATAACACAGGTATGCCTAACCCTCAAAATGATGATATTCAAGAACTTAAAAAAATGATGAGCCAGCTCATCAATCAAATGACTAACATTATGAATATAATCACACTACTGGTCACCAAATTCAATGGACAAGCAAAGTAAAATGACAATAGCCTTATGGAATGCAAACGGACTAAATCAACATATTCTTGAAACTAAAACTTTTATAGACCAATACAACATTGACATACTATTGGTGTCAGAAACTCATTTTAATGACAAAAGCTACGTTAGTATTCCCGGCTACAAAATAATATGCACCAACCACCCTGACAACAGAGCACACGGCGGAACAGCTATTATACTGAGACAAAATATTATGTTTAACAAAATGGAAGAATATCAAATGGACCATCTGCAAGCAACGACGATACAAATAAATGACACTCTAGGCCAGCTTACCATATCAGTTGCTTACTGCCCTCCGAAACACAACAACAAAACAACACAATACGCTAACTACCTTGAAACACTTGGAAGTAGATTTATTGCCGGAGAAGATTATAACGCAAAAAATATGATGTGGGGTTCAAGATTAACAAACACGAAAGGAAAAGCATTACTTAACGCCATCAGAGCGCGTAATTGTAATTATATAAGTACCGGAGAACCCACTTATTGGCCCTCTGACATTAAGAAAGTACCTGACTTGCTTGACTTTTTTATCATAAAATCAATTAATTCAAACGTACTGACAATTGAATCTTGTCTTGAGCTCTCTTCTGATCCCTCGCCAATTATACTAAGAACCCAACAACCACCGCAACAAAACTTAAATCCACCACTTTACAATTATCGTACAGACTGGAATGCGTTTACTGAGCTTTTGGAATCATATTTAGACACAAAAGTATCTTTGAAAACAGGCGATGAAATTGAGACAGCTATAGCTTTTTTTAACGACAAAACTATTAAGGCAGTTAGTAAATCTACACCCTCTCCACCAACTAAAGTAAAAAATGACTACATACCTGATACGATAAAAAAGAAACTAAAACAAAAGAGAAAGCTAAGGAAGAAATAGCAGACAACAAGATTTCCAGACGACAAGAAAAAGCTAAACAAATTTGGAAAAGATATAAGAGACCTACTTCAAAAGGAAAAAGACAAACAACTTAGCAATTATCTCAAAAATATTGACGCAACAAAATCCTCAAACTACACACTTTGGAAGGCGACGAAAAAAGTGGTGGGCGCCACAATACATTTACCACCAATAAAAACAACTAAAGAGAAATGGGCCCGAACCTCTTCAGAAAAAGCAACGGTCTTAGCTCAACATTTTAAAGATACTTTTGAAAATAATAATAACGACATAAATCTTACTTATGCAGCAAACGAGAATAAGCAGCAAATTAAAAAAATCACACTTACGGAGATAAAACAATTAATAAAAACTCTAAAGAACAATAAATCGCCTGGATACGATCAAATTTCGGGAACAATTATGAAGCATATGCCTGACAAGGCAATAATTTATCTAAGAAATATTTTCAACGCTGCTATAAGTCTCAAATATTTCCCTAGTACCTGGAAAGTAGCTGAAATTATAGCGATCCCGAAACCTAACAAAAACGCTACACTAGCGACATCATATCGACCAATCAGCCTACTACCGACAATATCAAAAATTTTCGAGAAAATATTATTTGACCAGATAAATCCTATTATAACAAGCATGAATCTGATACCCCAACACCAATTTGGATTTAGGAAAAACCATTCAACAATCCAACAGATTCATAGAGTAGTTCACAAAATTAATGACGACCTGAATAAAAAAAGATGTCCATATACCTCGACATAGCTAAAGCTTTTGACAAAGTGTGGCACCCTGGGTTACTCCATAAATTAAAAACACAACTACCTAATGACTTTTACCTTATGCTTAAGAGTTACATCCAAGGCAGGAAATTCTATGTTAAATATAACGACGCATGTTCAGACATTCAACCTATGAACGCAGGCATTCCTCAAGGCAGTGTCTTAGGACCAACATTGTATTTATTGTACACGGCTGACCTACCGGAACCGAAGTCAGAAAACAGCATGATTGCAACATTTGCAGATGACACAGTCCTCATGGTATCTCATAAAGATACAGAAGTCGCAAAACAAAATTTACAAAACGAATTAAATGTGACATTAAACTGGTTCAAAAAATGGAACATCGAAATTAACGCTGACAAAACAATACAAGTAAACTACACAAACCGAAGGACGACCATTGAACCAGTTAGCGTTGGTAACTCTGACGTGAATATTGACACCAAAGCGAAATACCTGGGTATTACGATCGACTCGAAATTAAACTGGCAGGAGCATATAAAGAAAAAGCGAAATGAAGTTAAAAATCGTTTTAAGAAATTGTACTGGCTACTTGGACCTCAGTCCAATCTATCATTGCAAAATAAAGTACTTATTTATCGAACGATAATTGCTCCAATCTGGAAATATGGAATTGAGATTTGGGGCACTGCTGCAAAAAGTAATCTAAGTATACTTCAACGAGTCCAGTCTAAAATACTTAGGACCGTAACTAATGCACCTTGGTACATACCTAGTGCAGATATTCATCGCGACCTTGACATCGATACTATTGATGAAACAATACAAAGCGCTAGCAGAAGACACATAAATAGATTATAAACGCACACAAATCCTATGATGAGAAGACTACCAAATAAAGAAAAATCTACCCAAAGTCGGCTTAACCGTCAAACACCAACAGATCTTGCAAAATCCTTGTAATCAATTGTCAACTAATCGTATATATCATTGTTTGTTAACCACTTGTTTTTAAATAATATGTATATATTTCTTCTAAATGAGCTTGGGGGCATTGGCCCTTCAATATCACTCTCACTCCATCTTTTTGTAAATCAAATTACTTATTGTCTAACGACAGGTGTAATATTTTATGGAAGAAATAAAAAAAAAAAAAAAAAGAAATTTTCCACAGATCCTTTTCACCAAAAACTCCTAATGTTCGCCACATCTAAAGTCATCATCGTCTAAGATTTTGCGCCGTAAAATAGGAATGTGAGACTATTATTTACTATTTATTCTATTTATTATCATTGAGCTATTTATTTACTTTCAGTTTCCATATTCAGCTTAAGGGGTCCCGGTAGTCTAGAGCTCGAAAATTTTGAGTATTTTCAGGAATTTTTTTACATTAAAAAATATGAAAAACACTATTTTAATTTTTTAGGCTTTTTATTTAACTTATTTTACATACAAAAATGAATAAAGTTTTGAAATTTTTGAAATTTTAGTAATTAAAAAAAAGCGCTGAAGTTGACCCTCCCGAAAAATTGGATCTGGGCGGTGTTCTCCATTTTGGCTCTTCTATTCATCTGAAACATGAAAACCAAAAAAATTATTAATTATTAATCGGTATGACTGTAACTATGTCCCGCTACTAGACCAAAAAAAAATTTTTACAAAATGGCGTGATTTTGAATTTGATACTATACTTCCGAAATATCGAAAAAACAAAAAATCGATATTTGAAATTTCTCGGCCACGCTTAAAGGGGAACACCGTTGTGAATGCGTGAAAATTAAGTGATTTTCATGAATTTTTTATATAAGTAGGGATGATTATATGAGGATCGGATAAATTATAATTTATTTAGCACATATTCAACTATACTGACATAAATTTTTATTAAAAAATATTAAAAATTACAATTGTTGTTAATAGTAATGCAATGACGTCGTAAAAAACTGATGCACCCTGGTGGCCATGATACAGCGGTGAAAAATCATTTGAAAGCAAAAAACCAAAAAATTTCTTAATCTATACATCAATGGCTATCGTTGTTGTTGTTGTTGTTTTAACAGTTATGGTAGCCCTGTCAGTGTAGGGCATATCACCGGTTATCTTCGTCTAGCTCATCTAGGGGTAGACCCAGGAAACATACTGTTTCGACAGGTTGGGTCCAGAGGGAGAGGGGTGTTAGATGAGTCGGTTTTAGGGGGCATGTGAAGAGGTGTTTAGTGTCGTGCGGGGTACCTTCACATGCCGGGCATGTGTTTGGAATGTCCTGGAGCTCTTCGTCTGCAATAGGTGGTGGTTGGGACGGGAGTTCATGAAGGAAGTGACGGTCTCCCGGTGGATGCCGTTTATTGACTGCCTAAATACTGTCCGGTCCAGTAGGTTGCGGTCAGTTTTGTCCTGGATTTCGTCTAAAAGGTGTCTCCTGACGTGCCTGGGAGGTGGCTCAGGCTCAAGCAGGTGTCTGCAGGGGTGAAACCTGCGGTAACATCCAAGCGTTCCAATGGAAGCCGGTTCTATGTTACCGGAATGACTCGGGTTTTTCCCGACCAAGGGCTGCCGCCCCAGTATACTAGCCCTGTCTAGTGAACCGTATATCAATGGCTATCGTCGTACGTGGCGGTTTTTTTGTGTTTTTTGTTTTGAGAAAATGGTGCAGGTTTGAAAACTGAGTTTGTGTTTTCACCCTTTTTTGTTTTCGAATGGCTTGAAAAAATATTAATTTTTGGAATTCTTAAATATTAAAAAAAAATTAAAATTGGTTCATAGGTCTTTGAGAAATCGGGGCCACCGTGTTCAGAGAAGTAGTTTAAAGTTTTCATTGGCCTACCTGCACTTATTGTATTGGGTATAACTTCGTAAATTTTCAATATTTTAAGTTAACATTTTTTTTTTGCATATTTTTGAACATATCTACTTTAGAAAAAGCCAAAAAAATATTTTTGGAAAAATCACAGTGGTGTTCCCCCTTAAGAGAGTGCTTTTTGGAGACAAAGATTCTCGGTTGGGTTTCAAATTCCTTGATCGGCTCGATAGAGAGTCTTGGGCGAAGTCGAAAGTGACCAATTGCATAATATCGTATTTTCTAATGAGAAAAAAAACGAACCAAAAGCTAGAGATCTCTTAAAGGAGACCATTGAATTGAATGGCTACCTCGATAAGGCAGCTGTGACAGTCAGTTATATCAGCTGGTGTCAAAACTATAGAATTTAAATGACTATTGATATTCATTTCGACCGCACTACCAGCAGATGTCAGTCTATTCCATTTCTCTGAATGGCATATTTGGTAAAATGAGAGGGCTAAAATATATCGGACTTCAAATGAATCGGACTAAAACTAAAAAAAATAAATATTTTGGGGTTAAACAGAACACTGAAGATGAACTTTTTGGCTATCTACAGGTACCTTGCATCTTACGTATTTTTTAATTATAGGGCTTGTTTGGCTTTCATGCCTGGGATAACTGGAATGGCTAATTTTTTCTATTCCAACGGCGTTTCTACATTTCTAACCACTTTACAGTCGGATTGGAGTTACCCCTAAAGTACGTGTTGGTCATCGTTGAAGTTCTGGATTACAGTAGTGACTGATGTGGTGATATATGATCTGTGCGAGAGTCAGTTTCGTGATCAATCGAAATTTATTGAACATTTTTTTTACCAATTTAAATTAGTTAGCTATGATTTTATTGCAATTATTACTCCCACCATGGAGAGTAAAATTCCATACAAAGTGAAGATTTCTAGTGATCGAAACAAATTTTTTTTACTCAAATGTAATAAAAAAATTCTTATATGAGAACTTTTAACTTTCAAATTGTAGCCGTACCATCCGCAATGGGCAGCAATAAGTTAACCAACGCTGCAATTATTTGTTCCGATTCTTCGTTGGGAACAAAAGGGCTTCACCAGAAAACATGTAGAACTTGGCTCTGCTTGAATATTTTATGACTTTCTCATACATTCTATAATAAACATTTTTTTCTTCTAACTTTTATACATAACTTTAATAACACTGGGCTATGAAATTCCCTTTTTTCCATGTGAGAAAATGGGATAACATTTTAAAGCCCACTGATTATGATCGGATTGCAATTACTAAATTACATTGAGTAAAACGAACACTCTGGGCTTTCAGGCGCTATCGATTTATTTCAATATTATTTAAAACTAAAGGATCTTTCAAACGCCTAGGAGGCTGTACTGAAAAACTCCTAGACCGTATCTGTTTTTTGTCATATTTGGCACTTTTCAAGTAGACAGATGCCCAATTTTACACAATAGAAAAACGCGTTAAAATTATTGAAACTTATTCCGAAAATGGTCGATCTTTAGTCAATATGTTGCAAAGTTTGTGATTTTTTTGGTGGAAATAATAGTCCGAATGAGTCGACATTTCAAAAGTTGGTGAAACAATTTCAAGAAACTGGTTCTGCCCGGGATATAAAATGGACTGGGAAATTATGAACTAAAAGTTCTGTTGAGAATATTGCTGCTGTAGCGCAAATTGTTGCTGCACAACCTTCAAAATCAATATCTCGACCTTCTCGACAATTAGACGTTTATGAGTCGACATGAAACAGGTAGATTTTCCCAGTAGACGTGGTCATTTAAGTGATGTCGTTTTTCACTTATAATTATTAAGAGCCGTAATTTGAATAAAAGTAGTGAAATATGAAATCTGAAAGAATTCAAAATTTTACATGTTTTGTTTTAAAATAACTTCTAAGGACATATTTTGAGAGATCCTTTATTGATTTTTTCTGGAGCTTGCATATATTAGTTTGGGAGCAAAAATCCATTATTTTTGCATAAAAGCTTTCCGCAAAAAGTTTAGAACTGTTTACAGTCAATCTTTAGCTCATGGGCAATGCTACAACAACTAAGATGCCGGTCAACTTCGATTATTTCTCTGATTTTTTCGGCATTATCGACATTTTCTTTAACATCAAGAATGCCTCAATGGAATCGTCGAAACCAAAGTTCCGTTGTTAACACCCTGTAACTCACAACCTGAATACAAATAGAATTTTTAGTGTGAAATATCACCTTGACAACGAGCATAAACTTTAAATTGTTTGATCGATACTTTGCGAGATATCGATCACTACAGTCATCTACTGAGGCAATCGATTATTTCTTTTTCTCCAAACTAATATTTTTGGCAGTTTAAGATTCAAGTTTAATTTTAGGTTAGATAAAACCCCAACTTTTCGGTTTTTACCGCTATTTTTTCAAAACCATGACACCGCAGAATCATTCTCATCGTAGAAAAATACACTGGAAAACCGTTTCATATAAAAAATTTACAGGTACATATAACTTGCACCTCAGTCACTTTGCCTTTCATATTTTTTCATACATTTTTGGCACACAATTCTATACTTTTTATTTCTCATTTCTACTTATTTCAAAGTATTTGATACTTAAATTATTTTCCATTCTTACGCTGCTAAATTCCCATTCATAAATTTCGCACGCTTTCCGCCAAATTCGCTTCAGTTCCACATGTCTTTTAGCCATATACTCATTCACAATTCCGCACCAATGTCCGCTAATTCAAAACTATTATTCATACATATTTAATAGTGCGATCTTCAAGTTGCAACATTAGCAAATTTAAATGGTTCAATATGCGAACGCATAATTCATAATTCATTACCAGCAATAAAACAGAAATTTCAGCAATTTGTCGTCTTTCGCGTGAATTAGAAAATCTTCTGTGCCAAAAGGTAATTTATGATTTTCACAGTTTAAATGAAGCTTCCTACCAACGGTATTTTGTATCTTTTAGTTATATCTACAATTGATGCAGCGGTTGGATGCGTGCATGTAATACACATACATACATGCACACATACACATATACACACGACTAGTAGCTAATCCGTGTCACCGCTGATGGTAGGAATAAGAAGCAAATTGAGTTTTGCTTAGCATTTGCCTAAATGCATGTGGCATACAACGGCGCTGTGTTGCATGTTATAAATAAAATCAGCCACTTGTCAGAATTGCCAATGTGTCTGCACCCTACCCCATCATGATCGTTCCCGAGGCATCCGTGTGTTAATGCCTGGTACATTTGTTTGTGACGTTGATGTGCCGGAATGGCGAAATTTGCGAAATATTTTTGGTTTCGTACAGAACTTTTCTTTTTCGCTGTGGAATTTCGCTAAATTTACATATTGCATGTAGCATTTCAATTGTCTTTTGTGGCTGAACTCAATGCGAGCGTGTTGAGTGGGCATATTAATTCGCATGTGCATAGGTATGTGTGCGCAGTACACAGATACAATCTTTGTATTTATATTTAAATGCGAATACACTTCACTTTATGATGTTAATGATCTTCGAGAGAGATGTATAAATACCTTCGTATTCGTATTTACATACTTACATACTTACATATATATGTATGTATGTATGTATATGACGTGCACAACCGTTTTGTTCATTCGTAAAAGATATTTGTCTTTCACTTAATGTGTTACGGAAATCACCTTTTAAGGATACGCAGAATGTCTCAGAATTCCGTTTATCAGCTCAGGGGGCAAAATAAAAACATCAATGGGCTTCTTGGTTTATTTCCCTGATTAGGACCAAATTAGGATTATAGTCATACTCCAAATATGCCAAGGCTCTTTGATTTGTTGGATTTTCGAGTGCTGAATTGGATGAACCTCTGGGATACAAATTTATAATGCATATAAAATAATTCAACAAAAAAAGTTTAGTATCAATTTTGGATAAATATGTAAATATTGGCCTGGAAGGCAAAGTTACAAGTATCTGTGGGAGTAAATGTATTCCATGATCTCAGTCATCCCGTTTTGGGTACTAGATATTATGCTTAAAATATGTTATTCTGCTTTTATATGTGCGTATAGTAAAGGGTGATCAATTTGGAAATATCGTATTTTAAATTGTAATAACACAACGAAAATTCAAATTGATAGCGCAATCTTTATTATTTATGTGTAGAACGACTCATGACATTTATTTTTCAAGAGCTAATGTTGACCGCAACTGAGCCGTAACTGGCCATCCACAAACAACACTTTTGAATGACTCCCAGGGCTTCGGTCGGTATCTCGTGAATAACTTTAGTAATGTTGGCTCCCAATGCCTCACTCGACTCAATTCACTGGTCCGAGACGACAGATAAATTACTCATCGAAACAACGATACAGTAAATCCATTGTTTCACGAGCTGTATGGCTAGTAGCATGGTCTTGTTGGAACCAAATGTTGTGGAGGTCACGGTCTTCAAATTCTGGCATCAAAATGTCAAAAGGCTTATAATGGTTCGCCATTCATTGTTACATTGGCACTAGTCTCGTCTGTTCTTGAGTGGCTTCGGGATGCTCCTCAGCCCAAATACGGCAATTTTGTTTATTGACGTAGCCATTGAGCAAAAATGGGCCCCATCGCTGTATGTATATATTTTTTGTAGATATTTTTTAGAAATTTTTGTGTAAGAAAATAAAATGCGATCGTTTTGATTTTATAGAATGTTATTATTGACATCAAATAGTATCCAAAAACATTTTTTTTTTTTTACATTCTTCAGTGTGCCACCAAAGTAAGCGTCTTAAAAAAAAGATAAATGGCTTGTCAACAGGATTTTGGCTCTTCAGAAGATCTGAAACGAAAAATTAAAGTGATTATTATTCTGTAAGCTTGTCATTCTGGTAGGTGTGACAATGGAAATATTTTTTTGAAAAATAACAAAATGGCGGACTTTTGAAAAAGAGGTATGTGTCTATTAGGGCAGGTCGATTTAAAAATCGCTCATTGCTCTGTGAAAATCGTATTCTAGGGATCAAAATAAGAAAGTTTGCCGAAGGAACCTTACCTCTAAAACGAATTCTGATGTCCCCCAATTTGGGTCGAACGAAAAAATCCCACTTTGACCCATTTAGAGTTCTCCAATCGAGTCCAAATGTATGACCGACCCCCACTAACTTTGGACGGCCGATCCACCCATGCCAGTGGCACACCCCTTGGAACTCCCCTGTGGGGTTCCCTATACAATCATTTCAAAATATCACCATTTTTGGCCTTTACATGAGAAAAGAAACTAAAAAGTTCGACCCAAATTGGGGGACATCAGAACTCGTTTTAGAGGTATGGTTCCTTCGGCAAAGTTTCTTATTTTGATCCCTAGAATATGATTTTCACAGAGCAATGGGCGATTTTTTTGCCTCCCCACAAATCGACCCGGCCTAGTGTCTTTGTAAATATTGTTGAGGCGTAAAATTTTCCATGATGAAACATCAGTGAACATTGAAAAAATTTATGTATTTAGTTTTACAGTAGTAACGCCTGATCTGTCAAAAACACACTATTGGAGAAAGTACCTCCATCATCCGTTATATAATTACTGCCACCTAGGCGCACAACCAGAACTATTTTTGGGTGTGCTTTTGTTGGAAATCCTCTGAATGTTCCAAAAAAAAGTTAAGAATAAAACCAAAGAAAATAGTTTTGTTATGAGTACAATTAAATACAAGCCCCAATAGAACAAATGCAAAGCCATATGAAACAAAAAAAAAAATTACTACAATTTGGCTGTGACTCGTCGCTTGCCTTCAGCGAATTTTTCTAAAACTCTTTGCACCGCGGGAATTTGAGCCTCTATAGATACGAGTACAAAGAAACGCTGCCCCATTCAACAGATATTTTTACATCGTTTATCTTAAATACACTCCATCTCATTTGACTGAAGCCTTATATTTTCCTCATGTTTCAGAGTCATCAAACATAACTTATTTCCCCAACAATTTAATTATGCTCTAAAAAAACGATTGCTCGAAAATCTTCTGCACTCCATCGCAGTCATAAATTTAATTCCAAGCCCGATAACTAATCTGGCCAATGCCGAACAAATTCTTTGTTATTGTATTTGAAGGAATTTTTAAATATCGCTTATTGTTTGTGAGCGATATTTAATTTTTTTAGGCATTTTTTTAATTTCTTCTACATTCAAAAATGAATGTTAAAAATGTTAAAAATGGCGCCGGTGTTGCCCATTTTGGCGCTTCTATTTATCTGAAACACAAAAACTAAAAAATTGTTAATCAGTATGACTGTAGCTATGTCCCGAACTAATTAGAACAATAAAAAAAAAAATTACCAAATTACGCGGTTTTGAATTTGTCATTTGAAATCGGGTTTTTTTAGTTTTTCAATCAAAAAAAGTCACTTCGAGATAAATAAGCTTAATGTTTGAGGTACAGGAGCGCGGCTCTCTACCTAGATAATGGGCTGTAGAAACTATTGTAATGGGAATTCCCGAATGAAAATTTCATAATAAGTTCTTAAGATATTATACTTTCGAAAACTCGGAAATATCGGAAAAACAAAAAATCGATTTTTTGAAATTTCTAGACCACCGGGTCCCCTTAAAGTATATTTAGTTTTTTCGCTTGCTAAGAAAATACAAATCATTCTACAACAAAAAAAATTATTTCCATTTAAATTTTTATTTACCAATCCACAAATGCGAAATCCTGTGTTGCGTTGCCCAATTGGAACTTTTTGAACAAAAAACTACTTTCATAAAGAAAATGTTCATCTATGTATGTCTAAATTATGTACGTAGTTTAAATTATGTATCTAGTTTCGCAATTAGCTTGGAGCAGTGGATAATAGGCCCTCATTAATATTAACAAAACACGAACCAAGCTCCTTTAACTGCAGGATTCAGGGTATGTAGTTATATATATATAGACATTTAATGGGTAGGTGGGCTTATGAGCATCAAATCAAAAGGTTATTTAATCTTATTTAAAAGTAAAAATGTTTTTCTTACTTACATGCAGAAGTAAATTAAATTGTGAAAATTTAAAATCAACACTTACTTACGTTTTACTATGAGGAAACAACAAAAGAAGAAAGGATAAGTGTGGCCAACTGGTGAAAAACATGTTTCTAATGATTTGAACTTACAAAATGTGTAGACTTAACAGAAGAAAACTAAACTAAATGGTTTCAGTAGCGAGTTTTCAGTTCGTTGCATTAAAGGAATAATGCGCATTTAAGAGTTAAAACATTAACAAGGCGTTTAGTTGGTTGGTTTCTAAGATTTTAGGCCAGCTACAAAGATATGGTGCGGATCATAACATCTCAGATGAGCTCCCGCTCCAGTGCCTCATTATTATTTCTGGAAAGGGGGGCGCTAAAATTTCAATCCGTCTCCCAATGTCCGTTGGCTTTCATGATACAATCGAATAAATTTCATCCTACAAATATTTTTCTTACCGTTCATCACCCATTTATTGTAATAACTTTCTCAATTTAAAAAACTTAAGAAATTTTATTTAATGAAATATCTCCACAGTCCTCAGCAGAGTCAATTTTCAACAGTGCAATTTTCAATATCAGCATCTTAAATATTCTTCACTTAAATCGAAATTAAAGTCCGCCAGCCGATGTTTGCAATTCTTACTACAAAATCTCATATAACCGTTTACTGTGGCAATGTCCACAGCCGCAATGATCATTAATCAACGTGAGGGCGCAAACGATTTGCCCATCATCACTCTATACAACAACTTTTGTCAGACAGTGTAGCATGAATGATTGCCCTGCATGCCACACCATCTATGGCGATCGTGCAGCAGCCAAGAGTGTTTTCTCACTTCGACGGTATTGCATACCGCATTTATATTTATAATCAAATGAAAACAAAGAACGAAGGCGAGTAAAAATTTTTCTTGATCCTGCGCGCCTACATTTCATGCCCTTTCTCTGACTACCTACAATACTAACCGCACAATCACACACATTGAAAATTTCATTACTTTTTGGCAACCGAATTGTGTCTCATTTCGAAGGCAATCACAATTCATCCGCATAGAAATTTATCTCACTTGGTCGCCCCTCAAAAAGTCTCTTCTGCGGCAACAATTCTTATGTTTCTTTATTTATTTTTTATCTGTAGTTATTTGCTTTGTAGTAATATTATAGAAATGTATTTGTTGTAAGTGAGAAAATTTTGATATGTGTGATGAGGCATCAAAATGAGAATTGCGTTTCGCGAGAGCGACATATTCAATTTAAAAGCCGTTGCGTCCAACCCCAAAGAATCACTTTGGTTGCTGTCACGTCGGAACTCACACGTTGCTGCAGGTCCTGCCGTCCGCCGTTAGTTTGGATTTAGTGTATTTAAGTAGTTGTTGTGTAAGTTCGCCCAACAGTCAACACAATCTCTTTACGGCCCACCACGAGTGAACCTCCCGGGCGCACATTGGATATCGAATTACCGTTTTAATCAGTATTTTTACTTGTGTAACTTACAGTGAAAACTTCTAATCAGCCAAAATGTGTGATGAAGAAGCATCTGCTCTGGTCGTGGACAATGGCTCCGGTATGTGTAAGGCTGGCTTCGCCGGTGACGATGCTCCGCGTGCAGTATTTCCCTCGATAGTGGGCCGCCCACGTCATCAGGGTGTGATGGTCGGTATGGGTCAAAAGGATGCCTATGTCGGTGATGAGGCTCAAAGCAAACGTGGTATCCTCACCCTGAAGTATCCCATCGAGCACGGCATCATCACCAATTGGGATGATATGGAGAAAGTGTGGCATCATACATTTTACAACGAACTGCGTGTGGCGCCTGAGGAGCACCCAGTTTTGCTGACTGAAGCACCACTGAATCCCAAAGCCAATCGCGAGAAGATGACCCAAATCATGTTTGAGACCTTCAACTCCCCCGCCATGTACGTCGCCATTCAGGCTGTGCTGTCACTATACGCCTCCGGCCGTACTACTGGTATTGTGCTGGACTCAGGCGACGGTGTATCGCACACTGTGCCCATCTATGAAGGTTATGCTTTGCCACATGCCATACTGCGTCTGGATTTAGCTGGTCGCGACTTGACTGACTACCTCATGAAGATTTTGACCGAACGTGGCTACTCTTTCACCACCACGGCTGAGCGCGAAATTGTGCGTGACATTAAGGAGAAACTGTGCTATGTCGCCCTGGACTTTGAGCAGGAAATGGCCACTGCCGCTGCCTCTTCATCTCTGGAGAAATCGTATGAGTTGCCTGATGGTCAGGTGATCACCATTGGCAACGAACGTTTCCGCACACCCGAAGCGCTCTTCCAACCCTCATTCTTGGGCATGGAATCGTGCGGTATCCACGAGACCGTCTACCAGTCAATCATGAAGTGCGATGTGGATATCAGAAAGGACTTGTACGCTAACAACGTACTGTCTGGTGGCACCACCATGTACCCAGGTAAGTGAAGCCACGTTTTGTTGTGCATACATTGGTGAAAGATGTAACTTAAATGAATTTACATGCAAATGCAGGTATTGCCGATCGTATGCAAAAGGAAATCACTGCCTTGGCTCCATCCACCATCAAAATTAAGATCATTGCCCCACCAGAGCGTAAATACTCCGTCTGGATTGGTGGCTCTATTCTAGCCTCTCTGTCCACCTTCCAGCAGATGTGGATCTCTAAACAGGAATATGATGAGTCCGGTCCCGGCATTGTGCACCGCAAGTGCTTCTAAGCAGTCGATGCAGTCAACCAACCTATGCCAGACACCAGCGCAAGTGAAGCGGCCCAAACGCTGGACTGGCCAACGTTGAGCTACAGTTCGCCAAGCCTCAACAGCTAGCAGCACTCATACATATATACACATACTTGAGAATGAATAGAAAATATAAAAAGGAACATTAAACTCAAACCCACTCAAAGTCAATCCCTCGGTATTTCTCTGCCTTTTTCTCGCGATTCAATTTTCTTTGAATTTATTTTCTAGATTAATGCAGTATTCGTTTGTATGAACAGAAATAAATTTTATTTGCTCGCCAGAAAACAACAGCGAAGTCTCTTTACTTACTGAAGTTTCACTTAAAGAGGGGGACGCAGGCGGGTCGGCGGGCAATGGGGCACCACAACAATTAACCCAAACAACTTGGTGAGCTTACTAAGTAAGCAGGTTTCAGCTTTGAGACAAAAAATTGGTTGGAATTTCGTATGTAATTTTGTTTTTGTTTTGCTGCCCATAGTTGTACTTTCATCGCCCATGCACATTCACCAATTCGCGAGATGTTTGCAACATTAAGCCATCGTCAAGCAGTGACATTTTAAAATTTACAATTGCAACTTTTAAGTGTTGCTTCTTATTTTTATCGGGCGAACGGGGTAATAAATGTTGCCAAACTTTGTACTTGATGGCTGCTTTTATGTGTAGGTCCAAAACAGCCCGAGTGCTCTCAGATGCTCGCGTATGAGCACACCACGAGCCCATAAAATGGTGATGTGCGTATTTGTGTAGTTGTTATTGTTGTATTGTTTGGTGTTTGTTATTTGGATGTTGTTATCCACGAGCGCCATTGATGGCTTCATAAATGCCACGGATGTGTTCTTTGCCACATTTATGCTGCTTCGTAAGCTTTTTGATGGATTTCAAGTTTTTTGTTTTTTTTATTTTGTTTTGTGATGAGTGGCACCCCTTCAAAGTATGTCCCTGTTGCCGATGGGGACGATCGAGTTCACAAGTTTAATTGGTTGGACACACTTTACGATAACAGTGTAACAGCGCGGCAGAATGGTTGACGAAGTATCAGAAATTTCTAAGAATTAATGCCGTCATTCACAACACTTACATTGCAGCAAAATGTTGCCTTGCGTTACTTTATTTATGCGCACTGGAGCGAGAAGTTATTTATGCACTTCAATCATGGTTTATTAGATTCATGTCCGGAATAATGTTAATATAATTCAGTTCGACCTCACTGTGTTTGGCTTTTTTAGAAAAGTAGCCGAGTGTTACTCTATGCGCCGAATTTGTCTCAAAACTGGAGTAAGAGTTCCATTGTATTCAAAGGCATGAGAAAAGTTTTTGCCTTGGAATAGTTGCAATGCCTGGTCTATAGGCAGTCAAAACTGTCCAATCTGGTATCCAAAATAAAATAAAATTTCAAATACTATTTGCCAAATGGAGGACCGTGTCACAAAAGGCAACAGAAGCTGAGTGTAACGTCTGAAAAGGGGATGGGACCGCTTGCAGAATGAAAACGTAAAAAGTTGGGTAAGTGTATAAGTTGTTTTTGCCTTTAAGTGGACGTCAAGTGCGCATATTTAAAATGGGTAAACTCAAAGGATATGGAGATCTAGAATCAATCAAAGCTATATTTGGGTTCCGTGGCACAGAGATATTGAGAGAAACTGTAAAGCTGATGAGCTAGCCAGAAAAAGTACTGCTCTACAACTGCTCAGTGATAAAAGTACTATTGGAATATCGTTGGCCACGAGTAAATTATTATAATAATCAAACACATTAAGGTTATGGAGAGATGAAGCTACATTTGTAGACGCTAGGCTACTATGGCCGCAAATAAATAAGAAAAGGGCAAAGGAATAGCTTTGTTTCTCAAGAGATGATATCTCGAAGGTCGTTATTGTATAACCGGTCATTGGCTATTTGGCAAGCATTCCTCGAGACTAGGAGTTTTCTCCCATAAATATTGCAGAAGTTGCAGAGATGAGAAAGAGAAAGAAAGAGTTGAGCACTTCCTTTGCAATTTTTAGCATTTGCTTACATCAGAGCAGGTTTTCTAGGTTAATATTTTTCAATTCTCTTACCGAACTGTCTGGCGTAAGGATGGGATCAATCCTGCGCTTCATAAGAGCCACAAAATGTTTCCACGAAGGAAAGTAAATAGGGTTTCCGTGCAGCACAGTGGTATCACAACAGACCTGTAAGGTCTAAGTGGGTTGGTTGTGCAGACTGACTATCACCATAATCTAACCTAATCTAGAATCAATGTCTGAAGGGTATTGGCAAATGTCTGATGGATCTGAACGGTATTGCATGGCTATCACCAGCTACAGAAGCCTATAGAGAGTGAATTAGAAAGGTAGGATGGGCAGGAGAACTAAAGTAGTCATGGGTAGTCATAAAGTATTTCGCATCTGCATGAATGTAACTCAAATGGAGTCAAGAGTAGAACAGAGTTAAGTTAAGCTTCACGAGGTTTTCTATTGACTTTATGATCAGAAGTTTTAAAATATAATATTATTTTCTCAGAGAACTTAGAACCGTCTTGTTGTGGGTATTTGTTTCGAAAATCGCACCAGTCGAAATGGATTTATTGTATTTTCCTTCTGTTTTCTTTCCTGATAGCTTCGACAGTACTATATATAGTGGTCACCTTGATAAAGTTACAACAGTCAAATTGGTCAAATTAGTCGTGACATTTAACCACAAACCGTTACTCTATTCAACAGCCCATAGAAATTGTTAAAATTTATTATCAAAATCAGTGCTCAGTTCGGCAAACGTTAAGTGGCTTCATAAATAAGCAAATTTGGCAGTGACAAGTGGCCGACATTTAGAACCGCCGTAACCGAATGGGATGGTGCGCGACAATCATTCAACAACCTAAGAAAAAGGAAACGATTTTCCATTTCCTTTGCGAATGCCCTGCTTTATGGCAGAAGACAATGTCTAACCTGTGAAAACCACTGCTCTAAACTCTCGAAGAACTGTCTGACTTAAACGTTAACAACCTAATGTGGTTCATAAACTGCACAGAGTGGATATATGTAGTCATGCTAAAAATAATCATTAAACAGGTTGGTAGCGAGCATGTGGCAACAAAATGGTGCGGAAGCGCTAGTTGGATTTTGGATGAATCACCACTTTAACCAACCAACCATTTAGAAGCTCCCGGGTTTGAGTCTCCGTGTATGAAACCCCAAATGATAGAAAAAGTGTTTTCTAATAGCGGTCGCCCCCCCAGTGAAGAACACCCACGAAAAATGTCCACTCCGGGAAAGTAACTGTTTTTATGTGGATTTTGGTCCGGTGGTATTATCGGCCTCTCCTTCCTCGAGCTTGTAAAAGGAGCTGCGCTCACTGTGAATGACTGATAGTAAGATCTCACAAGGATGTGGTTTCAATGGCGCCCCTTCCTATATTGCTTGGCAAGCAATGAATTTATGTAATGAGAAGTTCGAGGGCTTTGCCATTTTGCATGGCAGCGACATTCATTGAAATTTAGTTTCTCTAGTCCTTTTGCAAAAAAACCTTTTATCGAGTTAACCAAAACAAATAGGATTATATGGCATTTAAATAGGTTAACTCGGTTAATTACGTCCCCTATTCCAAACTTATTGAACTTTGGCTTTTGAACATTTCTTCAATTAGATGAGTTCATTGCACAGCATTGCCACATTGTACAAAAAGTATCAAATATGGACGTAAACAGCTTTACTTAATCTGTCATCTCAGAAAATAAGTTAAGAAAAAATCTTCTACCAACCTCACTAAGGAAATGGGTGTGATTTCGTAGCACGCACACAAATTCATGAGTGGCGCAAGCGATTCGAATTGGGTAGCGAAACGTTTACTATGTAAGTTTAGGTCATTATAGAGCGGATGTATTGAGAATGGGCGAACTACATTCTTCGACAAGCCCCTAAGATTCCTAAGGAGGGATTTGATGAGGAGCAATGAACTCTTCCCGCAGTTGGGTGAATCAACCGTCTTTAAATTCTCTCTAGGACTTAAGTAAAATGGTCAATATTGGGCAGTTCTCGAACAGCTGTTTAACACATTTTATTTATTTATTTATTAATCCAGAAACAGGATGTTTACAGAAGATAGATAGACACAAACAAAGGTCTGATGACAAACATCGTATAAATAAATTTTCAAAAGTAGACTTAGAGTAAGAAAAATCAAAGTCCAAGGAAGAATGATAAGCATTAAATTGAGTTGACGTCCTCCTAAAAGGAACATTCGTCCCTTGAATAGTTTTAGCAATATCCGCAAAAACAATTCATTACAACGGAAAATGAGTGAGGGAACACTAAAATGAATTTTATGGAGCAGATATGGACAATCCATTGAGCCCGCAAAAATATCAAAGACCAAACATATCGACACCAGAACACGCTAAGAAGACTCTAAGTAAAGGGTGTTATTTTGAATAGCCCGCTATTTCAGTAGATGTCACTTTTGAAGCTGTCATTTTTTGATATTTGGCAAATAGAAACTACGCCATTAATAAAAATGGAACGATAGAACGATTGAACTTCTTAAAATTCACTATAAAAATGGTGAAAATTTGGCAGAGACGGTTCGTAAAACTCGAACATTTTTGGATCATCGTGAAGCACCTTGTCGGACCGCAATACAGAAATTGGTGAAAAAATTCGAGCTGTTGGGACAAGTTAGTGATGTTAAGATTAAAACCCGTGCACGTCGCTCAAGAACAGCCGAAAATATTGCTGTTGTAGCCGAAAGTGTTGAAGGAAACCCAGGTTTGGCCATTCCTCGTCGTTCTTTGGAATTAGGCATTTCACAAACGTCATTACACCGTATTTTGCATAAAGATTTGGGTTTTAAGGCTTATAAAGAGCCACACAAGCAACGAAACCATTGATTGAATATCAAAATAACACCTCTTATTGGAAAACCCTTTATATGAGATTTATAGGAAGCAACGATAGCGATAGGCCTGAGTGGGATCTATTACTTTCATCGAGCGCAAAGCAAAGAGCCCAAAAACACTCAGAACAAAATCTAATCTATTAAAAGAGACTGCGTGAAACGGTCTCAAACCGAATATCTGGACCGAACTAAGGACGAGTAGAACAGTTTAACTGTATAAGTGACTCAACTCCCCCTGGAGAAAGGATGAATCTTGTGGAAAATTTATGTCATAATAGATTTTCAAATCATCTGCATTTAGAAGAAAATCACAGGAATAATAGAAGCGAATATTGTTAATGAAGAGGACAAATAGTGAAGAGTCTAGGACACTACCTTGGGCGACACCAGAGGATGCAACAAAAAATAAGACGATACATTATCGGGTTAAACGACACAGTGTCTATTATTACTATTACGACACAGGGTCTATATAGAAAATTAACCACTTACGAAATTTAAAGTGAAAGCTGAAGACGTCAAGATTAGATATTAATATTGGGGAGATACCCTATCAAAAGCCGTAGAAAAAACTGTATAAATTGAATCCATTCGAATAGCCTTTGAAAGGTATCCAAACAATCCTTCGTGAAGGCAGCTAAACTCCTTAACGTAGACTGGCCCAGAACAAACCCATGCCGATTATGACGTAACAAATGTTTAACATAAAAATGGGGCATAACAAAGTATATATATATATATATAAGTCTTTGACAATGTACACAAATAATTTAGAAATTGTAGTTAGCTTGAAAATCCACATAATTTGGTCGTGTCTTTAAGTCTCCCTAAGCACAATTGAAGATTTTTGCAACACAAACTGATGGGTGACGATGATGGACCAAATTTATTGAGTTGAAAATTTGTGTGTGAGTTTCTGACAAAAAAGCAACTACACTCACACACGTCATTCGGCATGCTGTGACTATTATCTTTTTTCGAAACTGTAACAACAGTCGTAATCATAATTTTTGAAAAGGTTGTTTTAGATAAGAAGGGTGATCCCGCAATCTGTTCCAATACCGCGGAATTAGTTGCCTATAAGGTCTTAGCGAGCGTATTGTGTGAAAGACTGAAGGCCACGATCAACCAAGTGATTGGACCTTATCAGTGTGGCTTTAGACCTGGAAAATCTACCATCGGCCAAATATTTACAATACGCCAAAGCTTGGAAAATACCCATGAAAGGAGAATAGACACACACCATCTTTTCGACGACTTCAACATTACGAAAAGGAGTAACCTATATGCCACTATGTCTGAATTTCCCCAAAAAACTAATACGGCTATGCTCTATACCAGAAGCGCCTTTAGAATTGGGAAGGACCTCTCCGAACCGTTTTATACCAAACGAGGTTTCAGACAGGGTGACTCGCTGTCATGTGACTTCTTTAACCTGATATTGGAGAGGGTCGTACAAGCCGCATAACTTAATCGCTCAGGCACAATATTTTATAAGAGCGTACAATTGATGGCATATGCCGTGATGCTAGTTCTGCCTTCTCCAACCTGGATAAAGAGGCAAAGCGAATAAGCTGGAGTTGAACGAAGACAAAACGAAGTATCTTCTGTTATCAAAGAAACAGTCGGCACTCTCGCATATCAGCACCCACGTCACTGTTGACAGTTATGATTACGAGGTTGTAAAAGACTTCGTTTATTTAGGAACCAGCATAAACACCGATAATAATGTCAGTTTGTAAATCCAATGCAGAATCTCTCTTACTAGCAAGTGCTTCTTTGGACTAAGAAGACAACTGAGCCGTAAAGTCCTCTCTCGATGAACAAAATTAATACTCTACAAGGCTCTCATCATGTCCGTCCTAACGTATGGCGCAGAAGCGTGGACGATGACAGCATCCGATGAAGCGACACGTGGAATGTTCGAGAGAAAGATTCTGCGTAAGACCTTTGGACCTTTGTACGTTGGCAACGGCGAATAACGCAGGCGATGGAACGATGAGCTGTATGAGCTTTACGATGACATAGACATAGCGCTGCGAATAAAGATCCAACGGCTACGTTGGCTGGGTCATGTCATCCGAATGGATACAAACGCTCCGGCTTTGAAAGTATTCGATGCGGTACCAGCTGGTGGTACCAGACAGAGGAAGAGGAAGGCCTCCTTTGCGTTAGAAAGATCAGGTGGAGAAGGACTTGGCTTCACTTGGTGTGTCCAACTGGCGCGCTTTGTTAAACTCGGCCAAAATCGCGTAAGCGGTTACCTCGCCAATTAAGGAGAAGAAGTTGTAGATATCTCGTTTGACAACTTGGAAAAACGTGGGAAATTGCATATAAAAGCCGAAAATGAATATATCGCTCAATAAGAAATTGTGTTTTTACCTAGTTGTAATCGGCTCGGGGTTTCTTAGGAACAGGGGGGCATAATGTGCGCTCCGTGTTATAAAGTTTTGAACCTTATATTTAGTCTAAAGTTATTAAAAGAAAATACATCTAAAATGCGAGCTAATTTCTGTGAACAGCTTTTAACGGTTGCGGCTTTGTAATATCCTCCAGATATTAAGTTCGTCAACAACAAAAGCAACGCATGTGAGCGAGATGCGCTGCGTCGATGTAAGTTTAGCGATGGTTTAATGTGCAGGTCATGAAGAGAAATTTGGAGGATCTATGAAATTCTGGCAACGCAAAATAATCGCTACAAAACTGTAACAAATGATATAATGGCTGCAACGCAAAGCCGAAGAGGAAAATAAAGATATACAACAATAATAGCTGCAACTACAGCGAAACACATCAGCATAAAGCAAAGAAAGAAGCAAATTTGAAAACGCTTTTTTACGCTAATTGTTTTTCCAGAGTTTAATGCAAACTTTTTATTTTTATTGAACCATTAAAACGCATTTTTACAGCAACGACTACGGCGGCATCAAGGACTTGTACACATATGTGAGTGTATGCACTTGTACACCAGCACCAACAACAACACGGGAAATGGCCAAGCTGAGAGCAAGCGAATAGCAGCTCAACGAGCATAGCCAAACATGCCAGCGAATACAGGTTGATGGTCCATTAAAGACAAAGATTTGAAAAATTACAACACAAGCAAGCGCATTCCGCGGGCGAAGGTGCCAGGGGGCAGTGCGGTGAGTATTCTAGAGACAAGTCCAGCACGGAGCGATGGCTGGAAAGGGTAACTCCAGCATATCCCAGTTATATCCCTAAGCAGTGAGCGGTAAGTAAGCAACTAAGAGCGCAAAAAAAGCAGCCAAACTAGAAGAAGCCGGATGGAGAAGGGGGGTGGTGGTGGCGCCATTGGCAGTAACTAAGGAGCGTCAGGAGCGTAAAGTGCACAACAAAGTTGTAAAATTGTTTCATTTCTTTATTTTTAGTATTACATTTTTTATATTCTTTTTTGCTTTTTTTGTTTTGCTTATTTTAGTATTTTGTAGTTATGGTTTTCTTAATTTTTCGAAGGGAAATAACTGCCACAGGAGCGCACCACTACAGCAGGCAGGCGCACCACTGCTGCTAAAGTAGTCAAAAATTCAAAGAGCCGCTCCACAAACGTCAAACCGTTAACGCAGTGTACCGTTAGCCGCCGTTCAGTGGAGCGTACAGCGCTTAAACTTGTGCGTCCGCATGTAAGTGCAATAAATGCTTTGAATTGGGTTGCAAGTGGGTGCGGGGCCGAGTTAGTGGCGAAGGACGCTACGCCGCCTGGGGCCATAAAAAGGGGAATACATTCTTTACTAGCGGCAAAGATGTCGAATATTGAGTTATGCGCGTTGTTTTGCGTTGTTTCAGCAATATAACGGTAATAACCGAATCGTTACAAACGCGTAAGGGGCAAACGCACACGCTCATATACAACTAAAGAAACTTATTTATTTAGTAAGCAAAGAAGGTGCCACCTTACGTGAAGGACGCCCCCCAGCGCGGAGGCGAGTGGAATATTCCAGCGCATAGTTGGAGGCTGAACGCTGCCCCTCTGCGACCACTAAACTGTAAGCGCCGTATTTTGGCACTGGGTGGGCGATGGAGGCGGCTTGCGGTGCACTCCTAGCCAACTTTCTTCGATGAATTTTTCGTGCTTTCACCACTCAGTTCACTGATAAAGCTCTTCGGAAGCGCAAGCAAGGCAAGTTGGGGAGGAAGCGGGCTCGGGGTAGCGCTGCTGCTACGGCCGTAAGGTCATGAATTTGCCATTTTACAGCCTCATATTTTTCTTAAGCGCATATCCGCCACCGTCTTTTGCTGGCACTGTTGTTGCTGTTGTTTTTGTTGTTAACCCAGCGCCACCCTAGGAATAACAACGCTTAAACTTTTTAGTGTTGTCATTAAATTTTTCGTGTAAGTAGCGGTAAGCAGCAAATACTATCGGCGGGAGTTGGGATGGGGGAGTGTGGATATGGTTGGGGAAGCTGAAGTGGTACTGCCTTGCAGGCGACGGGGTGGTTGCTGCGGGGTCCATCAAAATGCGCTACCGTCTCTGCCTTTTCTGCCGTGCCCCTGTACAGCTACCGCTCTCACTTACACAGTTGGAGCTGCCACAAAACACTGTTGTTGCTGCTGCTTTGTTTTTCATTTTGTTGTTGTCTTAGATTTTAATATCTCTTTCGACATCCAACTGAAACAACTTTATATGCCAGTACCGCTAAAGGGCCAAATTGAAAGCCAACGGCAAGCGGTAAGCAGCATTCAAATGTCGGCGGTGCGGGACGTGGTGGGACATAGAAGGCGTAGGTCTATAAATTTCGATGTTTGCTTTTTATATTGCAAAAATTTTTCTGCTGAAATTACGGAAATTAAAAATGAAATGGCTTGAGATGCGCCCCCCGTGCGCGCATCCCCCGTCACGCCTTGCCACAGCACATCCTTGTAGTTACCTTAATTTCGGAGCGGATTTCGTTGCTTTGTAGTTAATATTTCGCATTTGTTGTTGCTTGTCAGCAGTTAAGCAACGAGTTCACTAGAGATGCGCTCATAAAAGTGTCATTACAGTGCAGTTTCGCTACGCTATTTGCGCATTTTTTAATACCATCGGGCGGCTGAGCCGCAACCGTAGAGCCCTAGTGCCGCGCCGCACCACCATTAACCGCCATTACGAATCAGCGTTGCGACACGAAACGAACGAAACGAGCGAGCGATTTTATATTTAATCGTAAAGTTTAGAAACTTTGTAATGCCAACGAAGGCACGGGCGAGTGTGAGGGCGGTGGTAGCGTTCTGGCTTTCTGGTTTACCGTGGACTAGATAAGCTGCGCAGGCATTCTTTACAGGGTGGGTTCACACACACACATGCGGGCGCTGCCTTTGCAAAGGTCATCATCAGCAGTTTTGCGCCTCCATCTAAGTTAGCTTGCGACACGCACATGTCCCGCCACTGTGCCGCTCCGCAGTAATCTACGTGTGCAAATATATTGCCCTGAAAGCACTTCATCATGCGACGGCTCATCTGCGTGTGTGCGTGTTTGAGTCTTATTATGCTCCATATAATTCGACATTCTCCATTTTGTATTCTTTATTTCTTATTTTATATATTTTGTTGTAATTTTTTATTTACCATTTTGATGGCTGCCTGCGTTGCATAGAATTGCGATTAGAGAACTCAGCTCAGTTCAACGCAAGTCATAAACATAAAGTTTACATGCAACAAACTGTGGCGGTGGCAGCTTGCAACAAAAATTCGATTATCGTTGAAGCATTAAAAATTGCTCGTACGCATTTAATCATCGGTCTCATCATCGGCAGCGCCATCAGCAGCACCAGCTCCAGCACTTGCAGTTGCAGCTTTACGCTTCGGCAAACTGTTTTGAGCCTCGCCTGCCACATTAAAAACTGTTATAGCACATTTTTGCCAATTGGAAATTGCTTGCCACAAGCGCATAAACACGCACACACACGCACGCACTCACGCCGAGAAAAACTAAGTAACGCATTACACCTACAGTTCAAAGCAGTATACAGTAGCACTCACTATGGAATCTCGAAACGTCCACGCGATTGCGACCCAGCCCTTCAGCCGCCCCAGCCGTCTTGATGCTGGTTTACCGTTATTGCCAGGATATCTAAATTTATGTTCGCATAGTTGTAAAGTGTAAAATGAGATGCGTTGTTAGTTGTGTTGGTGTTGTTGTTCGTATTGTTGTTGTTGTGGCAACAAATACATCACCCTGCCTCACAATTACTCGTACCATCGTTCCCTGCGGCTGGTCTACGCACGCAATGTTGCCGCCATTAATGTTGCAGTTTTGGTTATTTGGAATTTTATTTTTACGTCTTGACATAAATTGCTTAGATGAGTTTTTTAATCGAAAAATGCTCGAAATGGTTGTGTAGATCGTTTACGACATGGCAAATGGCAAATGTGAAAAATACGGCCATCAGATGCGAGTTTAAGTAGCAATTCGTAGATGGAATAGAAAGCAGCGAGGGAGGTAATAATATTCCATTTAACCATAAATTGAGTCGAAGCTTCTTTTATATTTCCATAGCTGTTGGAATTTACATTGGAATGGCCTCCATGAGTAAATTGCTAAAAATCAGCAAGCGCCAACTACGACGGTCGTCAAAGCCGCTTGGTGCATGGCTACCATTCGAGTGATCCCGATCCCGCTCCAATGCTTTTTATGGACATGAGGCATCAATGTTGTAAGTTGTTTCTAATTGGGAATACCTACCGAGGCAAATAACAAACTGCTAAATGCATTTCTTTCCTAAATAAATAAGGATTTCATAAAAATCACCTGCCATTCGGAGGCGACTAAAGTCAGTAGTTCGCAGTAGTTCCACCAAATTGCAGGGCTTGGCTAAAAGAGATGTCAATTACAACATCGCGGGTAGTACGGGGTGGTTAATATAATGGGGTGGTTAATATAATGTTTTTTTGTTGTTGTTGTTTTTTTTTTTTTTTTGTTTCTGTAGTGATAGCACTTTTCAGCTGAAAATCCTGAGAGAACATAAGCATCATATCTCCGTGGGGCGTAAGGAAACTCTTTACGCTTGAAAAACGTTGAGAATTATTGCAAACCTAACGATTTAGGCTCTTAAGGCAAATACCCAGCAATCCATTCGTGAGATAGAGCGAGACATTGTCGCAAAGATCTTGGAAAACTGGATTAAACGGATACGCCATTGCGAAGCAAGCCGAGACAACCGCATGAATCAGATCGTTTTATTCTTGAAAGTCGTTTGAAAATATATCTCACATATTTGAAGAATGAGCTGTAAAAGTAGGGGCCTCTTCCTTCAAAATCTGCTAAATCAGATCATCAACAGACGACTGTACCAACTTGGTCATAGTTTCCTAAGTTTTGCTGATTCTCTTCGATAACACATTCATGGAGTTACAGTAGTGAGCATGACAGAATGCATGACGCTCAAATATTTATAATGCTTTTGGAGCTTTTTTTGAAGTGAAACTTCTTTAGCGGTCTGATATTTGAGCGAGAATGGAGAGTGAATTGGAAAAAATGTAACGATTAGAGATTTCGTTACGCGAGAGAGAAAAAAAGATACAACGTAGAGAGAAGGAGAAAGAGAGCTCTACATTTTCTATACCTAAGACATAGGCTTCGTTGTAAGACAGAGTATACAGATATATAACATAGAGAAAAAAAGAAGGAGAGCTATACATCATATACAGCGGTACCAATCGATGACGCACATCAACAATCCCGCTTAACAACAACAAAACGATTAACGCTAAACGATCATATTTACCATTAGTTTGTGCTTGTGCGACGACCATTCACAAGTCTCAGGGAAGCACGTATTCTGAAGTTGTTTACGAATATGATAAAAAAAAATTCGCAATCATTAGTTTACGTTGCTTTATCTCGAGTCACTTGTGTTGAAGGCTTGTGGATTATAACGAACGGAAATGATTTTAGATTCTACCATGGTCGACGAGCATCAGTCAGTACGTCTCATTTACAAGATGAATTCCGGAGACTATCGTTAAATAGACTGGAAACTGTGGATAAACAAATAATCGATTTCATGACTCAGAGAAGAGGGCTATCTGTATATACTCTTAATTGTCAGAGCCTACGAGCACATTCCGCAGATTTAACAGACTCTGTCATCCGCAAGTCGAGTATAGTACTTTTGTCCGAAGCTTGGTTAAACGATAACGAGAATATTAGTATACCTAATTTCAATTGCGTCATCAAATATAAGTGACTAAATGTTAGAGCTGGCGGTGTGGCAATCTACCACAATCAAGATGATAGCGTAAATATCGTCACACCAAACATGGAAATGACTGCAAGGCAGTCTCAGTCATATTCATCAACAGTCACACCAGTTGGCGATGTTTGCATTGCAGAATGTCAAACGCTGAATGGAAAAACTATTGTCATAGCCGCCATCTATATCTCACCGAACCAAAATCTTGATGACATAATATATTTCATTCACCGCTCACTACTGGTTTACAGCCACGCAGGTGCAAATGCACTTGGAAGAGGCGAAGACAAAATTCCATTGATTCTCGGGGGAGATTTCGACGTAAATTTCGGATCCAATGATTCTTTGCCGTTGATTCAATTTCTTCGAGAAACATTCAGTTTGCAGATAAACAATAACCCTAAAGAATCAACAACAAAATCCGGAACTACACTAGAAGCAATTTTCACTCGTTATCTAGAAAATATTGAATCACGTACATATATTTCATATTTCAGCTATCATAAACCAATTATATCAGTATTACCAATTGAACCACCAACAGATGATAGCATAATGCATATATAGTTAATAAAATCGAATTTTAGTTACACAATTTTTATACTGTTGTATTTCTTTTGAAATTTTCCCTGTCTCCTTCTCTTCCTCTCTCGCTCTCTTTCTCTCTCTCTCTCTCTCTCTCTCTTATTCACACACAGAAGTTTCACTTCTACCACGTGTACGATGCTGCACATGATTTTTTTTAATGTTATTTGATCCTTAGAAACCAAATTTTCAAACTATTTACAAAGTTTAGAAAAAATCATTTAATTAATTTGTAGTTTTATAGCTTTTGTTTGGTATAATGAAGTACAAGTTTTAAGCTGCCAAAAATTGCATTGATTTAAAAAAAATTTTTTGTAACTGCCTTGCGCATTTTTTGGCAATTTCCGCATACATTTTTAAGTAGAACAAAGTGTAAAAACCACCAGGAAAAAAATTATTAAAACTTCATGAAATATGTTACTGCGTAATGAAAATTTATTCAATTTATATTGTAAAACTTAAAAGCTTGATTTATATGGGTTTTGTTAAAGAATGAACAAATTAAAAAAAAAATAAAACAAAAGATTAAACAAAAATTTTACCATGAAAAACATTGTAAATATTAAAAAAAAATCTGCATGCGCTCAGTAATGCTCGCCACTGTGAGCCTCACTGCCGGTAATGATGTCTAGCCTTACTTTGTTCTAACGACTTAGACGAGACATCCGGCTGCTATTGCGTTGATGCTCCCGTGACGTTTTTCGTTATTTTCGGCGCTCACTAAAAGGCACGAGCTTTATCATCAGTAAGATGATGGTTTTTAGTTTTTAAACGACTTTATACCATTTGCGCTTTTAGTTCTTTATACCACTCATTTTGACTCACACTGACATTATCGACTCTGTGTGGGCAATCCTTAATATTTTCAATACCTCTCTCCATGATATTTTGTTAGAAAAAACAATTTCACAATAACTCAAGCGCAGCTCATTTGAAAGAGGGGATCCGGAAACATTTTGTACAGAATTATAAAAGAATCAACATGGCTAATTAGCCATATATCAAGAAATGTTATCTTCACTAGTTAGTTGATTTCTGAGTAGCCGCTTGGAGAACAAGCAAGAAAATCGGGCTGACATGCCTAAAATAATATTGCATGCCTAAACGAACTCTGCAAAACAATCCTGCACTCTTACACTAACGGTATGCACTTCATTTACATAGAGCTTATGCATTTAGTAAAACAGTTAAACATTAAACTGTATTTAAGACGATATCACCAATGTAAAACGGCACTTAGAATAAACGTGTAAACCAGATCGACACAAGTTTTCTTTCTTCGCGCGGAAATACTGTTACAGATATTCTTAAAACACATTGCTAAAAATTTCCGATAGAGTGGTGAAATAAGAGAATATATTCTATCCCTGAATGCAAAGTCTCTTCTCCTCCAACAAAATAGAAATGAGTTCTAAGTTCAGCAAACTGCCAATTCTGTCTACGTTCATAATCAAACATAGCACTACAGCTCGGTATGCGCCTTAACTTGCTTCACAATTTTTCTCCGTGCAACTCGGTCCATACCCATACTACGGTAGATGCTATGCTTCTTAGATCTACCTCAACGTCGTCAAACATTCTTTTCGGCGGTCGCCCTCTTCGCTTCTCACCATACATGCATTCATCCAAAAGTTTGCGATGTATTCTTTCATCTGGCATTCTGCCTACGAGTCCTAGCAATCGGATGCCCTGCTATGCTATGTAACAAGCCGCACTATGTTTTCACCTTGAAGGAATGCCTCTAGCTCGTTATTATATCTGATGCGATAGAGCTGATTTTCTTCTTGTTCTCAATCCAGTATTCTTCTCAGTACTGTTCTTCCCAATATGCTTAATTATGTAATTGTATCTGCTTTGAATGTCCACGTTTCAGATCCATATGTAGCCATTGGTCGAATCAGTGCTTTATACATTTTGATTTTCGTTTTCCTACCCAAGAGTTTGCAGCCTACCCACGTTATTGGATCGTTGCATCACCTGTCCTACTTATATACCAATTGTAAAGTGGCGCTTTTCTCAAAGTGTTAAGTCTTACGAAGTATTTCGTTTAGCTTCGATCTTTAATCCAAAAAATTTTGCTTTTATTTGTTTGGAATACTTCTTTTAGAACATTCATATTTCGCGTGAGGATGACTAGGTCATCAGCAAAGCCACATATTTGGAAAGTTTTGGTGAATAAATCAGGCGCTTTACCTTGTAATATCAATGTTGCATCCATTCTTGGTATAACCTCAGATTGTCATATACATATGTTTTGGAGGACTTAACAAGACATTTTGTTTTCTGTTGACCTTGACTGCGTTCTTCTAAGAACTCTCGGATTTGGACTAAAGTTCCTCCTCTAATTCCGAATGCGGTAAAATCACTTTATCTCTATAATAAACGATGAAATATCGTAGATTGCTGCTGATTCTAACACTGCTAGGCATCTAAAGAAGTCACAATTTAGACAGAGATACTGCGTTCTGCCAAAAGCAGAGACAATGTTCAACTCGTTTTTTTCTTCACAAGTTGGTTCCGTGGTCCATCCATTGTTATTGCCGTGCATGATGTAGACCAACCTGAGTTGCTTGGGGATAAATCAGTTCTCCTCCAGCTCATCAGCATATAATTTTCAGGAATGAATCTGTGTCCAGGGGCTCAGACAACATTCATGGTGCACCGCTTAGCCAGCTCATTTATAATAGCTCTACATTCAATCGCTATTACTCTGAGAGGCTTTATATAAAATGTTCAACTTAAACTATGAGGTGTTTAATTTTCTTCTAACCTTGATATATCAATGCGAATGTTTTTATTTTATCTTAATCGGGTTTTTTTTTTCGTTGTAAAGGTGGCACAAAAGCCGAAGTGTGGGGCTTACCTTTCGTCTCACTGCACTAAGAACTCATCCATGCTCCATTTTTCTTTGTCCGCGGAACTACCGTTAAGTATTGCTTCGCGGAGAGAAAGCCACTTATTGCTAATAACGCAACTTTGTGATGGTTTTATTTGCTACATTGCGAACAAAGGACCAGTTTTCTTTTACCTCAAACTTAATATCAACCAGTGGCTTCCCTACTTTATTGCTCAGGTACCTTTTTGGTTTCAAACTGCGTTCAGAGTTTTCAATAACGTAATTTGCACAGAAGGTGCAGTGTGGATCGTCTTTATGTCCATAATTAATCAAATACAATTTTAAGCATCCGAGTCCTGTTAATATTTGTATTAGCTGGAAATTCACTTCCCTTATTCATACAGAAAGAACCAGGCGATAGGTTCCACGTCATTTCAGTGAACTGCTGCACCGGCTCTGTCATTTTTGTCAACAACTCTGCCTCACTGCTTGACGATTCACCTTATTTTTTGAGGATTTAGTCACCTCAGGTTAGGTTTGGTTAAATGGCTGCCCTTGCTTGGGACCCACTTGAACAAATGTCCAAAATTCGTCTCTTTTGATACCATACAAGGGAAAGGAGCAGGGAAGGAAGAAGGAGCCTGGATTGTCTATTAGGTGTAACCCAGATATTACAAGCGCTGCTTCTTCTGATGTAGTACGGAAGACGCTACAAAGTCTTATACCGGAAAGCCGGTAAAGGGATCTCAAGCAGAGGTGCACAGTACAGAAGAACACTCCTTACCACGTTTGCGTACAGCAGCCTATGTTGTTGTTGGGGAGCTCCCGAGCTCACCATGAGCCGAGATAGTGCCACTGCTACTTTTACAGCTTTCTCTGCTACATACTCAATATGAGGCTTAAATGTTAGCCTATCATCAAATGCCCATTTGAGGACTGCTTTTGAGACGATTTCATATAACCCGATTGTGATATTAAAGACCTCACGCACGTTTCTGCTGTTTTATTTTGAGCTAATTCGAGACCTCACTTCTGCCTGCCAGGTCTTGATTTGTTATTTTGCCATTGGAGTATGCCAGAGAGATTGCAAGTCCTCGCAATTCTTATATTCCTCGTATTAGCCCAATGGATGTGACTAAAAAATGAACTGGTGTGTTCAGGTATCTACATAAATATCTCTGCATGCATACTTGCATTTATGCGCGCGAGTTTGTAGTTAAGTGATATAATAAATAATTCGAAACTGTGAATTGCTTATTCTGGTTAATGTTTATTCTGGTTAACATCGTTGTTGAAACATTGCGTTTGTGGACAAATGGACAAATTACTTTGAGGTGAATGCAAAAGCAGCTACAAATAAACCACAATAAGAATAACGCAAACACAAGCAAATACGATGGGCAACTGAAAATTAAACAACAACAACAACAATTAGGTATACAGCAAAAATTAATTCAACGAAATAGTGCAATCGCATCAAAGAAGTGCGCAAAGTACGAAAAAAGGAAGAAAAAAATTTGCAGAAAAACAAAAACAGAACCGTTATTGCACCGAAACGCAAATGCACTTTAGATGCGATGGTTGAACAGCCAATGCTCGGACGTTTTCGATTGCCATTTGTGCGTTGTGGCTAGTTGCACATTACGGGCGAACGAGCAGCGCGCCGATTTGGGCAGAGAAACCGGTGACGACATTGTGTGGCAGTGCGGCAGTGCGACGGTACAGCGGATGCGGCCGGCGGCTAATGGCAGCGAAGCCAGCAGGAGCAGGAGGTAGTTCAACTCGCTCGGCAAAATGAGTGGCAAATATTTAATTACACCACAGCTTTATGCATTTTTAAAATCAATTAAGTTATTTTGAGTTTTCTGCTTTTTATTTTTGCGAGTTTTTGGATAAATTAAGCTACACACATAGGATCAGCGCGCGTTTTTTATTTATGCGCTAAAGAAAAAACAACATTCGTGCATGCAAACACACACACAGGCATGCACACACATACACTCATAGGCTAATTGCAGTGAAAGTTGCAGCGAATGCTGTTTGGAGAGAGGGCGGCGAGGTGATTTGTTGAGGTCGTAGGTGAGCTGGGTAGATACAATTTAATTATAACAAAATATTTGATTGGATATTGTAAACACGCTCGGAGGACATAAAAACCAATTCAATCAAAATACTCAGCCGAACAGCCAAGGGAAGCGATGTGAACTTAAATATTAAACATCTACTAAAGCGAAGGAGTTAAAGCCAATTTGCAGGCTCGAAGAAATTTTGTTTTCCTTTTGAATTTTCTTGTTTCTTTTCTGCTGTATAGCCACTGCATCACAAATTTAGCTAAAAAGCGTGCAAAGCGACGGCGGAATAACGTGTCGATGCTTGTGGGTCAGAGTGACCCACACAAAACACTTGAACTGCTCATAATGTAAATTCATGTAAGCGCTCAGTTAAAATGCAACAACTCAACCGCAAAAGCCACTTTGGTCACACGCTCGAATCCACTTGACGGGCTTCGACGTGAGGCAAGTGCAAAACGTCAGATGGGCTACCAAAATCAGTGGCTCCCAGCCGCGGCCACTTGACTGCGAAGTGAATTGTAGCAAAGCGTACAAAACACTCAGCGGTGCGGCAGCAAGCACACAAAGCACTCAGTCACTCGACCAGCAAATTGGTGCAAACACATTGCTTATGGCCAGCTAACTGTGGCAAGTGGCTAAAAGTCGCCCAAAATGGCTAATTCGTATGCAAAATGCCATGCGAAAAATAAAAAACTCAGAACACAGGAAGGCTTTCGCAAAGCAAATGAAAGGACATGTGAATGGGGGTAGTTGAGTGCAATGGAATCTACTGACGGATTGCAACCGAAAGAAGGAGTTCGTTTAACTGTTACAGACGTTTTTTAGTAGTGTCACAACCCCTACAGCACCATTTATTGGGCTTCTAAGAAATTCTACTAAAAAAAATCCGAAAGTCTGTCTCTTTTTTCCTTGAACATACTCCGTAGGCGACTTGGGACTATCATCCAGAAGTTCCCAAGTTCGAGACCGTATGCATAAAACACCAAACGAAAGAAAAAAAAGTTGTTTCTAATAGCCGTCGCTTCCGGGTGGATAATGGCAAGCCTCCGAGTGTAATTCTGCCTTGTAAAGATTCCTCATAAAAAACTATCTGCCGATCGGAGTCGACATATAACTGTATGTCCCTCGGTTTGACGGAAAATGTCAAGACACGCACCCTAAATAGGATGTAAGGGCCAATTATATTCATATATACTTTTATGTAGATGATTATTGGGTCTGCCAACCATATTGTTGTGTAAGTGGACCCGTGATATGATTTCTAAAATAACAAAAAGATACGAGTATATTTAAGAAAGGGCTCTCTAATAGCTGTTGTCGATGTTGAAAGCCTATAGGCCCAGATATTTGGGTTTCTAATAATAGCCTACTTTATTTCAATTAGGAATGGATTCAATTTAAAAGAGTCTTACCCATCAATGAAATATTCGGTAGCCTTGACTCAGATTCCGCTCTCCCGAGTTCTCGTTTTGGCTGAATTCTTTACTTTACTTACTCTTAGTCAAGTCAAATTGGTATTACTGTTTCCATAGTCGTAGACTCAATAAGTGAAATGAGGAATGAAAAATATGGAATTAGAGGGTGAGAGAGATTTAATGTTGATTAAATTTTTTTTTTAAATTGGCAAATGATAGGAAATCATCAATTTTGCCACTAAAGAAAGCTAATGGCCGATGTCCTTCTCCTAAGCCGTCTCCGAACGGCAAATGGTTTTCTATGAGGAGCTTTTTTATGGCTGTAGAAAAAAACTTTAGTTATCAATTCGTGTTTCAAACGAAAGCTTTAATATTTTCTTATATCTTTAATCTTTCTGTTTTCAAAAAATGTTATTAAAATTTTTTTGAGAAATGTGTTTAATTTGTTATTGTTGTTGCAATCAAATGGTAATGTCTTTTTTTAATTTGTATGCTACTAAATGTCTTTATTAAAATCCATTATTTTTACTAAAAATATATTTTTTTATTACAAAAAATTTCTGGTTGCGTGTCTGCTAAAAAGACTATATGTGTGAGCTCCAGTTAGTAACATCTTATCGTGCAATGAACTCTGATATCTTGTACTCATATGCTGCCTGGGACCAAGAATGACACCAAACCCCAGTATGGAACGTATGTAAAATGCTTATTTTAAGTAGTTTGCCTCACAGCCCGCCGTGCATAACGAACTAACTCCTTTTCAAATTCTTTGCACCGGAATCTTAAACCATCCTATTCGGTTTGTCGATGCTTTTGTGAAAGACACCGAAGACTTTATGTTCACATTGTGCTGATTTCTTTGGAAAGCAACAAGCGTTACAGACGGGCGGTAGCGAAGATAAGTTGGACTACACTCATGTAACAGTTCTCAGGTAAGTGAGACTATAAGACTATCAGATTATCAGACTATCTTAGTTGCTCTCTCGAACTGAGTGGACTTTTTCATCAACTTCTCAATTAATACCTAATGAGTTGTTCAACAGAACTAAACGAATTACTAGGTTGTTCAATAAGTTTTGTGGTTCGATAAGAAAAACACAATTTCTTGTAATATGGTTATAATGGTTTGAAAGGCTCTTTATAATTCCGTATAGTCTCCCGGAACATCAATACACTTGTTCCAAAGTGATTTCAATTTACTTATTCCATCACTGAAGCGAGGATCTGGAAGGGCTGCAAAATACACTTTTGTGATCCTCATCAACTAATTGAAAACGCTTTCCATGCATACATTTTTCTAGATCTGGAACCAGATAGAAGTCGCAAGGGGCCAAATCTGGTGAACACGGTGGATGCTCGAACAATTCGAACTTTAATTCATGGATTTTAGCCATTGTCAAAATGCTCTTGCGACACGGTGCATTGCCCTGATGAAATAGATTTTTTTTACTGAGTCTTTTTTCACAAATTTCTCCTCCAGCCGGTCTAAAAGGTTCCAATATTCAGAATTTATTGTTTTACCAGTTCGCAAAAAATTCTCTAACAAAATTTCTTTCACATCTCAAAAAACCAATTTCTGGACACGTACTCGTTTTGTAGCCAAAGAACAAGGTACACACCACTCTTTAGCCTCTTATTTTGATTTATTAACATGGTGATAGACTTAAGTCTCATCCATAAAACGCTCTAAATGTTGCTAAGAAAGTCACATTTGAATGTGTTTTTTTTTTTCAATTGTTAGCAAATGCGGCGCCGATTGTGGGCACAGCTTTCTGAGACCCAATGCTTCAGTCCAAATATTGCTCACACTGCCCAAGGCTTCTATTAAATCTCTTTCACTCACTCGACGATTTTCCAATACAATGTCCTGTATTTTCTAAGATTTCTGGATACCTCCGAATGGTAATCACACACCAACCCATTCGGCTACGGAGGCCGATGTTCTGCATATTATAATAAAAAAACACTCGTGGGATAAAAATATATAATAAATACAGTAGAAACTCGATACTTTCACACCGCTATACTTCCGACTGCTCAGTACTAGCGACATTGGAAGATTTTTAACTAGATAATGGCAACATTTCTTCGTTTCTCTTTTCCTCTTTTTACGTTGCATTTTTGGGAATGAACCTCGGGGAAGTACCGTCAATGTGATTCTGGTAATGACATTTTTTGAATTGAATCAGCTGAATGAATTTAGTTCATTTATGACGAAATGACAGCTTGTCAGTTGCTTTATTTTACAAAAATAAAAACATAGCATTAATATATTCATCATGTCGACATCGACTTGACTTTAGCAAAATTAAAAAAAAAAAATGAATAATTGTAAAAGTTATCGCTTTTTGTGTAGAGCCCGTTTCTCCAGAAAAAAAATCCTTGGATGTTTGATGTGGATGATGAGTGTTTTATGTTTTTCAAAAGCAATATAAATTTATTGAAATCTACCAAGCTGTTTTTAAGTTACAGTGATCGCCAGTTCAAAAAGCACAGTTTTAAGAAAAACGCATTTAAAGTTTTGCGAACGAGTGCAAGAATCTAGTTTCTACTGTATTTATTTTGAAATGAGTGAAGAAATTCTAGCATCGTTACCATTTTGAATACCGCATATAAGGGCTCAAATTCCGAGCTTAAACTTGAGTTTGCTTATACGCAAAAATATCATATTCGGATTACATTTAGCTATGAATTGATTTAAATTATTACTTAAAAATAATTTGTGTATAAAGATGCCTACTCTTATAAAATACTCTATGTACGTATTTGTATGTGTGCATTTATCTATTTAGTTATTTATTGAATATGCATTTAGCACACACGTTCGTATGTTTACAACTAAAAAAATCGTATTTTGTGAAATCTCAACCGCTTTGATATCAAATAAACCACATCTATGACTCCTGCTAACTATCAGAGCATTAAATCTTCAAAAAAAAAAAAAACATTGTCACTACAACAACCACCCATTTACATAAAAACATAACAAGCACTTCAACACCGAAGCCATGAGGAAAAAATTGCCCTACCAAGAAAGACAAAAAACGGCTGAATTGCCCCTGTAATCGGCGAAAATGATTTCCTCAAAAACAAAGAAATACATAAAAGTATGCAGCTGCACACATTTCGATTGAAAAGCGAAAGAAAATGGACACCAAAACCACCCAGCAAAGCAGCGGGAGCGCCGTCAAATATGCAATAAGAAAAAATTCAATCGCTTAACTCACACACCCACATCCCCATATGGAGTGCACACACCGCACCACACACAAGCTCCATATTTGTCCATTCACTCACTAGCGCGCGCTTACTCACTCACACACCCACGCGTCACGCCAAAGGTGTTGTTGCATTGTCAGAAAAGGCGTCGTGCAGTGGTGAAGTTGCAGGCGTCCGTGTTGGTAGCTGCTCGCTTACTCTGTTTGCTGCGTTCCTGTTCATTGGCATGTCTGGCTTCAATATGGCGCATGACTGCTGTGCTGGCGAGCGATGTGTGAGTGAGCGAGCGAGTGAGTTAGTGGGTGCCGCTATATGTAAGCCAAACGAAATACTTTTCACACATACACACGAAAAGATTTGTTCACTGCAGGCATGCAACAAGACGTGTGGGCTACTCGGGCCGCATTGATTACGACGAAATATGGACGATGGCGACATATGGCCACCTCCAACTCAGTCGGCGCCAACTTCGAAATCGACATCTGCTCTTTGTGCCATTCATTTGTATGTATATACATATATTTGTACGTTTTGGTGTTGCGATGTCTGTATATAGGTATGTCGATTTGTTGTCGTGGTCCTTCTGTGGCGGCGGCGGCGATTGTTTTGCAACATCTTTTCTCTTTGCGCTTATTTTTAGAAAATTTCGCCGGCACGCGCCACTCGCGTAACTCGACAGAAAAAGAAACTGCAACGCTTCCAAGGACGAATTTTTTGGCAGTTTTTCTGTTGAGTCGCGTGCAGTGGCACGACGCCGTGTTCCTTCTTTTGTGCACTTTTGAGTTAGCTTTTTTGCAACACACATTTGCGCATACGAGTTTTTCGAATTTTTTTCCTACATTTGTAAACCGGTGTGCATGAATGTGTGCACTGCAATGTGAGTATGTGTGTGGCGCGTGGAAAGCGAGTACGTTGACGATATGAATGAAAATTTACCTCTCGACTTTTGTAATATTTTTTGAGTTGACTTATTCTGGAGTATATGAACGTGCATGCGGGTGTGTGCGTGTGCTGCAGACAGTTTTTTGTGCACTTGCCACAATTTGTTTACATGCAGTTTTTTCAACTTCTTTGTCTTTGCAACTCGCAAAAGAAAAAGGAAGCGCAACAAAAAACTTACTCGCGCCACACACACACACCCACATACACATTCACACATGCTCAGGACAACCTTGCTATGTTATGGCTGGAAAGTGTGTCAAATATGTTGATCACTTCCTTTTATCACCTCAATCAGTTCATTGTTGAACGTTGAAAGAAAAAGAAGAACTCGTTTGGGGAGTCGAAGTGCTCGTATTATCGGATATGTCCACATACATTTGTATGCATGTGTATGTGTGTGTGTGTCATTATGCTATACCAGACATTTCTTGAGTACGAGTTATATTTTTTTCTCGATTCCCTTTCTTAATCCTGTCATTCCACTTACCTTCTTCTGCTTAATTCTTGCGCATTGTGGAAACTGTATTACGGCCTTTTTTGTTTCTTTCGAAATTAATGAAATCAACCACTAGCCAATGTAAATGATAAGTTTTAGTTCAACAAGTTTTAAAAATTAACTCAATAAAAAGAAGAAATATCTCAAAAATAATGAAACTATCAAAAAAATCTGCCTAAAGTACTTTGTCTGTATCTATGAAATGAAATTTTATACAGAGTAGTCTATCTTTTTTATTTATTTGTTTAAAATAGCATCTGTGATATGCCAGAAATTTACAATTAAGTCGCTGTTCACTTGAGCAAAAAATTTGAGGAAAGTAGGTGATGTCAATTGGCCGCGTAAATGCTGCGATTTGTCTCCATTAGCATAAAATTTTCGTGGAGCGCCGTTAATTATGTTGTAAATATTACGCCACGCCAACTATCCAGAGACCGTTGAAGATTAGACACATGAAATCGCACTTGTTATTGGTGAGATAAGTGCTGGGACTTGAGAAAAGGCGAGGCAGCGAGGAAGTCAATTTAATGAAATTTTGTTCTAATTGTTCTCATCATCATCATCATTAGCTTCACAGTCTTTGGCAGACCATAGCTTCCGTAGCTACATTCCTCCATTTAACTCGATCATTAGTCAGCTCCTTCCCATTCACAACGCTCTTTGTCCATAGATCATTTACGATTGAATCCAGCCACCTTTTCCGCGGTATTCCTCTGCTACTTTTTCCCACCGGAGCTCTCTAGTATCTCTAGTTTTTGGCATTCTGCTAATATGACCCAGCAATTTGCTGACTCTTTACAAATCTTACTGCATTTTCTCTTTCCATAAGCATATCGAGCTCTTCGTTATATCTTACTCGATATGCGCCATCTGCTATAAAGAGTGGAGGATATTTTTTCTGAGTATTTTCCTTTCGAAGTTAATATTTGTGTTAAGTCTGATGCTTTATGGGTAACCGTACGTAAGGATTGGTCTGATTAGCGACTTATACACGCAAAATCTCTGCACTCTGGTTAACAGTCGCGATTTAAGGAGTTCCATGTGTAGGTAAAATGCTTTTTTCGCAGAGTATATTCGATCACTTATGGCCACAGATGTATCGGCATTGCTGTTAATGGTTACGCCTAGGTATTTGAATTGATCCACCTTCTCGATGTATTCGTTCGCGATATTTAAGGAGTTCCTCGGCATCGGATTCTTTGTAAGGAGACTTTTTCTTTTCTGTTTGTGCAGAGCCCTGCACTTAGTGTTTGGTTTTCTAATTTTTTTATGACCTCTTAAGTTCAGATTCACTCTGTGCCATAAGGGCAATTTCGTCAGCGTACGCTGGTAACTGAGACTTGTTGTTGAAAATTGATTCTCCATAGTCAAGTTTGTCTATTACATCATGAAGTAGGAAGTTGAAAACTGTCGATGGTAAGGAGTCTCCTTGTTTGACTTCAGAAGATATTCTGAACTTCCTGAATGCTTCGCTTGGACTATTTCATAACAATCAAATTTATGATTTTGTTTGGGATTTCATGCAAATTTCTTTCATTAGATGTCTGTATAAACCATCGAAGGCTTCTTTAAAAATAAAAAATATACAGTGCAGCTTTAGTTCAAACTAATTATGTTTTTCTAAATCCGCATTGGTAGACGCCAATGAGATCTCTTTGGAGTATCTAATTTGTTTACTCTTTCAAAAAATAAAAGATTATTAAGAAAAATATTCAGCCATATTTTATTTATAAGCGACTTTTGTTAGTTAAATTCCAAACACTCGTTTAAGCGGTTATCGCGCCGATAAAGAAGAGAAAATGAAATAAAAAATTATTACTTTTTTCTTCGAAAATGGGGAAAAATATGTTCTGTGCCTGTGTCCTATGGCGTTATTGCATGAAAATATGGCCGTAGTAGCTTGCCTTACCCTGTCCTCTACATGTTCCAATTTAGTTTCTTGTCCAGGATTACACCAAAATGCTTGGCGCTATCTCTTACTTCTAGCCTAAGTAATTTTCAAAAGGCTACAGACTTTTCGTGGCAGAAATACACTCGCAGTTTTGCCATTGCCTGCCGAGGGGCGATCGCTATTAGAAAAAACTTTTTCTTCATTTTGGTCTTTCACCGAGATTCGAACCTACGTTATCTCTGAATTCCGAATGGTAGTTACGCACCAACCCATTCGGCTACGGCCGCCGGTTGTATTTGCTTTATTATATATATTAAATAAAGGGAATCAAGTTATTCAAGCACAATTTGATTCCCCGCAGATTCCTTTAAAATACTCAGAAAAATTCATGAAATTGGATTGAACTATCTGAGAAGCATCAAATAACTGCATTTTGACTGAACTTTTGTGTTATCTCTTAAAGTTTTTACGGTGGTTATTCATGGCGGTCAAAAATTGAAATTGGCTGAAAGACAAAGAAAGCCTGGAAAAGATTCTTGAAAGCAAGTATACAAGGTGTTTTCAAGAGCTGTTTAGAACAGATAAGTTCAGCGAAAGTCGTGAATTCTGGCACCACAAGAAAGCCTCGGTTTGAAGTTTGATGATATCCTCTTGAGTCTTGATCGTTGAAAAAATCTAAGCATAAAGCAAAAATTTAGCAAATGAGAAACAACTTTTGATGTCATTAATAAATAACACAAATAAAAGCGGTCCCAAGATAGTTCCTTGCGGAACACCAAAGGTGGCAAGAATTGTTACAACACAATGTCTATTGCTCAAATAAGAGTTTATCCATTGCAGAAATGTAGAATGAAATGGCTTTCAGCTGGCTTCAAGCTAATTTTTTAACAAAGATTCTATGAGAAACTTTCGAAAAGTCAATGTAAATACAGTGCCAGTGACCTGAGAGCCAGCCGAGAAGGATCAATGCAGTATTCACTAAAAACAACCAGATTAGATACTGCAGATCTGTTAGCAATAAACCCAAGCTGATTTGGGCAAATTAAAGATTTAACTGCAAAGCTCAGCTTTGCATTGACTGCGTGCTCAAAAATTTTGGAAATAGTTGACAGCTTTGAAATAAACCTATAATTTCTAACGTCATTTTTATTGCCACTCTTAAAGAAGGGCGTGATAAAAGAGAGCTTCCATGCGTCAATGAAACACCGCGACGATAAAGACTTGTTGAAAATAATTTTCATGGGATGGGCCAAGGCCGAACCATTTTTTATCAAAACTGCTGAGGATTCTACAGCATCAGTTTGAGAGGATGATTTCAATTTAATTAAAGCGCTACTAATATCCTCGGGAGAGGCAAAGACCTCCAAAGTTCAGGGCATAAACTAAGTCAGAAGAAAAGTCGAACTAAAGATTAAGTTCTTCGCCAACAAAATTAGATTTAAAAAACTTATGAAATAAGTTTGCCGCTTCACTTGGGCTTTGCACTTGACTATTATCGAAAAACATACCAGTGGAAACACTGGCCCTACTCCTTCTAGATTATATGTATTTCCAGAAGATTTTGGGATTTGCTTTAATGTTTAACCCCATGTTGTTAATATAGCTATTGTAGAGAGATTTATTTAAATCATTGAAATCCTTTAACGTTTGCTTATAGGTATTTAAGAAATACAAATGATTCTTCGTAGATTTAAACTTATTGAAATAATTATTTTTAAGATTTTTAAGCTTTTTCAAAGTCTTAGAATACCAGAGTAATTTATAAGGCCTTTTCTTTCTGAGCGGAATGTTATCTAAGCAGAGTTTAGACAAAATGGACTTAAAGGCAGAAAAACTACTATATGTGTCAAGTTCAGCAAATAAATTATCCCAATTAATGTCCAGTAATAAGTCAATGAAATTGGCAAAACCGCATAATGAATAATTGAATGATAATCTGGCATCAGACGGAATAGTAGCAAAACAGTAAAAGTCGGCAACTAAGAGTAAATGATGCTTATCTTTAGGAGTCTCAACAACGACAAATTGGACGAGCGTGTGAATATATATGAAATGCGAGTGCAGAATGCTGCTGCCGAGTTTCCGATCGCGTGCCAGCCGAAGCTATTCTCACAATTTTGCTTCGGAATTTTTGGAAAAAAAAGTGAGTGAAATGAATACGGTGATTGATGAGCTCCTCAGATATAGCGCCTAAGCCAAGAGCTTTTTTCTACGAAGCTCTAGGGGATAATATTTCGTGGTCGTCATTTGCTCAAACCATTTGCGGGTTACGCTAAAATCATGAGTAAGGTCCAAATAACAGCTATTTTATGCATATCTGGTGTTTTAAGGGCTATTCCAACCAAAGCGCTGGAAATGCTAATCAATTTGCCTGCACTAATTCTGGTAGGGAACACCTGGGCGCTTAAACTTAAAAATACGGCGCTATGGAAGACCACGCCTCTATTTCGCATACTATGAATAATCACAAACATTCTGGACTCATCTCCGACAAACTATTCAACACGAGCATTCCATCAAGAATATAGTGGTGTTTCCAAGGCCATGGAAAATGTGGGAATTTAATTTTTATGCAGATGGATCGAAGCTGCACGATAGGGTTGACTATGGAGTAATTTGAACTATCTGTTCGACTACCAGACTAACGCAGCGTCTATCAGGCAGAAGTTCTAGCTATAAAAGAAGAGGCTACATATCTAAATACGCATGCCGTAACAAAAACTACAATAAATATATTCTAGGATAGCCAGACTGCCATTACATGAATGAATTAGGCTACACTTGGATCAAAGGTTTTACAGGAATGCCGGGCAACCCTACATGATATTCGGGCAGCCTTATTTGGGTTCCGAGGCACAGAGATATAGAGGGAAATTGTAAAGCCGATGAGATATCCAGGAAAGGTACTACTCTTCAACTGCACAGTGATAGAAGTACCATTGGGTTACCTATGGCCACCAGCAAACAAATAATCAAAACCAGATCGGTCTTTGGCTATTGGCAGGCATTCCTTCATGCTAAGAGTTTTCTTCCTTGAATATTTAATAAGTAGAATTTGTAGAGATAAGGATGAGGACGAAATAGTTGAGTACTTCCTTTTCAATTGTCCAGCTTTAGTCAAAATCAGAGCAGCTTTTTTAGATATTTTTTTAATTATCTTACGGTACTGCCTGGCGTGGATCAATCCTGGGCTTCTTAAGAGCCACAAACTGGTTTCATGAAGATAAATAAATGAGATTCCTGTATCACACAGTGGTGTAACAACGAACATGTAAGGTCTAAGTGAGTTGGCCGTACAGACCGATTACCACCATCACCTTTGATCTTAGTATAGCCACATTCGAGCTAGTATTTAGATACGTAGAAACTTCTTTTATAGCTAGAGCTCCTGTCTGGTAATCGAACGGATAGTTCCAGTCCTAATTCCTTCGAAAATGCTAATGCTCCGCAGCCAACCTTATCGCCTAGCTTTGAACCATCCGGATACAAATCTAAGTTCGCCCTTCTCCATGACCTTTGTATTTGCCACTCTCTTCTTGACGCTATGCTCGTCTGTCGACGGTGAGTCTAGGTATAGAGTAGCTTATTTAGTTTTGTGAGAGATAGTTTCCATAAATAGAGTTAGAAGTCTCATCCAACATGAGTCAAAATAGAAAAATGCAGTGCCCCGTTTTGAAGATATTTCACATCCTGGTAGGCTGGAGATGTGCTCATACTATATTCCTCTACAATTTCAATTTTTATACTATTTCAATTTTGTGAGCAGGTTGAGAATCCAAACCACTGCAGACTTGCTTTCGTCTGCTACCTGATTGTTGTAACTCTTTCCAAACTGATTCAAACAAGTTGATCTTCTCTTCAAACAAATTTTGTACCAGCAGAACTAATCTGAGACAATGAAAAAAATGTACTTCGATTAGCTTCCTGGTTCACTACTTCCTGATATCATTCGTACCTGCGCCATCGATGACGCCACCGATAAACTCCGAATTGGTATGCATGTGCCCCGCTCTATTGAGTTGCACGCGTCTGCACGTTTGTCATAGTGTAGCACCAGCCGACAGCAGACAACAAAAGAAATGATGCAAAGCGAAAAACATCAGCAGGCAACTGACGATTCTCTCTCGCCTCGTCTGACTCATTCCCGCAACTTTGCCAAATTGAGCAGGTTACTTTACGCCCTGCATGCACCGGCAGCAGCACAAGGCGCAGTGGCAGCAACAAAAAATCCAACCAACTCCCACTTGCCACCGGTGCTGTCGAGAATCTGCTGTTGCAAGTTTGGTTGTTGAATCGTTTTTTATTTCTGCTTGCAACTGTATTATGGCGGAGTGTCTGGGGTGGTCCACAAGCATATACACAAACACACAACCAACCACCTCATAAATGAGCACAAAGAGTTAACGCTGCCGAGCTGCTGCCACTTCCGGAAAAATGTGTGAAAATTGTGCCAAAGAGTGTTGTGGCAGTGCCTCCGTGCAAGTGGTCATAAATAAGTTTATATATATGACTGTGTGTATGACTTGCTGCCTGTGTGTGTGTGTGTGAGAGCTGGGGTCAGTGCTGCATGGCCCCGACGCATCGTCGATGAGGCTGGGTGGTTTGAGAAGTTTTCCTTTTTCGCGATGCTTTATGTGACATGGCAATGCTCTTATTGCTGCACGCCAGAGCAGCGCGTAGTTGTTGTTTTGCATTCTACGACTGCTGTTGCTGATGGCGTCTTCTTTTTCTTTGCTGCAACCGGCGTTTTTCATTTGAGTCTGTGCATGTGCGGCTTGCGACTGCCGTGATGTGATGTGACGTTGAACACATGCTCCTGCCTGGTCAAAGCGTGCATATGTGGCCTGCCACATGGGAGGCAAATGGATGCCGTTTCTTTTTGGCCACCTTGTTTTGCTTTGTAACTTTTGTTGTTGGTCGTTGGATAAGCTGTTGGCCCAGTTTGAATGTTGTGCCGGCAAGGCACACACACACACACATACAAAACGCGCGCGCTCTTATACACGTACTTCATTGAGTGCCACATGAGGTGTTAGTGAATCATCGGCGCGACACCAGCAACTAAGTGGGTGCTGCATGCCACAACTTTTTGTGCATTTATTTGTTGGCTGGCTGGTTAGTTGGTCGCGTTTTTGGTTGCTTACTTTGTGAATTGTCTTGGTTTTTGCTTTGTCGTCGCTGCCGCACATCAATGCCAGTAGCTTTTCCTTTTGCCACATGCGGTCTGAAGTTGCTGTGTACTTTTGCTCTTAACGGTTTTATTTATGGCTGTTGCACGGAGATTTTCGTCATGCTGATTTGATTATATAAATGTGGGGAGGTTCGCATCGAGAATTTTTTTTTGTTATGGTTGGAAAAAGAAGAAAAGATGAGAATTGCAAATCAACAGGTGCTGGCGCTGTTTTTTGCGAGTGGTTACGATGTCCGTAACTTGTTTGTATATATACATATGCGTGTGTGTGTGCATGCACTGGTGTGTTTGTGTGCAAATACTTCAAAGATTTTCTTTTTCTTATTTGCCGCTGCTGCTGACAGAATGCAGCCACTGGGTTTTCAAATTGAGTGCCACTTGGTAAAGTGGCCGCACTTTGTTTACCGTTTAGTGACGGAGGAGTGGTGGATTCATTTGGTCAAACGGTCGTTTATGGAGATTTGATTAATTGTAGATGTGCTCGTTTCGGGTGGAATGATGCGGGGTCCGTTTAATTTGTTTATGTCAACAAGTCACTTTCAAAGCATGGATGGGTGAAATAGCATTTGGAAGAGGATGAGCAAATAAATCTCAATTATTCAAGCGCAACCTAGGCGATGAAATATGCGCTGCCCCGGCACCTAAAATTTAATCCACCTCTGTTGAGTGGTTAATATTTAGCATCAAATTGGAATAATATCTTACGTTAATATAAACAATCAACATTAACAATGCTGGGGCGACGGTCCGCGTTGAACCTTAGACTCTCTCAATAACTTCGACCAAGGATCTCAATGCTTTGCAGACATCCTCCAGTTTTTCAGTCGAAAGACCTTTGAAATTTCGTTTGGGTCTATTCTCAGGGCATTTCCAGGCCACTTCAACCCACGCTGAAGCTTGATGTAGTTGGCGATTTGGAAGTCGTTTGGATCAGCTAACCATTTTCGCTGTAACTTAGGCGATAGTTGACATGACCTATCCGCACCAGTCTAAGTATGCGGCGTGGGATTTTCGCTTAAATATGTTAAGTGTTTCTTCATTCGCCTTACGCAGCTCCCAGGTCTCATAAGCATAAGTAGCACAAAAGCCTTGTATAGCGAAGGAAACATTCACATGGCAGGTACTACAGGCAAATGACTTAACTGGAAAATGGCGGTGAAGTCATTCCTCCATTTATTAGGTATAGGAATAAGGGGTCGCTACTGGTACTATTTTTGTGTTCGCTCTAGTAATATACTGGTGATTTCAAGGTTTATATGTGAGGTCTCGATCGCAGTAGTTGACATTCGTTTGAACGTAAAGATCCTTTTTTATCTGACGTCAAACATGTCTATGATCGTCCCGAAAAATAGCATTTGCGGGAATTCATGCTTCATTATTACCTTTTAAAGAAGAGTGCATCTGAAACGTGTCATATATTGATCAATATTTACGGTAATCACGCTGCTTCAAATACAACTTGTAAAGAGTGGTTTTGAAGCTTCCAAAGTGGCAATTTCGACGTGAGTGTTAAAGATCGCGAAGGGGCACCGAAAAAATTCAAAGATACTCAACTACAACAATTATTGGATGAAGACCCATGTCGAACCATTGGTGATATGTCTAAAGAGTTCGATGTTGACAGATCAACCGTCGATAAACGTTTACACGCGAAGTAAATGGTCCAGACAGCAGGTAACTGGGTGCCACATCCATCGAAGGATGAGGGATATCGAGAAATTTGGTGACGTGTGAGATGGTTCTTGAACGGCAGAAAAGAAAACGTTTTCTGCATCGCATCACCACTGGCGATGCAAAATTGATCTATTATGATAACCCTAAGCGTCGAAAATTTTGGAGCCTGCCAGGTGAACCAGATCCATCGACAGGGGGAACAAATAATCATGCTTCAAAGGTTATGTTGTACGTCTGGTGGAATCAGAAGGGTGTCATTTAATATGAACTCCTTAAACCATCTGAAACCATCAGTGGTGATCGTTACCGACTGCAACTAATGCGTTTCAATCGAGCTCTCAAAGAAAAGCGACCGGAATGGGACGGTAGACAAGGCCAGGTCGTTGCTAAATCTGTCCAGAAATATTGAAACGGACTGAACTGGGAAATCTTGACCGACGCGTCGTATTCCCCAGACATGGCACTCTAGGATTACCATCTGTTTCGATCAATGCAGTCAGCCCTTATTGGAGAGCGGTTCACTTCTTACGACAGCATCGCAAATTGGCTCAATGAATGAATCAAGTCAAAAGAACTCGAATATTTCATCAGAGGAATCCGTATGCTGCCTGAAAGATGGAGTAAAGTTGTAGCTTTCAATGACACATACTTCCCATAATATCATGTATTATTTAGTTTTTTAAATAATTCGTAACTTTGGCTAAGAAAGGATGTAAACTTATTCCCATACACAATATTTATTGTTTAAATATGTGCACTTGCCTGCACGTAAAGCACGGTGCTCTCACTTTTCTAAACTTACCTAGTTTCTATAAAAAAAAAAAAAATTCCTCAACCCCAACAACCTTATCTTTCCAATCCAAGAGGAAGCGGGCAATCGCGGTAATAGCGCAGACACACCAACCGGTCCGCAGTCCTCAACCATCTATGTGATCCTTCTGCCAGAAAAATTTGACACACAGATGGCGCTGGAAGCAGTGTAGTAAGAAGGCGTTGTTCCTAAGCAGCGACAGGTGGGCATTCCCACTACTTAGGACGGGTAGCGGCAGGCTAATCACCTACCCTGTCAGAAAGCAAATAGATTAATGAGATCAACGCAAGACTGAGTCTTGTCGAAGCCCTATGCTTCCGAGTGGAGTAAACGCAACGGGGCAAATCTTCGGAGCTTCTTGCGCGTAATTAAAAATGTTTGGGGACTGGGGAATATAGAAGCCTTCGTATTCCTAAACTTTGGTCACTTCTTGCCGATCGCTTGTTTCACTCTGATGATTTGTTGACTGTAAAAGTAGGAACTAAATACTTGGCCCAGTGCGAATAACTTATAGTGGGTAGTTACTTCCAATCCACTACAAACACGCAGTGAATCTATCTTGGCTGTTAATTCAAGCTTGGCGATCATCTGGACCGAATCACTGCAGCTTGAACACGAATTTTTTGGGGCACTTTGTCACGTTTCAACAAAAGAACGCAAATGTCAATTCGGCTCAAAAGGTAATTTGTTGTCCATTCGTGTGGCACAAATGCATTGAGCATCTTTTTAAGACCAGCCATTTCCAACGATTATCTTACTAACTTCACTGAAGAGTCTTCAGTTTCTGGGTAATGAAATGAGTTCTCTGATAATGGTCAGACACCATGATTTCAAGTTTTGGTCGGAATTTTCTACGCTTGGTCTGCCAGAGTATACCAGAGGAAGGAAGGGAGCCACCGTTTTACTATTGCATTCGATATACAGTATATACAAAGTAAAAAATATGTGAAAATAATTCAGAATTAAGAATCAATTTACTTTTCCTTGATATGGCCACGTTTTGCCTTGCCTATGGTCGTCTAGAAACGAAGCGAAAGCTGCCGGAATGTGACTTGCGAATGTTTTGACACACTCACGGTTAAAGGCTTTTTTCAGCGCCTTGAGACTGGTAAATCTTTTAGTTCGGACCTTGCTCTCCAAAATGGCTCAAAGAGAATAATCCATCGGATTCGCGACTGGTGTGGACGTTATGTAGTCGGAACGTTGTTTTTTAACCATTCTTGGTTCACTCGAGCTTTGTGAGAAGGTGCCGAGTCCTGTTGAAACATGCATGGTCTGCCACCGACATATTTGTCAGCCTATGGCTTAAAAAACAATCTCCCGAATACTTTCTCGATAACATTTCACATTTACCTTGACGCCAGGCTAGATGAAAACGATTGGAGAGCGCCCATCTGCGGTAACAGCGGAAAAAGGACCAGGCGGGTGCTGCCTCCTGGTGGCCAATCGATGACTCAAATACTCGTATGAACGGTCGGGCAAATAAACCCTTCGTTTTGGGAGCTTACGAATTGCTCAATTCGATAATTTACCGCTTTCGACCAAGCGAAGCAACTCCTTCGCTCTCTCAAGTCTGACTTGTTGCTGCTTTGGTGTGAGATCATGCGCCTTTTGGATCTTGTAAGGCTTGACTTGGAGATCATTTTTCAGTATGCGGCGGATGCTAGAGTCAGATATTTTTAGTTCTTTCGCCGTTTGATTGGTACTTCGTCGGGGATTTCGCTCAAGTCGCTCCTTCCCTTTTTGAACCATTTCGCGTGACGTCGCAGTCTTTTGATGACCCCCTCCATGACGTTTCGCGATGCTACCAGTATCCTTGTAACGAGTAATGGTACGATAAATAAAAACTTTATTTACTTTAAAGTGCTCAAACTCACAAACAATCGTTCGTTTTGATTTTCCAGCGAAATATAATGCAATCACTCTATTACGTTTGAAATCCATTACTGATTTCCTTTTTTCGCGTTTACTCTCGGCAAAATGCTTCCGTGCGCTTGTAAACAATACTCTGGACTGGCATTTAGCCCACTAACAGGCAGCTGATGCCCGTGCATCATTGATTGACAAGTTTTGAATTTTTATTTATTTTTTAATTTAAATTATTTTTTTATAATACCATATAACGCAAAGTTTCGACTCTGTACAAAATTTATAGAAATTCGCCGAATTTTCATCAAAATTTCAAACTGTTTAGCAGTGTTTCTGGAAGTGCAAGTCTCAAGTGGCTCAATAATTACGTTGAATTTTGACAATTTTTTTTTTGCTCAAATGCTCAAAAGTTTTTATGTAATTTTTTGGAGCACCTTTGAGCTTAAGAGTTTGTGTGGGCTCGGTAGATGGCGTTGAGGTCGAAATATCCAAAAAATGAAAACATTATTTTAAGCCTGAGAAAAAGCTATTATGGATCAAATTAGTTTCGATAGATGGTACCCATATCAATATAATTTAAAACAGGATATTGCTCGAAATTCGCCTATAGTTCTTCGAAAACAACGGCAATAATATTGATTGTCATAACAAAATAAAGCAAAAAACTTAGATAAAAATGATTTAATTTTTTGTTACATTATTTGCAATTATTTATAAACGAAAAATTATATTGGACAGATGCCCACCGCGACCTCCGTTGTAGATGTCGATTCATTCATCAACATTTTCCATCCTGGCAGAATTTGAGTGGTAATGCTGTAATTGATTCAATTGGCTCCTTATAGATTCTATCTATAGCATACGAGTATTTCCACAAAAAATAACCCATTAAAGTTAAATTGCCGAATATGGTTAGCAATGAATTAATTTTTTCGGTAGCAGTGTTACGTGTGGCATCACTTGCTGAAACCACAAGCCAGTGATATCCATATCAATGACAGACCAAACATCTCTCTATAGCGTATAGGTAGTACCGTTATTTCCAACCGAATTTTCAAAAAAAAGAAAGTCAAGTCACGCCTCGAGATCACATACTGCACTGAACAATGAGTTATTGAGCATATAAAGGATTTCAGAAGCCCAAATGCGGGTTTATTTGGCTTGATGGAGTATCCGAACCCTCCAACTTGTAAGGTTTCAAAGCCAAATCCTTACGAAAAATTCGCCATGTGGACGTTGTGGATCGGTCCTGTTGTTGCGAGTGTTGACGATAAGCCTGGTAAATAAAGAAATTTATCGAGCCCTGTCTATGTTGGTGGTTGCTACATCAACAAGTACGGAAGGTGAGGTAGTGCTGGCTGATCTGTAAAAATATTTCACTTAGACCTCTATGTTCCATTGTGTTACCAGTGCTACGTATTTGGAGTCGAAGATACTATTTTATGTAATTCTTAATGCACGACTTCGCGAGTTTCAACAAGCCGTTCAGCCTTTTGTCAGCAATAGCCTTCAAGGATAAAAAATATGTTCATCCTAGGTGCATCTGTTAAGCTTTACAAAGAGCAGGACAGTGGCAAAGTAGGTGTTCCAAAGTACCCCTAGTATTAGCTTCGTTCGCATCGCTCTGGAATAATCCGATTTTGGCTGCGTGATGTGGGGCAGCGAGGCAATAGAAAACCTCCGAATGTATTTCTGCTATGAAAAAGCTCCTCATAAAAACTATTTGCCTTTCGGAGTCGTCTTAAAACTGCAGGTTTCTCAAGTTGTGTAGCTGTGCAGAATCAACATTATTTATTTTTTTAATATAGCATAAAAAACCAAGTCTCTTCTTTTTACCGGAAGTGTTAATAATATTTGACCTAACACGTTGTTCAGATTGCCGGCTGAGTTCATGAGGTTGAGGTTTTGTTGTAAATTGGCATATCGGTTTTATTGTTCGCGCTGCGTGTGATATGAGAGCAATTTGTTTACAATAGCGATCCGGAAAACTGATATTGTCGTAAAATGACTGACTGGAAGAGCGTAAGCATACTCGTACATGTGAAATAAGCGGGTGAAATGTCGCTGCCGATTCCCCAATAGCATAGCAGCCAAAGCTACTCTCAAAATTTTTCCTCGGCTGGCTAAATCTTGTAGCCTTTCATTCTAGGATCTATATCACATATTGAGCTTATTTCTTTGCTCGCCCGAGGTTGCCCGCGGGTGCCCGAAACTACCCATTTTGTGTTTCTTCTGTCGATTTTCAGGCTGTTGAGTGCACCTTTGAGAAAGTTATTTATGTATGCCACTAGCCTTTAATTCATGGTTACTTGAAGAGTTTTTCATTATTAAATCGTATCGGAAGAGGTTAAATCTACTGTTTCGCCTAGGCGAAAAGTGCCGGCTAAAACTACACCAACAGGTGTGCAGAACCCAAGGGCTCCCAGTACACTTTTCTAATCTGACAAATTCTTTTAACAAAAAAATCAGCGGTACTGCGGTTTTGCCAAGGGCTTTAGACACTGGCACAGATTCGCGTTTTATGTTTACTGCTTCCAAAGACGCAGGCTATACTTATATATACATACATATGTATGTGTATTATCTGCATGTGTTGAGATAAGATTGAAATTAATAATTTATTCCTTGCAGTCTATATTTATAGAACCATCATTTTTTATTGGCGCACAAAAAGCGCCCTTTGTTCGCAAGTTTAAAGAGGCTACGTGTTACGTGAAACCTTATTGTTTTTGCTATCCTATTTCATGTATCTGCATATTTGATTACCAAAAGCTGAACGATAGTTTTCCAGTTATTTGCATTTCCGCCATTTCCTTATTCCACTCTCGGCATTCAAGCTGCGCGCTAAATTTATTTTTTATTGTCTTATTCTAATGCCATTCCTGCATATGTGCGGATATGCAGGCATCTTCCTTGAGCGATGTAAGCAAATCTCTAAGCGTCTATGAATTATTTATGCCTGCCCAGCAGTGCACAGCCAAATGTGTGCGTTGCGCGTGCACGGCTCCAATGAAAATTCCCTTATACACCATTGGATTCGCATTTGCAATTTCCACTAACATAGCCCGAATGGCCTACGCACATACGCACATAGATTTGAATGTTCGCTGGCAGCCCCATTTTGCTGACAACACCACATAACACATAATACACATCCTGGCAAATCCTTTTTATGTGCGCATTATGTAGTTCCCCGTAAAACGCAAGTTGGCAAATTTCACCATTCACTCACTTAGTTAGTTGGCTCGGCTGTCTATCAGCCTATCTGACACTCGACTCAATTCAGCAGTCAGCTCGCCTGCACATTAAGGTAATATCGCACCACATTTCGCGTATCTGCGCCGGCATAGCTGGCAGCCTTGTGCTGTGGAGCCGTAGTGCCGCGCCAGCTATTCCACGCACCATAAGCAACTTCAATTACCTGTTATAACAACCGTTAGATGCGTTGTTAGATGAATTTCTATGGCCGAAACATGTGCGCGAACTATGCCACATGCCACATGCTACATGCCCCGGGATTGATCTGTCGAAGCAGATATCCTTGAACGGCGAGGTCATACGGCGCTACCAAGCCTTGACTTACGTTTACGAGCGTTGTCAGAATATGTGTGTGCGTGTGTGGCTGTGTGCGCGCCAAAATCATCATCTAAATATTTTAAAGGATGTACGAGTACTTGGCAAATGCCGATACTAGGCTGCTCGCTGCCGACTGCTGCTGCCGCTTTCGCGCGGCATGTGTGTTGCTTTGGCACGCATTTGTTATAAACATAAATGAGCTTAGAAATGAACCCCGCGGGATAAAAGCACTCGCACTAGTTTATCCTTGCACGCGGCACAGCTGCGCTATGGCCACGAAGCGATGTGCGCGGAGTGTGAAAGCCGAAAACTTTCAACGCACTTGCCACATTTGGCACATTCCGCACTCATAGAGTGCTAGCAAGCACGTTTGTGTGTGTGTTGTAGGTGAAAAATGGCGCTGGTAGCAAGCACTTGCGGGCCCGGGACGGCAGGCGGCGGGCGGCAGGTCCTTTAATGCACATGTATCGAGCACATTATACAAATGATATGACATCAGATAAGCATAAGTGCAAATTGGCTTACAAACCGGGATTTGTTCGCTCGTTTCTCTCATCCATTGTTATGGCCCTGTGCGCGTATGTAGATGCCGCATTTGCACGCATACACTAGCAGGCGTCGTTATTCAACTTTTAAACAATTTTGCGTGGTTGCGAAAGAGTAGTGCAATTCTAGATAGCTGAGTAAGGCTCCGTGTGCATGTAGGTGTGTGTGTGCTTGCTAGTGCCATTTGCTTGTGGCGGCTACACATTTTGTATTTTACTCGCACTTCTCAATGGCCTCTTGGCTATGGTATTTGATGTAAGCCGTAATCTAATATCAGCTTAAATAAACAAATACAAAACGAAGAAAAATGGCAGCATAGACTCGCTAGGAATGAGTACATTTATTTATATGAATGTGAACACGTCTTCATGTGAGTGGGTGCGTGTGTGCGTAGAGCCTGTTGAATATTCGATGAGATGTCGCAAACATGTATTTGATAGTGTGCGTGTGTGTGTGTGTGTGTTGGCTTACTTGCAGATATGTGGATAGATAGTAGAGCTCCTTAATGAAACGATATTTTAATATTGAGACTCTCTATATGTATATTACCTACACCTATGCATGCATGTGTGACGAGGTGTCCTGACACGCGTTTTTTAGTTATACTTTACATATTACGGTATTTAACCTATACAATTTTTTACTAAATATTTCTGGATATGTTGCTATTGCGTGCGTTTTAACTTTATTAAAATTAACATTTTTTTATCCCGCCATAAGGACTCTATTGACTCTCGTAACACCACCCCGTTTAAAACAATCCAAAAGTCGGGAATTTTCTGCTATTAACAGTCGACGGTTGGCAACGCCTGCAGTTTTGCAATGCGTCGTTATATTTAGAAAAGTGTTCTTTTTTGTGGATTTTTCAATTACATGAAATGTGCTTTTTTTAGCACAAAACTGTTTTTTATATGCTAATCGTCTGATTCACAATAAACAGGCGATTTTTATGAATTTGTTAAGAAAAAATTATTGCATCAAATATTTTGAAATTTACTCCTTGCACAGAAACGTTTTTATATCAAAACTGTCCAATTTTGATGAGTTTTGTACCATCCTCCGAGTCACTTGAAAATAAGATTTTCCACCGACAAATTTATACTGATTGCAGCCTTTGAGGACTCTTAAATAAAAATAGAAAGAATGCCCGTTAGAATAGCATAAATTCCTTTTAAAGAGTATTTCAGAAGACGCGCCGAGATGTTGTTTTAAAATAAAACATGTAAAAATTAGGATTCTTTAAGGTTTCACAATTTAACTCAAATACAGCTCTCAGGAATTATATGTGAAAAATTTAAATGGCCACCATGACCACGTCGACAAGTAAAATCCATCAAGCAGTCGATTCACGAATGCCTAATTGTCGAGAAGTTCGAGATATCGATGTTGAAGGTTGTTCAGCAAGATTTTGTCCTACAGCAGCAATATTCTCAACAATTTCCAGGTTTTTGTCTGCCACTAATTTTTTCATCTTCGACAGAATCAGTTTCTTGTAGTTTTTTCACCAACCTTTGAATTGTGGACTCATTCAGATGAATATTTTCACCAAAAAATCACGGATTTTGCGTTATGTTGTTCCTAAACATCGAACATTCTCATAATCATTATCATCATTCTAGCTAAACAGCCTCGTCGGGGTCTTGTCTTGCTGTAACATTTATTTCCAGCTCGATTTATCGCTCGCTTGCGCTCTCCAACAACGTATACAAAATAGCTCAACATCCCGTACTGTGCCATCCAACCATCGGAGTATTGGTCTTCCTTTACCTCTGTTTCTTCTGCACGTACCCAGTAGGGCTTTCTTCGGTGGCTATGCTTCGGCTGCCCTTCGTATATGGCTGAGCTTTATTGTTGTGACAATATCCGGCCGGGTCAGTCTTTGAAGCTCGTGATTCAATCGTGTTCTCCAAATGTCATTTTCTCAAACAGCACCAGATATTTTTCGTATTTTAATTAATAAAAATTCCCAAGTTCCACTAGCGTATACATAAATAAGTACAAGTACAATAAGAGTTATTGAATTCTTAATTTCGCTGGTCTCCCAAGAATGCGACGTTTTAGGTGTCTTTGTAACGAAAATAGCATCGGTTCGTTCTTTGTTTGGCCTAGAGACGGTCAAGAAATAAATCGCAAGCTGCTCGCTGCGGACAATGGCTTTTTTCAGCGCCTCGAGACTGCTGAATCTTTTAGTTTGGCTCTCCAAATTGGCCCAAAGAGAATAGTCCATCGGATAAGCGTCTGGTAAATTTGAGAGCCATTGTGTGGACGTTATGAAATTCAAAACGTTCTTTTTAGCCATTCTTGGTTCACTCGAGCTTTGTGAGACATTGCCGAGTCCAGTTGAAACGTACATGTAAAAATATTCCTGCCAAGCTGTATATGAGAAGGTCACGTGTACTACTCTCGGTATATGATAACTAAGGGTTTTCCAATAACAGGTGTCACAGGTAAATAGATTGCGCTATCGAGAGATGATTAACGATTTTTTATGGCCGGAATTGGATGGTATTGATCCGGACAACTTTTATTGTCAACAAGCACAACAATCATCCGATCATTTATATTAAAAAAAATAGCATTTTTATTTAAATTTCAAAATAACACCTCTTATTTAAAAACCCTTTACTATTTTCTATAAATACATATATTTCTCTTGCTTTTGAGAAAATTTATATTATTTTCAAAATTATTAAAATTAAAACGGCGAAATATGCAAAATTAAATTTATCTCACACTGAATAATTGAAATAAAAATGATGCGCAAAAGAGAATATGAAATGGAATGTAGGCATATACTACATTTCACATATATTTGCTTGTAGCGATGAACTTTGTTAAAACATTGAATACATACGAATGGATTATTAGGAAAATCGTTACAAAATTTCGTCATCTATTTGTGGTATTTCATGCGATTACTCTAACCACTAATTTTTCACACATTCTGCATAGCATTATTTGCAGCAGCTCCTTTTTGCTGGTCTGCCACTACCATTTTGTAATTCATGGCGTTTTCTAAAAAGTGGGACCTGGTCATCTTCTTCAGAAAATATATCATTATTTTTATCACATAAATAAATCAATAACTTTCTATATTGTAAAAGTGAAATTGAACTGTTTTTTTTTTGTATTATACAAACGATGTATTTACAACAGCCGTATTCAGTAAAAGTTAAAAGCCAATTTTCAGTACCATTTTAAAGCTTTCTTTGTGGAGAATATACAAATTCATTTGGTCAGATTTGTTGTCATTGTAGTCTACAATTACAGCCGGTTTTATGCTATCCCGTCCTTTTATTCTTAAATTCTCTGTATCTATCGAATACTTTGTAGATAACGCCAAATTATCTCACTTGCCTCTCCATTTCAACAAAAAAGTACCGGTTTTGTGTTCTTTTCCAAAAATAAATGCTGGCTTATGTTTTTTGCCAGACCTCGGCGATTTGAGCGAATTGTTCTCACTAATTATCAACGTAACAGTAAACTTAGCAATGGATGAATTTGAAAAAGATATGTACAGCCGTTCTTAGAACATAATTGGAAAGATTTGGAACCATATTTATGCCTTTTTTGTTTCACATATTGCTTCATTCTTCAATGAAAACATTTCCTGGAAAATCATAATATTTCTTAAATTTTTTATTTAGTGCATCAGTGATTATTTTTACTTTACTAAGGCATTTACCTTTATTTTCATTGCTGTTAGTAAATGAACCATTTTTATCAGTATGTAATTTGAAACAATTTCGAGGCTTTAAATTGCTGGAAAGTTTCACTGCAAATAAGAAGTCTTTCGAATAATATAAACTAATTTTGAGCAATTTCCACATTCCCATCCAAATAGTTTCTTAATTTCATGTTTTGAAATTGGAATCCAATGGCTTAGGACATCTTGGGATATGGTGGCAGATGTACCGCTAGACCTCCGCTTCTGCTCCGCTTTAAAGCTCAAAGGGAGCTCACAATGGAGGACTGTCACACATGGACATTCAACCATCTTAGATTCCTACACGGATATACCCAGTGACTGTGATTATCACCCTTCCATTCTTTGCTTCGAAAGGAATGGTTTGAAGAAGATCCAACACCCAACACACCCGTTAAGATCTACACGGACGGATCCAAAATGGACACCGGTGTAGGATCAGGGTTATTTTGTGAAGATCTTTCTATTAGTGAATCCTTTAAACGACACCGTAGTGTCTTTCAAGCGGAAATAAACGCTATGCATGAAGCCTTAAATTACTAAAGATAAACAGAATATCATCAACAGATAGCTGCATTCTATCAGACAGCCAAGCTGCCCTACGAGCCCTGGATGCATTCCAAACAACATCAAGGAGTGTCTTACGTTGTCGCCAATCTCTAAATGAGATGGCCAAGCAATATTATATAATCTTATGCTGGGTTCCAGGCCACAGAAATGTACCAGGGAACTGTAGGGCAGACCAACTTGCAAGAGAAGGTACCTGTACGCCAGACATATGTAATTTATAAGTAATTTTTTAGAGATATCTCTCGCAAATTATAAGCTTCTCATTAGGGACGCACTAGGGCGGGTCGATTTAAAAATCGCTCATTGCTCTGTGAAAATCGTATTCTAGGGATCAAAATAAGAAACTTTGCCGAAGGAACCATACCTCTAAAACGAATTCTGATGTCCCCCAATTTCAAAATATCACCATTTTTGGCCTTTACATGAAAAAATCAGCTAAATGGCTATGTTTTTTCTTTATTTTTATTTATTTATAATAATAATATCTATTTTTTCTCTTAAGAAATTTATTTAGTCAGAACATATGTAAATGAAAAACTTACTTTAAGTGAGTTATAGAAAAGAAACTAAAAAGTTCGACCCAAATTGGGGGGCATCAGAATTCGTTTTAGAGGTATGGTTCCTTGGGCAAAGTTTCTTCTTTTGATCCCTAGAATATGATTTTCACAGAACAATGAGCGATTTTTTTGCCTCCCCACAAATCGACCAGGCCTAGGGGCGCACTTATCAGTCTGCAAATCAAAGATGAATTAGTGTTAACACCTAGGAAATTGCTAGACAAACATGGCCAAGTCTAAATCTACGTATGTCCAATTATAAAATTAAGTAGACTTCAAATCAGGACCTTAGTAGGGGCCCTCACAAGACATTGTCTCATAGGAAATCATACAAGGAGATTAGGCGTTTACACGTATGATTTCTGTCGTAGCTGCAGAAATGAGGAGGAGTTGGAGACAATTCAACACCTTTTTTGCACATGTTTTGCACATATAGATAATCTATACACTTTAGACTTCAACAACCTTTTACGCTTTGTCAAAGCTCAGGATGGTTCAATGAAGAGGAGAATGTAGCCCAGCCTCCGCGGCTCACAACGGACCCATTTCGTGGTCTAAGTGGCATCGTTGTCTCTATGTGCAATACGGCTGACAAACCTAACCTAACCTAACCTAATCCAATGGCTTAATCGCACGAGTAGATTTTGTTGTAATACTTGACATGCATTTATATTTTTTTGATCTGTTATCTCGTGGAATAAGTTTTCTGTTACCAGAAAAAGTCTTCTGCTTTGCTACAATCAGTTTCGATAATTTGAAATTCAAGTGGATACGTGAAAGCGTCAATTTGAGACCATTTCCAAACCATTCCTTTTGAATAATATTATCAGTAATATTGAATATATCTTCTCACTATCTGTACTATAATTCTACGTAATAATTCATTACAAGAATGTGGTACAGGAATTTCGGTTGACCCAGAACTTTTATTTTAGTTAGAAATCATCAGAAACAGCGTCAGAAGAATCAAGTTAAATATTTTCATTCTCATTCTCCATTTTTAGCAGGGCAGTAGAAACTAGAAAATATGCCACTGAATTTAAAAATTATACTGAAAAACAACAGACTTGAATTTATTCACAGTTTTCGTTAATAAAGCGTATTTCTTATAGTTTCTTTTTAGAAACTTCGAATTATTCTATCTCTTATTTTCTTTTGATAATGGCAAATGGTTTTTATGAAGCGCTTTTTATGGCAGAAATACACTCAGAGGTTTGCCATTGCCTACCGAGGGGCGACCGCTATTAGAAAAACTATTTCTTCATTTTGGTCTTTCACTGAGATTCGAACCTACGTTCTCTCTGTGAATTCCGAATGGTAGTCACGCACCAACCCATTCGGCTACGGCAGCCGCCGTGTCATTGCGTCACAAAAACAGTGTTAGCAAGAATTCCATTTTGGATATCCAAATTTTAAATTTAAAAATTCAGCTTGGCGTCAAAATGCAGTTTAGCGTGGTCCAAAAGGTTAACGTGGCAGAGAACGTGTTATGAAACGGGGTGTATATTTTTCCTGAATGGTATAGATGAACTACTAAATAATCATAAGGTTCTAAATCGGTCAACCTTTTTTTTTACCGTCAGAAATGTCTTTGTAGAGTCGGCATTTTCCACAGATGAGCGACCACTGTTAACGAAGAGATTTTTTGGCACCACCGAGATTAGCGCCTACTTTCATTATCCTAAGAACCTGTTAGAAAAAACCCACCTCTTTACTCTTCACACACTTGCATACTCTTCGTGCGATGTATTAAGTAAAATACTTTCGAAGTGGAATCTTTTCGCGTATGCATTCGTTACACTTACAACATCCGTCGGATTATGAGAATTGCTGTAAAGGTAAGAAACGGCATCGCTTTATTTCACACCTCGTTGTCTCTGGAGATTTTCTGCAACAGCGTGCATAGATTTGTTGCAGGTTTAGCTATAAGTATGCATGCATGTGTGCGTATGTGTGTACATAAATTCTAAAGGGCAATGCGTGCCGTGTTCTTGGCAGGAAGCGTACTTGAAGCCGCGTAACGCGAAGTGTATCAAACATGCCGAACAGCGTCTTATCTTTACGGCAGCGCCAAATGTCGTCGCACGCAGCTTTAAAGGATTTGTCGCACGTAAACCCAATAGTAATGAATTTATATACGCGCGAAAATGTGCTTTTAAAACTTTGGCATTATTCGTATTTTGCTGCGTTTTTTCTTCTTTACACTCGTAAATCTATGTCCCTACCTGCCGGAAAAATAAATTACCCATTTGGCGAAGCGGCGGCATTTGCATGTATTTAGTGTGTGCATGTGAATGTGTGTGTGTGTGCATAGTATTTTAATATAAATTATAACAGACATAAAAATAAAATCACGCAAAAAACCGAAATAATGCATTTGAAATGCAAAACAAAAAAATGCAATTAAATAGACGTTGGAGAAAATGCACACACACACACACATATATGTATATTTGGTGCCGCTCACATCGTGTGCAAGTGTTTGTATGCGCTTCAATTTTTTTCGCTGCTTCAAATTGGTGTTTGCTGTTATGGTGGATGTGATAAAATTGTCACCCACCCCCTTCCGCGCGCACTTGAAGCTCCACAAACATGACTTTCGGCTGCCATTTGGTCGATGGCATTAAATCGTTTTAGATTCGTTTGGCAGTCAGTCCATATCAGACGCCGCCGCATAAAACGATCACCTTTCACCGCAACGCATCGTTCAAAAATGGCCTATACCGTCACACATACACACACACACACACAAGCAGGCATGTTGGCGCGCCGTGGTGGAAGACTGGAGGTGGCATTTACACGCACCACTTGAATGTTGCCTCTGCCACGTGCAACTCTCTTATGTACACACACATACACACGTACATATGGCCCTGGCAACGCGCACAGCAGAGGGATTTGCTGAATTTCAACTCGATAATAGCAACAGCCATCCTCATAAATTGGGTAGTAGACAATAACAATAACAAAAACACAAACAACCAATAAAATGAAACAAAAGTAAGAAAATTTCACAGTCAAAACAAAATTATTTGTATTTATGTACTTATTTATAGCAAAAGAAAAACGAAGGCGTCACAAATGCAAGCATCGGAGGTCCATACACTCACACACACACAGCCATTTAAACACCAACGCGAATGCACAAAATTGTATGCAGCGCCATTTGCCGAAATAAATGAGAAAAAAGTGCAGGACGCCGCGACTGCAATAGAAAAACTGCATCACCGGCTACGCACCAGTGGATGAGGCCAGGGCGATGGATGAGGTGTTGGTGTGGTGCCGAAGTTTAAGGTTATGGCGCGGGGAGGCGGTCAGACGCTTCGCAAGCAAATGAATAAGTTTATTTATTGGAATTTAAGCTCGGCTGGAAATCAGTGATGCGTGTGCCACCAATTAAAGGCTGAAAATTTCCGAGAGCCGATGACTTCAGCGCTGCCGGGAGCCTAATTTTAGGAACACTACCATTTGCTACTTTTGAGGATGTTTAGTGCTTCAAAGAAGTAATGAGGATATGCAAGTGTGAGGATGCAGTTGCGTGTTCTTCAAAATACGGCTGATAGCAACTGCAACAGATGCAAACTAAAACTAACATACACTTAGTAACATAAGGGGTTAGGGGTAGTCAGAATTTTAGAAAAATTCGATTTTTTTTGCATTTTCTTAAAGTATAATATTTTAAAAATTCTGTGTTAAAATTTGAAGTGAACCCGACAAATACTTTTCGAGTTCGAGAGCAAGTAGCTACCAGCAGCTGCAAGCAACCGACTTCTCCGGTTTTATTGTTATGAATGCAGAAATCTACGTAGGCAACAGCAAATCGATATTTTGCAAGCTGCTATGACGGCTGAAGAACTAAAGGGTTTTCCAAACAGAGGTGTTATTTTGATATTCAAAGAAAAAAGCTATTTTTTAATATAAATGATCGGATGTTTATTTCATTATAAAGAGGAAGGTATATCGTTAATAGTGGAAAATAACATCAGGCAAATGACCACCATGACCACGCTTACAGAACAATATCCTTTTCATGAAATTTTCCATAGCCGAATTGCAAAGTGGCTGCCCTATGACCTCGATAGCCTCACGAATTCTTCTTTGAGGTCTTGAATCGTCCCTTGGGCTGTTGGCGTAGACCTTCTCTTTCGCGTGGCCCCAAAGAAAAAAGTCACAAGGTGTTAAATCACAAGATCTCGATGGTCAATTGTGGTCACCTCTTCTAGAGATAACACGGTCCGAAATCTTTTCCCGTAAACGGTAAAAAATAAAATTTGTTTCAATGGTTTCGTTGCTTGTGTGGCACGTAGCGCCGTCTTGTTGAAAATAAACGTTGTCCAAATTAATACCATCCAATTCCGGCCATATAAAATCGTTAAACATCTCTCAATAGCGCAATATATTCATTCATAGCACCTGTTATTTGAAACCCCTTTTTTTATAGCCCATGTTTTTTGAACTGCTGATCACTGTAAATTAAAAACTGCTTGGTAGATTTCAATAAAATTTATACTGCTTTTGAAAAACATAAAAAATTAACGAAGGTTCGATTTTTTTAACAATTAATTGTCGGTTTTTTTCTCGAAAAAGCTTCGATCAGGCAAGAGATTATCTATTAGTAAAACTAATTTCTCTTGTCCGATTGGTTTTAGATGAATATCCAAGAACTTGTAATGATCATCGCAAGGGACTTCTGGAGAAATACGCTCCGCACAAACAGCGATAACTTTTACAATTATTAATTTTTTTTTTTTGAAATTTTGCTGAAGTCAATTGAATTAAGATGTATTAATGTTAATTTTTTATTTTTAAAATAAAGCAATTGACTAGGAAAAAAAATTATTAAAATCATCATTGTTTCGGGTCTCTGGCTACCCCTTATCCCATAAGTCTGTGCTTCTTTGTCAGTTGAAAAAGTTACATGAAAAATATTTTTTGTAATAAATTTTTCTTATTTCGGTAATTATCTAGAGCTTTCTCATAGTCAAATGCGCATTAAATATAAAGCCAAATCGTTCCTTTGATATCTTTACGACGTCAGCTAACTCCCGCAACTTCACATTTCGAACATTTAAAACGATTTTGTGGATTTTTTTTATGCTTTCTGGTGTTACCGCCTCATTTGGACGTCCGCTACGTTGTGTATCTTCAGTGTCTCTACGGTGTCTCTACGTTTGAAGTCAGCAAACCATCGTTTTATTGCTGTTTTTTATGGAGCGGAGTCCCCTTAACACTTTACAAGCCATTGCTTCGCTTCAACGATATTTTTCATCATCAAGAAGCGGTGTAAAATTAAAACACGAAATTCTTTTTGATACATTGTTTTGAACATAATAAAAACTAACGTCACTCTCAGCACAAGAACTCACGAACTAATGAATAGAATATCATGAAATTTTAACAGCTGCTTTTTAAGGTTAGTACTAACTGAAAAAGTGGCTGCCGTAGCCAAATGGGTTGGTGCGTGACTACCATTCCGAATTCACAGAGAGCACGCGAATCTCGGTGAAACACATCTCGGCAGGCAATGGCAAACCTCCGAGTCTATTTCTGCCATGAAAAAGCTCCTCATAAAAATATCTGAACTTTTGCGCCTAAAAGTATGCAATGCCCATATCTCTGCCAATATATGCAGATACAGGGTGCTTAGAATGAATTGAATTTTTGAGTTCAAAGCTTACCTCAGATACAGAAAGCCTTTTTGTAAGCTTTCAGCTTAGCTGAGATCCAGATCATCGAGTGGAGAGATCTTTTTCGAATGTGCGATTCGAAATTCGAAATTTTTCTGTATCAACTTATTTGTTTTCAAGTACCAAAGCTGAGCACTTAAAGGGGCAGATACCTGTAAACGGCCATATTTTCCCTGATTCTCATTAAAATTATTTTAAATTAATAAGTCAATATAGTTTTGTCAAAATTTTTTTTATTTTAATCACTTAAAATGGCGGACGTACACTCAATTCTTCTAGGAGGGTCGCAGCGAGGCATTGTAGCATCGGCGTCAGTGACCTGAATACAAAAAACCAAAAAAATTTTTGTTTATTAATGCCATAATTTCTATATGAATTAAACAAAAATGAAAAAAAATAAAAATCGCGGAATAAAATGCTTCAAAAACAGAAAATGAATTTTGGGGCGAATTTTCCTACTATTTTTGCTTCGAAAAATTTTTTTCGAAAAATTGTAAATTCACATAGAAAAGGATTTGTGCAAAATTTCAGGGAGATCGGTCAATAACTTTTCGAGTTATCGTGTACGCCAATTCGAAAAATATAGTTTTGAGAAAAACGCGTCTAAAGCCGGCGACGTAACTATACCTCTCCCAGCACTCGAATGCAATGAATAGAGTCGCCACGGCAAAGCCGGCATACCGCACGTAAAGCACGTCCTGCAACCAATTTTCCTGGGCGACGTAGGGGGCCGATAACAAATGCTTATTTAGGCACTACCAGCCATGTAGCTCTCGGCACGGGCACCTCAACAACTTAGCTTAAAATGCAAAGCTAACACGTTTATATCGCGAGCCGCTTTCGGATTTTTTCGGAGCTTCGGAGCACTCGACCTTGACTTGTTTACAGTAGCACAGAAAACAAACTATGTGACATATTACGCTGAAATTTGCCATGTAAGCTTATAACAGTCCTACCAAAAAACAAAAAATTTATTTTTGCCATATGTCATCCGCGGACCGTTTTATTGATACCGTCTCATTCATATTTGAGTAGAAGGTATGTTGGAGTCCTTTGATTATAACTTTTTGAAGTAGTTGAGGCATCGATTTGATTAAGAATTTTTTTAGTTTAGGGGGGAAAAATACATTATTTTTTTCGTAAAATTTTTGTACAAATGACTTAAAACTGTTTTATGGTCGATCTGTAGCTCGTGAGCGATACTACGACTACTAATTTGCCGGTCAACTTCGATTATTTCTGTTATTTTATCAACATTTCCTGTGACATCATAAATGCCTGACCGGAATCGACGAAAAAGAAACTGTAATTTGCGCTTTGTTGGCTTCTGTAACTCACAACTGAATGCAACGAACGAAAAACAGCAAAGGAGTTTGTTTAGTGTGAAATGACGCCTTGACAACGAGCATAAACTTTAAATTTTTTGATCGATACTATACGAGATATCGATCACTACAGCCATGCTCCGAGAAATCTATTATTTTCTCTTTTATTTCTTTATTTACCGCAAACTTATATTTGGATAAATTGTTTACCACTTGACATTAATCGTACTTCCAAGGCTTTTGGCGCTATCAGCTATAACAGTCTTCGATTTGTGGAAACCGATTGAGAAAGGGTTGCCCATACATTTTCGATTGGGTTAAGATCAGGACTGCAGGCAGGCAATTCTAAAGTTGGTATTTTTATTGCTGCCAAAAACTCTGTTGTTGCGTTGGAAGCATGAACGGCTGGAAAGTCCACTACTCATCGAAATTATAATCAAAAAAGGTAATAAGTACTGCGTTTAGAGTTTTATATATTGACACTAATGCCTCTCTCTCTCTCTTAGCTTCACAGTCTGTGGTGCTCCATAGCTTCATCAACAATCCTCCTCCAATTCAGTCTTTTTCTTGCCTCATTTCTTCAATTACGAACGCTCATCGCTTTTAAGTCTGCTTCTACGTTATCAAGCCATGTCTTTCTTGGTCGGCCTCTTTATCTTCCTCCAATTGGACGCAAAGTAAACACCCTTTTTTGGATTCTTTGTTGGGCATTCCATCTAATCCACTGCGTTTTAATAAAACGTATTACATTTTCACCACCAATAAGGTTTTAAATTTCGTTGTTATAACGGATGCGATACGTGCCATTTTCAAGCCGAATAGGACCATAGATTTTTCTCATTATGGATCTTCCAAATCGCAATAGTTGGTTTATATCATTAGCTTTCAGTGTGCAGATTTCAGCACCATAAGTAAGAACCGGACGTATCAAAGTTGTATACATCTTGAGTTTCTGCATTCGTGATAAAACCTTCTGCCCTTTTCAAAATTATATGACTTTTTTTCCATTTGAAAACTGTCTGGTCCGTCCAGATTGAATTTTTTTCATCGGAAAAAACTACTCCCCCCATTCATTTTCCCAAAATTGGTACTTTTCTGCAAATGTCAATCTGACCTGTTTGTGTTCCGTGGTTAACTTAGGTTTAGTTACCCGTTTTACCTCTTCTTGACTAGAATCCGCTTTCAAAATTTGTTACACACGACGTGTAGTAACTTCCAAATTCAGCGTGCGTTCAACTTCAGCAGGGCTATTTGATTTATTTATTTATTTATAGCTAAACGTCTGATTTTCCGAACATCTCTAGCGTTAAATTGAAGAAGTAATGTCAGACCCTAGATTTACGTCTTTTTAATTTAGAAGCTATCTCTCGTATTGGAAGGCCTCTGTCTCTCCGTGCTAAAATTTGTCCCTTCACAAATTCAGACAAAACTTCTCTCAAAACTACATTGTGAAATTTTATATTAAAAGCAAGCGCTTTTGGTCTTATAATTATTTCGTTTGGCACAGAACAAGAATTTGGGCGCCACTAGAATACCTGCAATAAATGCAATCAACGGAACGGTATTGGGATATTTTTCTATTATTTCTTTCGTAGATATCATCGAAGTCGTCTTGGCCATCTAATTTTTTCGTGCGTTATAATAACAGAAAAATATTTGCCTTGCATACACCTGTAATGGGTCATTTTGCAACTAGTGGAATTATAGGCACTTTGGAAATATGATAATATGACTTTTTACATAAAAAATCAGTTCGTGAATTAGAATATTTGCTAAATAGTGGGATTTTTACTGATTAATACCTACAGAATAGCTAGAAGATCTCCACTCTTAATTAATTTATTTGTTTCATGAAATGCGATATTTTTAATTTCGTGTCACTTCGATTATAAACATACATACAGACATACATACATATGTGTATCCAAGTACAAGCACAAATGTACTGTTAATGTGGCCTTACATCTGTACGTAATTATGTACTGGTAGATATGTATGCCGATGTGTACTAAACAACATTGGAGCATATCAATGCAAGCGAAAAATTTCACTTCAATGAAATGGTGACTGAAAAGAAGAGAAAATGTCGGACAAAAGAGCAGCTGACGATGCAAACGTAGAGAAAATTGCGATTGCTCTGAATGAACTGTCTTTGCTGGCTTTTCTCGCCATCGCCCGTCACCCGTCACCCGTCGGCCACTCCGCACTTCGTCTCTGCAAAGTTGCAATCCACGATGAACACACATCTCCACACATGTACGCACACATCAACGCCCACACAAAATAAAGCACAGAACTTAAGAGAAATAAAAAAATGAAAAGATGCAGAATTTTGTTTCTTTTTTTTCATTTGGAAAATCTACCGAAAAATCGAGTGAAACGAATGGAAAAAATGAAGGAAAAACTCTGAACGGAAAAAAAATTACGCACACAAGTGGTGGGGAAAAAGAAAGAAGGCAAAGTAAAAGAGGAATTGGCACATGTGCGTTTGTGCAGCAGTGGCCTTGTCTGTGCGTTTGTCGAAGTGTTTGTGTGCTTGTGTGTTTGCATGCGTGTGCTCCACCACTCACCCATCCAGCCGGTCTGGACACGTTGTGTTGCGGGAAATTCCGTCACACTTCTTTTCATATATGCCAACATGTGTATGTATGTATTCTCACAGTGCACCTTGCCGGGACTTTTACTTTCGTTGAAACGTCTTTTTCTGTTTATTTGTCGAAATGTTTGTTTTTCATTTTCTTCGACTGACGTTTCAACAAAGAACGACCAAAAGGAAAAGTTGCTCCTTTTTTTCATCTCGCTGCAGTTGCCAGGCGTCGAAGCCTGAGCCGGCGACGCGTTTACGGCATCGTGGGCAGATTTACCAGCCAGCCATTGACTTGAAAAAGGAAGAAGAGGAGTAGAAGAACAGCGAAGCAACTAAAAACGACCAAGAAACGTGAATAAAGGAACACACAAAATGCTGTTGTTGGAAAAATCGAAATAAAGAAATATTTGTGGCTGAAAAAATTGCTGAAAAAAGAGCATGAAAGCAAAGTGGAGGGAGATGACGACGGATTAAACACACGCGGGAGGAAGGTAGCAACTTTCCTCGAGCGACCTTGAGCCTTCAGTTATAAATTCATATAAAGCGTAAAATTATGTGAAAATGTGCGAAAATAAAAAGGCCAGGCAGGGTAGGACGCCGAACGAGAAGCGAGCACGAAGAGCGACGCTGAAAGAAGAATGTTCAAGAAAGCAGGAAACAGCTGCGAGATATAAGAAAATTCCGAAAACAATCTTTGCTTCTTAAAGCTCAAAGAGCCTTTAAAAGGAGCCAACGAAAATACAAAGGTAATATATATATTATAAAGGACGCACACACACACACAAACAAGCATGTATGTGTGGCGTAATGTTTGCAAGAAATTGTGGCCAGCAACAGGCTACACGAACACATAAAATATCAATCAGCTGTGCAGAAAGTGGAAGAGCGCGGGGACGAGGCGCAAGGCGTGCGAGTGGGCAATAGTGGGTTGCGCCACTCTCCCCATGCCATCTGCTGCACATACACAAGAGTACATACATATGTATGTATGTAGTTTAGACAGAGAGTGGCGTTTTTGCAACTATACGCACATACACACATACACACACACACGCTTACATTCCTCCATATGAACTAGGAATACATACACACATTCGTTGGGAAACCTGTTGACGAAGTGGCAAAGGACAAGCAAAAAGCATAACCTTCACACATTTTCTTGCAGAGGCATGGACAGCAACGACCGACGGCTGGAAAGCCGGTCAGGACGTGGAGCTTAATAACGAAGACAACATCATTATCAGCAAAGCGAAAGTGGCCGTGGCAGACAGCCTAGTGGGTGGTTTGATTGTGGTTGTCCAACTACTACCCAAACACTACCCGACATGCAACTTGCCGACGCGCTTTTCATCTTGACGACAACGGCAAGCACATACAAACGTGCATACATACATACATACACACACGCGCTCACCATTCGCCTTGAAGGATAACAAAAGGATTTTCATGTCTACAACATTGTCTTTTTCGATGTCGTTATCGCCGTGGCTGCGCTGAGGTTAACTGTCAATGGTGTAGGGGCAAGTCGGAGGCAACTACGACTATTGACTGGCTTCAACAGGTTGTGGGCGCGGCAATTGTAGCCAAGCGATTCTTAAATTTCTTTAAGCCAATGTTTTGGGGAAATTCTTAGCAGGCAGATTGCAGTGAATACTGAGATATAAAGTGAAAATTAGTTTTGCAAATTTTTATGCACACAGATGGACAGAAGTTTTCGATATGGCACATTTTTAGTGGGATATAAAAATGTTGAAAATGTGAACGAAATATAGTAAATATTTTTTTTTGTAAAAATAAAATGAAAACCCGTTAAGAAAAAAATAACTAAAGTAATTTATAATAACTTAAATTCAAATGAACTCAATTTATGTTTTTATTTTTAAATATCTTTGCACTAAATACAAAAATAAAAAAAAATGATTTTGAGTGATGGAAATCTTTATTTTGACCTTTGAGCGAGTTAAATAACAAAATTATAACAGTGGGTTGCTTAAGACAAATCAAGTCTTTGTTCAACTGTATCAACTTAAGTTTAATTGTAAACGATAATCTTCCTTTGAAGCAAGCTGAACTATTATAACTACGAGTTTTACCAACATCTTTGAATTTTACTTACTCCACGCCAGTTTGTTTGCAGAAATTGTAAATTGTAAATTGAAATTGTTGCCTCCGTTTTGAAGTCAGTTCTTTTATTGGGAGTAAATTAACTTCATTGTTACTGTGTTTTTCAAGGGTGGAGTAATGCCTTCTTGTTGTTGTTTTCATTTGCTGTTCAACAGTTGGGACCATGAGATCCTGGTGAATGTCGTTATTATTGATATACCAAGGTGGATTTACTATTAGCCGTAGTTTTTTTGATTGTTGCCTTTGAATAATGTTTAGGTTCGTCTTTTTTGCTGTACCCCACAGTTGTAGTCCATATGTCCATATTGGTTTTATTATTGTATTATATATATAATAGAACTTCTTTGTTTATGGATAATTTCGAATTTTTATTTAACTACCAATATAGTAGTTTCAACTTCAAGTTCATTTGTGTTTTTTTCTTTTTCATATCATGCTTCCATGTAAGTTTTTCGTCCAATTGCACGTCTAAATAGTTTTCTGCATTATTTAGAGGGATGCCAGAATCTTAATTTTGTGGCTAGTGAAATTTCGTCATGTTGTATATATTACTTGCTGTGTCCTAAGTTCGTTTATTTTAATATTGCACTCCTTGAAATATGCGCTAATCGTGTCTATGGACTTTTGTATATCATTTGTGGCAGTGGAAATACTTTTACTGAAAGTTAGAAGGAATGTGGCGTCAGCAAAAGTAGCTAGCATCTATGCTCTCCTTCGGGTGCTGGGATATCACTTTCATATAATGTATACAACAGTGGGCCTAGCACACTGCCTTAGGGATTTCCGGCGCTTATCTTCCTTAGTGTTGAGCTACCCTCATTGACCGTTGTGCCAGACCTTGTCGAATGCCTTTTCTATGTCACGAAAAACTCCAATGCAAAACTTCTTATTGCCAAGGCCAGATAATATTTAATGCGTGATTCGGTGAATTTGCTGGAGAGTTGCATGTTTGCATCTAAATCCAAATTGATGACCAGGAATCGCTTTTATGTTGTCAAGTATTGGCCTTAGTCTGTCGATTAATCATTTTTCAAACACTTTGCGCATTGCTTTATTGCCAGCATTATAGGTTTATATGATGATGAAATAGTAGAATTTTTTCCTGTTTTAGGTATGGCTATGACTTGCAGCCGTAGCAGAGAGTTGTAGAGATTTCGGAGATATTGAAGTCCTTTTAAAGGTAGCTGCCTTAAGAGGACGTCGGTTATCGGATCGTAGCCTGGGGCATTATTCTTCTTTATTTTTGTTTTAATGCATTTTTTTATTTCAATTTTGCTATTTTTCTTGAACATATCGACTTAAGCATTTCTCACAGATCACTGCGTTTTCATCATCCATGTAATATAAATATTATATTACTAAATCAAACTATTCTAATTTTGCTCCCTTTACAAGAGCTCTTAATGAGCTAAACAGCATTGATCTAGACTTCGCCCTTCCCAGATTTATTACCTTCTTAAGACTTATGTCTTATTACCTTAATTTTTTTCCTTTTTAGTTCTTAGATGGCATAAGTTCATGATTGTACTTCTAATCTGTAACCTATTGTAACCAATGTTTACAATAAATAAAAAAAATTAAAAACAAAAAAAATAAAAAACTCGAGATGGGCATTCAATTCTCGACTAATTCAGCTATTTATTGAGACGTCCCAAATGCACTTCTTTGAAAATATTGCCTCGTTTCACAACTTTCAATTGACATATCCGTTCACTCGAGTGCGTGAAGAGACTTTGTTTCAAGTCTTGAAGTATAAGAAAAGCTGGCAGCTTTTAGAATTGTGGGCGAATGCGAATACCTGATTTCACGCCACTTTTCAAGACTGCTCGAATAAATTGAGCTAATTTTTAAAATCCATTTTTTTGTAGTTGGCAATTTATTATACCTATGTAGAAAAGTAATCTAAAGGGTCTTACAAAAGTGACGTGGTGAATAATTCCTAGACGGTACTTTTCTTTAAATCATCTCTGACTTTTTTCAAGTAGGCAGGTGTACAATTTCAACCATTGATATTTACACGATAGAACAACGCTTGAAAATTATTGGAACTTATTATGAAAATGGTCGACCTTTAAAAACAACATATCGCAAAATTTGTTAGTTTTTCGGTGGAAATAATCTGAAGTCTGAATGAGTCCTCAATTCAAGGGTTGGTGAACAGATTTCAAGAAACGGGATCTGTCGATAATAGAAAAAGAACTGGCATACCAAAAACTGGACCTTCTGTTGAGAATTTTCTGCTGTAACCCAAAGAGTTGCTGAATAACTTTCAACATCGCTCGACGTTCGCAATAATTAGGCATTCATGAACCGATAATTACCAATAAATCCACAATATTAATTCACCCGTTCACATATGACAGATTACCTCCAAAATTGACAATCAACTGTCAATTCGGTTGTGAAAGGTTTTTCTTCATAGAAATTATTTTGGTGGAATATTTCAGTGTTTCTGGTTTTTTTTAATTATTATTAACGATAGCTAATTTAGAAGGAGAAGGAATAGCTATTTTAATTTGCGCTGCGTAAATGTTAGCATAAATGGTTTAAAACGGTTTTATGGTCGATCTTTAGCTCGTGGGCGATGCTACGACTACTAACATGCCGGTCAACTTTGATTATTTCCATGACTTTATATGCCTTATCAACATTTTTTTTTAACATCAACAATGCCTGAATTTTTGTAGATTCCGTTCCAAAATTGCACGTCATAAGCTGTTACAGTATCGGCACCATAAGCACCATTAACGATTTCAGCGCCTGCCTTGCATTTCGGCTTTAACAAAGAAAAAATTTAAAAATTATCGAATTTTCCCTAAGGTGACTTCCATTGTTAACACCCAGTAACTCACAACTGAGCGGGACAAAACAGCAAACTATTTTTTTTAGTGTGAAATGTCACCTTGAGAACGAGCATAAACTTTAAATAGTTTGATCGATTCTGTACGAGCCACTACGCCACCTAGCGAGTGGAATTATTTTTCCCCAATTTCTTACTTCAATGAAACTTTGTACACATATTACGTTTTTTCAAGTAGTTTGGTGTTAAAAATGGGCAAAATCGGTATATGACTTTCCGTTTCCCAAATAACGATGATTTTCGAAAACACAAAAAACCTAATACCTTTGTCATTAATGATATCCAATACTGAAATTAAATACAAATGATGAACTCAAGAAAAGAAATAAGTCTTAAATTTTGACAAAAAGAGCAGCGCTTCGCCCATTTTTGAGTAAATGTATATATTTCGATGACGACTTAATACAGCTGGCCCAAGCTTGGTTCATGTATTGCTTCACACCGCATTTTGTTGGATCTAAAATATCATTGAGATCGAATAAAACCACGCCCTTTTTATACGTTAAATCCAAGATTCCGCCCGTGCCTTTAATGAGTTGGTCATTGTCTATGAGTTGGTTTGATTTCAAAAATTAACAGCCATCAAAAATAAAATTTTACTAAACTGTGCGCCCGTACACAAAATTCGATCCTTCCGAATTTACCCTTTCTTTCCACTTGACGCTCAAACTAGTAGCAATAGCGCGGCCACAGAATAAATAAATTTTGTTATGATTCTTAAGATCATCACATACTTTAGAGAAAGAAGATCTTTACAAAGCTTCGTGGCAATAAAATTGAGAAACTAAGCTACTTTCCAAAAAATAGTAAAAAGTTAAGATAGGCAGGCAGTTAAGATAGACAGCGGAGTATCACAAAAAAAGGTTTAAATCCGTTTAGAACTCTTGCAGAGGCAAGTGATTTGGAGTTTGATATAGCGGTAAGTTAAGTTCATTTCAATAGCCAAGGATAAATAAATAAAACGGATAAATCTATAAATTTCTTTATGCCCACTTATGCAACTAATGAATATTTCTTAAACATATAATGGACATTTAATACTTTTCTCGAGCCCATTTCGTCTACATATATTCTGTGATAAATTCAAATACATACAAATTCCATATAAATATAAAAACATACAAGTATACAAACATTTCACGTAATTAGCTCCAAGCATGCGACACAACAGTCATCGATTGCAGTATTCAATAGATACCAAACAGCCAACCGTAACTATAAAGTAACTCATTATTTAATTGAGCAAATTGTTGCTGTCGCTCTTAAGCCTACAACGCAGTGTGCTCCACAAGAGAATGAGCGTTATGCGAGTATTGTGCACAACATAAGACAGCCCTTAGTGGATTCAATAGTTCGCGGTTGCTTTTGCATCAGTCGCATAGTTTTCATTAAAAACTTAGAGCAAATCATTTGAATTGTGGCCTCAATCAATTAAAAGGGTCTTTTTCTATGCCAGGGGTTCCCAATCTTTTTTTTTTTGCGGTTGTGGTTGAGGCCATTGTAAAGCAAAATTTCTCTATAGCCAAGATTTTTCAAAACGACACTGAAGCTTTAACCCTTTGCCTTAAAACAATGTATGAGAATCTCGTATCCGACTCGTGGTGACTTTTTCTGACCAAAATTGAGGACCTCGAAAAATTCAAAAAACCAGACGGAACCTTATAAACTTGAAACTATGAGCTTATTCAGTTACACAGGTTAAGTTAGGATAAATGTCTGCCCGTGCGAGGGGGCCCACTTGAACAAGGAATTAAAATTCCACCCATGTACGGGGAAGAGCAGAAGGAAAATACCCAAACAGGTGGAAAAAGGATGAAGGGACTTTGGGTTAGAGGATGACGGCCAACAGTGGCTAATCACGTTTGTATTAACTGCCTCAAGCTACTGATGAAATTCACCAGGTGTGTGATACTTAAACCCGCAATATCTTTAAAAAAGTCAGAGCCCAGATGTCTAAATCTCCGCCCGATGAGAGCAGGTCAGCTGAGAAGAAGGTGATATGATTCCACCTCCTTCTCCAGATAGCTTCTGCAGAAAGAACTTAAAGCAATGCCTGCACGGAACCAGTCTCACCGCATGGACGCCCAACGGACAATGGCGGGAAAGGATACGTACCAAATTCGAGAGCTGCGGCTTTCTTAGCCTTAGAAGTTCCCTTGAGCGCCCCCATTTACTCGTGGCCAGAAGGATATCGCGTCCAGCGCTCGCTGAGTTGACGCGAAGCACATCTTTTCAGGAGTAGTCCACAGGTTCTCAAGGAAACCTCAATCCTCTCGTTTTGCGTTGAAATCATCGCCAGGGTCACTTTTTTGCCAACTCATCAGCCCAGCAGTTGCTTTCTATGCCACTGTGTCCGAACCCAGAGGAGCCTAATATCGAAATACTCGTATGCAGTCGAGAGAGAAGTCAGGCATTCCCCGACTAATTTCGAACACACAAACAACGAGCCCAAGGTCCGAATTGCCGCTTGGCTGTCGGAGTAGGTATATACGCCCTCCTACGGGCACAGCTTAAGTCTGCTTATGGCCCGATTGTTGCACATGCAGCGCTAGTTTTCCCTGTGATGTCCACGGGTGCCATATTCAGCAGTTACATTCAAAGAGCTCTGTTTTTCAAAACTTTCTAACACAACAATAGAGAACCCATGAATTGGGCTTTCTGAAATCTAATCGTTTCCGGTGGATATTCTCAAGCAGTTGTGAAAATCCAATATTGTAAGGTTAAAAGTTTTGTAAGACGATTTCAAAATATTGTTATCTCGAGCTGAATCAATGAGAATTGACCACCAACGTGATTTAAGTTTAGTGATTTAACAACGTTTAAAAAAAATCGAGAGAAAGAGAGTCTCATTAACTGAAAGACAAGATTCCACTGCCTTTTTAGCAATAAAAAAAATCAAAAAAAGCCGTCCTTTATGGGGCACCTAATATAAATTTTGGATACCTGTTTACAAAATATGGTAGGATCATATGAATACATAGTACTGCGCTGTAAGCCTTAGATTTTTCGTCTATTCCTGTATGTATCTGGTGAATTTGTTTCTTTCTCTCCAAGGAGATTGTCTATACAAGTGAACACATGGCCCTCTCCGGGTGCATGATTGTTTCAGTGCTGGTCTCATGTGGTAGCGGTTAGTTGGTCAAGGTGTCTTGTGCACTGTAGTGGTAGTTAAACTTCTACAAGTCACACACTCAACTGCTCCTTATTCACTTTTTCTATTCCTTATTGGCTTCCCGACCTACCTCCATTTGAATTATATTTGCCGTGTGCACATCGCTGGGCAAATGAAACAAGGGCATTCCACGGCAAATCGGACTTCGCAGCACATCCAGCTTGCTAATTTCTTGGGTGGCCAAAACAACTGGTTTTAGTGGGGAGAAAAAGTTCACGAGCCCAGCTATTCAATGTTTGAGGGTTGCGTGGATGGAAGGCAGCAGTTGTGTTTACGTAAAGTCAGCCGGTATGAGATTGTTGCTTAGATAATTATTTTCCTGTGTCATAATAAATTATGCACAGCCACACATACATTTAAATAAGTATTTGTATAGGTATGTATGTGCATGCATATCTACATACGAGTTTTTGCTAATTTGAGGAGAAATATTTCTTTAGCTATGTTTTGTCTATTTTCTTACATCTGGTGTTTGCCTTGCACTCATTTGTTTCTCTCGAAAGAGAAGATTCGATTGCCTCCATTTAAGCAGACAGATAAAGTATAATGCAAACTATTCATATACTTATGTACTTATATGTATGCATATAAGTGGCGGCTTTATGCAAGACTAATATTAGGCTGCACCCGAGCTCGAGGCTCACTCTAGACCCAGCACTTCAAATGACAGAAAATTGATTCTAATAGCAGTCGCGCCTCGTCAAACATCAAATAGCCAAATGCATTTTTTGGATGACAAATTTTGTCATAAAACTTTAGATTTATAAGAAAATCTCAGAACGAACATCATAAATTAAAGAAGGAGCTTGCTCGAGCCTCCGAGCGTCTGAGCATCTGACCCTATGTATGGAATCTATATAAGAGCCGTTTTCTTTGATTTTAGAGTGCATTTTATTTTATATGGAGATAATTAAGGTTTTCATTTGAATAGCAATAGTTTTGCAGTTTTTAAGCATTATTTGGATTTAAATTTATAATTGAATAATTTTTTAATGTGACTAACAAAATTTATACTTTTAACAACTTCAAAAGGACTTACACCACTTTCCAAGTCAGCAAGAAGTAAAAATCTCACATTCACATATTACGGGAAACAAACCAATTTTTTATGAATTTTTGTTTAAATACTTCAACAATAAAAAAATAAAAAGTAACAAATAACAAATTAAAAAGATTTTATTTGAACACTTACTATTAAACCAAATTATTTACAGGGTCCGGCACTCGAAGTTTAACCAATTAAAAAGGCCATAAATTTAGTTTGGAAAACTTCTTTTATTCAATTCAAAGTAAAAAAGTGTGAAAATATAACAAAATTAAGAATCAATTTACTTTTGCTCGATATGACCACCTTTTGTCTTGACTATGGCCTTGAGACGGTCCAGAAACCAATCGCAAGCTACCCGAATTTGACTTGCAAGTAATTTGGCCCACTGCGGACAATGGCTTTTTTCAGCGCCTCGAGACTGGTGAATCTTTGAGTTCGGACCTTGCTCTCCAAAATGGCTCAAAGACAATAATCCATCGGATTCGCGTCTGGTGAATTTGAGAGCCATTGTGTGGACGTTATGAAGTTCGGAATGTTGTTTTTTAGCCATTCTTAGTTCACTCGAGCTTTGTGAGACGGTGCCAAGTCCTGCTGAAACGTCCATAGTCTGCCACCAAAATGTTTGTCTACCTATAGCTTCAAAGCAACCTCCAGAATACCTTCTCGATAACATTTCGCATTTACCTTGAAGCCAGGCTCAATGAAAACAATTGAAGAGCGCCCATCTGCGATTACAGCGACCCAAACCATTACCTGTGGCGGGTACTGCCTCCTCGTGGCCAATCGATGACACAAATTCTCGTATGAATGGTCAGTCAAAAAAACCCTATCGTTTTAGCAGTTTACGAATAACTCAATTTGAAAAATTTTCTCGTCAGAAAACACAATGTTTGGAAATTGATGTTGCTTTGGTGTAAGATCATTTGATTCGCCCTTCGTCGTGGCACGGGCATCAGCTGCCCGAGAGGTATGAAGTTCGTTACGAGTATCGAGTGCCGGACCCTGTATAATAATTATTTATATAAGTATTGCATTAAATCGTATTGTTACGAGTTTTGCTACGCTGAAGTCCAAATAAATTTCCCACAATACTTCCTCAGAGTTCGATCACTAGATTGTCAAATAAAAGTCAGAAATTAATGTCAAGATACTTGCTTCCTTTTTCGTCGAATTTGCGAGATAGAGACTTGTGGGCATTCAGTTTGCGCCTCTAAGTGCTGGTTTGCATTAGTTTCACGGCTGTTGTGTATCGGGAGTGCCATTGTCAGTTTCAGCGCCTCACCTTCTTCCACCTGGGTTTGTCTTCGGTTAGCTGCCTGATATACTACAATTTCGGGTCATATGTCCGGCCTTACTGCAACTGCACTTTAAATCCGAGCTTCTGCGTGTAAATTGAGGAACGGGCTCCCTTATTACTTTCCTCACGGTTTCCTCCATCAATGTAGGCTCTTCAACATCAACCCGATGGACTTTGTGCACTGGCATGCTGAAGAGAGCTGATATTTTTTATGCCAGCGCAAATGACACTGTTTCAGCAAACGTCTCCTTCGGTGTTGAGTATGCTGCTCGTTTTGTGTCCGGATCTCGTATACCTCTTATGAATGCCTGTCACTTAATATTCTCTGCTGTTTCTATCGCATACGCCAAATGTGTCAACCGCTGAATCTTCGTCGCGGAACATTTGTTGCCTGTGGTAACTCCCGTAACGTCTCTCTAGTGCTGCCATCAGACTTTCATAGTTATCCCCATCAGCTTCTGGAACTGCCTGCAGTATTTCGGCGGCAGAACCCTTGAGCGAGACAACCAATGCATCAACTTTTTCTGTAGTACTCCAGTGATTTGTTGTTGCTGTTGTTTCAAACTGGAGCTTAAATATTGGGAATGGTACAGTGGCTCTTCAACTTATGATGAGTTCTATTGTTGTTGTTGTAGCAACTTACTAAACGCTGTCTGTGCGACGTAGTCACCTGTCATCTTCGTCTAACTAATTTAACGATAGACCTGCTTGCTATTGTTGCCTGTAGGTTCGCGTAGCTTCTAGATTTACAACAGTGTATGTTCTATGATCAAAAAGTACCGGGAAGGTTGAATTTAAATGAACCATACACGTGAGAACCAGTCCATATTTTTGTTGGTAGGACTGCCAGACATACATACATATGTTACTTTTTAGCGCCATCGGATCATTAGTGTCTGCCTGGCCGACCGTAAATGTGGGCAAACAATTCGTGGATTTGCATTATAATAACGCGCCATCGCACCGAGCCCAAATTGTGCTGGATTATTTGAGCAAACACCAAGTAAATACCATCGTGCAAGCACCGTATTCACCTGATATGGCCCCGTGCGACTTCTTTTTGTTTCCCAAGCTAAAGTTACTACTTCGTGAAAGGAGATTTCAGTCGATTGAGAAGAACAAAGAGAATGCGACGAAGGAGCTGAAGACCATTCCTTCGTCGGCCTGCCAGAGGTGCATGGAGGTTAAACGTTGGCATATGTGAATTGCTTCAGACGGGTCATATTTTAAAGGCGATAAAATAAATTTGCCTGAAATTTAACTCTATGTATTGTACTTTGTTTTATTTAAACATTTACGATACTTTCTGGTCATAGGGTATTATAAATATAATTTTTCAGATTAGGATATTCGAAAATCTACTCGTATAAGTATTTGGGCGCAGAAATTGTATATATCATATACATATAATTGGCTCGTGCACCCTTTTTTGGTTGTTGGGCCGAGCTCCTCCTCCTGTTTGTGGCGTGCGTCTTGATGTCGTTCCACAAATGGAGTGACCTACAGTTTCAAGGCGAGTCCGAACGGCAGATATTTTTATGAGGAGCTTTTCCATGGCCTGCCGGGAGGTGTTTCACCGAGATTCGAACCTACGTTCCCTCTGTGAATGCGGAATGGTAGTCACGCACCAACCCATTCGGCTACGGCGGCCGCCTGCGCAGAAATTTTAAGAAATTAATAAATCAATTAATAAACACATTGTATAGTTTAGCCTTGGATTATGGAATCACTTTTGAAATATGTCCAAACAAATTTGAAGGAAATATGGTTTTCGTAGAAATACATTTTTTTATTCTTAATTTCCTGGAGTTTTCAGTAAAACTGGGCTCGTGAAGTGACAATTCGCCGTTATCAGGTATAACATAACAAGTGTAGTTCTCAAGAACTGCATATTGATGGAGTCCAGTGCTCAGCCTGCCTTTCGATGCAATACCTGACGGTGGTTCTGAAAGGCAGCAGGTACTGCAGATAGCCATGCAGTGCTGACTCGGATTCATATTCAATACTATTGGGTTAGACTTGTCATATTTTCTTCTTGGCGACCGCCGTAGCCGTACGGTGGTGCGTGACTACCATTCGGAAGTGCCTGGGTTTGAGTCCCCGGGCATGAAACACCAAATGAGTGAAAACGTTGTTTTCTAACAGCGGTTGCTTCTCGGGAGACAATGGCAAGCCTCCATGGCAGATGACTTTAATAAGAAAATTTTTCATGGCAGAAATACACTCAGCCACAGGCTGCCGGGGCACTGATTCAACTGAATGTTTGAACGGTTATGACGCCGGAGTAACTAAAAAACTCGAAGTATTTTCAAAGTCTTGGGAAGTTTCGAGCATAAAATTCAAAACCGTGCGCTTTTGTTCTCAGACTTTTAACGAAATTGAGTGCACATACTTTTAACACTCGTAAAAGAGTACAAAAATAGAAAAACAAGTGTAACTTATTTCTATATTTTTTTCAGAATTCGTGGGACTTTTTAAAGTGCCTATAAGGGGAATGCGATGTTGGAAAGTCTAATTCATTAGAGTTAGTGAGTGCGATAAGTTTAATAGTATTGGAAAAAATTAATATTGCAATTTTGCTCGCTCTCACACATTGTTTTCGTCTCGAAGTCCCTCTACTGAAGTCCCTCGCAGAAAAAAAATTTTGTTTAACTTTTTAACCCTCTATTGACCTTATAAACTTAATGTTTTTCAGTTCATTACAAAGAAGGGTCAAAATTACCCACACAAATAAGGAATATTGCATTAAATTGTCCACACAAATAGGCACAATTAAATTATATTATAGACCTTTAAAGCCATTATTATTGGTGAGCGTAGTTTTATATGCGATTTTTCAATAAATTTAGATGAAACTGAGACCAAATTAGGAAAACTTTAATGCACTGTAAAAAAATGTTCGTATGAAATGTTGATAAAACGGCAGGTGGTCCAATATTCCAAAGCGTTTTCTCTTTCATAACTGTTACATCGTATTCTTTTCTTTCTATGGCTGCTACCAGTGTTATTAGCTTTTTGGTCGGTAATCTTTCAACCCTACTGTTGGTTTCAATATTCGACTAAACGAAATGATCAAATTTGTTAAAAAATACCAACTTAAAAAATTGTAATATTATAATAAACAAGTAATATTAATTAATTTTGAAAAACTCTACTGCACCCCTTAAAGCCTTCCTAGTAACCGCACATTACTACAAACGTGAAAATTCTGTTAAGTCCAGCAACTCGATAACATTTAAATATTTCGTATTTTTCTTCCTCCACTGGAGCTGTTAATGGAATGCATGCATCTTGTTTGCCCCGAAACCCACACGTACATGCAGTCATACATGCACACCTTTTCAATGTAACTTAGGCTACGAAATAAAATCATCATTAATTACAAAATGCGAGAATAACAATAACAAAAACAAACAAATGCAGCCAAGCAAGCAGCAAATGAACCACCAACCAAACGCCCGTATGCCTGAACGTAGAAAAATGTATGCCTATAAAAGCAAAAACAAAAGCAAGAAAGCTAAGTATATATTGGAAACCAGTTATAAAACTGACTACCGATAAGGATTTGACGCTGCACCGAAGCTGGGCAGGCAGACCGACACTCTTAGCGGTGCGGTGCAGCGGGCAGAGGCAGGCAAATAGAGAATGGATGCGAAGCACAATAACAAGGAAGGTCCCCGACAGACCGACATAGGCTATGCATTAGCCAAAACTTAAAGGAACGCTGAAACTGAAGCTCAGCTGGCGGCGAGCCCCGTCAGCCCGACCAACCCGTCCGCACACGGAATTCGAGTATTAAATTGCAACGACCTACATATAAAGCGATAAAGAAATAGGTGTAATGCGAAAAGGTGCCCAAAAGGAGGACGGCAAAGGCCACTAAAACAATGCACAGAAGGGTGATGGAGTGGAGCGGAGGGATGGCGCTGCAACGGCGCCTATTAGCGGCTCGAATCAAGTCGGCGAGCCAACGTGCGGGCTGAACGTAATTTTGAAAATTGCAGCAAGCGCATTTGAAATCTTCACCTTTTGACTACTCGAAACACCGAATTTTTGTTTTTCACTCGATTTTCGTTGGAAACTTTAAACTTCACCAATGCAATTCGACACAACCCGATGCCGCATGCCTGTCCAATTCTTTGTTGGAATAATATTTTTGTTGTTCTTGTTGTTGTGCTTGTACTGCTTCAGTTGTTGCAGGCCGGCTAGTGCAGCTGAAATTGGCAAATAATCCAACGCCAGTTCAAATTGTTAAAGCATCAAATGTGCAATAAAACGCATCGTTTTGTTGTTGTTATGCTCCGTTGTGGTTTTTTATTTGTTGTTTTTGTTGTAATCGCCATAATAACGTTGGCACTGCCTCCGTCATCAGAGAGCTGGTTTTTCTCGTAAGGCAATCGTGACTTTGACAGCGAAAATAAGCACTCGCCAATTCCGGCAGAAACAGCAACAACTATGCGCAACAGCGCATGCGCAGCCACCACGAAACTACGCTAATGCATTGCCATTATTCGTACGACAACCAACCAGCGCCGTAGTAAAATAAACGGCATCCCTACAAAATGCTGTATATCAAAATTCTTTTCGTACGAAATACTGTAAATTAACGTAACAAAATTCTGCAGTGACAAAATTCTGTATTTACAGAATTCTGTATTTACAAAATTCTGTAAAAACAAAATTCTGTACTGTCTTAAAAAAATTCTGTATTGACAAAATTGTGTATTGACGAAATTCTGTACTGACGAAATTCTGTATTAACAAAATTCTGTACTGAAAAAATTTTGTGTTGACAAAAGTCAACGAAAAAAGGAGTTCTACGCAAAAATACGGTAGATTGCGTAGCCGGAGTCGGACTAATGAGGGTTATTTTTTTGAAGCGCGGCCGAAGGCCGCCCACGCGAAAAGGAGTTCTACGCAAAAATACGGTGGATTCTATCGAAACTGAAGAAAAAAAGTGCGCACTTTTTTTATAAAATTTGTTGAGATTCTTATCATTTACTTACAGCATTTCGTCAATATAGAATTTTGTCAAAACAAAATTTCGTCAATACAGAATTTCGTCAATACAGCATTTCGGCAATACAAAATATTTTTTACAGAATTTCGAAATACAGGATTTCGTATACAGAATTCTATAATACAGAATTCTGAAATACAGAGTTTTGTGTACAGCATTTTGTAAACAGAATATTGTATCATACAGCATTACGTACCCAACCCAAAATAAACCGCGGATCAACAAAGCGATGCAACCGATTTTTGGGACCTCCAAAAATTCGCCAAGACGCTGCGTTGCTTCGCCCAACAACAAGAACCGTGCACAGTGAAGTGAATGCATTAGCAGGGCAGCACCAACGAGATGTTGATTCAAGCAAACTAATGGAACTTGTTTGCAATGCAGCAACTGCAGCACACATGCACAATAACAAAAAAAAACACAAAATATAAAAACATAAGCAAAATAAGAGCGTTAAACAAGCGTATTGTGTTTTTTGTGGCTTTTCTATGCAATGCGATATTTTTTCAAGGATATTTTCGTATGGCTGCAATGCAATTTTGGAAGCATTTTCGAAACTGAGTTTCTTACTTTATTTCGCTTTAGCTTGTTCACGTTTTTTTACGCATTTTAGCTTAATGCTGATTACCGGTTTGCACAAAATCATCAAAAAAGGGTGGACAGCGCAATTGAAAAACTTATTAGTAAAAAACAGAGGCTTGTGTGTGTATTCACACATACATACATAGATAACCTCTATGTACTTGCCGGCAGCAAAGACCGGTCATGCACTGACGAATAGTCAACCATTTGGTATACAGCAATATTCCCAGCCCAATCTATGGCAATGCTCTCGATGCACAATGGCTGTAGGTCATCACCACCTCTGCATGACATTTCGTCAGCCTTTCGTTAGCCCCTTCGGAGATAGCGAAATACATGTAAAAATTAAGAATGCAAAGTAAATGTAAAGTAAATAATGCTTAATTGGGTAAATTTAGATTTTACTTATTTGTCTTCCTTATAATTTATTATAATTTCTTTATAGAAATACTTTTGTAAATCCTCCTCTTTTTGTAAAGCTGTACTTATTTTTCTGCCTCACAATTTATTATAATTTTTAAGAAAAACCTTTAAAAACCCTCTTCTTTAAAAACACATTTTTTTATTTTTTTCCTTATAATTTATTTTAATTTCTTTATAGAAAAACTTTTGGAAATCCGCTTCTTTTAAAACAATTAAATATTTGTGCCTAGTTGGAAAGCTGAATTTTGTTCTTGACATATTTCTAAAAAGACATTGCATATGAAAAATCTTTCTATTAAATATTTTACTTAATATTTTTTATTTTACTTTTCAACTCGTAGAAAATTTGCGGCATAAAAGATATAATTTCTTCGAGTTGTTAGAAGACTCTAAAATAATTTGCTTATGATTTTAACAAAAATTGGTGAATTTAAAAGAATCAGCACTTACATCCGCATTGTCTACAAAATTAGAATGAAGCTGTCATTGTTTTCCAATCAGTACTTTTTTTTTGTTCTTCTTCGCCTTCAATACACTAAATATTAATTTTAAAATACAAAGTGCTTGCAACCCCAACATCTCGCAGTGCGGGGCAGTATTTTCCTCTGATTGTGAAGTAATTTTTTTTTGTCGTCGCCTATCTTTCGTAAGGGAGAAAAAAATCAAAACAGACTTCTACATACAGCCGAAAAGTAACGTAGCGAGGGCAATGGATCTCCAACGCGTATTTTGCGATCTACAATGTAATGCTGCAGTGGCAAATCGCCTCAGTATACTGTTAATTCTATATACGAAAATGTTAATATATATAGATCGTATGTAAGCATCGAGCAAGAATTGAAGTGAATGATAAATACCACTACTTTAAACTGTAAAAAACAAAGAAAAAATTTAATTTTATTATTTATTCACGCATAATTCAAAGCGATATTTTACGAATACTCGCAAGAAGTTTTTAGATCTGCTGAAATACGAAGTGCGTTTGTGAGATCACATTAAATGTTTCTACTATACTCCTAGAGGCATATTGGGCTATGGTGTATAAACAACTTGATACTACCGATGCTTAGCAAACTATCTCTTCGTGGTGTTTTATTTGTCTGGATCTGTAGAGTCTGTGAGACTTTGAGACCAGTGGTCTCCTATATACTTTATAGGCCAACTTTTCATGCGCCAATCACATAGAACCGTTAGTTTACCTTTGTTTTTAATTTGGTGGCAATACCACTCAAAAAAAAATTTTTTTTTTTCAAAGGGCTTTTAACCACATTTCACTTAATGGTAAAAGCTTCGTATTCCATCCAACTATTGTAATAAAGATTATGTGTCAATGCCATTCAAACCTATTTTTTGATTGAAAGTTTCTCAAGGATCTTAAAATTTATATTCATACTAGCAAACCCGGCCCGCTTCGCTGGGCAAAGACATGGTGGGTCCACGTTTTGGCATATATTTCGAGACCCTAGTCATCAATAGGTATGAAAATTACCCCTCATTAAAGCACTTATCGACAGCTTTCATTTGATGCCCATATTGCACATCCACAACCAAAGGTTACCCGGGCCCACGTTTTGACCTATATCTCGAGACCCCAGTCACGGAGCGGCATGAGAAATACTCTGTACTAAAGCATTCACCAACAGCTTTCAATTGATATCCATATTGTACAAACACATTCTAGGGTCCACGTGTTGGTCTCTATCTCGGGACCCTAGTCACGGAGCGGCATGAAAAATACTCTGAACTAAAGCATTCACCAACAGCTGCCATTTGATACCCATATTGTACAAACACATTCTAGGGTCCACGTGTTGGTCTCTATCTCGGGACCCTAGTCACGGAGCCGCATGAAAAATACTCTGAACTAAAGCATTCACCAACAGCTTCCATTTGATACCCATATTGTATATACACATCCGAAGGTTACCCGGGCCCACATTTTGACCTATATCTCGAGACCCCAGTCACGGAGCGGCATGAGAAATACTCTGTACTAAAGCATTCACCAACAGCTTCCAATTGATATCCATATTGTACAAACACATTCTAGGGTCCACGTGTTGGTCTCTATCTCGGGACCCTAGTCACGGAGCGGCATGAAAAATACTCTGAACTAAAGCATTCACCAACAGCTTCCATTTGATACCCATATTGTATATACACATCTGAAGGTTACCCGGGCCCACGTTTTGACCTATATCTCGAGACCCCAGTCTCGGAGCGGCATGAAAAATACTCTGAACTAAGGCATTCACCAACAGCTTCCATTTGATACCCATATTGTATATACACATCCGAAGGTTACCCGGGCCCACGTTTTGACCTATATCTCGAGACCCCAGTCTCGGAGCGGCATGAAAAATACTCTGTACTAAAGCATTCACCAACAGCTGCCATTTGATACCCATATTGTACAAACACATTCTAGGGTCCACGTGTTGGTCTCTATCTCGGGACCCTAGTCACGGAGCCGCATGAAAAATACTCTGAACTAAAGCATTCACCAACAGCTTCAATTTGACATTCATATTGTACAAACACATTCTAGGGTCCACGTTTTGGTCTCTATCTCGAGACCCTAGTCACGGAGCGGCATGAAAAATACTCTGAACTAAAGCATTCACCAACAGCTTCCATTTGATACCCATATTGTATATACACATCCGAAGGTTACCCGGGCCCACGTTTTGACCTATATCTCGAGACCCCAGTCTCGGAGCGGCATGAAAAATACTCTGTACTAAAGCATTCACCAACAGCTGCCATTTGATATCCATATTGTACAAACACATTCTAGGGTCCACGTGTTGGTCTCTATCTCGGGACCCTAGTCACGGAGCGGCATGAAAAATACTCTGAACTAAAGCATTCACCAACAGCTTTCATTTGATACCCATATTGTATATACACATCCGAAGGTTACCCGGGCCCACATTTTGACCTATATCTCGAGACCCCAGTCACGGAGCGGCATGAGAAATACTCTGTACTAAAGCATTCACCAACAGCTTCCAATTGATATCCATATTGTACAAACACATTCTAGGGTCCACGTTTTGGTCTCTATCTCGAGACCCTAGTCACGGAGCGGCATGAAAAATACTCTGAACTAAAGCATTCACCAACAGCTTCCATTTGATACCCATATTGTATATACACATCCGAAGGTTACCCGGGCCCACATTTTGACCTATATCTCGAGACCCCAGTCACGGAGCGGCATGAGAAATACTCTGTACTAAAGCATTCACCAACAGCTTCCAATTGATATCCATATTGTACAAACACATTCTAGGGTCCACGTTTTGGTCTCTATCTCGAGACCCTAGTCACGGAGCGGCATGAAAAATACTCTGAACTAAAGCATTCACCAACAGCTTCCATTTGATACCCATATTGTATATACACATCCGAAGGTTACCCGGGCCCACATTTTGACCTATATCTCGAGACCCCAGTCACGGAGCGGCATGAGAAATACTCTGTACTAAAGCATTCACCAACAGCTTCCAGTTGATATCCATATTGTACAAACACATTCTAGGGTCCACGTGTTGGTCTCTATCTCGGGACCCTAGTCACGGAGCGGCATGATAAATACTCTGAACTAAAGCATTCACCAACAGCTTCCATTTGATACCCATATTGTATATACACATCCGAAGGTTAACCGGGCCCACGTTTTGACCTATATCTCGAGACCCCAGTCTCGGAGCGGCATGAAAAATACTCTGAACTAAAGCATTCACCAACAGCTTTCATTTGATACCCATATTGTATATACACATCCGAAGGTTACCCGGGTCCACGTTTTGACCATTTTCCCGGCAAATTGTGAATCTAAACCATTCTCGAATCCCATTGAACACACACAAAAAATTTCATCAAAATCGGTTCAGTCGCTTAGGAGGAGTTCAGTGACAAACACACGAACATAAGAAATACATATATATATAAAGATTGAGTTCAGTTTTCAAATAAGTTTACCTCTTTTTTGCAAATTTGGTGGCCTTTAACCACCTTTCACCTCATATCAATATTTGGGACATTTTTCCAATAAAAATTGAGTGGCAGCTCCATTCAAAAATATTTTTGGATCAAAAGTTTCTTAAGTAAACTTAAAATTATCTTCATACTCAATTCAGTTTTCAAATTAGTATATAATAGGACTATGAATAAGTTCGTGCGGTTTTTTTTCGAAATTTGAAACTTTATTGACGTAAAATGGTTACAAATTTAATATTCAAAGTATTGTCCATCGCTTACTACTACTTTTTCCCATCTTTCTGGCAATTCACGGATTCCCTTTGTGAAAAATTCGGTCGGTTTTGCCGCAATCCACGAATCGATCCATTTTTTGACTTCATCGTAATTACGGAAGTGCTGGTCAGCCAGGCCATGTTGCATCGATCGGAAGAGATAGTAATCGGATGGCGCAAGGTCTGGACTATACGGCGGGAGGGGTAGGACATCCCATTTGAGCGTTTCTAAGTATGTTTTGACCACTTGTGCAACATGTGGCCGAGCATTGTCATGTTGCAAAATAACTTTGTCGTGTCTATCGGCGTATTGCGGCCGTTTTTCTCGCAGTGCTCAGCTCAAACGCATCAATTGTCGTCGGTAGACATCCCCCGTAATCGTTTCATTCGGTTTCAGTAGCTCATAATACACAACACCCAGCTGGTCCCACCAGATACACAGCATAACCTTCAGGCCATGAATATTCTGCGCCGACGTCGATGTTGAAGCATGGCCAGGGTATCCATACGTTGCCCGACGTTTTGGATTGTCGTAATGGACCCACTTTTCATCGCCAGTCACAATTCGATGCAAAAAACCCTTTCTTTTGTGCCGTTGAAGCAGTTGTTCGCATGCCATAAAACGGCGTTCAACGTCTCTTGGCTTCAATTCATACGGCACCCAATGGCCTACCTTTCGGATCATTCCCATGGCTTTTAAACGTTTGGAAATGGTTGATTGATCAACTCCCAAAGTTTTTGCAACCTCTTCTTGCGTTTGAGCCGGATCTTGATCGAGCAATTCCTCCAATTCGGTATCCATGAACTTTGGCGGCGCACCCTCGCGTTCTTCGTCTTCCAAGCCAAAATCACCACTTTTAAAGCGTGCAAACCACTTCTGGCACGTTCGCTCAGCTAGAGCATGCTCACCATAAACTTCCACCAAGATACGATGACTTTCGGCTGCTTTTTTCTTCATATTAAAATAATGAAGAAGAATTCCCCGCAAAAACACATTATTTGGCACGAAATTCGACATTTTCAAGTGTGGTAAAAATATTGTTGTTTACGCTTCAAATAAAAAACTTATACTGACGTTTGTGCCTTACGACAGTAGCTCTCCAATGAATGTTTGGAAATGTGGATCGATGGAATAATAATCAAGTTACGCCATCTGTTGTAAAACCGCACGAACTTATTCATAGTCCTATTATTTTTTTCTTAAAAATTTGGTGGCAACACTACCCCAAAAATATCCTTTTTAAAGTGCTTTTAAACATCTTTCGATTGACCCCAATATATTGATGTTTCGTCCAATTTTATAATATATCACTCAGTTAATAATAAAAATTATGTGGCAACGCCAATTAAATATATGTTTAAATTGAAAGTCTCTTAAGCACCTTTAAATTTATATTGATATTGAACTCAGTTTTCAAATAAGTTTATATTTTTCTATTAAAAATTTGGTGGCAACCCTGCCCACAAAATTATATTTTATCAAAGTACCTTTCGCTTGAAGCCAATACTTTAGTAATTAGTCCAACTGCATCATAAGTTCCTATTTTTGTAAAACTATTACTATAACAACGATATGGTAACGCTATTACTATAAATACTTATACTTCCTTGTACTATACTTTTCATTTTTCCTATGACATCCATGATGAAACATTCATTTCTATTTCTAAATATCCATTTTGAAATTATAAGTAGTTGGTAACTTTTTCTTGCTAGAAGTGCCCTTCTAAAAATAACACAGGCCTGTTTTTTTCATATTAGACTGATTTCTAATGTATTCTTGTGTGTTGAACACAATTCCGGGGTCCAAAGGTGATAGAGCGTCTGGCTTTTGAGAAGATCGAGAGTAAAATCTTTAAAAACGTCTGAATTTTGTAGGCCTGTGTAATGATGCAAATGAGCCATCTATTCCCATCAGCCTTTAAGTAAACCAAAAAAATTAAGGTTCGAAGAAATTTGGAACCTTTTTAAGTATAATACATATGCACATTTTTGTAATACATACGTATGTATGTAAACTTAATAAATTTATTACGCATAATAGCTAATTTTGAATTTCTTGTCGTTTCACTTAATTATGTGTTTAATGTCAAATGCTACTAAACAACACTGGAAACCAATTTGAATCCAACAGGAGCGCCCGCTTGCTCATCTTGCAAAAAGTGCAAAAGTGCAGCGATTGCGGCTTATTGGTGTGACCGCAAATGCGCTGCTGGCACCCATATCCTCTGAGAGTTCACCAAAAAGACCAATTTATAGAATCGACTTGTCATCATCTTAGTTCTTCGAGCTCCGTTTGCTGATCCCCGTGCCTCCCTTACGCAGTGTATTGCCGTGCCACCTCTACTTGCGCTCTCACATTTCTTGCGCGAGTGGTTTTTGTTGGCATCGTCGGTGTAAGTCCAATTGTCTGGCCGCCAAATGCGCAGGATGTACCTCAGGTTGCGATTTACAATCGACTTGAATCCACTTGTAACTCAGTAAGATCCCTATTTTACTACTAATATAATTTTCAAAATAAAAGGTTTAGAAACTAATATCCATTTTACAAAACAAAAAGCTATTTTGTGGAAGTATATTGAAACTTTTGACCAGTTTTTAACTTTATAAAGAAAATTTTGCAGCATCGTTTTAGCCACTTCCGGAGTTTCAATCGACTTTGAATATTTTCCTTGAGACGTCGAAAATTTTGTGCTTAAATGGGGAAACAATTGGATGCAGTGACATAATGGCCTTTGCCATTTAAGGCGCAAGCAATAAACAAACTTTAATCGAATTGTAATTTCAAGAATCGGCAATACCTTTACCTAAGCGAAGTTAAGTTTCCAATCACTTTTATTGAAATTATATTTGACCTGAAGAACAATGACATTTCTCGATTTGTGCAAGATGATAAGATAGAATTTGTTTCACATTTTTTTAACTTTCATGAATCAATTTTGTGTTGCAATACCTTCCTGATAATAACATCAAACGTCAGACGATGTAGGCACTGAGAAAATGTTTCTTTGTGCTGCTGTGCTTTAGAATTCTATGTCGCCGTTATTGCCTTCCAATGCATTTGCCTTTTATAAGCACTTAAACGTCACTTAGCGAGTTGATTCGCTTTTCGCGCTCAAGGTGAACCAGCTGATGCTGCATTAAGACACCTACAATATTAGTCACACCACTACATGTGCCTATAAGCCCACATGCACACATACCGACATAAGTGCACACCAATGAACCTACCGCTTGGCCGTTTAACCGCGCGCCCGCCTGGTGCGCGGCCATTGCGTAATCACCTTCAACTCAAATATATTCAACGTAAGCTGCGAGGGAAGAAAAAAATAAAATAAAAGGGAAAACACAAAAAGCTAATAATGCAAAGTGTTAATTTTATTTATCAATAGTCTGAGTTGAATGCTGCAAAGCAACTTCCTTTATTTGAGTTTCTTCCATACACTCAACGGCTATAAACTTGAGATTGGCGTTTAATTCATGTAAATCCCTGTGATCATTTCCTTTGTGCTCTCCCCGCAGACCTCATAAATTCTTGTAAGTCACTTGACCCGAAAATAGTTAACCCCGTCCACAAATTACAAAGTTCAAAACGCTTATGGATAAGCTCATATACGCACGTACGCACACACGCACACACTCACTCACTCACATGCACACAAGCACGCACAATTGCTCTTTAAATGCCTCATAATACCCCCATCCGGGTAATTGGGTAATTTTCCACAGGAAAATGAGCAAGCCAAACAGGCAACTGGAGGCGGTGAAAAGTTGCCGCCATAAATTCTCACCCAAATTCATCATAAAATCACTTAAAATAATACCCTATCCCACATAAGTAATTGCATGTCAAAACTTTCGGCGTCCGACCTTTGGCCTTTTAAGCTATTAAGTAAGTACACCGGCAAGCGGGAAGTCAACACATACGGGTTAAATGGTTGCCTGTCAACACCTCTGTGCTGTTTGTCCGATTATGGGCGCGCGTGTGTGTGTCTGTATGCACACCGGTTTGGGGCATAGACGACATCGGACGCTTTAGGGGTGAGGCATGCTAATTTGTTGCCCACAAAGGCTGTGCTTATTTACACACACGCGCGCACTGATAAGTGTCAATACATGCAGGAGTAGTTGCTGACAATGCCCAAGTGGTTGTTCGCCAGAGACTGCCTGAATTGGCATTTAAACTCTTCCGGTTCGTAACACCAAACCGGACACCTCATAAAAACTATGCGCCGTGCAAGGATACAGGATGCAGGCAACATAGCCGCACGAAACCACGTTCAGTCCTAACTTGACTTTCACACATACATAAATGTGCACCAGTATGCCTGTATGTCAAGGCAAGGCGTGTGCTTACCACCGCTAGTGTGGGGGTTTCTTGTGCTCACTGGCAGACATACCATAAGCAGTAGCAAATATGATTCTTAGCAGGCCTTTTGTTGGTATGAAAAGCTACCCAAAGCGGGATCATAAAATATTTCTCACATACAGTCCGGAGCTCATGCACTCACAACCTTGTAATACAAAGTGGGATACTCTCATAAAACATACTAGTTTGCGACTATGTTCAAACTACTGCTTATTGGGCGCGTTGTTGATGCTGATAGGTGCACCTTTATTGGGAATTTGTCCAAGTGCCTCCTCCTGTTTGTGGTGTGCGTCTTGATGTTTTGCCACAAATGGAGCGACGGCAAGTTTTAAGCCGACTCCGAACGGCAAATGGTTTTTATGAGGAACTTTTTCATGGCAGAAACGAGCTCCATTGCCTGCCGAGGGACGAACGCTGCACGTAGATTCGAACATGTGTATTTCCGAATGCTAGTCACACACCAACCTATTCAGTTACGGCGACAGGCAGAGAGCTGGTAAAAAGAGGCACAAAATTGTGATTAAAGCAGAACTTCTGACGCAGAAAGTTATTGGCTTAAATCGTTGCAGGTGAATGATTTGCTAATCAGTTGCCTTCGTTATAAAAATTTCCTATCTAGGAAGGCAATGCAAGTCGCCGAGTGCACTTTCGTCATGAAAAAACTTCATTATTAACCATTCGAGGTAGTGTAAAACTGTAGATCCATCTATTTTTGCCGTAAAGGAGAAACGCGGCCAAAAAACCTGGAAAGGCACGCATGAGAAAACTATTCATACTATAAATTCCTAAGTAAGTATAAAAATCCGACTTCATACGGCAGAATAGAGTCTGCTTTCGAGTGAAGTATTGCTTATATAGGGTGATCAATCATGAGGTGCTTTTTTCAATAGTTAAAAAAAAAACAAAAATGTAAATTATGTTCAAAACCTTTATTTATCATTTGAAAGGACATTCTTTGACATTTACTTTTTGAATATGACTTCATTCAAATGTTAACTACGCTTAAGGTGGTCCATTCTGAAAGTCCAATTTTCAATCATTCGACTGGTATGTCGTGAATAACACGCGTAATGTTGGCTTCCAGAGCTTCAATCGTAGCTGGTTTATCAGCATAGACCTTGGACTTCACGAATCCCCAAAGAAAAAAGTCCAAAGGTGTGATATCACAAGATCTTGGTGGCCAACTCACAGGTCCTAAACGTGAAATCAGCTGCTCTCCGAAATGACTTCTCAATAAAGTCATTGTTTCACGAGCTGTATGGCACAGAACGCTGATTTTCATAATACAGTTGAACAATTTGTAGACGTTGTTGCGGTGTGAGTCTTTCCATGATGAAATGCCAAACGCTGTTCAACAAATCCACGATGACAGTTTGCCACAACTCGCGCGCGATCTGTAAAAACACGCAAATGAAAAAAACTCCTCTTAATTGATCACCCTATACAAGGCAAAGTTCGTTATGCAAAATATTTTCTGGTACTGAAACCGGTCCAGCACTGTCTCCAAATGGGATAGTTAAGCGGCTGCTTGAAGAAATTCCAGTACACTGCAGGGATGCTTACAGTTTTACACACACGATTAGAACGGCGCATGTGGAGCGTGTTAAATTCATTTAGGGTTGATTTCCTCTATTTTCTTTGCTTTCATGATTCTTCGCCGCACACACACACACACACGTCCAGCGACAAATTTGAAGCTATGGGCCGCATACCAAAAAGCCTCTGTGTGCGTTCGTTTGCTTGTGTCAACTACGCTAATTAATTTATTTTTAATACCTGCTAGAACTTTCAAATATTCCTGTTGGTCGAAGCGTGTAAGCGCTTGTGGCAAGAGACTCCTTTGCCCGCCGGTTCTCGCCCAGCCACTGAATGATAAACGCTTAGAGACTAGGATAACGATTAAAAGCTCATCTGGGTACGCTTTTGAGCGCACTGTGGTGAGTGAAAGGCTGAAATCCTATAGTTCACTGCGTTGGCTGTGCCGTGAGCTCGTTGAATTCGCAAGTCACGCTCACGCTCACGCTACACGCTTGCCATAACGCTTGCCTAGTTCTAGTCGCCTGGCTTGTGCGTAGCAAGCACGGTAAAATTCACTACCATAAATTCCTTACATAACAAAAGCAACAACAAATAGCCTGACAGCTTGCCACTTTAATCCTTTATCATAGCATAGCTTCTGCTAGTCAGAGTGTGTTTGTATGTGTGGCATGCTGGCCCAGTGTAGATTGGTCGTTCCTTGGCGGCATACCAAATCAGAGAATTCACTGAACAACTTAATAAATTTTTTTTGTAGCGGTATGTATGTATGCATGTCCTATGATGAATACACATTTGGCCTTAAGTTACTGTTAGTGTGTGGGTGCAAATAATACATTTGCATTACAATAGCTGAAGGGCTCACATATTTTTTAAGCACTAAATTTCAACGCTAGTTTTATGTGTACCTGTTAGATTAGTTCTCTCCTGCCTTCATGCCCCAACGAACCAACCAACCATCAGCTGGTTAACGTTGGTCACTTAAGCGACCGCATGCAACCAAAAATACTTCACACTCGCGGTATGTTTCTGGGTTTGTGGTTGTATGCGCACAAAACATAGAAAACAAACTTACAACGTAGAAATGTGTGCATGTATGATTTTCTATCTGTCTATCAGTGCCTGACACACAAGCATTCACTTAGCAGACCTTTTTCTCGGCTTTTCGTGTACTTCTACCTCTAGCAAATCTGCCTCGATTATCTTTTTGACATATTCCTTGAGGGTAGTGTCTACAATCTCAATTTCTCCCGCCACCCCGGCCATGTTTGACCGCTAGCCAGCTTGTTGATTTGATACGGACACACACAGCGGCAGTCAAAATAATAGTAATATACCCAGAGGTAATCTGAAACCGTAAATATACAGCTTCTCTCCAACCAACTGAGGACGATAAGACAATTTTGTAAACTCTAATCTCAATGGCTAATAGGAATAGGAAAGTAAGCGGTGTATAGGAGAAAAAGTTGATTTCCATTTATTCTTGGTCTTATTTTTGATTCGTCTTTTATGTTCATTACCCATATTAACTCTATTATTCCGAACGCATATGCCAACTTAGCTTTTTCACAACGCTAGCCAGTGATTTTAAATACCCATACACTAAAAAAATCGTATATAATCCTTTAACCCGTTCAAAGTTGGAGTATGCCTCCGTCATCTGGAAGCCGATGCTCTCCTCACATTCGCTTAGAATTGAAAGAATTCAATGCAAGTTTGTACATTTTGCTCTTCAACATTTACGCTTTGATAGTCCCTAGCCAACCTACAGCATTGGGTGAATGCTTGCCAATGTTTCATCACTGGAGATCCGACGACTTTTTCAAAGCTTAATACTTATATGCGGCACCCCCGACTAGAATTACAGTAAGGCATGCCGAAGAATTAGTTAGGCCCGAATTAGACAGGCCTTACTGAGGCACGCCTCACTATTACCTTACCAGGCCCACGTTAGGCAAGGCAAAGATTGGCATGCCAGAACAATACCAAATTTGGTTGTGGTCACGAAAATCTGTGCCAGTGTCTCACTTAGGCATAATTTGGAATCCCTAATTAATTTGTAGAAGGGCATCCGGAGTATTACCGAAGTTCGGTTTTTCGAACCTGCGCCTAATGAGGCAGATGTGTGGCGATACCTTTCGGGACTTGGGCCTAGTTTGACTGCCTTATGAGGCGCAAATTTGGAATGCGGATTTGTGCCTAATCACCGCCTTACCAAAATTTCTAGTCGGGCCATTGACTGTTCAGATCTACTCGGCCAAATCGGTTTCAATGTTCCGTGAAAACTACTTCGCTCTTATAATCCATTTTATGTTCAAGTTCTCAGATCTCATCTTATCCTCTTATCTAATCTTAACCTCCTACAACAGAATTTGAATAGCTTAGTCAGCTTTCTAGAAGTATTGATCTTGATTTGGCGATGCCAAGACCTCTGTTTAAGTCACATGCAGAGTCTTATTATTTGGCGGACTTTTGAAAAAAGGTATGTGTTTTTTCGTTTCCTGTTGACAAGATAACTATCTTTTTTTTAAGACGCTTACTTTGGTGCCACACTACTAAAAATATGTAAAAAAAAAAAATTTTTTAAATACTATTTGATGTCAATAATAACATACTATAAAAGCAAAACGATCGCATTTTATTTTCTTAAAAAAAAAAAATAAGTTCCTAAAATATATCTATAAAAAATGGGTATTTGACCTAAAGTAGGTCTCTTAAGTTTTTGTTATGTAACCCTGTAAATCAAGTCTGTAAGGTTGTTACCATTGACTTAAATAAAGAAATAAAAAAGCATATATATTCTTTTTAGCTTAATATATTTGTCAACACCGCTTATTCTTTCAGGCACAGTAGTAATTTTTTTCTTCTTTCTATTTTGCCGTTGGTACACCGTTATATAGACTTAACAACTCTCGGCACTTCCTATGTGAGTGTGAAGGATTAATTAGAAGAAGACTTTACACTCCTGGAAGTACATCTGTAGCGGATAAAACGCATTTTAAACTAACGAAGTTAAGCTCGTTTATAAATGCCGCAGGATTGTTTAAAAGGGATCCCACAGTGTAAGGAAAAAGTTTCGGCGGTATCACAATGGACCAACGCCAGACCTAAGTGTATCATATTGGCAGACACCAGACCTACCAGCCTACCAACTCTCGACCTGGGGCTTGGTGCATTGGGCAGCACCTCAAAATGTATCTCGCTGAAGCATTTAACGCTCGATCTGACCCAATGGCAAGATGCATTGTCTAGCATAAAAATTAGAGAAGTTCCTTACTATATCACTTTATTTTTCATCATTACAATGGACCGATAAGAATACTCAAGAGTTTCAAATATTTCACTTTGTGACTTCGGATACCCTTAAGAGGCATTCATCTTTAAATATTACTATCAAAATTAATAAATAGGGAAGTCTGTCTCATGTTTGATACTCGTACAGACCCCGTCAATTCTGTTTTTCAAATTTTTCAATAATCTTACAGTTTTCCAATAGGTTGAGTCGTACTTTTTATGCAGTTGAACTCACAGTATACTTCCTCCGCCAATTATATGCATTAGTTCCAGCTTTTGAGTTGGTTGGTTGGGAGTTGGAGTTGAGTTGGTAAATTTATTAATTTATTTTTTTATTTTCTTGTTTTTTTATTTTTAACATTGCAACTAAATAGTTTTACATGTTTTAATCAACGAGCAATTTGCGTTGAGTTTTCTCTAGCGAACAATTTTATGGGTGCTCTCCAGAATTGCATTGTTGTTTACTATAGGAGATTATGGGCCTTCTTTCGTTTAAGCCTAGTCTTCCAATTGCCTAAGTCAGATAGTGCTGAAGCTCCGATGTTGAAGCCTATCCATGTGTGATTTAGCATACTTTTGTATTGTGGCGGCGACTGATTCGATGCCAACATGGCGTTCAAGGCATTATAGCGAATATACCAAGGAGCATTTACGGCGCACCTTAAGGGGGGAAACCGGTTTAGGAGGCCGAAATTTTGGTGTTCTTCGTGAATTTTTTGAACAAGGAAGGAATAATCAGAAATTTTTTAAACATGGAGGGTATTTTACTCATATTTTTAAGTACACTTTAAAATTCTTTCAAGCCATTTCCGCCGGAAATAGTGGCGTTAGAGCGTGTTATCCATGGACGATCGCCATCCGAGTATCTTGCTGGTGGGTATTCCGGAAGTCGCAATTTTTCTCCGTAATCAAAAGCAATTTTTTTTTCGTTAAACTGGTTTGCTACCTAATTATGATAAAATAATATTGAAACTTGCATATCTTTGAGGTGCTTGAACACAATGTAATTTTTTCATACCATATTTTTTCATCTATTTTGCTTAAAAAATATATTTTTAATGATAATACAATCCCAGAATTAGGTTCATATGAATAAGGATTGAATAAAGAATACTCCGAAAGAAATTTATAACGATTGGTCGATAACTTTTTGAGCTAGAGTGCCCACCAGTTGAAAAAAAGTAGTTTCGAGAAAAACGTCGTTCTAACTAACGCGCGCTACGGTGCGGAACCGACGGGCAGTCCCTTAAGTGCTCATAGAATCGGGAATAATGCGAATTTCGCCACATATTTCTGTGTAGTTATACTAACAATTTATGCAATAAAAAAAGTGGCTTTTTTATAAGTCTAAACTGGTTTCCCCCCTTAAGATATGATACCCTATTTTGAGGTCTTTGAATCTGCATTACATTGCTGGAACTTCAGTAATTCCAAAGTTGTATTTCACATGTCCATACGGGTTTCAGACTTTGCTTGTACACCAGGACTTTGATAAATATTGATAACTTGTACCTTTTGCGCATGAGCCAATAGTGATTTCAAGTTCATCTATTTTTTTCTTAATGCCTTCGTTCCACTTAAGCTTAGCATCTAGAGTCATGCCTAAGTATTTCGCCGTGTTATGATATGGTGTTTGAACGATAGGTAGAAAAGTTACCTTTTTTATTATAAAAGAAATTTGTATGGACTGATTGCTGTTGTAGCCGAAAGTGTTGAAGAAAACCCAGGTTTGTCCATTCCTCGTCGTTCTTTGGAATTAGGCATTCCACAAACGTCATTACACCGTATTTTGCAAAATTGTCGGGTCTGGAGCTCATGAAATCCCAGAGTTATTGTTGAAAAGCCTCTCTATCCTCAACGTGTGACTGTTTGTTGCGGTTTATGGACCGGCGGAGTCATTGGACCTTACTTTATCGAAAATGAGGCTGAAGCAGCAGTTACGGCGAATGGATTGCGCTATCGAGAGATAGGATAATGATTTTTTATGGCCGGAAATGGATGGTATTGATCTGGACAACGTTTGTTTTCAACAAGACGGCGCTACGTGCCACACAAGCAACGAAACCATTGATAGTTTACGGGAAAATACCTCCAATAACACCTCTTTTTGGAAAACCCTTTACTTTCAGAGGGGTCGGTTGACACGGCTTTATTCTTAAACTCACCTTAGGTAATCACATACCCCAAAAATATATTTGGAGTAATGATTTACTCATCCTAGAGTTAGAACTGGTTATGCCTCGAAAGCTGTTGTGTCTAGAAGATTTCAAGTGGTTTGGCCATTGCTTTATGCTACCTAAATGTAATTTAAAATTATCACTGAATGAATTATTTAAATAGTTACGAAATATGTGCATATAATTGATGCAAATGCTATTGGTCCTATGTAGTCCGTAAGAAACCTTGTATTTCTATGTTTAACTAAATGAGTAAATTAATAGAATCGAAAATTCTTGAGGAAACGCAAAATTGGTGGCTCCTTTCAAAGGCGTTACTACTCTTTTGACCGCAGCTGTGTGTACATGGGTCATTCTTGTATGAGTATTTACATATGCACATATATGTATTAACATATTCGAACACATGCACACATATTTAAAATGCTTGACAATTTCTCTACGTGTTTTACATTGTAGCCACTCAATCGGTCTTAGGCAGCGGGTGGAAAAGTTTTCGACCAGCCCTTTTATTGTTTTTAGTGGTGATAGAAAGAATTTCGGTTATGTTTATGAAGCAATCGAATAACTTATATTAGTAAAATGGTTGCACGCCCATTCATATGCCAAATAACATAAGTGTTACATATTTTCGGTTGTTATTCGCTCTGCTTGTTTTCACCGAAGTCACGGACAAATAGGAAGAGGGTGAAGTGTTAGACAATTTGGAAGTTCGGGCGAGTCAGTTTTGTGAAAATTTTCTTGTGGGCTTTTCTACCTTTTATGTAATGTACGCAAAAAGTTAAAAAAAAAATAGAAGATCTTGCTATTATTTCGATTCCTTGTATTTGAGTACCCCAGCTAGAATTTAGCAAATAGTCAAGAATAACCAATGAAGAAGAAGTTATATGAAGTGCACTAAATATTAATACTTAAAGCCAAGCGACTGATACAATTTTTTTCTCTCGATATCTCAAAAAATCTCCATTTTGCATCAGTGAAAAATTTTCCATTTCAATTAATCAATTAATACTTAATAAGTATAAGGAAGTACTCCCCACCTCTACTCCTCATCAGTGAAATGCTAAGCACATTTTTTAGTCATTCAGTGTCGAAGTGCGTGTTGCCATATTATGGCGTTAGAATTTGTGGATTTCTGAGTCGCTCACATCTGCTCGCAATGCTGCTTTTTATACATCCTTTGTTGGGTTTTTGGCTGAGGTGCTCTTCCAATTTGCAATGCTTGATTTTGCGTCTTGATTTTATTCCAGAAATGAAGTGATCTACAGCTTTATACCGCCTCCGAACAGTAGATGGAGTTTTTTGTAAAGAATTTTTTCTTGGGCGACCGAGGGGCCCAGAAGCGACCGCTATTAGAAAATCCTGCATTTTGCGCAACATTAGTTATCACAAATACTATACGGCTCGCATTTCTCCTATCATTCATGTCTTATTTTAGCAATGGACGTCAGTAATCAAAGCTAGGTTCAATCTTAGGTGAGTTCTTTAACACAGGTTTTGGATTTTGGACTTTCCTGAATATCACATACAATATCATTCCTTCAACTTCATACCCTGTGAGGTTGAGGACACATTTGGCCACCTGTACCTTCTATCATCATACAGTCAAATATTTTGGTGATGAGGCAAGTGGAGGACTGTCTTGGAGAAGCATCTAGCTAATGATGAAAATTTACGCTACAGCTCGTGAACATATTTTGAAAGCTATCAACAGGAAATAAAAATCAATATCAGAATTAGTAAAAGAGGCGTTTAACATTCAGAAAATTCTGTCTCCATGAAAAAACTCCCGCTGAGGGATTAAGACGTATCGACATCGATGAATACCAAAACATAGTAAGTACCAAGTGGCGGTAGGAGAAGATCCATCAAGCAGGGCAACAGATGGCGACCCAAATGTAATATATTAGATGAATTTACAATTTGAAGTTCTCGGGACACACTCTTCGTCTACCGAAAATCTGTCAACAAATGTATTCTTCTTCTTCCGATTATCACTCCCTCGTGGGGCATAGGGCAGCAATCAGGCCTGCGCGGCATCTTATGCGATTCTTGACAATGTATTTTAATTCGCTACAGCTCTTCCTGATGCTACTAGCCTTGCTTTCGAATGTTGACTTCTGAGTTTTGCTTGGTTTACCAGGCTTGCGACCAGCATTTGCCCAAGGATTAAAATCGATTGACTCGCATCGCTACCTTCTCGAAGGCAAACTCCTTCTGACAACACAAAAAAAGAGTATATAGAAAAAGAAGATGAGCTTGAGTCGAATTGTGCGTGACTTTCATTCAGTTGGTGCCGAGCATGAGGCCCACTGTGTACTTCAAACAAGTGATAGTGGAATGTTTATAGCGCCCACTCTTCGGCAGAGAATATAAAACTTTCAAGTTCATTTCTGTCATAAAAAAACTTCTCATACGGTGAAAATCCTTAAAAAAATTCAAAATCGTTTAGTGTAACAAAAATTGGAGGCGCAGCTCAGATAAAGTGCTAACTCTGTGCTAGCTTCACTAAGTGTGAACATTTTTAGGAATATTTACATATCGCACATTCGTTGCAAGAGTGTCATAATCGAGAAGACCAAAATATCGAGAAAAATGTTTTTTAGTCAAAGTTTGTAGTGGCAGCATTGCCCAGAAGAGATCGCCCAAAAACAGTTTTAAACCATTTGCGCAAGAATTTTACGCAAAACTAAAGGATTTGTTGCCGAAACTAAATTATTTATAAGAGAAGATCTGGTGCTTCTTTTGCATATTTATTTAAAAATATTGTTATTTGTTTTATGAAAACTAGAGTATCTTTTGTGTGGTGCGCCTTTTCGCCATTTGCATCCTCTACGATCCAGTGATGCCAAAAGACAAAATCTCGACAAAGCTCCCAATCCCGTCGACAAAAGCATTACTGCTGATAAATTGTCTCCATTCATATCTGCTGTGCGTTTCTACAGTAGCTGTAATGCACTTTTTTCATTTCGAATAAAGCAGTACTTTGTTATAATACAAACACCAGATGCTTTCCAGACGCATGGTTATCTTTCTGCAACAACAAAACTGCTATTTTTCTACTAGGCTGCTCTTTCCCCTTTCCTGTTTGACGGTTTGCAGGTTTACACAGATAAATTTGACATCCAAAAATGTTTGCTTCTCAAATGACAAACAAACAGGTATTATCTCTGTTCCATCACAACTGGCTTGCCAGGCATCCTAAACAAGGAAGCGATCGCTGGAAGAGTGCATTGATCTCTAAGACACTTTGAGTAGTCAAAGTAGCCAGCTTGCGCAAGTAAAGGCAACGAACGTAGAAAAATGAGCGATAAAGCAGTGTGCAAGGAATTTATGTACATACGCACTGGAAGGAAGCAAAAAAGCAATCTGAAATATGCCTTGGCGAAGGTTGCAGTGCACAATTCAAAGTGCATTTTAATAGCTACACGTCAAATGCCCAAAATTATGTTCTTCTTCTTCGACATCTGGTACAGCTTGAATGCATCTAAAGTTGACTTGCAGTGGTGTACAGTATTCTCGAAATTCTACGACTTCGCCAAAAACTGGATAAGTACACAACAATTTTGTGCCAACAACAAACACATGCGCACCCGTATGCCAGTGTGGGTTTGTGAGTGTGTGGCGCACCAGTAGGGCAGTGCAATAACGAGTCTCATCTAAAAATGTTCTATAGGTTGTTGGAACTGCGCACTTAAAATCCCCCAGCGTTTCATGTCATTAACCAACCGAACAAGCAAGCACGAAAGCTATGCACAGCGAATGGATTTTTTGGCAATGGGAAGGCACAAATGAGGTAATAAAAAAGCCAAAAACAGAGGCAAGAAAAATGCAAACACACACGAATGGGGCATTGCAGAAAGTGATGTAAAATTTAGCTTCCACGCAAAGCAAGGGCGGGCGTGTATATACAAATATATACACACCTATATATACGTACGTATAGTGCGATGGAGCCTGAACCAGAAATAATTGTGAACAGGGATTTTGCGTCAAGCCAGCAATGAGTTGATAGACGAGACAAGCTCAACAACTACAGAGCGTCTCATTTACGAGCCGCCAGCTCATGAACAAGCGATCGTATAAACAAACGAGCGACGCTGGCATCGGTCTTTGAACCACCGAAAATATGGACCGAACAGATAAAGGCGCATGGAGTGGAGTGGCGGGGTGTGAATGCACTTCTGCGACTCATTGCTGTGTGTGAATAATCCTAAAAGCAACAAATCAACCACATCTACGCTTAGTGTTTGTAGAACTGGAATTGCTATGGTGGAGATCTATAGCTGAAAAGCACAGCGGCGCTTAGTAGAGCATTGCAATGAGAGAGAGAGCGTTCAAGTAGCGCTCAGAGATGCTAAACTAACTCAGGATTTGTGAGCAAATACGAAAAGTTCCCAAAAGTTATGGGACCCGTTGCATGTGTTAGAGATTCTCGCAAGCAATTCAGCGTCGCCAAAATTTTTGACAATTTGTATACTTTGCTCACACAAACAATCACATACACGACATTTCTTTTACTCTGCGATCGCGTAACGCTTGTGTATGTGTGCGCTGGAATCATTTTAATGTTAAAGATTTGGGGCAAGTTCGCGCTGTTAGCAGTGCTGCCGCTGCACAGGGGAACCGGTCGCTCTTTTGTGTGGCTGTGTGATGCTATGAGGGCGAAAAATTCGGCAATTTTGACTGCGCATCTCCAAAAGTTTGCCGAAGTAATTACTTGCTCGCTCACAGTTGCCGACGTCGACGCCGACTGCTCATGTTCACTGCATATGAACTGCATACTTGCTTTTGTGTTAGTCACGTTCGGGTCTGTTGGAACGGCGTCAACGTCGCGTTTACCCCAGTTCGGTTGCTACTTAACTTCTACAAACGATCAAGTTTGTGACTTTCTACTCATTTTCGGCAAATCTGACTCACTTGCACCTCAGCCTCCTTCTTCTGTCGTCAACCGGTTGCGTTCATTGTTGGTGCATCCATTATTTAGTTTGGGTATACAAGTATAATTGCGTTGTTTGAAAGTGTGAGCTCTATAAGTAGATATTGTTGATATTATCCTCCTCCCTCGGCACACAACTCCGCTCGCAAGGGGCCATACAAAAGTTGTACTGAAGCCGTTAACCTCGGTTGCTCATTCGTTGGATACACTCCGACACTCTCCGACTTCCCTCATTTCAGATTTTTTTGTAGCCACAAATAGAGAGAGAGAGAGAGAGAAAGAGGTGAGTAAGGGCTAGAGTTTGAAGGGGTATGCAGGCGGTGGAAATGAAGTCATTTGTTGAAATTTTGGAACTATGCACACACACAGATATACACACATACTTCTTTATTTATAAGCTACTGGGCAGTACAGCCCCAAAGCTGAATTGCATTATATGGCACTGGGCGCAACAGATGAGCAGACGTACGCCGGGTAGGGAACAAGTAAAATCGCATTACAAAACCTGTTTTGTCATTTGGAGGACCCAGCAAAGTCCAACTGGTCGAACAAATGCAACAATTGAAAAACGATCTTGAACCCCAACATACAGCGCTCAGCTGAGCAACTAGCAAGCAGTAGAAAATCATATCATAGGGTTCGTAATTAAGATTTAGTAGTTACGCTGTAGAGCAGGACCACTTTGATTTTCCCCTTCCTGCTGTTGCACCGAAGAGTACGCGAACTCGTTTATAGTATTTTTTGTTTGTGTCGTTGCTCGAGCCGAGCCATGCGATTTGGCACAGCTGGAGTAGTTGCGCTTGATGCTGCCTTCGTTGACGCATCGCTGTTATGGCTTTATGGTACTGATGCATTGCCAAAGCGAACATTTTGATGGGCCTCTCTCGCTGAAGCTGGCCAGCAGAGGCTGTGCATTTCTCTGTTCCATATGGGGCCTAAGCCAATGGCGAAAAGTGATGCAAGAGGGGAATCCATTTGGGATGCATATGAATACGCTCAAGCGCACTAAGCAAACGAAGGTCCCATAAATGGTGTTTATATGCACCTAAGTGCATGCATTTGTGTTGTGTATGTACGTCCGCAAGAAATGGGAGCTGCATGTGTGCTTGTGGCTGTGTGTTTGGCATTGAGGAAAGTTTGAACAATACATTTGTTTATTTTTGAGTTTTAGTAGATTTCTCTTTTCACATTCAATTTATCTGCTTATTTTGGGTATTCTGGAAGATTTCTCTGTACGAATTTTGCGCGTTTGTTCGCGATACATGGATATACCACCAAAGACAGTCTACAATGAAACTCTTACACGTTACACAATTGCAGTTCGTGTGTACTTGTGTATAAATAGCTGGTATTTCGTGTTTTTCAATTTTTTTGTAGACTTATTGTATGCAGCTATAAATTGTGGCACTGTTTGCTAAAAAAATTGCTTTATCGCTTTCGCCATTTTGTTAGACATGAAGTGAAAGGCAAGCTGTTTATTACTTTCTGCAGGAAAAAAAATATTTTTATTATAAGACTTTGATATTTGAGAATATATTAAACGCTGCTTTTTATGGTATTTGCACTACTTGTCTATTGCACTCAGAAATATAAAGATTTTCTTTCGTGCAAAAGCATCTACATCTACAATACTATATTATAATTTACACTACACCCTAATTTATCAACTTCTGCCATATGTACAACCTTGATCAAAAAGTTCACGGAATAAAATTAGAATATTCAATTCCAGGAAATTTGTTTTTGGTACAGCCATCAGAGCCGACTTTGATTGTTCCATTACTTACTTTCTGCTGTTGAAACGCGTTCCTCGTACTGATTTTTGACCCGATTAAACAAAAAAAAAATTGCACGGAGTCATATCAGTTGAATTTGATGGCTGTTGGATGAGGTTCGCTATGTTCTTTGTCAAAAAATTCAACTATGCGTTGTCATGGTGCAAAATCCATGAGTTGTTTTCCCACAAATCCTTTCTTTTCTGGCAAATAGCTTCACGTAAACGTCTCAAAATGTCCACATAATAGTTTTTTTTAACTACCTGAACTTCTGGCAAAAATTCATTTTGTATCCTTTGCGTTTGGTGAATATTCAGCCTTGGAAATCATGTCTTTGGCGATATCAACGCGGTGCCTTTTTGCATGAAATTCAGGTCCTTTGGAGCAACACGGTACAAACCCAAATTATTAACTACAATGTCCTCAGTGGATCCATCAGGTTCTCTGCCAGCTCTTTGATGGTTAATTTTCTGTTATTGATTAACTTTTCTTTTACTAAGTGTTCATCAGTTTTCGATATCGACGGCCTGCCACTAAGTTCGTTATCCCTTATGGATTCAAGATCCTTCTGAAGCGTTCATTTCACTCGTAAAAGTCTGTTTTCTTAAGAGTATCATTATCGAAACGTTTTCCCAACATTTCTAGGGCTTTCTCTCCATTGAATTCATTTTTAACGCAAAATTTCATACAAACTCGTTGGTGCGAAGTCAATTCCATTTTTAAAATTATAAAAAATCAAAAACACATACAAAGGAATGGCAGGAATGTTAATCACAGATGAGGCAACCTCACAAAACTCAAATCGAACAGAACTCAAATCAGTTGACTAAGCCTCTCTATGCTCAGGTTGCTCCAAACACTTTTGTTCTGGGCTGACATCGAGTCCAACCCTGGAGCCGAATTATATTTTTGCTGCATTTGCCAAAGAATGCTCCAACCGCACACAGCTTCGGTCATCAAACCACTACCTAACCGGCTTTAAATGAGTCGTCTGGAACTAGTGAAACGTAGTGAATGAAACTATAGACCTCAAAACAGAGAAGTCGGATGCCTCTTTTTCACCATCTTATACAATACCTACTTGAAGAAGCATAGCATTATTCTTAGCAAGCAGTTTCTGCTGGGGTGGTTCTTATGGGAGCATCTTGCTGGGTACTTGCACCAGCGGGCGCTTGCTTTACGCAAGTCAGGTACAGGAAGGCATATCAGGCACTGACCAATTTCGGAATCAGATAGTCCCTTACCATCTCCATGAACTATCGCTCCCCAATGCCGCTATCGAATTTCAACAGTAACTGTATGCTTGGATTTTGCTCCATAAGTTCTGCCTCAAAACTTTTCGCAGAACACGTTGTGTTATGAGCTGCATTTTTCCTGAAAAGCTCTATACATATAGTTAGCTCTGTATTTAGGTCTCTTGATAGCACCGAGAGTGAAACCAAGAGTTCCGGAACTTCTGTCCACCCATAACCCAGCGCCAATTCCAGTCAAAGCACTCCAAAGATTTTAATGAGGTGGTATAAAGTCTATAAATAAGGCTTATCAGACATCCTGGCTGTATGAAGTTTGTATCGTGCAACCAAGAGCGTTCGATCAAACTTCGCAAAGAAGCCGTCTCTTCTGTAGATCAACTGATCCGATATTTCTTACAGATCAATGGCCTGGGCCTGAGTCCTGAACCATCTAAGTTCCAAAAAATTCTGGAGGTTCTGAAGCATGAAAAGATGACTCGAGGTGGCGAGGTCAAGATCAGCTCCTGAGATTGGAACCAGAAGAAGCAGATGTTGACATTATTGCCACTGCTGCAATTAAAGGTAAAATCTAGGGTCAATGGGGGTTGACCTTTCTGTCTCTGGGGATGGTACGGGCTTAACAGATTAGCCTGTATCACTCAAAGGCAGCACCTGCTGCTCTTATTCTGCCTCTTTGAAATACTGTCAACCTCACTCCACAAACACAATCCTCTCGGTGCGCGCAGCTTACCGAACTCGACAGCGAACTCTTCTAGGACAAAGAGTTTTTCTCTCGGTGAGTTTGACTCAAACAAACAAACTAGTCGCGCTGGCACGTACTGTCGGACTGGAGGTCAACATCGCTAAGACCAAGGCCATGAGAGTTAACCACAACAACGCAAGGCAGATATTGGTTGATAGATGCCCGGTGGAATTCGTTGAAAGCTTTTGGTACCTCGGCTGTATCATCACGGCAGATGGTGGAGTAGATGAAGATGTCAACTGCAGGCTAAACAAAGCAAGGGCGGCATTCGGCCGAAAGCATACAGTATGGGTGAGTTCGCAAATCTCCAGGCGCACTAAACTACGAATATTCGTCTAAAGTGTAAAGGCAGTATTGTTGTACGGAAGCGAAACATGGCTGGTCTCTAACACCATCTCACAGAGGCTACAAACCTTCATCAACAATTGTCTAAACATCATCTGAAGATTATTCTGGCCAAACACCATCAGTAACGATGCACTGTGGAGATTAACGAACGAGGACCCATTCTTAGGCAAATCAAATGCAGAAGGTGGCGATGGATAGATCACACATTGAGAAAACCACCAAATAGCATAACGAGAATGGCACTGGAGTGGAATCCGCAAGGGATCAGAGGTCGATGCTGCGCGAACTAGCAGATGCCGACATCTCAAAGGACGGTACAAAGACAACAGCACAGAACCGTGTACGATGGAATAGTCTTGTCGAGGCCCTGTGCTCCCGAGAGAAGTGCACAAGGAAACAAAAAATTAAAAGGCAAGAGGAGATCACCCTAGAGATATATCGTGGTGGAGATTATCGCCTTGAAGAGGGCGCCACCAAAAGATGTTTAATTTAGCAAAACGAATCTTGCTAAGTCTATAAGCTTGTCCTCTTACTTCTTTGGATGTCTAGCCGACTTGAAATCAGCAATCATCTACGGTATTTTATAGTTTATCCGACAGACGAGGTAGTATCACCAGATTGAGAATTAAAAGGGGAACTTGAGTCCAAGTTAGTGGTATCCCAATAGACATGCAGGCCTTAGTGGGCCCCCTTTATACCCTTATAGTGAGTGGTAACTCGGGAACCTAACTTAAGGTAGCCTAATACACTTCTGTTAGGTGTTTGGCCGAGCTCCTCCTCCGATTTTTAGCGTGCGTTTTGATTATTATTCCACAATTCGAGGGAGCTCCGGGCGGCAAATGGTTTTTATGAGGAGCTTTTTATGGCAGAAATATATATGGAGGTTTGCCATTGCCTTTTGATTTTTTGCTTGTGAAGAAGAAATCACTTTGCCCGAGGTGCAACGCGCATGCGTCTGTGTGTCCGCGACTGTAAGTCAGTTCCATTCTCCAATTCAAAAAATTCCTGAGGCAATAATAGGCGACTTCGCACCCACAATCACTCTCGCAATCAGCTTATCTTTTCCAAAACTACTGCGAGTTATGAGAATTTCAAAATAGCAGGTTTGACTTTACTTCGATAAGGGCTCAGTTCCAAGAGTGCATGGGCAGTCAAAGACAATCTAAATAGTACATACACTCATACACACGTATTTTCATAATACACATATGGTATGGTATGTTCACGCATACTAATAAAAATGCATGTTTTGGTGTGCGAGTGTCGGTTAGCGCCGTCATAGTTGTCCACGGCGTAGGCTGTACATTTTGGAAAATTGCATTTTCCCAATTCAACTACAACAAAGAATAATATAATAATATGTATTATGTAAATAGATGCGCTCATGTGTATTATGTGTGCACTGCGTGAGTGTGAGTGAAATTGTGTATAAGCTTGTTGTTGTAACAACAAGGAGCACAAAGTGAAAACAAGAAATAAAACTAAAAAAATTAAAAAAGTCGGAATTAAAAATGAAAAAAATCAGAGTAGAAAAAATTAATATGTCGCCCATGCCACACGTGACAGGCGTATATGGCTGGGTGGGAGCATGGCTACATAGGCCTAGTTACGGTGCGTAGCTGCTGCAGGAGCAAAAAGGAAAACTGAGCTGGACAGAATGCGTAAAAGAGTAGAACAGCTGAGGATAGTAGCGAAAAGGGTGGGAAAGTGGGAGCAGTTGGAGAAATGGCGCGTGTAGCTTGAGGTGGGCGGGCGCACAAGAAGATTCGCGAAATGGGCCTACATATGATTGAGAAGCAATAGCAACAACAAAAATATTAACTAAGTGAACTTATATAAAGCAACAACACCAACAGTGGCAACATATAGATTGCAGATAGACAGCTGAACGTGGCATAGGCGCAGCTCAGTTTGGAATCGCCGTTCGTTGTCATTCGGTGGGGGCCAAGATGAGTGCTGGGGCGGAGGTAAGGGCCAACAGAAAAATCGTGAAAAATAAGCGCAACAATAACAGCCAGCAAGCAAAAGCAAACAACAAATGCAGCAATGGCAGTGGGCAGCGTGGACAGCAAATGTGGCAACAACAAGTTAGCCATAGAGGATATACGCGGAATATTAAATTTGGTAAAAGTGTAACTTGGCGTGACATGACGGCAACGACAACGGCACCGGCGAAAGCAGCAATAACAGTAATAGCAGTAACAACAACACCATGAGCAATGGAAGCTACAGCAACGGAGCGCACGGAGTATTGTAGCAAACATTGTGACACAGAAGTGCATACCACGTAACTGTTTTCGGGTGGACCGTCGCATAGTTGGCAGGAACGCATGTCTGTCGGAACATTCGAATGCCCATACGCATATGTACGCCTATGCGACCGCCCATTCCAGTGTCATGCTTGATTGCGTATTATTGCACAAAATCATCTCGGACACCGCCACAAAATGCCTCCGGTCGCATGTTGCAGCAGCGCAGCGCGTAGTTGCGTGCAACAAAAACATGACGAAGAATCGAGGGAAAATCGCGCGATGGCCAGAGTAAGCATAAAACAAAAGAAAAACGGAGCCTAACTCAACTATCGAGCCTGGTTGATGCGCATCAGCGCTCCACGCAAGCACACACACATACAAACGCACGGAAATGTATAGGCGCATATGTCGTTGCACGCTTGCACTTTTGCTTGGATGGCCGCGTATCATACTTGGCAAAAAGTCTAAGGGGGAAAAGGAGAAGTAAAATGAATTTCGGAATATCATATTATCATGAGCGCTTGATATACATATTTGTGTGTGTGTATGCGTGCGCGTATGTACCAAATAACACGAAAAACTTTTCGTAATGGCAACATCGCCCCAAAAGCTGAAACGGCAAATAATGAAAAAAAATGAAGAAAAAAACAAATCGCAATTCAAAATAAAAAATTAAAAAACGAATTTAAAATCTGCAAAGTACTATGTATCAAATGTTGCATGCCACAGCGCCTTGTGAGTGAAGCGGGCAACACAACCGGCTCATTTATCTCGCCATGCCGTTAGTCGCAAAGCGCCCACTCTCAACCCGCCCGTGCCCGTCGCTGGCAAGCCTACAACTCGCTAGTGGAAATCTTTTTGCCCAATGGGATACGCACGAAAATAAAGTAAGTCCACAGAGAATAGGTGCGGTGGAGCGTCTGCGGCACTGTAGAGTACTCGTTAGCCATGCATTAAAATATGGAAAAAAAAAATTCGGAGTTAAACGACTACTATTCCAGGGGGAGTGTGGGGAGCATATCGGGAGCTTTCTCCAACACTTTTGCTATACTTCAAATATTCTGTCCAGATCGACTTCGGTTTATGTGTGAGAGATGCTTCTTTTCCTTCCGGACATCGTTTACTTAAAATTGTAAATCGCAAATATTTCGCTTGGGCAGCCATTTTCGCCTAAGGAGACGCCTTCTAGACAGGCGAACGAAGATTTCTCTGTAACGCTCAATTACTATTCCAACCTAGTAATACGAGTTAAAAGTGAAACCTGGTCACTCAAAGATGTGGATAAACAGAAGCTACTGCTCATTGAAAGCAGAGGCCTGCGAAAATTCTTTGGTGCGATATGTGATAAAGGCGAATAGCGAAAGCGCTACAATTATGAACTCGAAAACCTGACCGTGCACGCGTCTGTAAAAACCAAAATAATAATCAACAAACTGAGATGGGTGGGTCACATATTATGGGCTAGTACCGATTACTCACCCCCACAAATACCATTTGGAAAGCGCTAGTGACATAGAAGAAGTGGCCGTCTGCCGCTCAGATGGATGAAGACACGGGCGCGAAACAGAAACAGCTGGAGGCATATGTTGCAACAGGCGAAGACCCGACCAGAGTTGTCCAGCCAACAGTGATGATGATTAATTTTCTAACTATCTAAAGATAAGTCACTATGTTTTGAGGGTCGTGATGAATTAAAGAAATCTGCGTTCCATCGTTTCTACTTTGTATAGACTCTTAATTTTTAATCATGGCAGAATCGACTACAAGAATCGACTTCACAAAAACGACTTACTGAAAAATGAGTATTTGGAGATATTCTCTGAAGGTGGAACATACTGCTTGAGTGTAATCAGAAAGCGCCTCCTCTTTTGTTTAAATCGATTTAAGGGGGTATTCTGGTCTAGAAATTTGGAAAAATTCATTTTTTTTTGCATATTTTCAAAGTTTTGATCTTCAAAAATATGCCCTTCAACGGACTTTTTAAAATTCGAATTATTTTCGGAGATATAGCGGATTTTGTGACGTGGCGTCTAAGCCGGCCGAGTGGAGCGAATCGCACAATGAACGGCAGATGTTACCGGACGACTTGAGGACTCGTTCTTTCCAGAAAATCTTTTGTATTCCACACAACCTTTATTTATTCTATACATATATATATACCTACTTTATACTTCTATAATATATACCTGGAAATTAATCACCGATTAATCCAGAGTGAGAAGTAAATATTATGATCTAATTGGAATTGTTGCTCAAACTTCAAACACGATTTTCTCAAAACTACTTTTTTGAGATGGATATCTCAAGTTCTACTTGACCGATCGCTTTGAAGTTTGATAAGAATTTTTCATTATACACCTGTCTATCGCGCCTGCCTCGGATTTTGAAAAATTTAAGTTTAAAGTATTTTTAAAAAATTTGAAAATTAAAAAAAGGGGATACAAATTTTTTTTTTTTTCAAGTTGACGCCATTTTGTGATTTTTTTTTTCTTTGATTTGGCGTAATCCGATAGCGACATCCTAACTAATGAAGAATTCTTCAATTTGTTTCTTTTAGATCACTACAAAGGTTGGAATCATGTCAACCATGGAGCTCCCTTTTTACAGTAGCCCCCACTCCGCCGGCCTGTAATTCCACGATTTTTTTATTTCTATTTTTTTTATTAATTTTTTTTTATACTTTTCCAATATTAATAAAAACCATAAAAAATGGATAGTAAAAATGTTTTTCATTTTTTTTATCTTAAAAAACATATTATCGCCTGCTAAGCCCTAAAATAATCTAGTAGCCCGTGGAAGAAAATATGTTTTTCAACAGGTATCCGCAGTTGTCAGATCTTCAAACCCAGACTATATATATACTCGCTGTGTCAGCAGAAAATAACCGGTTTTTTTTCTTGCAACTTTAAGATATATTTCACTCTGCTTTTTACTGGATAATAGTCCCACTCAAGGGCTACGAAACTTTCTCGTAAACGCAACCAAACAAAAATGAGTGAGAAGTACGCGAAGCGTTTTGAGGCGGTATTTTTATGCACGCATTCGAAAGGGCCGAAATTGTCTTACGCCGCGGCTGCAAAAGTTATTAGAAAATCAAAAATATAATATTTGTTGTGATGTGCAATCAGCGGTATAAGGTGTACAAAAATGTTGAAGACATTTCCGAGCGCGGCTTGAAGCGAGTGACGATAAAAAAGCAGGATAAAGTGATCGCGCAACTTTTTAAGCGGGACCCTTCTTTGTGACTACGCCAAGCACGCATAATTCTTGCTAAAAAGGGAATAGATGTGAGTATCAACACCATCGAACGTCTACTGAAGGAAGCGAACATATCCTACCGTCCCACATCATCAAAACCACTGCTATCAGAAAAACACATTGAAAAACAACAAAACCAGAAAATGGTGTCACAGTATTGGACTGTCCTTCCCAGCCCCCAGACGCCAACCCTATTGCAAATGTGTGGGGAACTATGAAAACGCATCTTTCCAGAAAGCCAGGCCATGATTTAAAGCATCCCGTGCGGCAACTTAGCACGTCCTCTTGGTCGGCGAGCTACGCAGAAAAGCTGGTTCAAAACATGCCGAGAAGATACCAGCCTAGACTCAACAACGATGAAGACTACACGGTTTATTGAGTAACTGCGACTCGTAGTTTTGTACATACTTTCTTGTAAAAAAATTTCAAATATATATCTTTTATACTTCATGAATAATCGCGGTTCCGTTTTTCTGCCACAGACTGTAATTGGCGCTGATAAGCTTTAGTGGTTGGTTGACCGAGATCCTCCAGCAATTTATGGCGTACGTCTTGATGTTGTTCCACAATTAGAGGAACGTACAGTTCTATGTGGCCTCTGAATGGAAAATTGTGTTCTATGAGGACACTACCGGGTAGTAGTCACGGAGGACCCCATTTGACTACGGCGACCGCCCAGAATGCAATCCTCTTTGTTAATATTGCAGCGGACGAACGTTATATTGAATAGTCTTCAACCACGAAGTGTTGTATAAATATACGAAGTATTGAATAAATATAAATATCTATTAGTTTTATTTTCCAATTTCAACATTTCGGATTTACCTTGACCACCCTACATATTGCATATCAAGAAGATATGATCAAGATGATGATGTTCCCCTGTACGATCACTCTTCTCTTTATTGCGTGTTTGCGATCAATACATTTACTATTGCATAAGAAAAGTAACGGGTGATTTTTTAGCTATTATGTTTTTAAACAGTTGGTTTAAAAAGCTGACGCTTATAAAAATGGGTGTTCTGTTAAGAAAGTTTAAAGTCGAAAAATTGTGTTCAGCGACGAAGCTCATTTTTGGATCAATGGGTACGTAAATAAGCAGATTTGTCGATTTTGGAGTGAAGATCAGCCAGAAGAATTGCAAGAGCTACCAATGTATCCAGAAAAGGTCACAGTTTGGATCGGTTTATCGGCTGGAGGTATCATTGGACCGTACTTCTTCAAAGATGCTGCGAATCGTAACATAACTGTGAATGGTGAGCGCTACCGTGAAATGATATCCAACTTTTTTTGCCCAAAATGCAAGAGCTTGACTTGCATGACATGTGGTTTCAGCAAGACGGTGCCACATGCCACACAATATGCGTAACAATGGACTTGTTGAGAGGCGAGTTCGGTGAACATTTATTTTCACGTTCGGGACCTGTCAATTGGCCACCCAGATCGTGCGATATAACGCCTTAAGATTATTTTTTGTGGGGCTATGTTAAAACTCATGTCTATTCAGACAAGCCTGCTTCAATTAACGCACTGGAAGACCACATTAAAGCATTTATATGTGAGATACCGGCCGAAACATTGGAAAGAGTATGCCAAAATTGGACTAAGCGGATGGACTATTTGAAGCGCAGTCCCGGTCAACATTTGCATGCATCTTCAAACATTCAATTATATAGACTGTACTATCGATTTAAATAAAAATTTCATGCATTTTTCTGAATTTTACGTGTGTTTTTTTGAAGAACTTTCCTATAGCTCTTAAAAAATCACCCTTTATATGAGGTATGTACCAACTAACTACTACTACCATTTTGCTCAGTCATGAGAGATCGGCGGCCGCTGCAACCGAATTGGTTGGAGCGTGGCAATGGCAACTTCCGAGTGTATTTCTGCCATAAAAAAGATCTTCATAAAAAAGCATCTCCCATTCGGAGTCCGTTTAAAAGTATAGGTCCCATCATTTGTGGAAGAACATCAAAACGCACCGAATGTCGACTGCTGTAACCGAATGGATTGGCGCGTGACTACCATTCGGAACTCAAAGAGAACGTAGGTTAGAATCTCAGTGAAAGACCAAAATGAAGAAAACGTTTTTCTAATAGCGGTCGACCCTTGGCAGGCAATGTCAAACCTCCGAGTGTATTTCTGCAATAAAAAATGTCTTCATAAAAAACCATCTCCCATTCGGAGTCGGCTTAAAAATGTAAGTCCCTTCATTTGTGGAAGAACATCAAGACGCACCGAGCAAATAGGAGGAGGAGCTCGGCCTGCCACCAAGAAAGTGTGTAAGCGTCAATTATATGAATATATGTACATATCTATAATATTAGAGATGCTTCCAGTTTTTTTCAGTCTAGCCTCTCTTCCTAGGGATCTTGAGACCTTAGAGTCATCTTAACGGATAGTTGATAATCTTCAAAATTGGTGCGTCTGATCATCAAACAAAGAATGGCATTGCGCTGCAGCTATTTGGAATTTTACGATTATCTGAACTGCAGATCCATTTTCTTCCACCGCATTCTTGCCTTTGATGAGGATAGTAATATGCCTTGTCGGAATCATTTTATGGCAGCCCAAACGAGGCAGTTTTTAATCATGCCTACCTGTAAGTTAAGGGGGAGGATTTTCAAAAAGTCTATTTTTTTACAAATTATTATTCTTTATAGTTTTATGTGTATTTCTGTGGAAGTCGATTGCAAAAATTCCCCATAGGTACAAAGTTATGGTAGGAAGTGTAACTGCCCGACGAGAGTTTGATACGCACAGCGAAATGCACTTGAAAGTTTAAACTCGTGTTTCTCGAAACTACTTTTTCCGGCACGGTCTGCTGCCTAACTCATTTTAATATTTTTTGATGTTTTTTTTTAGTATTCGAAAGTGTTTTCTCTATAGTCTGTCTAGCCGGATTTTTGATATTTTTATTAAACAATTTTATAAGCATAATTAAAGTGTGACATTTATGACGTAAAACGCATACTTCTTTTTAAAATGCCATAAATTGCAAAAATTTTCGAACTACAACTTTATTGTACAAGAATTGTTTTACTTTTTACAGATCCATCAACATTTCAAGGAGAAAGATGCAGACCGTGAAGCAACTTGTTTTCATTGTACTTTGGGTCACGTGATTTTTTATATACTAGTTTTTATAAAGAAAAATTAAAATAAAATTTTTTTATAAAGCTTAAGTACTAATAAGCAATGTATACAATATTCTTTTTATACAAGGTGGCGCAAAAGTAACCTTGCGATGTTTTTTGGCTGTAATTAAAAAAAAATGAAAAACTTTGATTCTTCTTGTGGATTATTTTTATTTTGTCTTTTAATTTTTTTTTACATCAAGTCGAGAATATGATGTCATGTAAATGGCCGCCGCCACAGTTGATTGCCATTTGAGCCCTTTTATGGCATTTTCCATCACTTTGGTCAAAACTTCCGGCGATAGGTCCCCACATTCTTGACGGATATTGTCTTTAAGAGCTGCAAGAGTCTGAGGCTCGTTGACATAAACCCGCGACTTCAAAAAGCCCCACAAGAAGAAGTCTGGAGCGGTCAAATCAGGCGATCTTGCTGGCCAATGCAAATCGCCAAAACGGGAGATTAGGCGCCCGGGAAATGCATCCATCAGCATATCGGTTGTGGCACGTTTGGCCCGCGACGTCTTCGAAGAAAAAAGGTCCGATGACTCCTCCAGCGAAAACAGCACACCATACAGTGACTTTGAGCGGGTGTAATGGCTCTTCGTGGGTTACACGTGGATTTTCAGTGCCCCAGAAGCGTACATTTTGCTTATTTACGTATCCGCTAAGATGGAAATGGGCCTCATCGCTCATGATTATTTTTGATGAAAAATCATCTTCCTCTTGGTGGTGATTAAGGATGGCTTGAGCGGATGGTAGACGCGATTGGCGGTCAGCAGCTAACAGCTGATGCACCGTCTGGACTTTGTATGGAAACATCTTCAAATCTTGTACCAAAATTCGCTGTAAAGACCGTCGATTGATGCCCATTTGCGTGGCACGTCGTCTGGTCGATGTCGACGGCGCTTCCATGATATCCTCGGCTACAGCAGCAATATTCTCTGCAGAACGGCTACTCCGGGGGCCTGCCACGCCTGGCAGCATCTCGTGTTGTGCCAGTCTCTTCGAGGCGAGCGGCTAAACGTCGCAGTGTTTCACCAGTAGGCGTTGGACGGCGAGGAACTGCGACGAAATTCACGTTGTGCCAAAGTCACCGACCGATTATTGGTCAAACAAATAGGGGCCAATCGCAAAATTTATAGCATTTTCTGATAGGAGGATTACTTTAGCGCCACCTGTTATTTATTTCTATTGTTATCCCTTCTAAAACAATTTTTCTTTTAGCGCATTTTTGGCGCTGCTGGACGTATGTAACCCCTTACGAGCTTCAATTGAACCGTGAACTCTTCCAGGATCACTGCTTCCACATGTTAGGTTACCTTAGCCCCCTTGCACCCCTATTCGTTCTTCGTTTCAACTTCAATGCACTCAATCCAATCCTTATATAATTTTATACCAACTCTGCAATAATTTTCCGGAAACTCTGCCAATACTGTTTACACTTTTTTGTTGAACTTTTAAGAAATGCGGCTCTGACTTTCCTACATAAGAGCTAATATGGTAATACGGAGCACTCGTTCATCTGTGCGATATTTGGTTCTTTCCAAAAAACAGTGACATGTCAACTTCAAAGGGCTGTCCAATGAATGAATGGACAGATTTTTTAGGTGGAGGAAATATTGAAGTGTGGATCCTTCTATCGGTTAATATGTGTCGATGTCAACACTTTTTAACAAACCTGTACTTGATGCATATCTGGTATGGTGTGGCGGCGGAAAGGGTGCTCCTTGTTTTAATAAAAGTATTTTGATGTAATGGTTCAGACCCAGGAATCAGTTACAAATTTGTATGTAATTGTGCACCTTCCCATATATGATATTACATATTTAAGTACATACATACGTACACACACATACACCTATAGAGTGCAATGAATAAACTACTCCGAGTGGAGAACTGAAAGGAATGGCATATCCTTTGCTTTCAGTTGTTTAAACTTACTTTGTAGTACTACTTACTTACGTGTTGTTGTATTTGTTGTTTGTGCCGTTATTATTATTGAAAGTTGGCCGCGCATTTTCGCGTACATTTATCTATTTATTATATTACCAGCGTACTTTGGCATAATGCGTCGGCTATTGTACACACACACACTTATAAATACATGCATATGTAGTACTTGTGTGGGTGTGTGGCGGTGAATGATGCACGACGATACACGGCACCTGCCCCCGCTACCCCGCGCAAAGTATGTGCGCATTATTGCACTGCTGTAGTCTCGTTTAATTGCGAACCTCTGGTTATTTCCATTTTCATAATATTCTATGTGTAGCAATTCATTTTTTTGCACTTCCAGCTCATTGCTTTGTTTCTTCCATTTTTATTTTAATTTATTTAATTTGTATATAGACACTTGTAGTTTTTTTTATGCGGTTTTATTGCCTTTAAAAAAATTATATACGCACACATATGCAATTAACGCGCATACCCGTTGTAGGGGGCTTGGCCGAGCTTCTCCTACGATTTGCGGGTGAGCCTTGATGTGGTTCCGCAAATGGAGTGGCCCACTGTTTTTTTTTTGCTACTTGCGAAAGGCAGATGTTTTTTATTGCGGAAATGCACCCACTGACGGTGGGCCAGTGTAGGTATGTGGGTAGGTGAAATGGTTGAAGTACCATCCTGACACTCCCTAAGTAGCACGAAAACATTGTTTTGATGCGATTATGGGACCTCCGACTGGCACTTATCTATAACCAGCCAGAGCTCTGAAAGGTCCCCACGGCTTCTGCAATGGGGATTAAATGGTAATCCTAGCTTTGCCGATTGTCCAATGACCGGTAAATACAGCTACGAGTTTGGAAAATGAGTTGGGTCCCCAGAACTTTCTGTCACATGAATTGTACTGGAGCCCAAGAGTTTTCGAAATAACACATGAAAGCATGAAGCTCCATTTCTTCTGAGCTTTTCTCAGAGATAAGTGGTGCAATTCCCCTTTAACATGACCAATAACCGGGCTCGAGATCTCTGAGACCAATTCAATCCTTGTAAGCTCAACATAAAATTTGTTTCCCTCTATGTTCCTATGTCCTGGAACCCAGGTCAGAGAAATGTTACCTGCATACCAAAAATATTTGATCTCCTCTTTACAGGAGTTGAACAGTTTGGATCTCAACCATGGCGTCGTCAGAGTCTTGATCACTACTTGACTATCGGAAAACATTTCAATATCCCTCTTCCTTATGAAATTTCCATGTCTGCGGTATCGCAAGGACTTCTGCCTGAAAAACACTAGGAGTATTCGGCAGTTTTGAGGGAATAGATAAATTGACGGACTCAAAGAAAACCCCTACTTCGACTCTCGACCCCATCTTGGAGCCGTCAGTGTGGACAGAGGTAGCAGCATCGGCACAGATTTTCCCTCGTTCTAATCATGTCTACTTGGAAAGATTGCTCTGACACGATCCACGAACTCCAGTTTGTGGATAGAGAGATCTGAGAAATGCGGTATTAACTGCCTAAAAATAGTACCATGTCACTTGAGAGATTACATCTAGGGACCATCCTCCTCTGACCAGATTGCACTTTGAGGAGCGTTGGAAATAACGTAAAAGTCGATGATGCAAACCGGCATTCATGGCAGCACTGGGACAAGTTCGACATGCTCTGGTAATGCTAATACATGCAGTCCTTGGCACCCTCCCCACTTTACTGATATTATAGCCCTTCCGAAGAGCTTGCCACCAAACCAGGCATCTATACGTTAAAATTGGCAGAATTTCAGCAGAAGAGCGACCTGTGGCTAGAGTCGCCATATTTTGCCGAACAAAGATTTGCAGGAGTAAGAAAGCTACACTGGCCTTCTTTGCCCGTTTTTCAATGTGTACCTTCCAATGGAGTTTAGAGTCAAGTATCACTCCAAGATCAACATATAGGCGAGCTTTGTGCGCAACACCTTTTCCTGTCACTTGATCCTTCCTGCTCACTGTGAGCATCGAACTTGGTACCAATCGTATGCGCAATCAGGCGCAAATTCATGCAGCTGTGGCGGCCGCCACTGATAAAAATTGCATTAAACTATAATATGTGTTTTTATCAAATGTTTTTATTGCTTTTTTTTGAGGCATACGCGCTTGTTTGTTTATTTGGCAATGAAGCGTTTATTATCGCTCTGCGTTCAGCTCTCAGTAACGCCCATAACCGACTGGATCCGCCCAGTGCTGGTACTTTGTGCTTTAAAAAATCTTACATCCAGTTTATAACTTTTATTTTTTATAAATTTTGTGGCTTTGTCCGGAATATAAGTATGATTAAATTGAAGAGCCTTGGTATGAAATTAATGATGCAGATTTTTTTGCTAATTAGTACCTGTAATGCATGCAGATGTATGCGTAATAATGTGTATGTACGTGTGTATGCAAATTGTGTGGATGCACATTCAAAAATGCTATTAAGTAGGCTAACGTGAAAGACGGACACATGCAAGCCTGCTCGTATACGACTCTAGTCCTAATGACACAAACGGTACATTTCATCGTACGCAAAACGCACACATAAATAAATAAAAGAGGAATAACTGCATGTGATATTGAAGCGAACTTTTTGGCTCTTATTCGCATGTAACCAAAACCTAAACAAGCGCTTGGAAGAGCTGAGCTGATTTTATCGGGACTTTCATTAGTGTTCAGTGTTTTTTTTTTAGAAAAGTACAGCTCAATAATGCAAGACACTTATTTTTATTTTTATTTTTATTTGAATAAAATTCGGAAAACAATGAAGGAAAAAATTTAAAGAGTTTATGGGATATTTTTTAAATTGAATTATCTCATTAAGATTTTCTTATTAACTTCAAACTTACTTCTTATTATACTAAAATTTAATAAGACATAAAGCTGCATACCAACAATTTTTCTAAAAATTCTAATTAAAAACGGTGAAAATTTTTTGGAATTTTTCTAATTTTAAGATATGAAATTTGGATTTATATGCTTTTTGATATAAAAAAACAATGAACACAAAAAAATCAGAACTGATCAAAATAATGATGGACTATCTATTGGCCCGTGTTTTAGAAGGAGAAAATATTACCACCTAAGGGTCGCCACAGCCGAATGGGTTGATGTATAGGTTTAAATCCCCATGGATGAAATAGTAAAATGATAGAAACAGTTTTTTCCAATAACAGTCGCTCCTCGGCAGACAATAGCAAATTTCCGAGTTTTTTTCTGCTATGAAAAAGATTCTCATAAAAAAAAATAGCTGCCGTTCGAAGTCGGCTTGTTTATGTAACAACATCAAGGCGCACGTCAATAGAAGGAATGATTTTCATTAAAATTATTTAAAATGAAGAAGTCAATATATTTTTCTTTAAATTGGCATACATTTTATTTATATTGTACATTAAAATAATATACAATTTTTTTTTATTTTAATCATTTAAAATGGCGGATGTACACTCAAATCTTCCAGGAAGGTCGCAGCGTGGCTTCTCAATCGGCGGGCATTGTAGCATCGGTGTCGTAACCTGAAAATAAAATATCAAAAATTTGTTTGTTTATGAATGTCATAATTTCTATATGAATTAAACAAAAATGGAACAAAAAAAAAAATTCGCGAAATAACATGCTTGAAAAAAAAAATGAATTTTGGGACGAATTTTTCATTCATTCATTAAACTTTTGTATTGTAACTTAATGCTACCGCATATTTGTTTAATGTTAGCTGTAGGATGACATAATGTTTTAGAAATCTAAATTGATAATTTAATGCGTGCTGACGTATTATAAAGTACTGAAAAGTACAAATATAAAAATCGAAAAAAAAATTAGTTAAATAAATAAAAAATTACTGCAGCTACAACCTAAACAGTCGGTTGTTCAAAACAAAAATGGCATTTTTCATAATTTAAATCTTGGCAATGGGGTTTACTTTAAGAAATTCTGTTATAACGTTTTTCTTGTAATTTTCTATTGTTTTCTTGCATTTATCTACAAAAAAAAATTTGTATTTTTTACTTATTTACTTTTTATTCTTTTTTTTTCTTTTTTGATTTTTTTACTTTTTTTTTGTTTTTTTTACGTTTTTTGTTTTTGTTTTTAGTTTTTAAATGTTTATATTTTTTTCGTATTTTTTAATGTTTTTTATAACTCTTATGTTTTTTATATGTTTTTATATATTTCTTATTTTATTTTTCTTATTTTTTTGTTGTTTTTTTTTTTTTGTATATTTTGTTCCTTTTTGTATATTTTTATTTTCTGGCTATTTTTTCTAGGTTTTTTTATATTCTGATTTGCTTCCTTTTTTGCGTTTTTAATTTTTTTTTTTCTTTTTTTTTAATAATTTTTTATTGTTTTATGTTATGTTATGTTTTTTTGTTATAATATATTTAATTTTTTTTAATTTGTTGGCTTTTTATTTTTTTATTTTATTTTATTTTTTGTATATTTTACTTTTTTGACTTCTTTTTTTTCTTGTATTATTTTATATATTTTAACTTTTTTACATTTTTTGAATTCTTATTTGCTTACTTTTTGCGTTTTTTACTTTTTATTTCTTTCCTTTATTTTTGTACTTTTTGTGTTTTTAATAATTTTTAACTTTTTCTTTTATAATTCTTATGATTTTTCTATTATGTATTTTTTTTTTAATTTTTTGATTTTATATTGTTTTGTTGCTTCTTGGATATTTCGTTCCTTTATGTATATTTTTAGTTTTTGGACTCTTTTTTCTATATTTTAACTTTTCTACGTTTTTTTGTATTCTTATTTGCTTAGTTTTTTTTGCAGTTTTTACTTTTTAGTTCTTTCCTTTATTTTTGTACTTTTTTTGGTTTTTAATAATTTTGTAATTTTTTTTATAAATCTTATGTGTTTTTGTAATATATATTTGTATTTTTTTCAATTCTTTGACTTTTTATGTTTGTTTTTTTTTACATTTTATTCCTTTTTGTATATTTTTGTTTTTTGACTTCTTTTTTTTCTTGTATTATTTTATATATTTTAACTTTTGCCGTTTTTTTGGATTCTTATTTGCTTACTTTTTTGCACTTTTTACTTTTTAGTTCTTTGTTTTATTTTTTATTATTTTTGTTTTTATGTGTAAGAACGCATAAGGCCAAGTGTTGTTATTTCACCACCGTTCCCCAAAAATTTTATGGGGACTTTTGGCTGACAACAACAACAGCAATAGCAGCGTCCTAGACAAGTCGAATTTATGCTCACTTGGTTTTCTATTCAATCGACCTTACGGGGAGTAAGGGCCATTCATTGAACAGCCCCAATAAACCACCAATAGCATGCGCATTGCGCACCCGCCCACAAACTATTTTTCCCTCGTTAACGTTACAACACAACCCGAAAAACTGTAAACGTAAATTGTAGGCTTTTGGTAGTGATTTCGTAACTATGAAACCTGAAAAACTATTTTGGTTTACGAAGGCATGTAAAAGGGGTACGACGGCATTAATGCACAGAAGGTAAAAAAATTAAATGCATATTTTTTTATGTTCTCTGTGGCATTACCCACGGTATGATTCCAAATAATTTACCCAAACGCTTTTTGCCGTACATTAAATGATTTGACTAAAAAAAAATTTTTTTTCTTCTTACTGACCCATGATCCGTCTAGCGATTTTCTATGAGTTCGCCTACAGGAGCTATCAACGTCCCTCCATATACTTATAATAAAACCTTCCTTTCATTTCAAATGCTTTTCGCCAATTGTGAAAAGCTGAGGAAAACAAGTTTGTTATTGCGCAGCCGCATTGATGGAGAGCGCTGAGTACGAATTTTGATTGAGTGAATTTGAATGCATCGTGCGACCAATCACAGACCGTTAAGACAATATTTTTCTAATCGAATTGAATTTAATTAGTTAACTGTGGCTAGTTTTCAAAAAACAAAAGTTCACCGCTTTCTCTGTTCCTACCGCACTCTGAGTCTGAGTCTAGAGATGCATAGATACTTAAATTCTTAAAACTTTCATTATCCATTTATTACATGTTATATTATCATACGCCTTAAATTCTAATCTTTCAGCGATTTTCGCCGAGTTTAACAAAGCGCGCCGATGGATCTTTATTCGCTGCGCTGTTTCTATGCCGTCGTAAAGCTCATACAGCACATCGTTGCATCGCCTGCGATATTCGCCATCGCCAACTCTTAAAGGTCCGACATCTTCCGCAGAATCTTTCTCTCAAACAGTCCAAGGGAGGCCTCATCGGACGTTGTCATCGTCCAAACTTCTGCGTCATACGTTAGGGCGGGCATGATGAAAGCTTTGTAGAATGCTAGTTTTATTCATCGAGAGAGAACTTTACTACTCAATTGCCTACTTAGTCTAAAGTAGCACTTGTTATCAATATTATAATTCTACTCCGATAAATTCATTGCTATGGACTGGACCCTGATCTCTTTTGTTCGTTGAGTTTAATAAATGAGGAAGAGAAATCTGATCACTAAAATATTAGATTCCTTTTTATTAAAATATGACAATCGCTCCGGAAGTTCACCAGCGCATATGAAGGCCTTCTATTACAATGTCTCCATTTAAATTTAATAGACCCTATCTTTTTTGTTGTAATACATGTAGGTATTTGCTTCCATCTTCTTTCGGCTAAAGCATGATAGTGTGAGGCAATGGATGCTTTTAATGTGTTCAGTGAGGTGGAGACTGCCACCACCTCTGCTATGTCTAGTGTCGAACATTTTCTTGCTAGCTCATCCGCTATCTCATTGCCCCGTATGTTCCTATGACCAGGAACCCATATCAGAGTAATTTCAAGCCAATGGCTTGGATGAAATGTAGTTGGAGTCTGACGCCTTAATTGCTGCTTGACTGTCTGAGAAGATAGCTACTCTTGCACCAACTTCCTTGTAGAGCTCTAGGGATTTGCATGCTTCTCTGATCGCTAAAAGTTCTGCCTGGAACACGGTGGCATAATCAGGAAGACGAATTGACTGAGATAGGTTGAGTGGCTCCGAATGGAAACCAGCTCCCACCCCACAGTTCATCTTAGAACCATCGGTATAAATTTCGATATCGTGTCTGCCAATCACCTCTCCTTTGCTCCAATCGGTTTTCGGTGTAAAACGTACCGTAAAGCCTTTCTTGAAGTTAAGGTCGGGAACTGTGTAGTCTGATCCGTTTTTGAGCAGCGAGGTTCCCTGTAGGAGGATCTTACTGTGACCGTACGACCTTGTTGTTCAGCTTCCTATGTCTCTGAGCCTCACCGCGCTGCAAGTAGCTATTGTTTTTATGTGTAAATCTAATGGCAATAGATGTGTTAGTACATTGAGCGCTTCAGTAGGACTGGTGATAAGCGCGCCTGTAGTTAAGATACACGCTGTTCTTTGTATCTTGTATAGCTTGATTTGGTTGTATTTCTTTTCTGTTGCGGGCCACCAGACTAGTGCCGCATATGTTAGTATTGACCTTACAATGGCTGTGTAGGACCAATTGGATAGTTTTGGTTGGAGACCCCATTTTTTTCCCAACATTTTTTTACACGTGCAAAGGACTATATTCGCTTTCTTTACCCTATACTCTACGTTGGACTTCCAGCTGAGTTTGGGGTTCAGGATAACCCCTAAGTATTTTGCCTGCTTGGTTAGCGTGAGGCTGACGCCGTTTAGTTTTGGCAGATTAAAGTTTGGCACCTTGGTTTTCTTGGTGAATAGCATCAGTTCAGTTTTTCTCGGGTTTACACTTAAACCACAGTCTGTGGCCCAATTGTTAAGTAATACCAGAGCTCCTTCCATAATCTCACTGATTATGGTAAGGATGTTGTTGGCGACTAGTAACCACAGCAGAGGGGATAAGACTTCTCCCTGAGGGGTTCCGTAGTACGAAACTCTCTCTCACAGTTAAAGCGCAGAGTCATGAAATCTGGGCTATCCGTACTCCTCTTTTCTATAGCTCTATGTCTGAAGGATATGTTGTATGGTAGACACTGCAAAAATTGTGAACAGGGAGAAATAAATCCATCTCCTTTGTTACTGTACCGCGCTATCCATATATAGGATCCGGCATCTCAGGACTTCATTTTTATCGACTTAAGCGGATAGATGAGATTCAGCAGACAAACTGGATTGTGTAAGAGGTAATAATTTAGCCAAGTGTGATATCACAAGGGACCTAAATGTGCTGGTGGATATGCCCTTTAACCTAACCTAATCTTTATTTAACAAATGGCTCCGAAATACGTTCCCGGAAAGCGCCACGAAGATTTCTTGTTTGTTTTTTTTTTCATGGCCACACATTGAATGGACTGCTTGAATTTTAGATTTGCATAGATTTATATACATATATAATATGATTTTTCAGTATTCTGCATCTTGATTAGTTGTCGGAAATATGTTGGGTATGCCTAGATTAATCTTGTATAGGTGGGAGTTTCGACTGCTATAATATCCATAGCGTAATTGTACCAGAGTAGACCTTACAAGGTAGCTGAAGTTCTTTGCCTGCGATGGACGGTGGTTGCACTCCGATAATGATATTCGCAGCCCTTCAACTTTTTTCCGATAGGGAGGGCGAACGACGCAATATTTTTTATTTTTCGCTTGTCATTTGTAAACTTCATTAGTATACATTTCATCATGGAACGCTACACACTTGAGCAACGATTGCAAATCGTGCAAATTTTTTATGAAGATAATCGTTCTGTTGCTGCTACTTTAAGAGCATTAGGGCCATTTTACGTCCGGCGACGATTTGTGAGCTCAGAGCCAATATTGAACGCGAAATTGCTGGAATTTCGGCCGATTTATGCAAAAGAGTGGTCGAAAATTGGGTTCAACGATTGGACTTCGTAAAACGTGCCCGCGGTGGTCATGCAAAAGAAATCGAATTTCATACTTAAATGTATATGTTCAAACTCGATAATAAAAAAAAAAATTAGTTAAAAAAGTCTAACCGTTTGTGTTTTATTCAAAAAAGTTCAAAAGTTGAAGCGCTCTTACTGAAAACCCCTATATTATGACTATTTCTACTAAGGGGCTTGTTGAGTATTTATCAGGATAGCGCCAGTCAGTTGATAGAGATGCGTTCTGAACTACTTAGGATGTGGCTCAGTATCCAATAACCGACCACTGGCTTAGTTCATACGGTAGCACCCCAGCAGGAATTACTTGCTGAACATAGCCTTGTGCTTCTTGACAAGAAGCGGGTACGTAATACCACGTAGATGCTAAATAGAGGACTTTAGAAGGCATCCCATCGCCGTTCTGAGTGCAGTATTTTGGTAGGTGTGAAGCTTCAGTCTCAGCGTATGACTAGCCCCAGGCGACCAGATTTGTACTGAGTAATTTAAAATTAGCTAGCCGATTGTCTTAAATGTCACCGGCAACGTTTCTTTATCTTTGCCTTAAGTGTTATCGGCTAGTGGTTTGAGGACCTTGTTGAGGGTTTGGATCTTAATGGAGGGCGCGGTTGTATGTGCGGAGAAATAGAGCAAACTATCGCAGGTTATAGCTAATAACCTGGGGGCACTGGCTCTTCGAAATATGTGTGTCAACGACTTTAACCGTCAGTACTCATTTGACTTCCTTTGACTCCTTCCACCAGGTTGTAAGTTAGAATGTCGGGAATTTAGTACAGGAAAGTTTTAAATTCATTCAAATGCAGTGAAGAAGCTAGTAAGATTTGCTAGGAAACCGTATACTTTTGAATTCAGGCCATGAATGTCGATACCAGACGTCAATATCGAGCAATCGTCAGCGCATGAGATCAAGTAGCTTCTCATAAATAACATCGACTTTTCGGATGTATCTGATAACTGTGGGCTTCTTTATTTGTAGCACATCACAAATTTAAGGAGAGGACTAAGAGGTATAAACACCTTCAAGGGATGTGTGCGCTAGTCGCTTACTTTCGCATTTTCCCTTGTTCAAAGAAATTCTAGCCATGCTAGGAACTCTGTGCCAGCCATCATTGTTATATATTTGATAGTCGAGCGATTTGCCAAACCGTCTGAAATTTCGCCCTAAAACCGATGCGAGGAAAATATATGGGATAAGTGCGTTGCTGCCACATCGTTTGCACCAAATCGAAAAGTATTTGTTGTTGTTTTTGATGTGACCGAATCACATGCATGGTGGTTGGTGCGTTGAGAGTTGAGGCTGCCCAGCAGCAGCAGCGACTGCAACGGTCTGCAAGTGGGGATTCACTTAGTTAAGTTCAACGGATCTTGTTAACCGGCAAAGCGTAAATCAACAACAACTGTAATGCAAGCCGCGCGTCGAAATATTTGGTAGTTTTATTTTGAATTTTTTTTTTTATATTTTAGTACAAGCAACAGTAGTCTGAACTCCCATTGACAGCACCACACCACTCCGGTTGACTGGTAAGCAGCCAACCAAGCGATGGGTCTATGTGCAGTAGGCTCCGCTAGCGCGGCCTCCAACAGTGCATGGCGTTGGATTTGGCGATGGCAAACGCGAATCATATTTTTGCTTTCCTTTCCTTTTTTCGGTAATTTGCGTTCTCATTCTAGCGCACGAGGACTTTTTATTTTCGGCCAACAGTTTCGGCAACTCATTTCAATCGTTGTTGCAAATAAGCGCACGCACACTATTGCACGCGTGCCTTCGTTTGCCAAATGCCACATACTGTTGCACCTACGCCTACATCATTGTTGTTGGATGCATAGTTAAATGCTTGCGTGCCATTATTATTGTTGTTATTGGTGCAATTGTAGTTGTTGTTGCTATGCTGACTGCTAGCTTAGCGGCCGATATTATTTATAAAAATTTGCAGCGTCGTTGTTTTCTTCTTTTTAATATTTCATTTGAATACTTCCTTTCCCCCTGTAAATGTGTAAGGGCTTGAATATTTTTATATATTCAGAGGCGTACTGACCGCATTGCACACCTGTCTATTCGCCAGCAATGCCATGCGTCGCCCACTCACCCCACCCGCTCAGCCAGTATTCCATTTTTAATCATTACGCCTATTAATCAAACACTTTACACACACGCGCACACATTTACATGCGTAATAACATGCACACACACACACACACCAGCTCAACGTGTCTATGTTTGCGCGCGTTCAAAATATCCCGAGTCCTGCGTCTGCATCAAAATATGCACTCGACATAACAACGCACCCGCCACCTACCGCCGAGCTGAGCCTGCTTTGCCTAACGCCACCCATCCGCGCTTTCATGCCACGCACACACTAAGCACGATACATGCAACACGCAGTGCAGCGCCGTGCAGTTATAGGCCGTTGCCGCCTAACAACAATGCGTTATGCGTGAGTTCACATGTTCACGTGTATACGTGTGTGTGTGTGAGTTTAGCGTATTTTTATATAATTTCCATGTCATATTTGCATTTTTATTTTTATTCTTGCACAATTTTCGTTGTTTTGCCCTTATTTCGCGCGTTTTTTTTTTCTGTTTTTGTTTTGCCGCTCGCGCGCCCGCTGCCCTCAGCAGTAGTAGTGGTCGGCAAATGACAACGCGCATTGTTGTTGCTGCATGCGTTGCAACATCGGCTGGCTGGCTAACTTCGTTGGGGTTGTTCGCATGCAACCTGGCAGCGCTGGGGGTTGGTTGCAAATCTTCTATTTGTGTGCGTGTGCATTTCGGATTGGGATATAGTGCATGTGTGTGCGTACAAGTGTATTTGTATGCGTGACACAAAAAGCAAATAAACCAAAAAACCTTAAAAATAGGAGAACTTTTTCGATTTTTTAACTTTTTCTATTTTTCACAGAGACACACACGCAAACACACATTTCACATTTGCGACGAACGTCGACTGCGACCGATTCAATACTTCGCCAATCGCGCGCCCATCCTGTCACCCCGCTTGTCGCCACGTTCAATGTCATCGTGCAATGCAGCGTAAAAATCCAAAACAAAAAACAAAAAAAAAAACACAGAAAAAAGAAGCCAACAAGTTTTGTGGCAAATGCGTCAACAGCATTAACAACAACACTGAGTGCAAAATAAAAAAGCGAATAGAATAAAGTGCGCGCGCGGTGGGAGCGAGGCAGGGCAGCTGGGTCGGCGACAGCGATATAGGCTGAATATGCAAAAATGGGCATTTGTGCATTTGCGAATTTATTCGGGCCCAACGGCTTCGGCAGCTCCAGCGTCCAGTAAGTTGGCCATTTGTCGTGGCATGTCATCTAGTCTGTGTGTGTGTGTGTGTGTGTTCAAATATGTGTGCAATTGCTGTCGTAGTGCTTTGCAGTGCGTAGGTGAGCAGGAGAGCATGTCAATTAGAGCGAGTGAGCATCATCGATTTTTGTTCGATTTTTATTTTTAGATTTGTTTTTATTTTCATATTTTTTGGAGGGGATTTTATTTGGTGCTGCTTTGTTTTGATGGGCTTTTGTTGTAATAATTATTGTTGTTGTCGTTGCAGTTTTACATGACTGAATTGGCAAATGCATGGCTTGTAGTTGTTGTGTTGGAGGAGGCTTTGAAAAGCGTGTTTATGCTAGCAATGCATGCGATTGTAAAAATATATAACTAAATAGATATAATGAGCTGAGCACAGTGGGCCCAATAAGCTGGTCAAGCAATACATTCGCATATTTGTTGTATATACATATTTACATATCGATATAATTGATTTTGAAAAAGTGCAGAAATTTTCGTCGCTGTTCATATACAAATTTTAGCCAGAAATCAATTATCTTAGGAGTGCCATATTTCGTTAAAGAATTCGAAGTATGAACGACGGTACATAACCTAAATCTTGACCTAGCTACATGCATCTGAAGATCATCCACTGTGTTCGATATCCCACATCAGACTCCGTGACGCGGAAAGTTTGGTTTATTCGTCCTTGACCTTTACTGATGTTGGCATCTCTGTCTTCACCGACGGCTCCAAGATGGATTCGGAAGTCGGAGCAGGGGTTTTCCCTAAATCAGCCAATTTATCTATCTCCTTTAAACTGCCGAATACTGCTAGCGTTTTTCAGGCAGAAGCCTTTGCGATCCTGCAGGTATGCAGAATGCTTAGGGAATGTGAGAGCGAGGGAGATATTAAAACTTTTTAAGATAGTCAGGCCGCGATCAAAGCTCTGACGAAGCCATGGTGCAGATCTGTACTGGTCAACTTCTGTAAGAAGTGGGCAGGTAACATCTCTGATCTGGGTTCCAGGACTTACGAACATAGAATAAGTAAATGAAATTGCTAATAAGTTTACCAGGGAGGGATCGACTGAATTAGTCTCAGAGGTTTTCTACCCGGTCGACTGCATCCCTCTGACTGTTGTTAAAGGGGAATTGCAGAGCTTATTTCTCAGGAAAGCGCAGGATAAATGCAGCTTCATTTCTTTATGTGTTATTTCTAAAACCCTTTGGTCCCAGTGCAAGAGAAGGAGGACTCAGGGAATCCTGTGGATTCCACGCCATTCAATTTCCAAATTCGTAGTTGTTTTTATCGGTCACTGGATGATCGGCACACGTGCAGAAAATATAGGTTTACCAAGCATCCCCATTGTAGAAGCTGTGGGGACCTTTCGGAAAAGGAAACTGTTGAGCACTTTTCCTGTAAATTTGCGGGTTTGGCCGCTAGATAATAAAGGTCACTCGGTGCTCTTTTAATCACCAGCCTGGGGCAGTGCTTCAACCTAAATCTCATTAACCCTCATTATTACATCATACAGTTCTGGTTGGCTGTAGATATATGTTCGTTGGATGTCTCAAAATGATCCCAAAATGCTATCTGAATGGCACTTTAGTGGTATTTAGGGAGTGCAAGACTGGAACTTAAACCATTTCACCTACCTATCCACCTTCGCTGACCTACAAGACTATTTACAGTCCAGAGCAATGTTAAATGAAATTAAGTCAAATGATTTGCAAAAGTTCCGAATAAAAACATCTGGAAATGATAAACTCGTACACATGTAATGGGTCGGAACTTACATCATTCAGAATACAAAATATAGCAGAGAGCTCAACCTATGATCCTGCCAAATTCACTGAAACCGGTGAAATGGTGATATGTGCAAACTTCCGGATTTTCTCAACCCTCAATAGACCTATAAAAATACGAGCAAAATAGATTACGCTATTGCGGCGAGAAATGAGCTGCTTGTGAATATTTTGCGGCGAATTCCACATAACAGGCAGTCCAGGAAAAAAATGTGTTTAAAGGGCATTCAAGTTTTAACAGAAAATGAGTAAAACAGTCCAAATGCCAGCATGATTTCGTGCCACTAAAATCTAGCTGCACCAATCTTACGTTAAATTTATTTATATAGGTTTTTTTCAAAAGCTTTCGCCAAGGCTGATCGTACTTTTCTTATGAATAAATTTTCGGCATTCGGAATTAAAGGGGCACTCTCAAAATGTTTCAGTTATTTTTTTAACTGGGAGAAAGCTTTTGTAAAAATGGGTACCATGAAATCGTTCGGTTCAGTAAAAGGGTGTTCTGGCATAACTCAGGGGACACACTGCAGTCCACTGCTCTTTTTGATTTTTAATAATAATTTACCAATTCAAAGTGTTTAATGTTCGCGGATGATTTGAAGTTGTTTTTGAGAAGCCGTACCGTGATTGACTACAGTAATCCTCAATTTGACTTTGACTATTTTCACACGTGGCGCACATTGAATAATTTACATTTAAATGTTCAAAAATATTATTTTGCATCGGATTCTAGGAAGACTAGTCCTTAAACCTTCTATCAACTAAAAAATAATAAGGTAAGGAACTTGGGTCTGATTTTCGATTCGAAAATAACGTTTTTGGTGCAAGTGGACTATATTGCGTTTAAAGTATTTTCAATAATTGGGTTTATTCGCCGGAGCTCTGAACATTTCTCTAATTGAATGACTTGAAAAGCGCTGTATAATCCGTGGGTGTGCAGTTTCATAGATTATTGTTGTATTATTTTGAGAACTCAAAAACTCTCTTCTATGAGAGCTTGTATTGTCTTAGTGAAGAATGGTTCGTCTTCGGTGGCTGGTTTTCCTTAACTCTTCGAAAACTTCTGGTAAACAAACACTCAGAATTGACTGTTTTAAGATTCTTTAGTGGTACAGCTGCAACATAATCAGATTTTCTTTAAAAACAGGCTATAATTAGCTTAGAATTTGCTCTTCTTGGAACACCCATACTATCGAGTGCTGCTTTGTGTCCGGTTCATACGAGTAGACTTAGATCCATTATTCGTAGTCTGTTATAATGTCATGGATGTCTTGGAACCACCGACATAAGTCTTTTTTTCTTCGTATATTGAATATATGCTGATCCCACCAATACCTCTATCACGCGCAATGCGACATGACGATCTTGCGTTACCAATTGACGCCCTGCATTGATTGTTTCCGGCATGGTAACCGGGCTCGGACGGCTTTCACGAAATTCATCTTGTAAAGATCGCCGACCACGTTGGAACTCGTTGCACCAGCGTTTCACAGCGGCTAAGAGTGGTGCTTTAATGCCAAATGTCGAACTAACTTGATCAATGCAGTCTTGCCTCAATAACCCATATCGAAAATTGTAATATTGTAATTCGTGGCGCAAAAATGTTCACGAATTAATTCGAAATTTTGGGCGAGATAAATTTTTAGCTCACTGAAAAAAGAACAAATAAAGCTTGTAAGTGAAAACGTTTTGTGAAAGTTTATACTAAAAGATACCAAACATTTTGATAGAAATTTCGAATTAGAGCTCACCCCATATAGTGTTACAAAGGCGCAAAATATAAAAGGCAACCCTAGCATTTTGGACATGGTTTTAAATTTTGCTGAAATTTGGCTTATTTGTAGGCTCAGGTAGGTAGGTGGTAGGTAAAATGTATGAAGTACCAGTCTGGCACCCCCAAATAGCACTAAAGCGCCTTTATAACATAACATAAAGCGTTTTTATAACATTTTGAGACCTTTAACGTACAGATATCTATAGCTAGCCCGAGCTGTTGATGTAATGGAGAAGGCTTTGAGTATATTTAGAAATAGATAAAAAAAAACAGTTTGAAAAAAATCTAATAAATTTCCGATTAATTCAATGTGGAAAATTATGATCTTTTTAACATTTAAAATCATTTTTTTTTTTTTGCCTAAATTATACTTTATTAAAAATGTTTTTTGGAATGTTTCTTTTTTTTAATTTTGGGTGGAAAACTAAAAAACAGGTCGATGTCTCCTCGGTGGACAAATGTAAACCTGCGAGTGTAGTTCTGAAATGAAAAATCTTCCCATCACCATCAACCACCAGCACTTCAAGGCGGCATAAAATTGTTTAGATCCCTTTCTGCAGGAGCACAAAAATGTAGGAGAAGCTGCACCTAATCCGTCAAGGTCATAAGGACCAGACAGCTATCTTTCCCCGTTTCCCATTAACGTTTCTTGAGTTGCACTGGGTTAAAAAACTTTTAAATTCATAAATTCATTACTTGCACACGCGTGAGTTTATTTTTTTGCCGCCAACGCTCACAAAGATCTTTTCAAAAATTGTTGCTGCCTAAGCCGATTCTGTGGCCCTAAGCTGCACATACCAACATAGCAGGCAAACAAATCCACACAAAGGCAAACAGTCGCAAAGTCAATTGCATAGAACAATGTTTGTTTGCCTCCAAATGTTGCAAATGGAATAACAGCTGTCACATTCAAAATATCAGCAAATTTGAATGCTTTGTTCACAGTTTTCGAATTTGAATTCAAATTCAATTATATGCAACTACTTTTTGTTTAATTTTCGCCACTGTCCTCACACAGCAGCAGCGCCAGTGGCAGAGCTGCCCCCATTGGGGGTTGACAATGATGCACTTTTGTTGTTATGCTGGGGATAGGGGCTGCTTTGAAAAAAATCAGAGCATCCGCATGTATTTCCATTTACTTTTTTGCATTGCACTTTTTTGTGGTTTCGACGAGAGCGTGAGGCTCAGAAAAAATGACAACAGATAAAAAAGTGCAAGCAAAAATAAAAATTAATGTATGTTATGCTCGCATGTGCGTAAATGTGTGCATGTGTGTATGTGTATGTGTGAGAGAGTTTGCGTTAGGCTGCCGAAAAAGTGAACGACAGCAACAGCGGCGATGACGTCGACGCCGACATAAGACTACCACAACGAAAACGACCAATGCAACGCGCCGCTCACACATGTCCTTATCGCCGACCAGACACTAGCATGGATGGCCGCACACTCATACAGATGTTCCAAAACGTCGGTCGTCGTTTGCCGGTAGCCGCGTCCGCTCGCCCAACAACTGCGACTGCCGCTTTCGCCGCTGCCCTGCTTCAACTTGCACTTCTGTGCAATTTTTTTCATTTTTTATTTCAACGTTTATCATTTTTTCCAACTCCCATTTCGTTTGTGATTTTTGAGCATTTTCGGCTCGGTTTGGCATTCGCTCCCTTCCCGGTGCTGCGTTGCTCCTTTTTGGGGCGCACATTTTTATTTATTGCACTAAACTGTGGCGCAGTGAGGGGTAATGGACAACTGACAGTAGGCAGCAGAGGCTATGGCGGCAGCTCTGTTGACTTTGCAGCGCCAGTCCGCGATGCAGGACGACTAACCTGACGCACTTGCATTATAGCGATCGCAGCCGCGCGCAAAGTCAAAAGCAGGCGGTTACGGCGGCGGCGGCGGCGGCGACGGCGATGCAGGCGAGGAACAAATTTTTATATGGTTTCAATTAAATTTTTGCACTTTTTTTTGTGTGGTTGGTCAGTTTTTGTTTGATTTTTATTTTGAATGCCTTTGCTTTTTTAGCATTCGCCAATTGAACTCGATAGAGAAGCGAGGATAATGCAATGCTTAAATACGAATTGAGCAGGGTAGGTGGCATGCTACATGCACATATGCAACACATGCTCACATACACACTCAGCGACTATTGAGTTTCGTCGTTGCGCTCGAGTTTGAGTGGAATGTTTTGGAACGAACGCTCCGTGCCGTAGGATAGAAAGCAGTGGTCTTGTGAGCCTACTGATTGATTTTTATTTTTCTGCCTCACTTGTGTGCACGAAACGGTGGCAGGAGAAATCCCGAAAAGCCCAAAAAATAGTAGAAAAAGATATGAAACAGCAAAAAATCAAAGCCTGCAACGTCAACAACATCAATAGCAACAACATTGACAACACAACCACAGAGCACACATCCAACGGCGCGGGACATGCGTCGGGGCAGTATATCGCTGCTCGGACCCTGCACGGCCACGGCCTACGCGTGGCGATCTCTGCACAACAGCTCGGCTCGAGTCGGCAAACAACTTGCAGCAAATCGGCTCTGTACGCCAATTGCGGGCGACGGCAACTAAGCGCACGGAAGCGGCGGCAAAGTTAACAGCAATAGCAACAGCAACGCAGCTTAGCGCTCAGCTCGACTTGGTTTGCTCCAGCCATGGACGACATACGCGACAAACGGCAACGGCAGCGGCAACGGCAACGGCAAGAGCAATAGCAACAGTGGCGCGACGCAGCGTTTCGGCCTGACTCGACACAGAGATCCAAAACTTGTGCCCAAAATAATTTTGGAATAGTTCAGAACAGTTTAGATGAACATCAGTGAGCTTTCGGATTGGTCGTGTTTTTGGAGCTTTCCTTACTACCGAGCGATCCCAATAGGAGCAAAAGCATTAAATGTTGCTATCAAATTACTTGTTTCCCCAAAGTGTAGAAAAACCTAATAATTGTGAAACTACAATATATAAAACAAATCAAAAAATTATTTAATGAAAAAATGAAGATTTTTCGAAAAAACGAAATGCTGCTGAACAGTGAGTGATTTTTAGAGCGTAAAACATAGCGGCGCTCCAAAGAAGTGCTGACGTGGCGAGCTAAGCAGATAACAGTACACTTTCGGAGTTTCAAACTATGTAATTAAATTGGAAAAATGTGTGTCTTGAAAACGCAAATTTGCGATACGAAGAAGAAAACTTAGTGAAAAGAGGAAAACATACAAAGTGAAAATCCCCAAAACTGGAGTTGAGTGAAAGTTAGTGATATGATTGTACCCGAGAGTGAACTCTACTGAGCATTCAAGCAGAACTAAAAATACGAACTAAAACTAAAAAAACACGAAAAAAATAAGATTATCCTGTCAACAGTTGGAATTCGCTGTATTTAATGAGTAAGCTGATGTGGGCACAAAAGGTAAGCGAAGATAAAAATATGTACCGAAAAGAATAGCGTTTAAACAATTTCCATGCTTTCTTCGGGCATTTGAGCAACAGGCATGAGAAGTACTTAGTTAGACACAAATACAGCAGTAAGCTAATTTTTATTCATATATCCTTTTAATAAACAAAAACGTATTGAAAGCCAAAACTCCTATGCCATGCACTTTTCAAAATCCTTCAGCACATTCGTCTTTGCCGAAGTCAGACTTATTAGTAGCGTCCTTTGAAATATGGGTCAAATAAAAACTGCTTCCTACTATGGAAAGAAAATGGGCTTATTCGACGCTTTCTGAATCGTTATGAAGTGTTGAGCAAACCTTAACTTCTTTGCGCAGCAATTACTTAAATAGTTACGTCTCAACAATTTCCAGCGACAGCAGGGAAGCTGAAGAGATGATATTGAAACTATTGAAACTTCAAGGCTATACTCCAATAAGTAATAATAATAAATTTTAAAAAATAATTGGCGCATACACTTCTGTTAGGTGTTTGGCTGAGATCCTCCTCCTATTTGTGGCATACGTATTGATGTTATTCCACAAATGGAGAAACCTACATTTCTAAGTCTACTCCGAACGGCAAATGTTTTTTGTATGAAAAAAATGGTTTCTTCACGGCAGAAATACACTCGGAGGTTAGCCATTGCCTGCCGAGGGGCGACCGCTGTTAGAAAAAACATTTTCTATTATTTCGCTGTTTCATGCACGGAGCCACGCGGAGTTTTCCGAATGGTAGTCACGCACCAACCCATTCAGCAACGGTGGCCGTAAGTAGCAGTTATACCTAGTCGGCCAGCATGAACTCCCTTTGTCCGTAAGCTGGTACGAGTGACGATATGAAAGGGATGGCCTGTTTTAATCAGCTGCGCTCCACTGAACGCTCCCATTGAAATGTATGCAGCAATGAGTTAATCAAAACGAGGTTTTAATTAGCAACAGCTCAGCATTTTTATGTTGTTCCATTACTGTCTATAGGACTACTAGTAAAAAAGCAAACCAGCTTGAGCCACCTCATTACCCATCGGCTATTAACTATTTTTGCCTAACTCTTCTTTAAATGCTTTTTTTAAGTGAGTTTGAGTTTTAGTGAAAGCTGGGTAATAGACTCTCGCGCTTTTCCATTCACTCCTTTTGTAAAAAGCCTCAACGAATGGCTCACTTGTTTAACCCTCAACTGCTGATGTGAAATTTACAGGCGCCTCAGCTCCACCTCCGCTTGAAGGCTTTACATTTTTAGAGACAGTTTTAGATGCGACCTTAACTCACTTTGAATTCTCAGTACCATCAAATCTAGGCACAAATTAGTACTTGCTAGGCAATGCTTCTGTCGCAGTCACTTGTGAGCTGTGCGGTAATGTTCAATAGTTGTTTCCCAGACTCCACGCCACTGAAAGTGCGTTCATAAGCGGAGGTGCAAAATGGCATAAAGAGAATTCTCAACAGAAGTGGAAAAATAGTAAATTTATAAAAAGTAGCTAGTGAATTAGTATAGTCTGTAAGTTAATTAGTAAAAAAGTAAGTAATTAGTAGCCGTAAGTAACCCGTAGCCGAGTGGGTTGGTGCGTGACTAGCATTCGGAAATGCGTAGGTTCGAAGATCCATGCATGAAGCAGTAAAGTTATGGAAAGTTTTTTTTTAATAGTGGTCGCCCTTCGGCAGGCATTGGCAAACATACGAGTGTATTTCTGCCATGAAAAAACTTCTGGTAAAAATCATCTGCCGGTCGGAGTCGGCTTGGAACTGTAGGTTCCTCCATTTGTGGAATAACATAGACACGCACACCACAAAAAGGAGGAGGAGCTCAGCCAAACACTTAACAAAAGTGTACGCGCGAATTATTTATTTGAATTTTTTAAATATGAAATTATGAAGAGACTATGTGAGACCCCTTTGTGTAGAACTTTTTCGCTCCACCGGGTGAAGTTTAGTAAATATTTACTCCTTTTATGCTAAGAAATTATTGCTATTTAAGAAAAGTATATTTTACAAAAAAAAAATCTCATTTGCCTTATTATGAAGTTATTAAGTACCTGATTGTTGAAATTTCAGAGTCGAGATGAAAATATAAAATCTTGCTAATATGTATGGATGTTTTCGTATATAAACATTTTCTCTAACAGATAGATTGGAAGAGGCGAATCGCTCTTGACTCGCAGTATCCCATGCTTTGGCTCGAAAGAATTTTTATGTTTCGGGTCGGGCCACAGAAAATGGCTGCTCGGGAGCAGCCTACGAATTACCGGTAAAAACTTAAGTAGAAACTAAAGCTTATACTTTGAAAAGAAATTGAAAATTTTGAAATTATTGATAAACCTAATAATATAATATATAAATTTATAAATTTAGTCTATCAAAATACAAGTTTCTTAAAGACTATAGGCAAATAAAAAATTAATTACTTAAAGCACTAAAAATTACAAACTACGAAAGCTTGGGAAAGTAAGAGATTAAAAGTAAGTGTTCAAACTCATATTTCGCTAAAGAAAAAAAATCAAGACATTAATTACTGAAACAAAAAAAACAATTTAAGGTGGTTGACTAAGATGCCATACGGCCATGTAAAATCAGCATCAAAAGAATTGAAAAACAAATTTAAGTCCTCACAAGCCCTAGAAATCGGAGCATTCGTAATTCGTTCTCGAGAAGCCAATTTTCAAGTTTTCATACTTTCTTATTAGGGACATCAAATGGAATTTTACTCAGAAGGGAAGAACAGTCAATAGTCCCAGTAATGATACTAATAATAAATGAATTCCTCAGCTGTTTCTAAGTCAATGAATAAACATCGAGAGCATTACGATGGTAAAGGCTTTGGAACGCTTAAAGATCGGAACGCAAGGCGAAGAAACCCCTTTGAAGAACTCTCCCAATCCGATTACAGAGACTTATATGGTACGGCCTGCACATAACAGCGGCAAATTCTAATCTCGATAGAATTGCTTGGACATTGGCTTCGAATTTTTCTAATGAGATACCAAACGAGCTAACAAGAAAAGGTTCGGCATTAGACGACATAACACAGGCGGTGGCAGTTGCTACCCCATTCAACTCAATAAAAACATCCATTGCGTCACACTACTCTGCTTTTGCCGAAGGAAGGTGGAAGTAATTAACTACATGCACAACAAAAACACAAACATGGCCGTCGTACAACATCCAGATAACGAATTACCTAGCATCTCACGTACTATTGCAACCCTTACAGGTTACTTGAAGGTAGGGGATCATGCAGCCACACTTAACCTTCCTTTCAATCCCATATGCAGAAGCTGTGAGATAGAGGGGGTGAAATAAAGCCTTTTTCACTACCTTTGCGAATGTCCAGGCCTAGCTAAAGCAAGACTTCGCTCTTTCGGTAAGCCTCTCCTACAGCAAGTTAATGAAATCTCAGACATAGGGATAACAAGTTTGCAGCTCTTCTTGGATCTCCCGAAATGCAACTCAAAAAAAAAACAAAAAAGAACGAGAACGAGACATAACACGACATCAGTGGTAGTAAAACGGCGCTAATCGCTAATTAGGATTATTTCGGTAGAAATACTCAACCACTTCATCAACAAAAACAAATACTAATTTCGATCTAACAAAAGCACAATAAAATGTTTTCAGAGTGCGTGGGCTGGTAAATGCAGAACAATTTCGGCGTACGAATCCTGGCATCGAATATGAGCGTCTTACAACGTGGCTAGTGGCTTAAATAGATATATATTTTCTACATTCTTGTAAATAACGGTATGTTAGTAGTAATTTGTAGCACGCGGCTAGTTTTTGCTCACGCTCATTCGTAGTAATATTTTAAGTCATTAAAGGCAAACATGAAATTTCTATTCAGTCACTTGTATTTTGTAAAATTTAATTAATTAATTTTTTTTTTAATTTTTTTTTTTGAATTTTTTTTTTATATATTTTTTTTAATTTTAATTTTATGAAAGCTACATTTGTTCAGTAACATTTTACAAGTAAGTTAGACATTTAGCCTACGTCAATACAAATGAAGTCGTATCAAATGAAGCATAATTTGAAGAAGTGCTAAAATTGTATGTCATTTCAAGTAAATCTTATAATAAAAGACAGTTGCATATATCCTTGAAAAACTGGTAGACTAGTGAACAAATTCAGCAATCGAAGAAGGTAGCTGTTGTGTCCTGGTGATGTGTCCTGGTATGATTTATCTATAGTTTTTTTTTTTTGGTACGCGGACCTTGGAGGTGGAATCTTCTAAAGATGCGTATGAGCCGACTCACAAGTTACAGCCATAGTTGCACGTTTCTTTAGATTCTAGCATATATTGTACTAGACTAGCAGCTGTCATGCTCTCGCCGATATTTGAGCGTCACATGCTTCGTTCCCCATCAAACCTAGAGCATTCTAACAGGGCATGCTCAAGCGTTTCATGTTTTCCTTGTCAGTATAGGCAAAATGGGGAGTCTCTGTGCTTGTATTTGTACAAATACTGCCTAAAACAGCCATGCCCAGTTAAAAACTATGTCAGCATGAAGGTAACGTTTCCATATGTTCTCCGGATCCATTTCTGTATGTCGGGGATCATAGTGAAAGCGGTTCTTCCCTTCCCACTATCGCTCCATTTGGCCCGCCAGTTTTACAGAGCGGTATCGTCGATCCTCTGTAGGGCGCCCCTCAGTGAGGCTTTGTCACCAGATACCCACGCGTTTTTTGCATGGGGGTATTTTTGTTTCATGCATTTTACCTTTATATCGAGGGGGATTCTGCCTGCTATTACCCCTGCTGCTTTGTTAGATATGGTCCTATAGCCTCTAATGATTCTGACATTGCATAATGTGTACACCTTGTTTAGCCTGTCTCAAATTGCTGGAATATTTCACTACGTCGCCCCACACTTCCAGAGCGTAAAACAGGATCGAGTTGCAGACGCTTGCTAACAATGCTCTCATTTGTTGCTTTGGTCCGCCCACATTGGGCACCAGCTGTTCTCGCTGCTCTCGCCGAGGTAAGATTCAGACATCATGGCTCTCACGTTTTAGTTACGTCGGTGGATATACATAGCAGATTTAAATATCACACACCTCGTGAATTTCATCAACAGCTTGAAGTGATTAACGCAATTATATGATAATTAGCCGTCATGCAGTCATCACCCTCCTCTAATCTAAAGTCCTTTCTTCCATTTCCCGCTGCCCGGTTCTTCTCCCTCTGTTTTTCCTCTGTATGGTATCACAATTGACGAATGAATTTGAGTCTTCATCCAAGTGAGCTCTGACATGAGCAGCCATTTATCCTATCCTATTTCACCCCGGCCGCTCTAGCTGAATAGGTTGGTACGTGACTACCTTTCGGAGGCGCAAATCTCCAAACACGAAACATCAAAATGATAGAAAAGGTTCTTTCTAATATCGGGCGCCACTCGGCAGGCAATGGCAACCTCCTAGTCTATTTCTGCCATGAAAAAACTCCTTATAAAAAAAAGTTATTTGCTGTTCAGAATCGGCTTAAAACTGTAAGTCCCTCCATGTGTGGAACAATATCAAGACGCACGTCAAAAATAGGATGAGGAGCTCGACCCAAGAACTAAAAGGAGTGCATGTGTCAATTATTTATTAATTTTTTATTTATTTATCCCACCCTGGGCATAACAGGAGCCATGCGTGGATATCCCACGGCATCAGTGGCAATTATTTTAAAACTCACACCTTCCACATTCATATCGAGTCCCAAGCGAGGAGGGCTGAAGAACTATGCAGAACCAAAGTTACAATTGGCTCAGGCGTTCATCAAAATCGCATAAGTGTGATATTCTTGCTGAATAACCCATGAGACCTCAATCCCATGGGATATGGTGCTAGCGATGTTCAGTTTTGCAAAAGCTTCAAAACTGAACCGGCGACTGTATTACGACTTGGGAGAGGTTTTCTAAAACCGAAGGTGCACCAGAAAATGCAGAATGCGGAGAAAAGATACTCGGAAACGTTAGCAAGAATACAAGTTCACATATTTGAAGCGGAAGTGTAAGCAATTGAAAAATGCGCGGACCTTAACCTTTGAACGCAACTATAACAACAGAAGTCAAACTAATCTCTCTGATAGCCAGACAGCAATCAAGGCGCTCAACACTCTCCAGGTTACATCAGAACTCGTGCTGAAAAGTCTTGATAAGCTGAATATCTTAGGCTAGAACAATCGGATACAAAGTGTGTGACGTCTAGGGCACTAAGGAACTACTAAGAATGAAATGGCAGCCAAACTAACCTTAGGCCTCCCTATTTATAGACCCAGAGATATTTCGTGACATAGGAAAGGGTAGTTTCTCCTCTCTAATTTAGGACAGACAAATCATACTGAGATAATCTGTCGGGTTTATCACGATCAATATCAATAATAGGCACCTTTAACCTAAGCCGATTTAAAGACTGTATCGAAATACATAAGAATTATTTGGGAATCATCACAGGATTTCTATCAGGCTACTCCAGATTGAATCATCATCATCGTTCGTACCTGAGAATATACTCCAATGTAACTTGCAGGTTCCGTAGGCAGGAAGATAAAACCGGCAAATGTATGTTGGGATCGTGCCCAGCACTGATGCATGAGCGGGACTTACACTTGGATAAGAGGGGGAAATCAAATACAACAAAATATGATAAATACTAAAAGTTATTAAAGAAATTGTGCTTAGAGAAATGCTTTTAACCCATGAAACGGGCGCATTACATCTTTCAGATTACAGCGCAAAATCTCTTCATAATAATAATAATTATTATTATTCCGTCCTTATTTATGCGTACTTTTCTCACTTAGATCATAAATTAAAATTAAATTAAAATGGATTAATTATTTTTAGTGCTTTGTTCTTTGTAGCAGAATAAAAAAATAAGAAGTCAATCAAAGCTTAACGAGCAAATAAAACCAAACAATACATAACTCAAATAGTAATAAAAACTTCAACAATGAGGCAACAATAACAACAGCAACACAAACAAATATTTTTCAAAATAAAAAATTAAAAAACAAAAATAGAAAAAAACACTAAAATAAAATGAGAAAAATGAGTGGCGCTCAAAGTGGCGGAAATTTCACAGCAGAAAAAATTCCTAACAATTTCGCGCGCGATTTGATGCTCAGAAAGGTGATGCGGACAAACACTTCTGTGTAAACACCGCTAACGGCAACAACAATAACGACGTCAATGCAAGGGCAAGTACAAAATAGCAGCAGCATTCAACTTAAGCACACTAATCCAACAACAACACAAACAGCAATTGCAATAGCCACGGAGAACAAAGGCAGCACTTGACTGCACACACACACACACACCCACTAGCCCACCCACACACAGCAACGTGCTGCAATTGTTGTGGCTGCATACAACAAAAACCTTAAATGCCCTCGCTCTTGTGCCACAAACAATAAAACTCACTGCTCCTAGATGCGCCGCCAATGTGCAGCATGCCACAGCCGCATCCGGCGCCAAGCAACATAATACCCATAATAGAAAATCGCCATTTTAGAGGACAAAACGGACGGAAGCTCAACATGTTGTGCGCGCGAGCCAAAGGCAGTTGAATGTGGCATGTGGCACGTTCACGTAGGAGCAAAATTGACATTGTTCAGCGGCTTTTGTTGTTGCTGTGGCATAGAGGTTAGGTGGTCGCGTTCTATAGATAAAAGCGATGACTGCAGAAATCGCAGCCAGCAGGTGGGTCGGCCACATTGCTTGAGGCAGTCAGTCACATTGCACTGTTGCATTAACTGTTTTCCCCTGTTGACAGCAACAAAAAAGCGATAGTTTTAGTTGCACGGCGTTGTTGGGGAGATAAATGCAACGCTTTTTGCTAAACTCAATTGCATGTGTGGCAACTTATAAGCAACTTCCGTTCTTGCCACAGCTTAGCACCTACTATGCCACCTAATTTATTTATGAAGCAGCGCGCGTCGGTAATTTATAGTTGTGCGATGTTGTACATAACTGTTATGGGATATTTAAAATTGTTGTTGTTGTGCGCTGTGGCGAATAAAACACAGTTTAGTGGCTAATATGCAACTAGCTAATATGAGCCCACCAAATCGCTGACATTTGCAACGGTAAATCATAAACAAGCCACTACCCCTCCGACACCGTCGCTCGCACACAGCTGATTGCACAACAAGCGCATTAATTTTAATGACCGATAATTAGCAGCATATTCATGCCACAAATAGCGGCAATGCAGAATGTACCCGCCTAGTTGGTGGAACGACTCCGCACCGCAAACTGACTGAGGCGCCATTGGCGTGGCTGAGACGCGTTTAAGTGTGTGTTGCACCGCAAATACATAATTTCAATTAGATGGCTGTGCTGCAAATTAATTAATACCCACATAAATTGTTATTTAATGTTAGCGCATTACTTTGCGAGCACACTTGCCACACGTTCCCACCACACCACACCACGCGAGGCAAGGCGAGTGCGCACTTGCCAGGTGAGTTTGTGTGGCATTAGTGAGTGACGGTTTGAATGTTGCAACATGCACCTGTTTTGCCACTTCCCGCTGCCTTATTTCTGCCACATTTCTAAGGATACACTTGAAGATCGCCGTTGGTGCTCATATTGCATATGACAGCTGCCTGTCGACGAAATGCGTGCACCAAAGTGCGCTGCCACATGCTTCCAGTTTTTGCTGTATGTTGCTGCGACCAGTGGTATTGATTGGCCATAAAGGTGGCGGCTTGCTTGGACTTACGTAATATTTATGCAAACTAAACAATAAAAAAGGCTGCGACGCCGCATAACGGTAAACAAGAAACAGGAAAATATGCAGCTATGTGGCGTAGCACGTTTTTGCTTTCGGTGTCGGCTTCACACGTCATTGCGGCAGCCACCACAACTCAGCGCAAGTGGCAACACGATAAAGTGTTTGTCTTTTTCTTATTTATTTCGCTGCTGGTGTAGGTTAATGAAATTATTCACTTTTTGATGAGTTTTCTTTACATATTTTTTGTTCCGGCCAAAAGCTACCAGCCAACAGTTGCTGTCAAGTGTCCCTTTGCGGTTGCCGGTGCACGCAAGTGGAGCAGAACCGGCATCAAACAGTGGACAACAAGTGACTGTTAAGTGGCCACAAAAGAAATACATTTCATTGCAATGATTTTCTGACAAAAGTAAGCAGCGAAGTGTAGGCAACTTGCGCTGTCTACGAGTCATTTGACACAGTTATTTTGGCGCGCGAGTTAAAAATGGGTAAGAACATAAAATGTTCTCAGAAAAGCGGTCACTCCACGGTAAGTCATTAATATCCTATGGACTCGGCATGAACCTGGACGTTCAAAGATTTATGAACAAAAATTAAAACAGATTTCCTTGATGAGTTTAAGGTACAGCGAAATGGTTTTTTTTTTTGTTTTTTTTTTAGTATTCACTTTCAGCTGCATATTTACTCTGTAGGGTGCTGCAGATTTTCTTCAACACCAATACAATGTATTTTCTATAAAAAATAATCCACATACAAATTTTCTCAAAAGAAAATTTATAAGTTTCTTATGGCAAATACTGTAAAACATTGCCATACAAGAGCTTGGGAAGCAAAAAGGCAGATATTTATTTAACATCCGGCATTCGGCATCATCATCATTCTTCTTAACTTCATCGCATCAACTGACTGGGACTGCATATCCAAGAGGAGACATGGTGCTGAAACGAAGAAGTTCAGCTGAAAGTACAGTCCAGAAAACAAGCTTTCAAATCATGGCAGAGAGCTAAAAATGAAGACGCACTATAAGCGCTCACAACATCGCAAAATCCGAGGCCGAGGAAGCTGTCGCGAAAGTAAAAGAGCACGCCACAAATGATCTCTATGAGAATTTGGATACTAAAGGGAGAGCGAAACATTTTTACGAACTAGCAAAATCTCGTAATCGGTTGGCACAAGATATCGCGTGCGTTAAATCCATCCATGACGCTAATGGGCGCATGCAAAAACAAGACGCTGAAATAAGAAAGAGATGGCAGGAGTACTACAGCGAACTGTGTAATGTTAAATTGTCGCGCAGTAAAACTAAGTCGTGCAAAACAATCGAACAATCGGACCTTCAACGAAATCACAACTGACGAAGTTCATGCCGCACTTGCCAAAATGCAAAGAAATAAAGGGCTTGGTTCAAATCTGATTTCTTCATAAATCTTCCAAGCTCTTGACAAAGCAGGTATTCTCTGGCTCACATCTCTCTTTAACAAGATTGCAGCGGAGGGTATTCCGGAAGTGTGGTGCAATAGCTACAAGTCCCATTTTACAAAATCAAAGGAGATGTTAGGCGCTGCTCAAATTATCGTGGAATAAAACTTAAGTCACACAGTCTGAAGATCTGGAACAAGTTTTCGATGCACGCATTAGAGTATCGCTAAGATCACCAACAACCAGTTTGGTTTTGTGAGTGGGAAGCCGACTGTTGAAGCTATCTACATTCTTCGTAAGGCCATAGAAAAGCAACGACTAAATAAAGAACATCTGTTTGCAGTCTTTATTGACCACGAAAAGGCGTTCGACCGCGTGCCTGGAGATCTCGTTTGGACGGCATTAATAAAACACCTGATCCCGAAAACAATCATTAAACACGTCATTGACACTTGCCATCAAGTAACTACCCAGGTAAATTGTGCGATAGGGATGACCCAAACTTCAACGCTAATGTAGGCGCATATCGAGGCTCAGCTTTAAGGTCTTCCCTTTAATCTGGTGATGTACTATCTTACGCGTGAAATCCAAGACAACCTCCCTTGGGCACTGCTGTATGTTGACGATGTAGCCCTTCTCGCACGCGACAAATGCAACCTTCAAGAAAATCTGAGCCGGTGGGTTACCGTCCTTGAATCGAATGGTCTATGAGTAAGCCGCACAAAGACCCAAGTAACCGAGTTTCACAGCGAATTGTGAGAGTCCAGCTCTTACCATAAATAACGCCACCCTCAAAATATGTTAGTTTATAGCTTTAAATACCTGGGCTCGCATGTAAGCGAAGATGGCACCTTCGAACGAGAAATTGCTCACCGAATTCATTGTGGATGGTTGTGGATGAAAATGCAAGCTACAGGGTCGATATCACTGATTATCAAATTTAAAACTAGGTTAGATATGACGGCATCAGAAAAGGCCAACATTTTTCTCTGGAGTAAAGATCGGAAAAGAGTTTGAGAAATAGAGGATCCTAACCTAAAATTGTATACAAGTGGGGCTACAATAGCGAGGCTGACGCTGTAATCTATTTTATTTTGATTTCATACCAATTCATTTATTTATTTTGTTATTTATTATTACAGCCAGCCCTCATAGCTCTCCTCTATTGCTGCAGCGGTCAATGGGAATCTTGATGAAAACTTTTGTTTCTGAGGTCATGAGCGGGTGTTCGTATACAGCCATTGTACAAGTTTGTATGTGCATATGTGTACATACATACAAACACATATGTGCAAATGCATATGAATATAATGAAATGCTCTCATAGCTATAAATTTTTCGCATTATCTGTGAAATAAACAGACACTCAAGGCGTAAAGAAGCATTCCTAAAAAAACCAAAAAACGATCACTGAAAAATAAAATGTTTTATTTTTATTTATATTTCTCAACTTGAAAGGAAGAATAGCGCTGTAAGCGTTATTGTTGTTATTATTATAGAGCTTTGGTTGTTCGGCGCTGCTGCATATTTTAGTTATTTTGTTCTGTTCCATTTCGGTTCTAAAGATTAAACAGCAAGAAGAAGCAGAGCAAACAGATTTTGGCGGTCATTGCCCTGTGCACATAGCAAATGCGCACGCAACCACAACAACAACAAATCATACTTGAATACAACAACAGATGGCATAAGAAAATATACGAAATTACATTGAAGCTTTTTCTACAAGCAAACACACACACATGCATGAAGAACAATCGTAAAGGCACATTTGCGAACTTCCAATGATCGGTACACAAACACAGGCATACACAACTGCGCTAACACTTCCATATATATGCATGAGTGTACGAGTATGTGCACTTCTGTGAGATAATTTTGTCTAAAAAGGAGAAAAAGTCACTGTTAGCTGCACAAACAAATCTGCTAACAACTTACTGTTAGCGCTGCTATGACGATCGTCGCTGCCACAATAACAGCAGCAAAAACTTTAGCAAACTCAACAGCCAATCGCAGCGCCGAACCTAACGCTCAGCCCCTCGCTTCCCTACACCGCTCCTGATGAACTTACTGCTGCTGCTACTGCTAGTAAACAGAAGAAATCTTTTGCTCAAAGACATCGGCGGCACTAGCAACTGCAACACCATATGTGGCAGCGCGCAGCAGACGCGGATTGCGGGCAGCAACAGCACTTTAGTAGTATCAAATAGCAAATTACTCATGCGTCGAGCGGCGTGACATGAGACGTTGCAAGGAGGGTGCATAACCCTATGTGTTGCCATAATAAACGACAAAGCTTAGTAGAACCGAATAATGGCAGCAAAGAGGAGAAAGCAAAGACAGCAAATGCAGTGAATTGCCAAAAAATTCGCTCTCACACACACACACACGCCCATGTAAACATAATCATAAGCAAATCGACATCCATGCATGCTCAGGAACCTGCATACAAAATCTTCGTACTTAAAGTAGGGGTTCTGGAAGAAGGAGCAAGAAATGAGAGCGTCAAAGCAGCGAAGCACCAAGATCGTGCGAAGTAGAAGTGAAGCCACACAAATGCTACATTTCGCACGTCAGCTCCCTATATTTAAGTGTTTTAGTATTTACCTACGTACATACATACATACACATGCATGTATATTTATATGTATACAGTGAACTCGAGCATATTTATGTTAGTAAGTACGGAAGTCTAGCAATTACCTTAGGAGATCGATTTATAGTAGCGTTAGTCCCGTGCTTTCCAACAACTTCACGGGCTTAACGAAAGAAAGGAGGAAAAGGAAGAATACACAAAGTAAACAAAACCATTAACGCTTAGATGAAAAAGTGTCCGGAAGAAACTACATCACCTAACGAGATCAGCAAATGAATCATCTGAGGAAGCTGGATCAGCCAACGATATCAGCAGAAGTATTCAGAGAAACTTTTTGGAACTTTCCCCAATTAACTTGAACAATTCATTTCCACATTCATTAAAGGGTATGGCACTAGACCAAGAACAACGTTTGGTGCATTTGATTGTCACGGCAAAGAAAAAAAAAAGAATGGATTCGCTTTGCTTCATTCCGTGCTTATAAGCGCATGCACACGGCGAAAGAAAAGAACAAATCAGCTGATTTTCGATTACCAGCTTTAATAGATTCGCCTTGATTTACATTTTACGCTTTTCTCTGGATGCTACTTTGACCCTTTGTTTTCATTTTCTGTATTGGTGGTGGAAAAAAATCAACCGGCTGGTTTTGTATCCTTTAAGTGCCAAATAATCATAAAGTGCAAGGAAAAAAAATTTTGTGAAATGGTTAGGGGTAATCCGAATTTTCTTAAAGTAAAATATCTTAAAAATATTGAGTGGAAATTTTAAGTGAATCCGACAAATACTTTTACAGTTATTCAACAATTAACAAAGGGCGCTCGTGCGCTCCGGAGCAGATACTTGAAATGCGTTTTTCTCAAAACTATGTTTTTTGAACTGGTGATCACTGTAACTTAAAAACCGCTTGGTAGATCTCAATAAAATTTATACTGCTTCTGAGAACCATAAAAACTCGTGCTTGATTGAAGAATTTTTTTTTTAAATATCGATTTTTTTTTTAAATTAATTGTCGCTTTTCTTCTCGAAAATCTAAAAAATATTTCCTGAGACCGCCGTATTGTTAATTTTGAAAAAAAGCTTCGATCAGGCACAAGCTTATCTATTAATAAAACTTATTTCTCTTGTCCGATTGATTTTAGATGAATCTCTAAGAAATTGTAATGATCACCGCAAGGGACTTCTGGAGAAACGGGCTCCACACAAACAGCGATAACCTTTAAATTTATTAAATTTTTTTATGAAAGTTTGCTAAAGTCAAATCGAAACATGATGTACTAATGCTATGTTTTTATTTTTTTAAAATAAAGCAACTGACTAGCAAAAAAAAATTATTGAAAATCATCATTTTTTCGGGCCTCTGACTACCTCTAACCCCTTAAGTTTTATAACCCCCTGAAAATTACGCAATAAAGTTAGCGCACTTTTTTGTGCTCTTTACGAATTTTTATTTCTTAAGAGATTAACTCATAATCGTTCATATTTATATGCCAATGATACGTGTCAAACTTTTTCTTCTTTTTGATTGGCGCAATAACCGCTTACGCAATTTTGGCAGAGTTTAGCAAAGCGCGCCAGTCGTTTCTTTCTCGTGCTAACTGGCGCCAGCAGGACATACCAAGTGAAGTCAAATCCTTCTTCACCTGATCTTTCCAACGTAGAGCAGGCTTTCCCCGTCCTCTGCTACCACCAGCTGGTACCGCATCGAATACTTCCAGAATCGGAGTGTTTAAATCCATTCGGTCGCCAAAAATAATAAATTTCAAAATTCTTCAAAGAAATAAAAGTGTCTAAAAGTATTGATATATAAAATGAAAAAACAAAAATATATATTTTTTTGCATACTCAGACCTTGTTTTTTCTAATTTATTTCTTATTAAACTGAGAATGCAATTAAAAATATCCGTTTAAAACAAGCAAAAATTGATAATTTGAAGAAACTTTTTATAAAATATCACCCCAGCCAATATTACTTCAATGACCCCGACGTGATTTGAACACGCAACCTTCTGATCTGGAGTCAGACGCGCTACCGTTGCGCCACGGAGTCTTCGAAAATAATTTAGGCACACGGCGTATTAAAAACTTATCGCCTCGAAACAACAACAGCAAAAACAATACTAAAATTCTACACACAGAACGACAACAACTGCACATTGGAATAAAACAAAGAGAACGCGCACTCAAACATAAACAATTGAAATTGATAAAAGACACCAAACAGCGCAAACGGCAACAACAAAAAGTCAGCTAAGTTGTCGATGCGAGCGCAAAAGTTGGGTATAAAATTAGAATTCTAACGCAGCATACGTACTTACACACACACACATACACGCACTCAAGCATACGGCTGCGCTTGAATTGACATCAGTGCGGTGAGCGACCGACGCTCTAACAACAACAAATTCGATCTTTTGTGTCTGAGTCGGCTGAGGTGTAGAATGGAGGTGAATTGCACTGCAAATTGTGAAAACAAAGGCGCAGATAATGCGATTCTAGTAAACGGAATGATGCAGCCGATGGTGGCGGCGGTTGTTTACACAGCTTTTTTCCATTTTATGTTTCAACAAAGTTTTGCATTGGTTGCGCCCAAACGATCATGTTGCTTGTTTTATGTATTTTGTGTCTTGCCTTTTTTTATTGACGAAAAAACAAAAGTGCAAAGTAGCCATGAGGAATAATGATGCAGTCGCAAATGCACTGAACCTTGCATCCGGTCAAGCTAGAAATTCGGGTATTACCATAAATGTAAATGAGCACCGACAACAACAAAAACGGCAATTGCATTGTACCCGAAAATTCAAGTGAAATAGCGTAATTGTCAAAAATTAAAAATAACTCAACCAAAACTTTCAAATGCGGACTTTAGTTGCGAATTGTTTCGAAAATTAGACTCAGCAGCTAAGCCGTCTCACCCTCTCTCCACTTTACGCGCGTGCACTGAATAAGGGCCGTTGCCAAACACGTTCGTTTTGTTCTAAAAACAAATTTAGGCAATGCAGTGAGAGCACCTCACTGACAACACCAACAGCAACAACAATTATGTCAATATGTGCCTATTCCAGTTTGAAGACGACTGAGGAAGGCGGTTCGCTCAGTCGTGGCGGACGTCGTCGTGTGCAAACAAACAAAGTCAAAAGTTTTGGTAGTCAATGACCTCAGCCATGAGAATTGAGTAGTAAAACAGCAAAACAGCAAAACAAACTACAACAACAATAAGAGCAATAACAATGTAAATATTATTTTGCGAGAAGAATCTTCTCGCCGCGCACACCGACGTCGATCACTGTCGATCCGCGCTCATGCTAACATTCTTTTTCTGATTTTCACATTCCGCCTGCTCACCACACAGCGTAGTGAGGTTGGTGTGTTTGTATAAAATACATAGGAGATCTGAGAGTCCATGACCGCTGGACCGGCTGTGGCGAGGTGATTAGACGAGTGCTGGCCGAGAACATACCGGCGCATGGGCGCACGCTTCGTTCAACCACCTTATATGTATATATAAGAAATATTCGTTCATTTATATGTCCCATATACGTATGTATGTATGCATGTATATAACTTTCCAGTACAGCCCCTAGCGGGGACACAGCATTGAAACGCGACATGTGACTAAGTTTTGTGTTTATGCTTTTCTTTCGCTCCATGGCACGTGAAGTGCGCAGTGCTGGAAACGATTTTTAATTAGGATAGCTCATTTCGCCAGCTTTCACTCAACAATGATAGAATATAAGATTTGGCCATCCCAAGCAAAGTTATGAGAGTATCTTTGATTGCTCGTCCTAGGGTACTTGCCAGCACAATTGTGCCAAAGATGGTAGCAAGGAAACATTTTTACAGGTGATAGCATTCGCTCAGCTGATTTTTTCGCCGTAGATATGAATAACGTCAAAATGGGTTCTTTTGTTGACATCCGTGTGTTTACTTTGCCATTTGATAACATTAGTTATGACACATGATTTTAGTCCAATTTTTATGAGGATTTCTAATGTGTAACTGAAATTTCACTATCAGCTCTTGTTAGAGAAATATGACACATAAGTATTTTTATAAAAAAACATTAATATTTAAAGAAAATCATATTTTATTTAGTTTTTAAGTTGAAAAATACTTTCTTTTGTTTGATGTTTTTTTTTTTGAAATTTAAGTCAGAGAGCTGTTCTGAACGCTACAACAATAGTCAGCCCTCCAGTAGCCTTGATAGCGTTCCTCCATCGTATGAAGGTCCTGGTGGAACCGCTCTCCTTGAGATTGAGAGGGAAACAGTCGAGGTGGTTAGGAAGCGAGTGTAACTTGAAGCTCATGTTACATTCAAGAACTTTGAAAGTCTTCAGTTTTCAGTCATTTTATCATTAGTTTTTCGACGTGTTGGGAATAAACAGAACTTTTTTATTCCCCAAAAAAATTTTAACAAGTCAAACAAACTCATTACATGCGTTTTTATCGATCTTTGTCATAACGTCCTTAAAATTTGAGTCTTTTATTAAATATTTTATCTATGGACCATCAAAAATTTCCGCTTTTATCTTTTCTGCACTTAATTTTGGAAACTTTTTTGATAGAAAAAGGAAACTATTTCCGCTGTTGGCAAGATATTTTACGAATTGTTTTATAAGCCCTAGTTTTATGTGTAACGAGGGTAAAATTATAGGGTCCCTTGATACCAGAGGTGGATTTATTTCGTTCTGGGGTAGGCTAATCTTTTTTAATACAATGGTGTGTTTTAGTTCTGCTGTCCCACAAGCAAAGAAAACAGCGATACTTTGTGTAACCACTTTGTTGGCCTAGCAGGAAGTTTACCATTTTTAAATCGACATATATAAGCCAGTCGTGTTCCACGTATTTAATTTTATCTAAAACCAGGGCAACAGTTGTATATTCCTCTTTTTTGTTATTGGAATGTGAAATAGGCAATGACCCAAATTTACTTTTATTTTAATTCTAGACTCCGTTTTTGATGAATCTATTAATAAGCGCAACTAATTTGAATCGTACTTTTGTAATTCTATTGTAGCCATTAAACCAGGTATATTTTTATAAAATACAAAGTCATCTTCTTCAGCAAAATATTTCAGAAGATTTTGTTTTCTTGTGCTGTAATAGGAAAATTTAGTTTCTTTTGTTACTTAGTTTATTTCTTTTTACCTAGAAGCCAAAGCTCAGAAGCAGTCTTTGATAAGCCCAAATCTCTGACAAGCTCTTTGAAATCATCTTGGTTGAATGGTCTTGGCATTTCCTGGTCACATTCAAAGTCACTATCCCTCAGTATTCGCATAGTCACTATTCCTCAGTAAATACATAGGCTCCTTCTGTGATGGATAGGCTTGAGATTCAGGTGATATATTAGGGCTTAAAGCACGTCTATATGCCGCCTTTATGCAAGGATATTCCCATTTCAAACAAAAATAAAGGTCGTCATGTTGGTTCACGGGTTCCTTCCAGACAATAGCAGTTTCGTACACAAATCTATTCCTTTTCTTATTTGTCCACAAACGCAGAAACTCAACGCATATTTTGCTTGCCTTTTGAGCAATCCAAGGCTTATTTTTCATTTCCATCGGGTGACTAATGTAATTTTTGTAAGCCTCAGTTACGAACGGCGTCACATTTAATCGGTATTCTTTAAACATTGACTCTCCGCAAATGAAACAAAATTGATTCGGATCATTTACACAAACTCGTCTTGAATATGCCATATCAAATTATAATAATAAAAAGGGTTTTTATAAGAACAATAAAATATTAACGAAAGCTATATCTCGTAAACAAGAGCTGTCCCAAATTAATTGAGGGTAGATTTAGAATCAGCGACGTCAAATTATGTAGTAAACATCAAGTGATAAGCCTGAATAATCAGACAAAAGTTGCAGTTTTATTGGCCAGTGTAATTTATAGCTGCTGATTCAAATGATATCTAAGGTGAAATACAATAAAAAAAAACAACAAGAAAAAGTATATGTTGTGCATAAAAACAGTTAAGCGGGGAAAAGAACTCGGCGTTTCTGGTGAGGAACCGAAACGGATGTGGAGCAGGGTATGCTGATTTTGACGTGATGAAAATCAATAACCAAAAACAAAATACAAATATACGGATAACATCACTTGCAATAAATTCGCCTTGAATGATAGATTTACAAGGCTTGCTTATTAACTATGGTGAAAAAGAAAATTCTGAGATGAACTTCGGCTGTCACGTCCCGCGGGCGATTCGCCTGGTGAATTCTGCTCGATCATTAGTATCACAATCGAGGATGATACATGCCAGGTTTGCTGTTGTTGTTGTTGTAGCAGCATAAACATTCCCCAAAAATGTACGGGGAATGCTGCTGGAGTGACAGTCCTTGGCCGAATAAAAATCCGGGTCGTTCCGGTAACGTAGAACCGACTGTCATGATACCAGATTTGCTCGTTAGGTATGGTGAACAAATTTTTTTTAGGGGAACTTTGGAACTTTAGTGAAAAAAAATTTTGCTCTACCTTAGTGAAACACAAAACGAATGACGGCGGCATATCTGTTAAATTCGCTCAGAGCCGAATAAGGGTCTGCTAGGTAGTACACCTCTAAAAATCTTTTCACCATGTATCACGATCACACGTATTCACACACTCGTCCAATCAGTCGTTGGTCAGACGGCAGCGACATGACATTGTGTGGATTTTTTTCATATGTTACCAACACAATCTCAGTTCTTTTGGAAACACATCCCCTGTTACGTCAGTTATCTGCTGATTCTGTCAAATTCGCTCAGAAGTACCGAAGTACCTCCTGTCTTCAAACAAACAGTCGCGTATCGGCACCCACGTCACTGTTGACAGTAATAATTTCGAGGTTGTTTATTTAGGAACCAGCATTAACACCGATAACAGTGTCAGCCTTGAAATCCAATGTAGAATCTCTCTTGCCAACAAGTGCTACTTTGGACTAAGTAGGCAACTGAGCAGTAAAGCCCTCTCTCGAAGAACAAAACTAACCCTCTACAAGGCTCTCATCATGCCCGTCCTAACGTATGGAGCAGAAGCTTGGACGATGACAACATGCGGTGAAGCGACGCTTGGAGTGTTTGAGAGAAAGATTCTGAGTAAGACGTTTGGTCCTTTGCACGTCGGTAACGCCGAATATCGCAGGCGATGGCACGATGTGCTGTATGACCTTTACAACGCCATAAACAAGGTGCAGCGAATAAAGATACAGCGGCTTCGTTGGTTGGGTAATGTCATCCGAATGGATACAAACGCTCCGGCTCTGAAAGTATTCGATGCGGTACCAGCTGCAGGTAGCAGAGGAAGAGGAAGGCCTCCTCTGCATTAGAAAGAGCAGATGGAGAAGGACTTGGTTTCACTTAGTGTCTCCCACTGGCTCCGGTTAGCACGAGAAAGAAACGACTGGCGCGTTTGTTAAACTCGACCAAAATCGCGTAAGCGGTTATCGCGCCAATTAAGAAGAAACTTAATACGCTTCGAGGCAGTTTAAAAAAAAGGCAATGCATGAATTTTTAGAGTTTGAAAATTAAAATGTTCAACTTCTTTTCTTCCTTATCTGAAAGTTTCTTAACAAGTGGCAATCAAGCAGAATGACCAATTTAATTTTTTTACAATTGACTGATAAGAAAAAGTTCAACGGTTGTTATTAATTGAAACTCACAAACGTATTTATAATTTTTTTCATCATTTTTGTATAGCAACATTTTTTTTCTCATTTAATGTGACCGATAATAAGCTCTTGCGTTTGTAATTGAAATATTAGAAATTGACGGTTGTGTTTATAAAAATGGTTTAATGAGTTCAATGCGCTTCCCAAGTTAGGTAAATGACTTGTAATCTATTGAAGCATACATACACACATACACACCTATCTATACGTGACTGAATTCGAAGGTATTATTTTGTACTAAGCCCTCGTTGTTTAATCTTATTATTGTAGCTGTACGTACATAAATATTTTCTAATGAAACAAAAATAATTCACTGTGAATGCTACATGCATTAAAACCTGTGCTACATTTCTTAAGAAAATATATACATACAAACATTAGTCTTAACTTGTCAATTTTTTAATCGCAAAATTTTCATTTTAAATATAATTTTTGTTTTTTTTTTTTTAATTTCCTGTCATCGAGTTGATGCAATAACTGTTGTTTTCTGTTGACATTACTTTCATTTGCACAGAAACTACAGTGAGATTTTTAATACAAAATTTAATTCGTGGCAAGAACACCGCCAAGCTAAAATAAAGGATTTTCCAAAAACCGGAGTTATTTTGAATAGGCCGCTATTTCGGTAGATGTCACTTTTGAAGCTGTCATTTTTTGATATTTGACAAGTAGAAGCTACGCCATTAATAAAAATGGAACGAAACACGCTTAAACAACACATTGAAGTTATTAAAATTCTCTACAAAAATGGTGAAAATTTGGCAGAGACGGTTCGTAAAACTCGAACATTTTTGGGTCATCGTGAAGCATCTTATCGGACCGCAATACAGAAATTGGTTAAAAAATTCGAGCTTTTGGGACAAGTTAGTAATATGAAGAATAAAACCCGTGCACGTCGCTCAAGAACAGCCGAAAATATTGCTGTTGTAACTGAAAGTGTTGAAGGAAACCCAGGTTTGTCCATTCCTCGTCGTTCTTTGGAATTAGGTATTCCACAAACGTCATTCCACCGTATTTTGAATAAAGATTTGGAGCTTAAGGCTAATAAAGTCCAGTTAACACAAGAACTCAAGCCGGCCGATCATCAACAACGTCTTGTCTTTGCTGATTGAGTCATTGAAATGCATGAAAATGTTCCAGAATTCCATCGAAAAAGTATCTTGAGTGGTGAGACCTATTTCCACCTCGGTGGCTTCGTCAACAAACAAAATTGTCGGAGCTGGGGCTCAGGAAATCCAAGAGTTATTGTTGAAAAGCCTCTCTATCCCCACTGTGTGTGACTGTTTGGTGCGTCTTATGGCCCAGCGGAGTCCCTGGACCTTACTTTTTCGAAAATGCAGCTGGAGCAACAGTTACAGTGAATGCATTGCGATATCCAGAGATGGTTTACGATTTTTATGGCCGGAATTGGATGGTATTGATCTGGGCAACGTTTATTTTCAACAAGACGGCGCTACGTGCGACACAAGCAACGAAACCATTGATCTTTTACATAAATAACACCTCTTATTGGAAAACCCTTTATTTAAACCCCTTTGTTGAGTGTATGCTCGTCAGATTTGAATGAAATGTGCACGGACTTAAAGCAAACAACTTTTTTTTATGCAGAAATATTAACTCCGATATATAGGGGCGTGGCTTCTTATAAATAGCCCACAATTTTAAATGCTAGGTAGGGAACTGCAACTTAACACAAATACATAAATTGTTTCCACCTGCTTTCAAGGATGATAGAATTCAAGGTTTGCTTGATAGCTATGGTGAAAAAAATTGTGAGGTGAACTTTGGCTGCCACGTCACTTGGGATATGTTTAACACAATTTAGGTTGTATAAATCATATGCGAAAAACATCAACCCAGCCAATGCCCATGCTATGGCGTTGGTATATCACTTACACAAGTCAAATATTGTTAAACATACCCCAAGTGACGTCAGTCCAATTGCTGATTCTGTCGAATTCGCTCTACTATGGTCTACTACATAGCCCACCGCTAAAAATCGTTTGCCCATGACCTGTCGTATGGTGAAAGGTGGTAAATATTGGAAAAGGGGACTTGGCACCTCTCATATAAACTGAACTTTCAAAATCGATTTTCTCCGTAACCTCAAAAGCTAAGATGATGAATCTGAAGCAGTTGCACAAATTTACAATATCTGACTTATAGTTAAAAGTGGAAGGTGTTGGAAAAGTGTTTCATAGGGCTTTTCTCTGGTTGAAACCTATTACTTGGGGTTAGAATTGTTATTTAAAATTGTTTGTGTTTCAGCTAATTTTTTATTTTATTTAATAATTTAGTCTATACTATTGTGTAAATGATCATGTAAAGTCCGTGTAAAACACTTTTAATAGAGACATTAAAGGAGTGATCAGTTTTGCTGTTGTTCCCATTGAATGGCAAACAATTTTGCAGATTTCAGTAAGGAATATTGAAAACCCTGAAATCTTGAAAACCTTTCACTAAATTAAAATTTAAGCAAAGAAAGTACAGTTCTTCCAAGTTTTTTTGATTTCAGACTTTTTAAAAGCAACAGTGATCTAAAGTGTGGCAGAGGTGGCCTGCCTTGGTCTCCTAAAGGTGGCCGGTTATTGTTGACGTAATTCTGAATATGTCTGCTCTTGGCTTTCTTACCAACTCGCCAGTTCTGGGTTTGTTGTTTCTAGAATGGCGAGAAGTTCTCCCTTTAGCGACCTTGGGGTCAGCCTATTTCTATCGCTTCGAATTCCGTATTGCATGCCCTTGCCTTACCAGTGCATCAGCTTTCTCATTTGCTTCTATATTCTTATGGCCAGGTACCCAGATGAAACGGATGCCTGTCGTGCGCGCTTGAGCATTAAGTTTTTCCTTGCAGCGTTTGACCCGTAGAAACTCGTTAGACAACTCGTGGAAACAGCCTTGTGAATTTTTTCATACGTAACTTTGAAGAATTTTTCAACATTTAATGTACCAAAAATGTTAGTAGGAGCCCAGAAAAGCCTGTAAAAGGGCGCTGATGCTATTCCTGCTATTGGGACAACACAAAGTCTATTATGTAGATGTGATTTAATCTATCGCAAAAAGGAACTTAATGAAACCCCTAGTATGATGACTTACTAAATAAAAACAAATGAGAAACTTTGTTAAAAGCCTTGGAGAAATCTGAATAGACGCAAGCAACTTGAAATCCTTTTGAAGAAGTTTCAATGCAGTGCTCAGCAAAGGTTAGTGACGGAAGAACGATTGGCAACAAAACCAAGCTGACTCGGCGAAATCATTTTCTTGGTTGCAAATTCTAATTCTTTAACTGCAATAGTTTCGAAAAGTTTAGAAACGGAAGATAACTTGGATTTTGGCCATTTTTATTCTTACTTATATTAATTGGAGCTACTTTTCAGTCGTCTTAGAAGACTCCGGCAGCTAAAAACTTGTTCAAAATAAGATTCAAAGGGAGAACTAAAGCAGACCAGTTTTTGAAAAGCACGGCAAAAAAGTCTTCAATATTCGTATTAATAGACAGTTCTAACTTGGCAATGCCATTAGCGACGTCATTAGATGACAAACTGAGGCATCAAAAACAAAACGTTGAATTCGTCTTAAGGGGTACTTGTGGTCTAGGCTCGACAATTTAGGGTATTTTCAGGAATTTCTTTTTACAGGGAAAAAATTAAAAACGATATTTAAATTTTTTATTGAACTTTGTTTACATACAAAAACTAAAAAATTTCTTTTTTTTAATTTTAATAATTTTAAAATGCCGCTGAAGTTGATCCTTCCGAAAAATTGGATCTAGACGGTGTTGCCAATTTTGGCTCTTCTTTTTATCAGAAATACAAAAACCAAAAAAATTATTAATCAGTATGACTGTAGCTAGTCCTGCTACTAGAATAAAAAAAATTACAAAATGGCGTGGTTTTGAATTTGACACTTTACAAATCGGGTTTTTTTCTGTTTTTTAATCAAAAAAATATAATACGAAATATTTGATAATATAAAATAAATAAAATAATAATATGTTTATAGTACAGGCGATAGCTATTGATGTTGTGAACAACATTAAAATTTGAGACGATTCGGTTGAATAGTTTTTTTTTTTTTTTGACAACACCAGACCTAAAAAAGTCGTTCCAAATTAATGAGTAAAAAATTTGAGGCACAGGAGTGCGCGGACCGCTCTCTACCTAGTTAATGGGCTGTAGAAGCTGTAATATTTGGAATTTCCGCATGGAAATTTCACAGTATATTCTCAAGATACTATACTTTCGAAATATCGAAAAAAACAAAAAAATAAATCTTTTTTAATTTCTAGACCACCGGGTCTAAAGTCTTGGTAAAACTGAAACTAAAAATTCAGCAAAAGGATTGGCGATGCCTGTCGGACAGTGAACATATTTTTCTTGGCAAAAAAAAAAACAAAACAACGGAGAGTATGCCGGAACTAAATTTTTCCTTTTATTGAAATGCCACATGGGTTAGATTTAATTTTGCCATACATACCAAAAGAAAAGTTATTATTTATAGTAACACCAGTTTGAAGATCTTCAAAAGTAGATAATTTTCAATTTAGCTGGAAGCTCTCGTCAATGTTGTTAATAAGTGTGGAATTGAAAGAATAATGAACATAAATTATTTGCAAATACATATGAATATACATCTTAATGTATGTATGTAAAGTATCTCGACTACAACCACACGCTTATCAAGCGAAGAAAATAAACACTATAATCTGCGGAAAATTATAATCGCATTTCATAACTGGAACAGTTGCAAAATAAATTTTGTTTGTGCGCTTCTATAGTTGCTGTTGTTGTAGGTGTTAATTTGTTATTGTGTACGATAGTGACTTCGCAGAAGCACTTGTCACCAAATTCGTTACGATCGGCTGGCAAGCATTTTTACGAACCTTAACAATGTTTTTTTTTTATTTTTAATTTCGTTTTTTTTTTTTTGCGGCAAAGGTGAAGCATGAAGAGTCTAACCTCGTCAGTGGTGGACGTTAACCCAAACTAAACCTCCTACCGTCCAAGTGGCATTCCCGCCGGTACTGCCGTTAAGTATTTCGTCGGAACGCGGTTTGAACATTAGACGCAACGGCACGTCCGTTGCTTTACAATTGAAATTTCGAAGTAAGAGAGAGCAGAAGAAAAACAAGGATTTGGGAAAAACAGGTCGACGGTAGGTGCCAAATTCATGTTGAGACAAATCACGGAAAGGGCCTTAGAGTTTAATAAACCCGCTTACTTCTGTTTCGTCGACCCCAAAAAAAGTATTTGACAGGGTGCGATTAAATGAATTGATACGAGAGAAGAACTCCAAATAATATATTGGCTACAATTTGTGAGATAAACCACAAAAAAAAAACAGCAATTAAAGTTAAAGTGAATCCAACAGCGCCCTTATGGTTACATCAGGAGTTCAACAAGGGGATAGCTCAGACCCAACACTCTCCAATGCTATTATGGCTGAGATCATAGACCAATTTAAAACAGCAGCCTCGGGTTTCCCAATGACAATTGGTAAATGTCGTGCCTCACAAAAAAGTGCTATATAGCCTTTTTTTTTGTGGTAGTTGGGTACTACCCTTAAGTAAATCGTCGAGAGGCGGCTGAGCACTAGGCACCACGTCAGTTATGATTCCCATGCAGGCCGTCAGAAAGTTGCACGTACTTTAATCTTCCCACAGTTTTGTCTTCTCACAACCAAAACCACCGTACCTGTCTCACGTCGACTTAAGAATCTGTTTGATTGTTAAGTATCGTCTGTTTAGCTGCCGCTAACTTCTTAGATGCCTGCGTGTTTTAAAGAGTGATGCACTTCGCTGATTGTAGACGAAATCTTGTCGCACGCATACTTTGAAGTCATTATAACACCGACTACGTTTTCTGGTATTGTCGAAAATTCTGATAATGCAGTTAAATCACGACTGCTAGTCGTAAATCATTGGCATACAAAAAACACATGCCTTGCATCTTCCTCTTCATGTCACACTGGGCATAAAGGCGACACGCGTACCCTGAAGCGCTGTAGGTATTTCTGGTAGCTACCATGACCTGTCAAGCATTGTGTTAGTTAGAAGTTGAGCTTAACACAAAAGCATAATAAATAATCGGCGCGTACACTTCTGTTAGGTGTTTGGCCGTGTTGCTCCTCTTATTGTGGTGCGTCCACGGGACGTACAGTTACGAGCCGACTCTGATCTCAAAATGGTTTTTTATGAAGAGCTTTTTCATGGCAAAAATGCACTCAGAGGCTTGACATTGCTTATTGAGGGGCGACCGAAAAAAAGTGTGTTTATCATTTTGCTGTTTAATGCACGTATATTTGAGCCTACGCACTCTCGAATGGTAGTCTCGCACAAACCCTTTCGGCTACGGCGGCTGCTCACCGAAACCAAGTTCCAAACGACTAGCGATTTGGGCAGATATACCGACGTCATTCGTTTTGCGTTTCACTAAGCTAAGGATAAATTTTGTGAAACACAAAACGAATGACGTAGAATCCAAAGTTACCCTCAAACAAATTCTTTTCGCCATACCTAACGAGCAAACCTGGCATCTATCATCCTTGGACTTAACCACCTTCTGCTGTTGGAGATTAGCGTATAGGTCCACCTTCTCTTCGCGAAGTTTTCCCAACGCTCCTGTCATTTTAGTTAGGAACCAGCCTTCGCTTTATCTACAATCGCTTCAAATGGGTCTACCCACCCCAAATCTTGGTGAAAACATTTCAAAGTTGAGCTATTTGCCATACCCTTATTCGGCTGGGAGTGAATTGGAGAAAATTAGCTGGTGGCATGACGTCACTTGAGGTGTGTTTACACAAAACCTGAGATTATGTTGGTGATATACGAAAAAAATCAACCAATGATACTTCGTTGTCGTTCGAGCAACGACTGATTGAACGACTATGTTAGTAGATGTGAAATGTTCGTGGAGAATTGGGTTGCCGAATCCCCAAGTGAAGTTGCAGCCTATGCTCCCCTCACAGTTTTCTTTTTCAACATAGCCAAATAGCAAGTCTGGTAATCTATCATTCTTCCCTCCGAATGGCAGTTGATTTTTATGAGAAGCTCTTCCATTGCAGTAAATGCTCGGAGGTTTGTCATTGGCTTCTTAGATGCAGGTACAATAATTTTGGATTACGCGCGTTATCTCGCCTATATATGACGTAGATGTATTTCTCAATTATTTTATTTTTATTTTTTGTTTGTTTGTACTGTGCAACGCATTCCAAGCAGTCAAAACGAAGCAAAAATTAAGTAAGTATTAAAAGCGAGTTGATAGCAAATATTATTTCATTGCAAATACGATAACAATGCCAAGAAATATATGTGCATAAATGCAGTCGACGCCACCAACTCGGTAAGTTTGACCGATAAAAATGAGCTTCAAAAGCCGAATTTATCCACAGCAAACTTTAAGCGACGTATGTAAATACCAGCGCATACAAGCGAGATCTATTTATGTGTGTTATGAATGCTCGCAAGTGTATGCGTGATGAGCTAAAAATATGGCTCTTCCGTTGTGGCGTCTAAAAGATATGCTCTCGCGCCGGCACTTCCGCGTTGAGCCTTTGCAGCTAGCAACTTCAAATTCACCTCAACGCGCCTACGACTCTGATATGCATGTGTATGTGTATGTGTGTGTGTGTAAGTGTTGTCAGAGCGGTAAATTGAATAAAATAAATTAAAAAGGATGTTGTCGTCGCGGTATCCGCTGGAGACAAATTCATTTATTAAATTAACTAAGGCGCAAGTAAGCAAAACAAACGATTGTGAGCTGAAGAAAATAAAATGCATACATATGTATGTATGCATGTATGCATGGACGTGTGGGTATATATGAATAAAATGAGGCATTGCTCTATACCACGCGCAAGCGATAGTGGTGCGCCATTACTCACTCGCCAAGTAGTAGAAAAGTAAAAAATGATATTCTTGTAATGCATTAAATAATTTTAATGCGGAAACGCTGTGTTTGGGCTTATCATTCGCTTCTAAAGGGTAATCCTGTAAGAACACAAAATACTCATACATACACGCATACATAAACAAACAAACATAAACACAAGCACTTCCCAACATGCCTCGCTCACATTGCTTACTTGCGTGACTTTTCATCTACTTGCAGCTTTTCTACACACCAGGGCACTGCCTCTTCTGCTTCTTAGATATATTGAAAAATATTAGCGGTAGTGTTGTTTCACACTCTACAGAAACTTTCAACATTTTCGCCTATTACTATATCAATTTCCTATTTCTCATTACTATCCCATATTCCTTGTGTCTAAGTCTTTGAAACGCAAATGCGCTTACCAAGTAAAAAAGAAAACAAAAAAAAGTAATCAAATCGCAAAGAAAAATATTAATCCTTAACTGAAAGAAGAGCTACCTCATTCCCCTTTAGTGCGCCATACTTCCATTACCCAGCTTTACCTCTTGACTCCCTTCTTTCTACAACAACCTAAACCAACCAATCGGCTGTGAAATACTCACCTCTCCACCACTCAGCCCTCTGTGGATTCCAACCGCCCGGCGCAACCTAGCGCGTCATCAACTATTCAAGCCTCTAATGTGCACGCATTCCATTTACTTACTATTTTATATTTTACATTTCTTATTTTATGTTTCGTATTATGTTTGTAGATACAATTTCCTCTCAGCATCATACATTGCTGTTGTTGTGTTTTTGATTTTGATTTAATGCACGAAAGAGAACGATTTTTATTTAAATATGACTACACCAATGACTAGCGAAAAAATGAAAATAAATGAAAAATGTGCCAAAACACGCGCTGTGGGGATACCCCTCTCCGCTCTCCCCTCCAAAGCGTTTTCACTAAAATTGAGATGATTACTCGTATAGTATTCGTATGAGCACACAAAGCGCTGTTGTTGCGGTGGGATGCTCTCTACCAGACGCAATAGCGTCTTTCTAATCCACCAACTGCTTAAAAAATAAATAAAAAAATGAAAAATAAAAAAAACGAAAGTTAAAGGAAAGTAATACATGAAAAAATAAGCCCTATACAACTAACAAAACGCCAACGCTGCGGCGCTCTGTTAACATTACGCCCGCAACTTTGCCAACCGCTCAGCGCTTATGCTGCCGCTTCACCAGGCGGCGTCATTTCGATGCTTCATATTCAAATTCATAATACCACATTTTTTCATGTTCATATTTCTACGCTCGTACGCGTCGTAGTCGTCTTTGAAATATACAAAGTAGTAAATTTGAGCAAGTATGTGTTTTTAGAAGTAGTGTATGGATGGAGGGATGGTGGAGCGATGTAGTTGTGAGAGCGGAGGTGTTGCTGAAATCGGAAACTTTCTTTCAGTGCGCGCGGCAAAGCCAGCTACCGACATGAGCAACAACAAAAACACTCGCTACTATTATACCAACAGCTGCGTCGGGTTTGGCAGCGTCAGCGTCAACGTCGGGTTTGAAGTTATTTAGTGCTGCGCGGTATGACGCGCTGTGGTGTAGGGTGGCGCGCCGCTTGTAGATTCTTGAATAGAATTCCGTTTAGTTTTTGTGCTTACAATGCTAACTTTTCAGGGTTGTTTCATAGCACGCACACACACACACACTTTGGCAAACACATATATGTGCTTTTTTGTATATCCACCCGAATTATGAGGAAACTGCAAAGAAAGAATAGAAGGCAACAGAAGAAGAAGAAGATAAAAAAAATGAAAAGTTTATAATTACTTATTTTTTGATGAATTGGATAAATAAAAAATATCGATTGATATTACTTAGGGCAAAGAAAATGAGTATATGAGTGAGTGAGTGAACGAGAGATGAGTGTGGGTGGGAGCGTGAGTGGCTCGAGCGTCGCTTTGTAGAGGTCGAGATGAGCTGAGGTGGTATTATGAGCAAATTAATTATGCATTTCCAGCAACGGGGAAGAGGAATAATAATGTAAGTCAGTGTTTGCCGAAATCGCAAAGCTAGCAAAGAAACATTCAAAACCGCATTTTGATAGATGGGAGAGAATTGAGAGGAATATAAAAAAAAATCAAGCTGCTTAGATAGATAGATAATGCAATCAAATAAGCAAATTTCAGGTTAATGAAAGGCAACTGAAATATTAAATAAAACCGGGAAGTGGAGTATAAACTAGCAGGGGAAAGGAATCGGAGATTATTACTTTCTCAGAGGATTTAGGTGTATTTCCGGTTTTCTTTCTGAAGTCATGTAATGAAAATGAATATGAGAAGAATATTTCTGTGGTATTTATCAGGAATGGGCATAGTGCACTAAATAATTAAGGGGACGATACCTGTAAAATTTCGAATAAAAATTATGTCAAAAAATTGTTAGACTGTAAATTGAAGTATTTTTTATATTATGAATCGTCAACCGTGACGATTCTATTCTTTGCGTTTGAGCGCTGGGAGAGGTTGAATTTTCATGTATTCAAACTTTAGACGCGTTTTTCACAAAACTATAATTTTCGAATTGGCGTACACGATAACTCGAAAAGTTATTGACCGATCTCCCTGAAATTTTGCACACATACTTTTTATGATATTACCTTCAATGTGAATTAAAATGTTTGAAAATTTTTCGGAAAAATAATTTTTTCGAAGTAAAAATAGTAGGAAAATTCGCCCCAAAATTCATTTTTTTTCTTTTGAAGCATTTTATTCCGCGAATTTTTTTCATTTGTTTTTAATTCATATATAAGTTATGACATTCATAAACAAACAAAAAATTGGTTTTTTGTATTCAGGTCACTGACGCAGATGCTACAATGCCCGCCGATTGAGAAGCCCCGCTGCGACCTTCCTGGACGAATTCAGTGTACATTCGCCGTTTTAAATGATTAAAATAAAAACTTTTTTTTATATTATTTTAATGTGTAAATAAACTGTATGCCAATTTAAAAAAAAAATATACTGACTTCTTTATTTTAAATAATTTTAAAGAAAATCAGGGAAAATGTGGCCGTCCCCTTAATGCATTAAGCGGATAGTTAAAAGACTAAGAAACTGAATATTTAGTGATAATGAAACACTCACATATTTTAACTACCACTAAAAAAATTAGTGGTAGTTCAGTTTAGTGGTAGTGCAAAATGCCCAACCCTGGTACATCTTCAAGTAGTCCGTGCGAATGCTTCTTTATTTTTGAGGAGATTCCTTAAAAGCCACTTTTATTTTTTTATAAAGTTTCCACCTTTTTGTAATTAACTATGGAACGCCCAAAGCGCGATTTTTAGGGGCGAATCGAACTGCCTCCAGTTACAGCCTAAGCTGAACCCAAATCGAACATTTAAAGGGTGTAAGTAATGAATAATCAGAATTTTGAAAAATCCAGTATTTTTATTAATAAAAAATGCAAAAAGCACATACGTCTCAATAGGATTAATTTGATCATACATTATAGTTATGTTTATAAAAGAACAAAAAATTACATGTAGTTATTATAATATTTAAGGGGGAACACCACTGTGAACGCGTGAAGTGATTTTCTTACATTTTTTTTATAAATAGGGATGATTATTTGAGGATCGGACAAATTATAACTTATTTAACTATAGGGACAAAAAATTGTATTAATAAATATTAAAAATTACAATTGTTACTAATATTGATGCAATGACGTCATAAAAAACTGATCCACCCTGGTGGCCGGGATACATCGGATACACAAAAATCATCTGAAAGCAAAAAGCCAAAAAAATTCTTAATCTATACATCTTTTTTGAGAAAATGGTGCGGCTTTAAAAAATAAGTTTATGTTTTTACGCTTTGTTTGTTTTCGAAAGGCTTGAAAAAATATTGACTTTTGGAAATTTAAAAACGGCTATGTAAGACTGTAGCCAATACATGTACAAAAATTAAAAAAAAAAATTAAAGTCGGCTTATAAGTCTTCGAGAAATTGGGGCCACCGTGTTCAGAAAAGTCGTTTTGAGAAAAACGAGTTTAAAGTTTTCATTGGCCGTTGTAACTCACACTTATTGTATTAAGAATGCGTATAACTTCGTCAATTTTCAAGATTTTAAGTTAACATATTTTTACATATTTTTGAATATATCTACTTTAAGAAAATACAAAAAAAAAATCGATTTTTCTGAAAAATCACTGTGGTGTCCCCCCTTAATATTTATAGTTGAATAATTATAATTATATAAGCTCTTCGATATAGAGCAAATTTGAAGCACTACGAGTACATTAACAATTAGCTCACTAGCCGCACTCGATGGAGGTGCAGATGATGTTTGAAAAAACAAAAAAAAAACAAAACATTTAATAAATTTGATACCAGTAGTTGGAAATGTTATAAAAAATTTAGAACCGATACAATTTTTCAAAACTAAAATTTAAAGAAGTCAAGTTCGACTGTTTTTTGCTGAAGCTGAATCGAAACCGAACTGAAGTTTTGCTAAAGATTCTTATTATACTTAAATTTTAATAATAAATAACTTGAGTTAATTAGTTAAAGTTGTCTTAAAAATTTATAAATTTACAATTAATTAATTATTATAATTAATTTAATACATTTTAACACTAAAATTACTTAATTGAATGTGCCGACCATCAAACATGTGTAGGTGACTAGTTGAAGTAGAAGCGAAGGCAGGTCACTCTTGACGTCAAGTGGAATTTCTAGTCTTAAAAACATGTAATCTTAAATTGTTTATTGAAGTCCTATGTTCTACCTAGGAACGATATTTATATAATTGTCAGTTACAATGCAATTTTCTTTAAGGGGTTATATAATATACCTTGTGTTGGACTAAAAATCGAACTTCTTTTATCGCATATTCTAAAAGTACATCATAAAAATACAAATTCAAAAAATCATAAAGAGCGGAGCTCTGGAACGAAAGTTACAGGCCGTGGAAGCGCGCGACCTTATCCATAAAAGAAGTGCACGCAAAACTTTAGACGCGATTAGCTCGAAGTCGTGCTTTTTGAAAATTACCATCGCGGTGATCATTATTTATCAAAAACTATTTGACCGATTTACATAAACATGTTTGTGATTATTCGAAGTTACAACCTCGTTAATCTGGTTCACTTTTTATAAATATTTGCATAGTTCGCTGGAATAAATTTTTTTTTAATTTTTCAACCCCTCAAAAATCGTTTTTTGGTGCAAAGCGGTTTTAATATCGAGAAAATTTTTGTTTGGATAAGTAAAATTCACTAAAAAACAATTTTCTACAATAACCATTAAATTTTTTTACTTCAGTTGAGCTACTCAAGCGCTAACGTGATCACCCCAGGCCTCTTCTAAAAAACGACGTTTCGAGGGAGGGGCGATATCAACAATAAATAAAAACATTTTTTAAAATAAAAGCACCAAAATGTATTCTTCGAGAGTTACCCTTCGGTGTGATATATGCCTCACTTGAATACAAGTTCTGAAACATATTTAAAAAAAATTATGACAATCGTCCATTTTTTCGCGCTCACAAGATATATAACTCCTTACGTGGCTCAATTATTTCCTCCATCCAGAAATACTTTTAGTGAGACTCAAACGAGAGTTGTGGTTTAGTCATACTTTTTTGATAGATCGGTTAATTTGTTGGAGCACAATGGAAGTTGAAGTTATGGTTGAAGTGCATACCTCCTTTTCATATTATACTGACTTACTAAATTTTGGTAATCAGCTATGGCGAAAAACAAAGTTGTGAGAGTAACTTCGGCTGCCACATCATAGGGGGCTAGCCAGCAGAATTCTGCCCGCTCATTTCATACGTATTCCCACGCTCGTCCAATCTGGCGTTGTTTAGACGGCAACGAAGCAATTTGAATGAAGTCTGATTTTTTTCGAATATCACCAACACAATCAAACGCATGTAAATACCCATGTGACGTCAGCCAATCAGCTGATTATTTCAAATTCATTCAGAACCAGTTAATGGGCTGATTTTGAGAAAAATATACAGACACATAATCTCAATTCCGATATCCAAGTCACTCTCAGTCAGTGGCAAAACAATCTGGAGACGCATGGACTAAAAATAAGCAGGAAAAAGACAGATTTTGTGTGCTGCAACAACAACAAGCCTAACACTAATTTTGTTGGACCCCAGCTCACTAAATGAGGTCACCATATTTAAATACTTAGGCTCCGTTATAACAAATACTGGATAAGTTAATGAAGACGTGCAGCATAGGGTTATCTCTGCGTTGTTAAAACGGAAAGCCCGAACTGGGGTGCCATGCGACTTGAGGATGTCTCTTCACCTAAAAGGCGAAATAATACATAAAACCGCAGTGCAACCCACTTTGTTATATGGAGCTGAATGCTGGCCTAAAAAAAGTCACAGGAAAGAAAACTTCAAAGGGAAGAAATAAAAATTTTGAGATGGCCAGCCTCGATCGCAATGTGGGCAAAGCGTCTAGTCGATTGATTCGTGGAAGTCTTAAAATCGCGCCGATTGAGCAAAAAATACTAATAATAATACATAGTCGTTTTCGCTGGCATGGACATACCCAGAGGAGGCCTGAATCAGATATGACAAAAACAGACGCTGTGGATGTCTGGTCGACAACAACATGCATGGATGAAGCCAAGAGAGGAGACGAGCCAAGATCGAAGAATCTGGAGATTAAGTACTAGGAGAGCTGACCCTAAGTGAAATAATATAAAAGCAAGGAAGAAGAAGAAGATAATCTCGCCACCTATCGAAAACAAATTTATATACTTTTCAAGAGAAACCTATTCCTGAGCTCAATCTGGTCTACTTATATAGAAGGCCTACCAACAGTCACAATTTGCCTTGTGCGTGCACGACTCGATAGACCAACCGATACTTTTTACGCTTTGAATAAGTTTTGTGACTTACTATGCTTTTAAGACGTGCTCATAAAACATTCTGAAAGCACTTTAATACAGCCAAACGCAAACGAAATTTCTAAGAGTCGGCGTGGTTCATTAGCATAAGAAAAATTGCCAGTCTCCGCAATCCTGCATAAGAAGTTGCACGTAAAAAGAAACTAATACTTCCACTTCATATGTTCGTGCTCACGTATGTGTTGTGTTTTGTATAGCATTAAAGCACAGAAACGCCATTGACACCCATTTCGTACCATCATCAACAAAAACTTTGTCCTAAAAAGCTGCCACCACTACTAAATCAATACTAAAGCAATTTTCCAGCAGCACCAGCACCCACACCCGCTAACGGCTCGCTCATAAAAAAAATTAATTTTTGAACATTTCGAGAAACTCACATATACACACTCAAAGCCAATGGGTTCCTCCAACACTAATTCTCCCGCTTCCCCACCCATTCAATGCCCTGCCGTGGCGCTAAACTATATGCGATTCACAGTTAATACAAAAACTTTATCGTTTCTTGCAAAAATCCAACCATTGAATTGCAATAAAGTATCGCCTACATTAGGGCACAAGGATGCAGCAGCATATGCGCTTACATATGTACGTGTGGCACATCCTGCAGTAAGAATTAGAAAAGCCTCGTGAGAGGACTAGTTCAGTTTAACCCAATAAGTGCCGCACTGCAGGTGAGTGGCAGGTATGGATGCAGCGCGGAAAGGTCGTCAGAGTTGTAAAGTAAAGGCTGAGGTTGTCAAACACTGATCTCCGCATTTGCTTTTGTTATGCGCTCGAGAAATGTGTGCTTACTAATGACCTGACTAGCCCAATGTGGCTTTCAAAAGTAACGGCAGCTACTGGTAATAACGACGCCATGTAGCGAAAGGGCAAGTTCGGCATTAGTTGGGAAACAGTTCGATTTACTGTGTGCCATTTACACCCACACACATACACACAAGCATATTCCCATTCATTTGCACTCTCAACGGCGGTGGCAGCGATACACAAAACTTGCTTAGTTGTAGAAATTATGCGGGTTGAAGATGAGAGCCGTATGCTTTGTGCTGCCTGCTTGAGCCTGGGTGAGGCAATGGTTTGCGCGGGATGGCCGTCAAGACTAAAAACTCATTGCGCACCGAAAAACTGTGGCGACCCAACTCACACCACCAGCCATCTCAGCCCAATTTTCAGCTACTACTTTGCTAGTTGCAAACGCCTTCATCGAATGCGAATTTTCGCGCTTGTGGCGCAAAGCGACTATGGAATTTATAAAATTTTCATAGTAACAAGTTTGGCGCGCTGGCAGCCAAATTCCGAGATGCCCTTCTTAAGCTCTGCCCTCGGGGCTACTCAGTCTATGCAAGGCGTCTCAGTCAACGGCGAAGCGTTATAAATCCGCGCTCCAAAAAAAATTAACTTTGTTTTGATGCTACTAGAATTTTCACCCTCCATCTGCCTCCTTCTTTCTGCATTTTACTTTGCAAATTTCTTTTAGTTTGCTTACATTTTTACAACACAATAACAACAAAATGGAAAAAAACGATGTAAGGGGGAAAATTGCGGATTGTAGTGTAGAAAAAGTAATGCATGAAAGTGCGAAAGAAGAAAGTAGAAAAATAGATACAAAGCCAGAAAATAAATGCGGCGCGGTTTCATTAGTTGAGCGACAGTCAGAGCGCGTGGCGTTTGCGGCATGAAGCGCGTCGGCGACGAAACTTAACTAAGAAGCTGCTTCCTGGCACTGCGGAGCGGCTAACTGCACTGCCTTCCTGAGCACAGCCACCCAACGAAATCTCAGGCAGAAGCGGCTGCTCGGCGAAATGCGAACGTTGGCAATAAATCTGAATTGAACCGCTCCTGAGAGAGTTTTTTTCTGCAGTTTCGCTCGAAATTTGGGTGGCCATGTGGAGATATGGAAATGTAAAAATATTTTTGTAGCCACCTTGGAAAGGAGGTCGCATAAGAGTCGCTGAATTATTGGTTGGGCGGAAGGTGTGGTTAGCGTCGCGGTAGTGGGCTCTTGGTATCTAAGCGTTAGACCATTTTTTATTTATGCCAAAAAAATTCAAATTCAAATTCAAATGCATGCTTTAAGAATTAGAGCAACTGCAATAAATCAAATGAGTTTACTGATTATTTGCTCATGCCAAATATTTGAGTTTATGTTAGGTAAGGTTTGTCTTACATGGTTCACCTTAAAAGAGCTCACTTTTTCCAAGATGCTGGTCTCTAGTGTTGCCTCTGTTGATGAAACATAAAGAAGCACATAGGCCTTTGATATCAACCTGTTTGTAGCAGTAACAAATTCCTTAGCTGTTGGTTCGTAATATTACGCAAGATTCCTGGTAGCCAAAGCACGAGCTGCGGTAGCTGCTTTAGAGTTTATTTAATATTTCAGTTATATCCAAAATATGTGGAATCCTATTTTGGATTATAGACAGTCAGGCTGCACTCAAGGCTTCGTCAACCTGTAAGGCTACATCCTATGTCGTACCAATGGACGTATATGCCACCATAAGGGGCCGTGCTTCATCGCTTGTAAAAGCAACAAGCAGCTTTTCATGCGGTCGTTGTCAGTAACACTGACGCCCATCCGATTGAAAATGTTTAATACGGGTCTCATCAGACCATATCACTCTTTTTCAGACCTTACCACTCTATTGTTTATACTTTTTGCAGAATCTCCACCTCGCTTTCACGCTTTTGTTAGCTAATGTTGGCTTTTCTGGCTTTAAGGCGGCCTCCAAACCGGTTTTTTTTCTGCGCTTAGTGTGGTGTTCACTCACGGACGAGTTTTTTAATATTTTGTGCGGCTTCTTTTGGTGTTTTAGCTACTTGATGAGCCAATAATCTCTCTAATGCTCGCGCATCCCTGTCCGAGAGTACATTGGGCCCCCTTTTTGTAACTTTTGGAGCGTTTATATTCCGTCTGTTAAGAACATTAAGTCACGTCACTGCTAATAGTTCTGATTTCGACGTTGTAAGAGAAACCAGCATTAACACCGATAAAAATGTCAGCCTTGAAATTCAATGAAGAAACTCGTTTGCCAACAAGTGCCACTTTGGACTAAGTAGGTAATTGAGTAATAAAGTACTCTCTAGACGAACAAACTAACACTCTACAAGGCTCTCATCGTCAATGAGTCGGCCCTAGGAATGTTTGAGAGAATGGCGACGACGAGTATCGTAGGCGATGGAACAATGAGCTGTATGAGCTGTACGACGACATGGACATAGCGCAGCGAATAAAGAGCCAGTGGCTTCGTTGGCTGGGTCATGTCGTCCGAATGGATACAAACGCTCCCGCTCTGAAAGTATTCGATGCGGTACCTGCTGGTGGTAGCAGAGGAAGAAGAAGACCTCCTCTGCGTTGGAAAGATCAGGTGGAGAAGGACTTCGTTTCACTTAGTGTCTCCCACTGGCTCCGGTTATTACGAAAAGACACGACTGGTGCGCGTTGTTAAACTCGGCCAAAATCGCGTAAGCCAATTAAGAAGAAATGGCGAACTTCATTTAGTCGAAACACCTTGCATCGGATCGCTAGCTGCTCTCGGCGATCTTATCTTCGATTATCTGTGGCCACTCTTGTGTTGTTGTGCATTGTTTAACACAATGAGAGTTAGTTTTTTAAGCGGCTGTTGCTTCGTTGTCAGTAAAGAGGAGTGTTAATGCAGATTTCTAGTTCAGATGCCAACTCACAGCTCAGTACTGGTAGAAGCGCCCGTATCAGCTTGAAGAATTTTGCAAAATACCGGTAGCTCGAAATCGACATTCAAAGGCACATCTTATAAAGGTGATAACAGTAGACCGCCGTACACATTTGGGTTGCCAGCACAAACTGACAGAAATGACGATTCGCAGCATCCGACAATGATCTGCATGTCGGCGCTTCAAGGCAGTACGTACTTTTTTTTCAATTTTTAACCTCTTTTTTCTTTTAAATTTTTGTTTCTTTTTCGTTTTCTTTTGTCGTGACATTCTAATGCGCAAAACGTTGTTGTTGGTCCAGCGCCATTAGCTTTAATGAATGCGCCTTGCGACATACCACAAAGCTTAGCTGCTGCTAACTGCGTCTCCCTTTAACTCCGCCCTTTCAGTAGCAATTTCTTCAGCCAACATAGAAATACACTTTTGTTATTGAATTATAATTTTTGTTTAATTACTTCCATAACGGATAGTGAACGAAATTATCTAGAAATCAATGACCTTTTCGACTTGCTTCGAAAAAAGAAAATGAATCCAATCAAAATTTAAAAAAATGCAGTACAAAAATTTTAAAATATAAAAATGTGAATAATAAATTGTAAATTTCGCTCATGGCAAGCAAAATAAATGCAATTGAGATAGATGAATGGATGCACGGATAGACACATTATCAAAGTAATGAATTATTGCCTCTTCGCAGTAGTGAAGAATCCGGCAAACAACAATGCGCGCGATTAAACACACAAATACACTTAAAATACTCGCTGCTCGCTGGCTCATCGAACGTCATTTAGTTTATATTAAAAAAGTTAATATTGCACTTTTGTATGATTTTTTCATGGGGCGATAAATGAACCGCAATAAATCAGACAGCAGCCAGCAGCCAGCACTTCGCCTAGATGCATTTTAGATTTTTAGTCAATTTGAAGTGGCACGCCGACCAGCGATCACGGCGGACCCGCTTTTTCCATATCAGCCACATTTCTGCATGTGTGTGTGTGTATGTGACTGCTGAAATGCAACCGCACGCTTCCGTGCGCACTCCTGCGATTGGACATTCAAATTTCAATATTGGTTATTGTATGATAGTTGTGCAGACATACACACATAATAATAAAATAATCGAAAAACTTATATTTGCCGCACAAACACACATCTATGCGCTTGCATACAGTGGCGCAAGTAACAGCCGAATTTTCAGCTTTTCAGCTGGATTCCGCACCGGCACTCCAGTTGCAATAATCAGTGGCAGCGCAGCAGAAGCAAAAAGTGGCACAGCTTTTAAGCCTCCTTTTTGGATGTGCGAAATTAAAATAGTGTGGAAAATCACAAATGCTCATAAACAGTTCTGAAATTTTCCATAATTCTGCATTGAATTATTCGCCAGCAACTTCCCATTCCATTTTGCAGCACAGAACCAAGTCGATCAAAAATAAATGCAGCAAAGGAAATGAAAATGTGCAAGTATTCGTACGCTTGTATGTGTGGGTAACTAAGTATTGTGATGCGATAGGCGTGCAACTGCCGCCATTAACTCCAAAACCAGCACTAAGCGCAAATTATAAAAATGGTCCAAAGTGGTTGTGAGCGGTTGAAAGTGCAAAAAGTGAAGCATTGCGAAATAATTTTCAACACAACCTCTTATTATGAGCTCATGTAGAATTTTATTTTAGTAGGTATTATATTATAAATATATTTTACATGTAGTTTTTGCTTTTCACGAATCTGATTTGCACATTCGTATTAAAATGATATTCATGCAAAAAAATTATAAATTATGTATTTTACTTCTATTTTAATAAAAACCACTTTTTTTTGCAATAAATACAAAAAAATTTAGTGGCACAATAGCAGACATTTGTGTATGTGTGTGTGTGTTGGGCTCTTCATTCTTTCTAGCCTACTAGCAAATGATCATGTCAGTTCGTAGAGCAATGAATTCAATGGAAAAAATGTAATAATAACATTTAAAATAAATGAAAAGCGCGCAAACACAAACAACTAACCTCGAGCCCCCGCCACAGTGGACAAGCGCACAAAGAAGCTCTCGGGCAAACGCACTGAGAAAAACGATTTAGGGGATTTTGTGTTGAAAAGGCTAATAAAATATTTGTTTTATTATAGGAAATTATTAAAATAGTAAATTAACAGCAAACAAAAAAAAACAATGAAAAACAAAAATATTTATTAACCATTTACATCAACAGAAACACTGCGATTGCAATGCCCGATAATCCCGCTCAGCGTTAGTTTTTCATTTTACATTTAACGTTGGTCTTTGAAATTAAGTGCCTATTCGCTTGAAGTTCGCGTTTTTTCACAAAAATGTAACCAAAAACATCAGGTTTTTATTTTGTATTGAAAGTTTCTATTGTGTAAAAATAAAAATAATTAAAAGCAGAACAAAGGAGAGTTTTATTATTTCAAATTTACATATAAAAGGTGATAAGATTGGAGGTACTTTTTCCAATAGTGACTACCGTCAAAATAAATTCTTCTTCTTCTTCTTGACTGGCGCGATAACCGCTTAAGTGAGTTTAACAAAGCACACCAGTCGTTTCTTTCTCGTGCTAACCGGCGCCAGTTGTGCACACCAAGTGAAGCCAAGACCTTCTACGCCTGATCTTTCCAACGCAGAGCAGTCCTTCCTCTTCCTCTACCTCGCATAGAATACTTTCAGAGCTGGAGCGTTTGAATCCATTCGGAAGACCAAGCTGTTGGATCTTTATTTGCTACGCAATGTCTGTGTCGCCGTAAAGCTTCCTCAGCTCATTGTTTCACCGCTTACGATACTCGCCGTTGCTAACCTGCAAAGGTCCAAAAAACTTACGCAAAATCTTTCTCTCAAACAATCCAAGAGACGCCTCAACGCTTTTTATCATCGTCCAATCTTCTGTGCCTTACGTTAGGATTGATATGATGAGAGCCATATAAAGTGTTAATTTGGTTTGTCGAGACAGGACTTTACTACCGAATTGCTCCCTTAGTCCACCGATTCGGCCCATTTTTGGTTTAATTGCTACTTCAATAAGCAGAATTACCGTATTTTGGTAGATCGATTAAGGAAGAATGGAATAAGGGATTCTCTCAAGCAACTTCTACACTACAGTCTATGTAGATGGCAGTAAAATGGACTGTGGTGTTGGAGCTGGTGTATATTCTCACATACTTAAAATTGAGAAATCTGTGCGTCTCTCTAATACCAGCAGTGTCTTCCAGGTGGAAGTACTGGCAATTTGGGAAGCCTGTAGGCTACTAATCGCAGATTTCTCTTTTAAGGGCAATATCGCTATTCTTTCGGATAGCCAAGCTGCAATCCAGGTACTGAGTTCGGCTACAACATCCTCTAAAGTGGTGGAACAAAGTAGGAAAAGCCTCACCACCTTGAGTGTAAACCACAAAAGTTACCTTAATCTGGGTCCCGGAACATCGGAACATTGAACGTAATGAAAAAGCAGATAAACTGGCAAGAGGGGGATCTGCCATGAATAACGCTCTTGCAGAATCGGTATTCAAACCATTAGGTGCAGTTAATAATATAATTTCCCAAAAATACCTCCGAATCGCTGATTGTAGATGGAAAGACCAGACGAAGTGCAAAATTAGCAGAACGTTATGGCTTACCTACAATCTCACGCAATCGTCGACATTAATAAGCATGAAACGACGGGACGCCTGGAGAGTAACGGAAATCATAACTGCCTTTTGGTCTATCGGAGAACAAACAGCCAAAATGGGTATCCATCACAACACATACTGTCACAATTGTAAACAACCGGAGAAAAAAGAAACAATCTTCCATTTCCTCTGTGAATGTCCTGCCCTACAGAATGTTCGAGAGTCTCGAACAACTGTCTGGCTTAGACGGCAGCAACCTAATATGGTTCATAAACCGCACAGACTGAATATATATGTGCATGTAGTATATAATATAAACATGTCAAAACCTGCGAAGAGCACTCGGGTTGGAGCGTTAAGGTGCATTAGAATTATGTCAATAAATACGCCTTTTCCTTGCCAGCATCCATTTTATTTACGTTTCTCCTTACTTTCATAAAAATAATTATCGATAACACAGGATTGTGTGTAAAAAAGTATGGTTATAATCTAGGATTATTTTATAATCTTGTATTTTGGAATAGAAATTTTGCATGGATAATAATAAGTAGAAAATTTAGTTATATGTGAACCTATTATTAGAGTACAGTCTGTGTCAGAAAAAAGGAACCGATAATTCATGAAGTATAAAAAAATATATATATATTTAAAAAAAGTAGTCTCCATCGTTATTGAGTACAGCCTGGCATCTTCTCAGCATGCTTTGAACCAGCTTTTCTGCGTAACTCGATAAAGAGGTCCAGATTTTGCGAACTTGACGCACGAGTTGCTTTAAATCGTGGACTGGCTTTCCGGCAAGATACGTTTTCATAAATCCCCACACATTTTCGATGAGGTTAGCATCTGGGGACTGGGAAGGCCAGTCCATTACTATGACTCCATTTTCTTATTTTGTTGTTTTTCATTGCGTTTTTCTGAGAGTAGTGGTTTTCATGATGTGCGACGGTAGGATATATTCATCTCAGTCGTCGTTCGATGGTATTGATACTCACATCTATTCAAATGCGTGCATAAAAATACCGCCTCGAAACGATTCGCATATTTCTCACGCTTTTTTGTTTGGTTGCGTTTACGAGAAAGTTTCGAACGACACTAACCTGAGTTAGCACTGGTGTCGTTACCATTGAGTGGGACTGTAATGAAGGTACAAGAAAAAACAGGTTCTTTTCCTCTGACGCAGTACGCAAGCGCTGTTCGTTCAAAATTATTAAGCGGTTAAATGTGCTTTTAGCCATTTCTCATTAATCAGTAATTAACCTGGAAGTGCTCAACTAATTCTAGTCTATAAACTACCAAGCAAGCTGATAACCTTCAAAAGTAACTCAGAAATATCCAAAATGCATGGTGTACTAGTAATGTTTTTTATTATACTGTACTCTTCACTGTTTTTAAATATAGTAAAATGTATCTCGTAATGCAAGCACACTACCTTTGTCAAGTTGTTTTCTCCTTTGAACTCATCTTATTTTATCTGTAGTAGTTGTCTGAGATCGGGCAGCGACATACCAGACTCAGGAGTTATTTGTTTTTTTGTTTTTATACTTTGCGTGAAATGAAATTGCTGATGAGCTTGCCAGGAAGGGGACTGAATTGGCCTCAGACACCTCCTACCCGGGCATTAGCATCCCCCTGGCAATTGTTAAAGGGGAACTGCACAAATTATTTCTCAGAAAAGCAGAAAAGATAGAGCTCCATTTCTCCATGTGCTATTTCGAAAACCCTTTGGTCCCAGTACAATAGACACAGGACTTCACGCCATTCAATTTCAAACTCTCAGCTGTTTTTATCGGTGATTGGAAGATCAGCACACACGCAGAAAAACTAGGCCTACCATTTAATGCCCATTGCAGAAGCTGTGTGGAGCTTTCGGAGGAGGAAATGGTTGAGCACTTTCTCTGCAAATGTCCGGGTTTGGCAGTTCACCGATTAAGGTCACTGGGCGCTTCATTCTTCGACAGGTTGTATCTTCAGCCGACAATCTTCTCCATTATATCAACAGCTCTTGCTGGCTGTAGATATCTGCCTGTTGGAGGTCTCATAATGGTATCAAAATGGCGCTTTCGTGCTACTTAAGGAGTGCCAGACTGGCATTTCAACCATTTCACCTACCTAACTATACTTTGCGGCAAAGATCACTTTTTCTAAAAAATAAATAAATAATTGGCGCGGAAACTTCTGTTAGGTCTTTGGCTGAGCTCCTCCTCATATTTGTGGCGTGCATCTTAATGTTGTTGCACGAATGGTGGAGCCTACAGTTTTAAGCCGCCTCTAAATGGCAAATGGTTTTTATGAGGAGTTTTTTCATTCCAAAAATACACTCGGAGGTTTGCCATTACTTTCCGAGAGACGACGCTGAATCGTTTTCTATCATTTGGTGAACAAGGATTCGAACCTGAACCCCTCCGAATGGTAGTCACGCACTAACCCATCCGGCTATGACGACCGCCAGATACACATATTACTACCGTTATTATTACGGTTCATCAAATAAAATAAAAAGAACACTACTGGTAAGCCTATAAGCAAGCGGAATTGTTCCCAGGCAACGTTGGGTTCGCATGGCCTAGCAATAAAATAAGATATTTTATAATATTCAAGTTGTAACTCGATTTCTATTGAAATGTTTGTCGCTGAGCGGGACATTTTTGGAAAATGTGTTTGGGCCGTGTGTCAACCATTATGAAAAATGACAAATTTTTGATGAAAGCGACTAATCCTCGCGTAGTGCTCCCCAGATAAGCTGGCAACAAGGAAATCACTTTGTGATGTTTTTTTTTTTTTTATATTCCGTGCATTCTGGAAACAAAGCCTATTTTTAGTGGAATAATTGCTGTTGATTTTGCGGACTTATAGCACTTGCTTCTCATATCAGGTACAAAAAAAATTAGACTAATGCTGAGCGCATATTCGCAATCTGAAAACACAAAACTCTGGAACAAAAAAAAATTGTGAGATGCTATAAAATTAATGCTGTGAACTAAACTCTACCCATAGATTTAGGTAATTTAGTAAAGAGGAGGCAATGGTCCACCACGGACTGTAATGCCAATATGATGAAGTAAAGTTAGCGCACGAATTTCCTCTTCATCGGCATATTTCTGTGAGAGTCGCAGAGTCGATTTATCCGAGCTAAGGGTCGATAGTTAACAAAAACTCAGCCCAACCACCGTAGCGTAAGTAAATTTAGCTCTTTAAATATTTTACGAAAATTTATTTTTCCGTTTCCGCTGCGTGTAAATGTGCCCGCAACTTGCAGCAGTGGTCAGCACATCGTTGAATTATACAAGTGAAAACAAAAAACCGCCTCTAATAATTTTCGGTGATGCGCAAAATTTGCTTTGCCTACTTTTTTTCTTCAGATTTTTCACATTTTCAACATGGCTTTTTACATCGCTGATTGGGGCGAAAAGGGAAATAAGCGAAATTATGCTTGATAATGCTGCTTGTGCTGCAATGACGGCGATATATGTACTATATGAGCAAAAACAAACAACAACAAGCAACAATAGCCGCGCGGAATTGCTCTCTTCAGCTACCGAAAAGAATTAAAAAATGGAAAATGGATTGTTTTTTTTTCCAAGTCCCAACGGATATGCTTTGGGTTAAGTAGGCGTTTAAATATTACTCCTCGCACACACATACACACACACACCCACCCACTCGCACACAGCCAGCGGCTAGTCGTCGTAGGAGTGCTGAAGGTGGCGAGTGCTATGACCAGCGAAATTTATTTAGATGCTGGCGCGATGCGATGCTGCAACATGTTTTCAAGTGGTTGCCAACAAATAAATAATAGTGTAACAAAAGCAGCTCACGAGAAAAAAGAACGAAATGGGATGCTGTGCTATAAAACATCAAAACTACATCGTTGGCGCCAATGATGACTGCATAACCACCGTAACTGTTTTTAGTTGCACCCGCCACCTGCAACTCGCCACATGTGCGCAGTTACAAATCAGTTTAGGAATGCGCGTTTATTCAACATTTTGTGGCAGCTGCCACAACGTTGGAACTCGATGTTCTTTGTATTGGGTTAATCTGGCTGTGCTTTTGTTGTTGTTGGCACGTTTTTATGAAAATCCTCACATACTAAATGGTGCGGGCACACATGCACGCACACCCATTTTCAAATGGCGCATTGTGGCTTTATGTTGCAAAGTCACAATTATCTCTAGTGTTGCCATTTTAGGCAGTTTCCATTACATTTGCGTCACTAGCACGGGCCGGCTATTGGGATCAGGTGGTGTACGTATGTGTGTGAATGTTTGTATGTGTTTGTGGGTGGCTAGATTTGTTATCAAAATAAAGTGCAAATTGCTCGAGTGCAATTGACTTTCGGAGTGCCGATAAAGTGATATCCATTACATCCACTCAGTGGGTGGCGGATAGAAAAGAAACAGACGTAATTTTTAACGAATCATAAGGCGCGGCACAGATTTCACAACTCATCTACGTGAACTGGATGAGGCGGATTCCAGTTTATGGAACCGTATTCCGACCGAACCGTATTATCGATCTTCTTCATGTTAAAGGGGCTTCGGAAAAAGGTCTTTCGGAGCATAGGGGTCACTAAAGCTTGGACCTGTAACTTGGCTGCTCAGATCATGTGACATCGCCTTCTTCACTTCATATTTGAGGTCAAGTAATATAACCAAACTCAGCGGCAAATTTAAGATAATTAAGGGCGTTCGACAGAGCTGCCTTTTTTCGGTTCTTGATGGCGTCTTAAAACTCACAAATGCAGAAGTTCCAGAAATAATAACATAAAGGCTAAACTTAGTGACCTAGACTACGCTCACGAAACCTGCTTTATGACTCGCACGTTGGCAGACCCACTGAAAAACTTCGCCAACTAGGAAACAATGCACGCGCAGTCGGTCTTAAAATAAACTTCACAAAAACTAAGCGTCTGAGAATACAAACAACAAACACATTTCCTCTTGAACTTACTACCAACGAAAACGCCATCAGTATTGAAGATGTGGATGAGTTCTGCTGCTTCAGTAGCCAAATCACAAAAGTTTTTGCAGCTCGTATGAACTGCATTTCATTAGCTGTGGCCGACTGTAGCCATCTCGTAAGCTGTCACTAAAAACAAGACTAAAAATCTTCAATACCAGCCTAAAACTGGTCCTCTTATATGGTTTTGAGACTTGGCTTGTATCTGACGACACAAGTCCACGCCTTCAGTCGTTTGTCAACAAATGCCTGTCATATCTTATGGCCGAGAAAGTCTCCCATATAGATCTTCTTCTGCTTACTAAAGCTGCCGCAATAAAAAGACAAACATGGAGTTTGATTGGACTTACTCTCTGTAGAGAAGACGTTAATGTTGCCAAAACGGCTTTTCTATGGAATCTGCAGGGCAGTTGACACAGAGTTTGCCCACGTCAAACTTGGATGCACACAATTTCCTTTCACCGCCACCTGGAACCAAATCGGACACATTGTGGCTGGCAGAATTCATTGGAGAGCATCTGTTTCCGCCCTATGTGCCGACTATTTTCAATTGAGAATGACATCTACATGTGTAGACCTCGAAAGTCCGTATCCAATAGCGTCACCCGACAGAAACACAAAGAAATGCTCTGGGAATCAAAGAAAACTTCATCCTCTTAAACGGACATTTGTTTGCTTTTGTTTTTAGTTTAAAAATATCTTCTATGTTGATTAGCCTTCATGAAGGAATTTTTGTTGGACAGTTAAAGGTAAGCTTATTTTTTAACTCTCTGCTTTAGTTACTGGTTCTTTAAATGGATGGAAGCGTCGTATGGCGGATACTTATTTAGATCCTCCAAAGAAGCAAAGGTAATCCTGATTTGCGACTTTTCGTACAAGCCCATCACCGATTCACACAGGGCAGCTTTTATTTGCGTAACTTGTAATTTGTGGAAGAAGGTGAGACGAGGAAAGGAGAGGAACACTGAGTTACTCGTGCTCGGGCAATTCTCTTTGCGTTTTCATTATTTTATTGGCTTTAGATTAAAAACTATAGCAGTTGCCAGCAACGGAGTTGCGCTGTGCAACGACACAGACAACACCAAAAGAGAGTGGGCAAAGTTGAAGCCACACAAGTTTCCCTGCGTAAAAGTGCTCCATGGAGGTGTGGATGATACTTCTACTGATGGTCTCTCCTTAGAATACTGAAATCTCGAATATTATATTAGTTAATCACCGCCATCATTACGTAGATTTGTGGGCCAGAAGGTTGAAGTAGAGTTGTAAGAAATGGGAGAATCTCAAGCAAATAACGTTTTTAGCGACATCTGGAATGACCAGAACTGGACTGCCACTTTAGTAAAGTATTTATAGTGTAACAACAACAACAATTTTTATAGACTAATTCATTACAAAGGTATTAAGCAATTTCATATGAACACAGATACTCAGTTAGGCATAAAACTGAGACAGTTTTTCCCCCAGATTTTAATATGTTTCGGAGGCTCACGTATAGCTTCTCACAAGGAGGGATGCTGACTACTAATGTAAGATTCGATGCTTTTAAAGGCATCTATTCCATTTAGAAGAATATCAAAATATGTTTAACTCAAAAAAAAGAGAATGATTTTGGATGATATTTGCACACAGCTCTAAATATTTAACATCTAATCTTTAGCAAGATGTCCGTTTAAGGATTCTATAAGAATTATCCGTCTCCTGGTCAAAGAATTTTTGTTTTCAATATTTTTCAAAAAGCTTCTTTTTTTCAACATTTATTATATATATATGAAAATATATCAATTCAGACACTGCATGTATGTGTGCACTTGCCCAAGTGGTAAAATACTAACTTTTGATTCTCATTTTTGAAAACCCAAGTAAGATTTGACTCAATTAAAGTCCGATTGGTAGTTATTTCGCATTTAAGAAATGTTTTTATTTTTCATTAGAAATTTCCTTCGTGCGTGTAAGTCCGTAAATGCGACTTCTAGACAAATCAGTGGTTTCCGCAAATTTAAAATATTGCGTTGCCCCCACCCCACCTAAGGCAGTGTCGTCAAAACTGAATGATTCTTAAACGACTGTTATCGCCAACCATAGCAGTGATGTCGCACACGACATTGACATTACATACGCACCAGAGTGGGTGAGAAAGGCAGCAACAACATCATTAGTGTCATCGCTGACAGACATCAACTTTGTCGCTGTCGTAGCCACTGCCACTAGCGACGTCACAGTCCACAGCTTGATATTCGTGCTTCGCTTTCTCCACTTTAACCTCCACCTCTGACTTTGCGCCATTTTCGTGCTTGTTATTGTTTGCACTTTTTCCGGACACTGCTGCCATTTGACTCGTAATCCACCGGCACCTGCAATATACAATGCAACAGGTGATGACGACACAACGCAACTGGAAAGCAAAGAAAAATTTACTTGCACGTTCTTGGCTGGATAATGGAGGTTTTGATGTGGCACAATTGTCCCCACCCACTGCCCACAGCCTTTTCCAAACTATGTGTGCTGGTGTGAGTGTCCATTTTTCTCACGAGTCCTACGTCACCTCAGTTTGATGCTTCCTTAACAGCTGCGACACGATTACTTTCACTTTCGTAGTGAAGCCACAGAGGCAAGAAAAATGTGCGAGTTCTAGGAGAGTATTCTCAGTGTCCTTGGTCTTGCCATGACTACTAGCCGGCTAAATGAAAGCGTAAAACACATCTTCACACAACGACTCCTTACACATTACTAAAACTGTGGTGGGGCGTACATTAACCTCTCGCGCCATCTGCGAACGAAACGAAGCCAGCAAAACGAAACTCGCCTTAGCCATTGACCGCCTCTTGAACGCGTGCACATGCACGCGGAAATGCCCACCTACAGACAAGGCGTAAAGCAAATTACAGTCAGCAGACATAATCAACTCGTGCTGAGACAGTCGTTTGGTCGCTACGACAGACGACGGACGGTGAAAGGGACGATTTCCTCAACGAAAGTGAAATCGAAATTCGCAAGTAACCGTGAGAGACATTCGCTGGTTTCTGGCAGAGGGTGGCTGTACTTATCAGATGTGTGTGTGTGCTAGCTGGTCCGATGGATGTCTGCTTCAGAAAGAATGAAAACGGTAGGCTTGAAGATGTTACTGACACACACAAAGATTACATAGCTGAGGAAGCGAAGATGAAGGAGGTAACTCTGTAAACTGAAATCCGCGGAAATCAACAATTAACTGGGTCAATGTGAAGGCGACGGAAAGAGGACGGGGTGCTACTGAAAACAGAACAAAATGCCTTTCTTTCGTCAACTAAATCTGACTGCTTCAAAAATATTTAAATATTGTATTTGGTTAAATGCTGCCCTCGCACATCCCGCAACAAAAGTCGTCTCAAGCAAACGTTTATAAGTTACAAAAACAAAAACAAATTTCGTCTTTGTATGTATGTGTGTAAGCGTATGTGCTTATTTGAATGTCCCAAACCGAAGCGGTAATGTATGCGTACATGGACATGCCTCCGCATGTTAACAATCTTACCACAGCCAAGCACTGACTGCCCACTTACTGAATTGGCAGACCATCGGCCTTGACTCACACGACGCATAAAATTACTGGCAGCATGGCAGACATGCTGTGCCCTTAGCAGACATGCCGACACACCCCCGCCTCTGTTGGTGTTTTTGCGCGCACAGCCTTGGCAGAAGAAGGCCAAGGTCGTCTTGTACTTAACCCAAAATCAGCACTTTGCACGCATAAATCCACCCACCCACGATGCCGGTAATTTGCCCAACCCAAGGCGAAGCAATGCGAAAGGCCAAAAGATATACCCAAACTCGCGCTACGCAAGTGTCCCAGTGTCGGCGTGCCGCAGCATATGTGTTATGCTTTCCTTCGCCCACATATGTAAGGGAGGGTATGGGTGTGAGTGTGTGTGTGCGCCCCCTATGACCATCCCCATGCATGTATGCTCAGACATAAGCAAGCAAGCCAGCTAACAGTGAGCCAAATGCGACGGCATGTCGGTTGTTCTTAGATTTTATTGCCAGCTGACAACTTCCTCTTTGTCACTCCACCCAACTCATCTCCACCTCGCACGGCATAAACATCGTCGGAAGCTCAAGTTCAAATGCCGGCCACAATGAATACATTATCATACTTACGACCCATATCAGCACCCAACCACTTGCTTTCCGACTGACTGTCTTATTTGGTTGCCCTTTTTCCATTGACGCGCCTGAAGGTCTCTTGCGCTTGAATGCGAGACATGCTCGTACACACGCGTGTGTGCATGTTTGTTCGTCTTCGTGTGTGGTCGTCCGGTGCTAAATACTGTCCTCACTTGATGCCTTTATCTGTTGGGTTGTCGGTAAACGCCTTAGTTTATGCTTTGCTTCCTTATTCTGTCTTTATCGGCAGTTGTCTCGATGACAAAAAAAGGCAACTTGTTGCCACACGACATTTGCCACCCCGCGCCAGCGTGACAACTGGCGTACAAATTGACACAGATCATACGTGACACCACCATATGGCATTCGTTCTAATACAGGACTGTGTATGTGTGTTTGTATGTGCGTAAGTTTACTTGCTAGTTATGTCTCGATAATATGGAAATTTTAGGGATTTTCTACCCCAAACGGAACGTAAGTGAAATCGCAGCCAAAGTTTACGAACAGAAAGAAGCCATTTCACCGCAAACAACTTAACGCAGATAATAGGAAAATCCCAAAAGTCCTTCGAATATTGTCACACATGATAGGACTTAGTAGTGGTTGTTGTTTTTACAGCTTTTCTTCACTCAACATATTCATGGCGTCGGGTGGGCGCTCTTTTTCTATTACAAACTAGTTTTCACAGCTCGGTCGGGTAAGCGGGCTGGTGTCATCACACTTCGAGTTGGCGAAGCATTGAATAACAATGAATACCAATGCGTGTATGGATTTGTGTCCTTAATAAGTATGAAAATGAGAAGCCGAAATCCGGTGAATATTTAGACAAGTGAAGACGATTTCGAGCGTGCCGGCGAAGGGACACTTGTGAATGCGTATGTGTCGTCGAACCGGTTAAGCGACTGAGCAGTGATTGCCATGCACACAAAAAAGCACACATCCATTGCCCTATGACCTGTTTGAGCAAGGGTTAAAGGGCGAGCTACCCTCTCACATGCACGCCGACTAAATGGTTAACTCGTAAAACTTTTGATTCGTCAATGGGACAACTACCAATTACCGCATTACCGGTTTATACGCAAAATCATTGTAGCACTGCGTCAGAGACCATGGAAATGACACAAGCCATGCCGCCGGTTTCCTTGTCTTCAGAGCGCACAGTTTATAGGCAAGCAGGAAGCTAATTCTCAAGCGAAATCAAAACACAAACATGTTTTATTAGTGGCGGCAGCAGCGAACAGCGTAAATAAAGTTAACCCCTTCTGTGTGTCCATTTCAATCATGTGTGCTTGGGGTTAATTAATGCTTGAACTTTCACCCCTAGACGACAAGCAAACACAATGTAAAATTCGGCTGAAAAGCCGGGGAAAATGTAGATATTTACATCTAAATGAGCAACGCGCATGAGACTATAATCAAAGCAGTATGTGGGTTCACACATACATATCTATAATTGTATGCATGTATGCATATAAATTCAGGATTTTCCGGCGAAAATGGCGTTCATAATAGTGAAGATTGTGCGTGGTTGATTGTGGGTACGGGATAGAAAACAATAGCCTAAGCACATCGTAATCTTTTCTCGTGTGTGGTGCGAAAGCTTTATGGTGGAACTGATTTTTGGTGAAAACAACCATTAAAACCTATAGAAATCAACATAACGAGCTGGTGGCGAAAGTAAATTAGTGCGTTTGAGAAGCGAATAAAAAAAAATGAATCGATTCATCGATGGGCTCAAGAAGATGAGGAAAAGAAAACTAAAAGTATGAGGGAAAACGGCGGAAGCAAAGTTGTATACTTCGTAATTTTCTTTATTTTTAATTTTTGCAACACATGAGTTTGAATATTTCTTTGGTTTGGCTGGTGAATTTAGATTTGTAGATTCTACCAAAGATGATAGATTAACAAAAAGTAAAAACAAAATTATGCCAGCAATTTCGACTGCCACGTCAGCAGGTAATCGACAATAGAATTCTGCTCGCTCATTTCACATACTCTTCCAATCAGTTCAGTCCGTTATTCAGGTGTCAGCGAAGTAAAGGCTGCTGATTTTTTTCGTATATAACCAAACTGCTCTCATGACCCCGGTGACGTCAGCCAAATGAGCTGGTTCTTTCAAATTCGCGAGAGCCAGTTAGCGGCCGGATCTTGGCCACACCTTCTGAATTCCTTTCATCATGGTTCCTACTTTTTGTTACTAACAGAAACAATGAGATCATACACTGTTATATTATATACCATATATACATATACATATATATATATATCTATATATACAGAAATGGCTCTTACACCCTTTATTTCGAATCTATCAAATTCTCGTTAATGCTTGAAATTTTAAAATTAAATATGAGCCCTTTTGGCGGAAGCTGACTGCGATCATCTCATCATCAACTCCTCAGTTTCTCTCACTTTGCGAGTCAAAATTCTGCAGTCTTAGTTGTCTCTTTTTATTGCATTACGCCCAAGGAGGTGTCAGCTTTTTTCGTGCAATGAACGGTGCTCTGCTAGAGGGTAATGTTTGATTTAAGGTTAGTATTCAACTATTTTGACAATCGTCAGTCGATTCTTTTCAGTATATCTCACTGTCTGAACATTTAAATCTCACACTAGTACAAATTATGTTGATCTTTGTTTATATATATCTTTTTTCTCCTTGTTCACTCCTCTCGGGAGCATAGGGCCTCGACAAGACTCTTCCATCGTACACGGTTGTGGGCTGTTGTTTTTGCACCGTCCCATGAGATGTCGGCATGTGCTAGTTCGCGCAGCATCGACCTTCTCCAAATGTTTTTTGGTCGACTGCGACCTCTGCTCCTTTGAGGGTTCCAGTCAAGTGCCATTCTTGTGATGCTATCTGGTGGTTTTCTCAGTGTAACCTATCCATCGCCACTTTCTGCATTTGATTTGCCCAAGAATGGGTTCCTCGTTACTGATGGTGTTTGGCCAGAATATTCTGCAGATGATGCGGAGGCAGCAATCCAGCCTCTGTGTGATGGTTTTAGATACCAGCCATGTTTTGCTTCCGTACAACAATACTGCCTTTACGCATGAAACGAATATTCGTAGTTTAGTGAGCCGGGAGATTTGCGAGCTCCCCTATACTGTACCACCATCTGCCGTGATGATGCAGCCGGGGTAGCAAAAGCTTTCTACGAATTCCACCGGGCATCCATCGACCAATATCTGCTTTGCGTTGTTGTGGTTAACTCTCATGACCTTGGTCTTGGCGATGACGGCCTCCAGTCCGACAGTGCGTGCCAGCGCGACTAGTGTGTCCGCCTTCGCTTGCATGTCGGAGAGTTTGTGAGAGAGGAGGCAGATGTCATCGGCGAAGTCCAGGTTCTCAAGATGGCTGGTGAAACTCCATACGATGCCTTTCTTGTGCAGGGTTAGTTGGCTCATGACGTCATCTAGGACGATGGCGAAGAGAAGGGGCGACAGGGGACAGCCTTGCCTTACGCCTGCGTTGGTAGTGAATCGATCGCTGATATCGCCTTTGTGAAGCACTGCCAGTTCGGAGTTCTCGTAGAGAGCTTTGATGAGGCGAACTATTTTGGCAGGAACTCCCTGAGTAGAAAACTCAGTGGTGTTTTATATATATTTTGAATATTATTATTATTTTAATTATATTTCCTTTCTCAAATTAACGTGAACTTCTGTTGAGTAAAAGGGTACATCAAGTCGCATGCTGATCCACATACATAGGTCGATGATTAACATGCGGATGTTTGTTGCCATTAACTATCTTATGTTTCACTATGGAGCGGGAGGAATAAATACATGCTCAGGTGGAATCTCGGCTGCTCGAAAAAGTGACTCAAAATCAGGCTTTCCAAGTATTGAATGTATTTATTAGTATTATGTTCGTGGAAGCAGCGCTGCAACCTTTAATTCTGCGTCCCTGAGGGAACATAAGACGCTGAAATTCATGGCGACGTCCATTAATTTATTGTCACTCGGGGCTGTGCTGAGTGCATCAGTGCAGGATAATTCTCGGGAATTTGCCTTGCAGCTCTCTTTTCTCTATAGAAATTTCATATTTCGCGTAAAAGCCTCTCTTTATTCAGGGCAGAGTTTAGTTTGCCCTGTTTTTCAGCAGATGGGGCAGAGAATGACAGAGGGAGGTTTAGTTAGGCAAAGGAAAATATCATATATGGGTTTTGAGTGACTCATTTCATGTCTTCAGTTCAAAAATTATTTATTTTTATTTATTTTTTATTTTTTTTGTTGTTTCTTTTTAATATTAGTAAACTCAAGCAAACGCAGCGCTAGCAGCAGAGGCTTTCGGCTGGCCAAAAATTATTATTTTTCAAACATTGCATCCATTTAAGTGCTCTGAACTGTTGAATGTATAAGTAAAACAATTTTTCGATATTAGGTTAGTAAGAAAGTTACATCATACTTGGCCTATTGCCAGACATTTAAGTTATTTGGTAAATGTAGTTTAGCCTTTAAAGACGTTTTTCTCGAAACAATTTCATGCTTAGAACTCATTGAATGAATTTCACTCCAGATTGAGCAAATAACAAATTCTTTTCTCATAAATACGCTGGACGAACTGGACGAAATAGGTAAATGATGATTTATTGTTTTTCAAAGGAAACTATTAGCGAAAAAAAAAACAATTGGTAACAAAAATTTCTATCAAGTGCCGACATTTTTTTTTAATTTTTCGAAGGATTCTTGCCCAACAATATAATAAATCTCCGATTAAAATTCTATTTAATGTTTTGATTGCAAATAATTAGTACTTCCGATTTTCTTTCAGTCGTTTAGGAGGTCGGTACGAACTTTACAAAACGTCCTGGCCAATTTTGATATGCGCATCCTGAGTTCCGAAAGATGTGGTCGTGGCCATTTAATGAATATTTAGTTGCATACATAAATGCCGTAGATTAAAAATAAAAAGCATGATGAGATAAAAGAAATTATTTTAACAAATTTTCTTAAACTTATAAAAAATTGAAAGCTTGCAGTACCTGAAGGCCAGTTTAAAAAGTCCTAAATCTTGTTATCTTTTTACTGTATTCTGAGGCTAGCCAAAGATGATGTGTGGAAGGCTTAATATTATTGAGTTGCTCTTTTGAAGCAATCTCGTATTAGCTCTTCCTCACCACTAAAGGTGGTCGTTGTTTTATACGATCAGTTTTGCCTATTTGATGCACTGAGTTTACCTGCTAAAGCTTTAATACCTTCGATAATGACTTAAAACCCTGATCTCAGTTATTCTGCTTGAGGTAGGCAATACCTCTTTGATGCTGCTGATTAGTTGGAATGCCGATTGGAGTCCTTGCACTTCACAAATTTTGTTAGCAGGCCAGTTAGGTAGCTGAGTTCCGTGAAAAATATTAATTATTCCTTCCTTCAACATCGCTTAAAATTTTCCAAAGTACCAGTCAATTTGCTCCATATCAACGTTATTTAAAGTATAAATATTTATGTTTTCACTTGCATTCGACTTCACTTGGATTCGATTTTTTATGCTTTCACTTCGATTTTGACAGGAATATTTAAATTCTTAACGTCGAAGACTTCGTTGAGAGTTTTATTATCTACAAATACTTTTAACTCTGACTAGGCATCTCATCTCATTGGATGAATAGCATGAGACACTCATTTGTGTGTGTGTGTATTGTATTGTGCGGTTACGAGAACTTGTGTATGTGTGTGTTTTTGACGAATCTTTTCGAGCGGCTGCAAATGAGCCCAAGCCGAATCCGCGAAGCGTTACTTAACGCAGCTACCCTTTTTCACTACTATCATGTAAGTGCGCACATATACCTATACGTAATATTTATTTTGTTTCCTTTTCCATTTTTCTTTCCTGCTTTTTTTGTCAATTTTGTTTTTGGAAGCCTGAAGCTCCCGAAGGAACCGCACATGAAATTTTTAAAATGTTAATTAGCGCGCACTTTCATACATCAAAAACAAGTGCTGAGGAGTTGCACAACAACAACAATAGCAATAACAGCGGCTGCAGCAGTAGCAATAGCAACAGCAGCAATACCCACACGCACACACACACACCCACCCACACATGCTCAGACAAAAGAGCGAAAGTAAAAAAGCAACATTTTTGTTCAATCTAAAAGAAAAAGTTTTAAATTAATTATTAGAAAGAACGAAACGAAGCGTAGCACTCACGCACACACTTACACAAATACGTAAGCCTGCGCGTTTGTATGTGAGTGTGTGCTGGCTTTACACATGCCGAAACTTGAGCTTGAGGGGGTGGCTGGGAGGCGCCCGACATGAGCTCTTCTGCATATGTACATTTGCGGTGTGGCAAGTGGCGCTACTTACAAACATATATGCATATGTAAAAGTGTGTGTGCACGCGAGCACAAAATACATATTCACATGTGTGTGTGTGTGTTCATGTCACCTCCCTAGGCAATTTCCGTTGTCAAATTGAAAAATTACGAAAAGTTTCATCTTTTTTTTTGTAGGTTACTCTACATGCAACCTTTGCGGTGTTTATGTTGTTGTTGCGTTTCTACATTTTATACGCTCATTACATAATTTCAAAGTAAGCGTACATGTGCGGAATTTTAGAAAAAATCGCAAGAAGCTCAAGGTACACGCTAATGAAAATTAAAATGAAAAATTGCCAGTGATGAGGAGGATGCCGCATGAGTGCCAGGAGGCGAGGGAGGATGAGGCCGTAAAATAAAACAGAAATATATTCGTGAGAGAATAGGAAAGTGTTATGGAAAGTGAAAAGGAATTTTTTCGCAAGTTAAATTAGTGAGTAAATGATGAACGAATATATTTGGCAACAAGAAAGTGGAACATTTCAAAATCGTTAAGGAAACACAAATCCAGCCCACAGTAAAAAGCATTCATATATTTCGCCACAAGCTACAAGTTCCGCTAGCTACTCGTATTACATCATTAATGGAACACTCGTCGCTAACTTCTGACTTCATCTTGGATGGTTTAAAATTCGAACACTTGGAGTGAATAACTCTTTGTAAGGAACTGAATAATATTTGCTTCACAAACTCAAAAAATAGTGTCTGTTTCAATCTGGCAATATATCGAGGAGAGGTATTTAAGCAGATCAATTGGAGAGTGTTTTCGAGAATAAGGCAATGAATGAATGAATGGATGAAAAAAGCAATGCACAGTGGTTCTACTTGTATGGAACAGCGGTAAAAAAATTCTTTCTTCAGTTTTTCTCTGGAACTAAATAAAATCTCGTAATAGTACACTTATTCGATAGTGAAAAGGAGTGAAACCAGATCAAAAATACACCCGCTTACCGTGTAACGGTACTTTTTGAAAATCCGAATTTTAGTACCTACTGTGACCAAATTCTAAGAATGTGTACGCAGAGTAAATTTAAACAAAAAAAAATTATTTTTATTAAATTAAGAAAAATGGGCGTGGCGAAGTCCAGGTGTATACCTATGAAATGAGACTTTTATTTTCAATTTCAAACGTTTATTAACAAAAAATGGTTACAAATTTAATCTTCAAAATATTAGCCATTGCTAGCGACACATTTTTCTCATCTCTCAGGCAATTTGTGGATGCCGCGCCAAAAAAATTGGCCGTCTTTGGCCCCAAACCAATCATCGAGCCATTTCTTTTTGACAATCGGAAGGCGCCAAGTCTGGTGAGTAAGCCGCATGCACCAGCGATTCCCAATCGTACGTCTCCACCAATTCCCGGGTCGCTCTTGGTCGATGTGGCGGTGCATTGTCATCAAGAAAAATTACTTTGTGACGCCGATCGGCTTATTATGGGCGTTTTCGGTGTATAGCGCTGTTCAAATCGGGCAATTGTCGTTGGTAGCGTGCACCGTCAACTGTTTCACCTGGTTTTAATAGCTCATACCAAATCATACCACGCTGATCCCAGAAAATACACAGCATTGGCTTGAGGCCGATTTGGTTTGGCCGTTGTTTTTGGCTATGGCCGGGCGGACCATACGATCGTTTACACTTGGGACTGGAGAAATGCACCCATTTTTCATCCCCCGTAACGATTCGATGCAAAAAAGACTTCCTTTGAACCGGGAGAGCAGCATTTTTCAAATGGTTTCACCATGTCCACAATTCGTAGTTTGAAGGCACGAAATTAGACATTTTTAAGAACGACAAAAACGCCTTGTTGTATGAAACGTAACAAACAATGAACTGAATATTGTTGACAGATGACAGACGAAAAAACTAGACATTTGGAAAGGTTTAAAAATACTCCTATCGACATCTATGGATTGACTGCTGAAAGTCTCACTTCATAGGTATATAACTTAGTAACCGCTTTGCCAATTGATATAAACTGGCTCCTCGCACTTATTAATTGTTGACAACTTTTTGAAATTAGGCAATAATCACGCTCTCTTCCATATAACGGTATTTTCGAAGGACGCGATATTTCACTATATAATTATGGCAGATCCAGCAGTTCTAACAAATTAATACAATTTTTAAATATATCTACGCCCGCAAAGTTATTGACTGGTATCAAATCTCTTAGAAAATTAACAAGAATATCGGAGTTTAAAACCCTCCGCGGCATGAATTTGTCCATCTACTCTACTAGTTTCCTTAAGCCGGTAATGAGGTGATCGGAACTCAAAAGTAACTGAATCAATAAATCTGGCAGAGATGCGCCGCGTGACGTTTTTCTAGTAAAATTTAACTTAAAGTTCTGCAAGCTTTTGTTTTTCCCTTCTGCCGTCTCATGAGATAAATCTCCAATAGGTCAAAGTGCTTAATCAGTCATGGAAGCAGCTTGAGAATGAGAATTTTGTGCCCAGTTGCTGAGAGAAGAGGCATTAGTAGCGCGAGTCCGTGAAAATAAAATACAATAAAGGAAATTTATAATGAGTGTTCAAGTATTATAAAAAATTTGGGACAAGGTTCGTACTTTGTTTGTTGATGGTATTTGTTAATTTAAAATTTAATTTTACAATTCAAAGTTCCTTAAAAATTCGTAATCTAATAAAAACGCCAAGGAAGATAAATATGCGAACATGAACTGCATACCTTTGGCAAAATATTAAGATCTTGGTTTAAAAAGAATCTTCACTTTGCGACTGGGAGACATTTTTTGAGCAAAAAATATTTTCAAACAAATAAATGGTTTATTCGTGTATGAGTTATACGTGCTCCCCGATAAAAAATTATAAAAAAAATTTTTAACCATTTTTTAAGTAAACAAATTTTTTCGATTCAAAAAATTTTTATATGCTGTACAATTTTTATCGTCTCGAAAATGGCTCGAATGTTTTAAAAATTTTTTGTCGGAGAGTACAAAAAAATCCATAAAATATTTACTCTGTTTTCTCTTAAGACAGATCACCGCTTAAGTCTGGGCAACTTTGTAACTTTGTGGTTAATTTTACACGTTCTTTTCCCACTCTGCCTTACTAAAAGCGCATCAAAAATGTGCACTCTTTCTTCGAGTCAAATTGAATTTGAATTTCTGTTCTTTTTATGTGCCCTCTTTTTTACGAGTTAGGCGGCAATTGGCGTATCGAACTGAACGGTAATCCGTACCTCAGCACTCTCCGCGATCAGAAAACAGGAAATAAAAATTTGCCCGGCGTTGTGGCTATGAAAAAATTTTATTTGTAGGGTACCTAAATTAATAACTCATACAAGAGTAACTCATACCTTTATACCCATAGTTATTTAGTTATGTAGGTGAAATGTTTGAAGTACCAGACTTCCACTCCCAAAGTAGCACTAAAACGCCGCTTTGGTACCATTTTGAGTCCTCCAACGGGCAGATAATTACAGCCAATCAGAGCTGTTGTTGTAACGGAGAAGGTTGATGGGATTTACGTGTTGGAGTAATTCCCTAGGCTGTCGAATAAAGGAGCGCCCATCAACCTTAATTGTCTAGCTGCCAAGCCCGGACATCTACGAGGGTGGATTGATAAGTCTTTAGAATTGCGACATCTATCGGTCATTAATTTACTTAATGATTGTGCTGTTATAAAGTACTTTCATTTGAAAGGTTTAAACCAGAAACAAATTATTGAGGAGTTGCAGACAGTATTAGGGGAACATGCACCCTCAAATGCAACAGTTTACAATTGGGTAAACGAGTTTAAACGTGGTCGGTTAAGCAGCAAAGATGAATCACGCTCTGGGAGGCCAAAAGAGGTAACGACTCCAGAAACGGTGCAAAAGTGTACAAAATTGTCACACAAGATCGAAGAATTAAATTGAGAGAGATTGCTGACATTGTGAACATTAGTTATGAACGTGTGCAAAACGTAATACATGATGAATTGGGTATGAAAAAGCTTTCAGCAAGATGGGTGCCGCGTTTGGTAACTCCTCTACAAAAAACGAACCGAATGTCGACTTCAAAAATTGGTATAGACATGTTTAACAGAAATCCATAGGAATTTTTGCGTCTTTTCATAACGATGGATGAAACGTGGATCCACCACTATACCCCAGAGTCTAAAGAACAGTCCAAACAATGGGTAGAACGTGGCTCAAGTGCTCCAAAGAAGGCAAAGGTCGTTGCATCAGCTGATAAGGTTATGGCATCTATTTTTTGGGATGCACAAGGTATAATTTTCATAGATTATCTTGAAAAGGGTAAAACCATCACAGCTGAATATTATTAATCTTTGTTGGATACATTGGACCAAAATATTAAGCAAAAACGGCCACATTTGAAGAAGAAGAAAATCCTCTTTCATCATGGTAACGCTCCCTCACATTCATCTTGGAAAACGCAGGAAACAATAAATGAGTTAGGCTATGAATTGCTCCCTCATTCGCCATATTCGCCAGATTTAGCTCCCAGTGACTTTTCCTTTTTCCAGATATGAAAAAATGGCTCGGCGGAAAAAGATTTGTGTCAAATAGTGAAATTATAGCTGAAACAAATGCTTATTTTGAAGGTTTTGAAAAAACTTATTTTAGAGAAGGAATAAATATGTTAGAAAAGCGTTGGAAAAAATGTATTGACTTAAAAGGAGATTATATTGAAAAATAAGTCAATTTTTTGTTAAAAAACCAATGTCTAGTTTTTCATTCTAAAGACTTATCAATCCACCCTCGTATAGAGAAAGTGCTGAACAGTCTCCTTCATCGTAAGGTCCCCACAGCTTCTGCAATGGGGATTAGATGGTAAATCTAAGTTTTCTGCACGTGCGCCGATCATCCAATAACCGGTAGACATAGCTACGAGTTTGGAAATTGAATGACGTGAAGTCCCTAGGACGTTCTGAGCCCTGCGTCTATTGTACTGGGGCCAAAGGCTTTTCGAAATAGCGCACGAAGAAATGAAGCTCCATCTGATCTGCGCTTTTCTGAGAAAAAAGTTGTCCCATTCCCCTTTAACAGTAGTCAGATGGATGCTGATGACCGGGCAAGAGATCTCTGAGATCAATTCAGTTGACAGGACTGCAAAGACTTCTACCTGAAAAACACTAGCAGCATTCGCCAGTTTTAAGAAAATAGATAAATTGGCTGATTCAGAGAAAATCCTTGCTCCCACTCACGATTCTATCTTGGAACCGTCAGTGAACACAGAGGTATCAGTGTCGGTACAGATTTTCCCCTCGTTCTAATCCTGCCTACTCTGAAAGATTGTCTTGGGAAGACCCTCAAACTCCAGTTTGCGGATAGCGACATCTGTACGAAGTTCTAAGAAAGTTACTTTAATTCGCACTTCAAGAAAAAAATAACACTGACTCCTCCTCCTCGGCACCCACTCATTTATGCCTCCCTTCATCGAACAATTCATGCTACTGTATAATAGGACTCCTTTTCCCAAATTTCATCAAAATAAAAGTGGCGAAGTTTTTAGGCGGATACCATTGACGTGTTTTATTCCATATCCGGCTTTAGAATGTCACCTTTAAGTCGCCGTGTAATATAACTCGATGTAATTCAGCATAACTCAGATCATTTTATTTCGCTTAATATTGCACTAAGGTTGAATAAGTTTACTACTAGAGTTGAGAGCTAATACCTGCTCGATGGACAATCGTAAGTCTCCGAAAATATTTTTGTCATCAATAAGTTTCGATTTCCGATTTCGAGATTTTACTGACCTTTTGTTGCATGGGAAATATTTTAAACATATCAAACCAGCTTCCTGCAAACAGTTTCTTGGATACTCTTGTACAGATGCCCCAAGTAATCCAGTTGTTCTACTAAACGATCGCATGTGACACACCGACCCACCCTAATGCACACATTCGCACTATTAACAAATTTCAGAATCTACATATTATCTATAAGGGCCTCCTACTCGTACTCCACACATTCTATATACCTACTTATATACGTGCACACACTGAAGCAAGTACATACTTATGTAAGTGTATCTTTGTATTTGTTCTTGCGTCGAGTCTGTCGTTAGCTCGTACATGTGACAGCGTCGTTAAAATCATTAAAAAACTACCCTTTGCCTAATTTTTATCTTAAACACCCGCGTCCCTATGTTAGACGCACTCTACAAGCACACACACACAACGACGTACCCACTCAGCCCCACGCACTCACACGCAATGGCATACGAGTAAAAGCGCCTGTCTAATTGCGTTTGGATGTTTGGCGCATTCATGTCTACATATGTACGCGCATCGTTCCAAGTGCGTGAGTGTGTTCGTGCGCACGCACTATGTATATATTTTACATACGTGCAGCACCACAACCTCCGCTCATTAGCCCCTCCTTGTGACGCGTGCCCGCGGCCACCATTGCTAACCAACAAATACTCCATATTAAATTCCACTCCCACTAGCACCTTCCTTCACACTTTCTACTACTTACTACTACGTTTTCGCTACTCCCCGCATGACTATGCCTCGTCTATGCAAACATATGCGAAATATTTTTCACCGCGACCGCCCACGCGCCTCAGCGCCAAATACTACGCACTAGCGTCGTCACATCTCCACATCCACGTCACATCTCCGCCGAGTTGTTGGGTGCTTTAGTGCTCCTGTTGCTATTGTTAGTTGTTGTTGTAATGATGTGCCGGAAACACCCTTCTAGTTGCACGCACTCACTGGTGTGTGTGTGTGTGTTTGAGTACGCAAATGAGTAGTAGTCGTAGTAGTAAAAAAAACTTCACATTTTAAAATCCCGAATTCCAAAATACAAAAAAGGCTGCCGCGCGCGAATGGTTGTGTGTGAGTACGCACACGAAATAAATAAATATGTACACATAAATATGTAATATGTACCGCATGCAACCGCTCAACTCCACTACCTCACTCCGCGCGCAGTTTACATAGAAAGCAAAACAAAATAATCGGCAGCAACACCAACAACAAAATGCCAGCTAAAAAAAAGAGGCGAAAAATTGCCATTAGCGTAGCGCTTACCTCTGCCTCAAAAACTTGAGTTACTCCATCTACGACGAAGTCAACGACGACGACTACGGCGACGACGGCAATGCCCCCTTTTCGCCTGCGCATAAGGACTGAGGCGCATGAAAGGGCACGCGCTGTGCGCTCTGCAAGGACGACTGATTTACATTTTTAATTGTATACACAAAAAACTGCAACACAACATTAATGGGGAGCGCGGCAACAACAATTTTCTAAAAATCTGAAATTGAATGAGGCGGCAGCGGCGGTGGCGGTACGGGTGCGATGGTGACGAAGGTGCAGGCAGTGGCATTGGCAATGGTATTGCCAGCTGCGCCAACTACTGCGCTGCCAGTGACGCCTACCACTACGCTGAGCGCAACAAGAGCGTCAAGCGCGTTAGCAGCTGCTGTGGTCGGGCGTAATTCTGGGCTGCTACCGCGTCGCTCCATTTCACATCCGCGCGACGTTTACGTACCGAACAAAAATTTCTGCGCGCTGCTTTCGCTATTTGGTTTTACAAGTACAAGTACAGCATATGCACACAAGCCTCTCGGTGTGCGTGAGTGTGTGTGAGTATGTGGATACATTATAAGTTTTTACTTTTCAATGTTTTTTTAGGCGAACCCATTTTTTGGAGAAATTTGTTAGCTTAAATGATGAATACACCACGCAACCGGCGCGCGTTTAACACACACACACACACGCACATATATATGCATGTATGCTATCCAGCATAACTGTATTCAAATGTAAATACTTTCATACACACACACGTACATATTTTACAACGCGTTTTAAACATTGGATACACCTCACAGCCATCCGTTCTCGGCAGCATTGCTCTAATTTTTTGAGAGCGCACGCTACCGACCGCTGTCACAAACATACAAGCATCCGCGCCATTTTACTTTCGTCCTTTTTCCTACTCATCCTTGCGCCCAATCGTCACGCTGTTGTCGCTTTTGTCGCTGTCGCCAGCGCCAGCACCCTGGGTTTGGGTTTTTATTTCATTCGAAAATTTTTCTAACTTACACAAAAATCCTTTTTTCAGCAATGAAAACTAAGTACGTCCCTCTCCGTGCTGCGCCCTCCAGCGCCTCACCTTCGCCTCACCTGCTGTCGGCTGCTGCCACATTCTTCATGTCGACGACCAGCACCAGCTACAACGGCAGCAGCAACAGTAGTAGGAATCTTTTCGCGAACCTTTCTTCGATTTTTATTGTACCTTTTCCATTCCACGCATTCACTTTTTTCGCTAGCATTTTTGCGCCACGGAACTTTTATTTGGAGTTAGGATAGTGAAAAGCAGAATTATCAGCCACCTGCCTCCGCGTGGCAAATATGATAGAAGCAGTAAAATGTAGAAACATTGTATTAGACAGGTTAGGAGGCGCAATGTGTCTATATGTCAGACAGTGTGTGTGTGTGCGGCGCGCTTCTTAGTCGGTAATATTAATGGCACAATTGGGTGGCAAGTGCTTAGCGTAGCGCTGAAGCAGAAACTGCTGTGGCTGTTGCGGCCGGGAGATTCCTTCATTTTGGTGCGCTCCTTTCGCCTGCCTTTTCACATCCTTCAACTTCAGCCGCTGTTTTAGCTATTAGTTGTTTGTTTGTATGTGGCGCTCGAATATAAAACTTTATTCCACTAAAACCACTCCCGCGCCGTCCGACCACCGCTACGTCCTTGCCTGCCACAGATTACCCCAACAATGGCATTGCTCCACGCTTTGCTCTGGCCTCGTAGCGTCTTGCGGGCCGCGCACATAAAGCAAATTTATTAGAAAACATTTTTTCCATTTCTTTTGCATGTTTATTCGCAACTTTTGTTGTAATTGTTTTATTGTTGCTGGCTGGCTGGATAGCTGGATGGAGCTCGAATTTCCATCCCATTTCATTGTGGGGCATAGAAAATGTAGCTGCAACATCTTTGTTCGCGGCATAGAGAGAATTTATTGCTGAAGCAACTAAATCCCAGATGGCGCACTGACTACATCGACTTGAGTTATAATTCGCTCGATTTGTTACATTTCTATTCGGTTTTGTTGTTTCACTGCTTTGCTCTATTCCTTGTGTGTGTGGGTATGTGTGTGAATTTTTATGCTTTTTTTGGATTTTGGATGGCAAATTTTAAATGAATGCGATAAAGTTAAGAAATATTATTCTGCTTTTGAATGATGAGGCGAAGAAAATTTATCAGCAATAACTCGTCGAAGTTGATATCTAAGCAAAATGCCTTGAAAATCATATTATCATATCCAAAGGTAATAAGTTATTGGAAAAAAATTTAAGTGCTCGTAGTGAGGTTTGAGAATCTCTATATTTCAATTCAGGAGCTCAACAAGTAAAAAAAAATTTTTTTGCTTCTAAGAACAACAGGGCTAAGTAAATCGTCGATAGTGAGAAGAACTCATTTTGCTTTTAAAAACAAAGAAGTCACGAAAGGCCGAATATGAGTATTAGGCCCACTTCATGCTTCCCTTTTTGCATTTGAATATCACTCGCAATACCTGTCACATCCCTGATAGCCTGGCTGTGGGCATTTCGCAACTAAGATCTGGAAAACACTCCAATTTGCGCTGATTTTGACCATTATTTCTGTTGCATTGAGGGAATAAATGAGCGGCAGTTAATGCTCAATTTATAAGTGTTTTGAGAGCTCTTTCAAGACACTTTGTGGTGGTACCTAACGGGACGTGATAGAGTTCTTTGTGATCTTAGTGATCTTGAATTTTGAGTCTAAAGTAAAGTTAGGAGATTAATACAAAGATGAATACATTTTCTATAATTTCCTTTTAAATTAGTTGTAGATTGGCTTCCATAGAAATTATTTGTATTTGAATTTTTCCTATGCATATATGTTCTTCTACAAAATGAAGTCCAAAATAAACAAGACTGGCGTCATAAAAATGTTTTGATGGCGCCATCTTTTTAATGAGTTAGTGCGTTTCCACCATCCCTAGCTGACTTCCAATGAAAGCTTGGTGACATTCAATTCAGTGGAAGTGAAGTTATTGCGTCTAAAGAGTCAGTATGTTTGTGTCATCGGTACAAAAATGACTTTCGAACAAAGAGCTAATATCAAGTTTTGTTTTAAATTTGGTAAAACGTTTACCGAAACATTTGAATTGATCAACAAAGTGTATGGCGATGATTGTCTATCTCGTGCCAGACTTCATGAGTAGTTTCCACATTTCAGAGATGGTTGTGAAGTCATAATGAACATACGGGCCGCCCAAAATCAGTAATCACCGATAAGTCCATCGAAATTGTTTGTAAATTTATCAAAAATGATCCAAAATTATCGTAGAAATTCATGGAATCGGAGTTGAATATTTTCAAAGCATCGATTTATCGCATTTTAACTGATAATTTTGGCTTACGAAAGGTCTATGCACGTTTCATTCCGCATCAGTGAACAGAGGACTAAAAATTGCTCAGAGTTCAACATTCGAAAGACCTCATTGAAGAGCCTAGAAAAGACGAGAGCTCTCTTTACAACATTGTAACTGGTGACGAAATGTGGGGTTTTCAACATGAATCTGAAACTAAGCGCCAAAGTACCGAATGGAAGGCCCCAGACGAGCCACCACCCGAAAAAGTGGAGAAGTCAAAAATCGGACCTCATTTGTTTTTACGATTCCAAGGAAATTGTCCAGATGGAGTTCGTGCCAATGAGCCAAACCGTCAATGCAATTTTATATCTTGGTGTTTTGAAGCGTTTGTTGAAAGGTGAAGCTGGCGCTTATTGCATGATAATCATCGATCCGCTCTTGTGACTGATTTTTTGACTAGAGATCACATTTTAACCATCAATCACTGACCGTATTTGCCTGATATAGCTCCCTGTGACTTCTAACTATTCGGAAAATTACATTTGGCCATGAGAAGAAAACGTTTTTCGTCCGTAGACGCCATCCAAAAGGCTTCTACCGACACCCTGAAGGGCATTCTCGTCAATGACCAGAAATACTCTTTCGAAAAGCTTTTAGATCGCGCAAAACAGTTTTTTGAGTGCAAAGGGAACGTTTTTGAACAAATAAACACTCTGTCGTTTCTCTTTTAGATCAGTCTTGTTTGTTTTGGACTTCACCTTGTATATCTGTCTATCGTTTTGTATTTTTCAATAAATTCGTCAATAATTTTCATTTCACTAATAAGGAATTCTATTGAGCCACTAATAAAAAAACATGTCAAAACACTCTGAATAATTTTTCCAAAACCCTTCGAAGTTCACAGAAAATAAGTCATGAAATTCTCCAATTTCCAAAAGTTTCCGAATTTTACAGAAAATAAGTCATGATATACTCCAAATTCATCAGATTTCGTGCCCGTATTTCTGGTGTTTTTTAGCTACATGACAACTATTGATTTGATAACTATGGCTTAACAGCTGAGAATGACAAACTGCGTTGACATTTCGTTTAGTAAGGTTCGTCAGAACAACGCTTCCAAATTGTGGAAATTTACTTTAAACAAAAAATAAAACTATTAGCGAAGTTCATGTAGAAGAAGATGCCGAAACGTCAATTCGTCGTGCTGCTCAACTTATTGGCCTCTGTCCTAATGATCTTTGCTTACGTGCCTAAAGAATACAGCTCGTGCAAGAATTGAAGCCCAATGATCATTAGCATTTAGAATTATTATTCAGATTTATTGTAAAAAGTAGTAAAAAAAATGGGCTGATCGAATGGGCCATGTAACTCGTAGCCGCGGCGAACATATGCCGGATATCATTAAAAAAATATATAAATGCCATGAAATTATCTACCAGATTATAATAAAAAAAAATTTATTCCAACAATATTTCTGTTCTTTATCACCATTTTAAGTTCTCAAGCTCTGAAAAAACACACTCTATAAGGGAAAATTTCTCACTTAGCGCTCCAAGTAAAGGTATTTTATTTGAAAAAGGCTCCGATGTATTTTATGTAGGTTCATAACTTACATATTAACAGATTCTTCAAGATATTTTTGTTTGCCTGGGTCAGTGAAAGTGGCTCCTAACATTTACAGTAGCGGACACTGAAATCCGGACGCTTGTGGGCCAATTACAGTTGAATTTTTACGGAATCCGGTAGGTCCAAAATTTTGTGTGCCACTTAGTTCACATATCTTTTGTTTTTTAATGCTAAACTTAGATTTAGTAAGGCTATAATTTTTCGTCAAATTTCAACTTCCAGGCAGGAAAAATACAGTTGTAAAATACGGAGGTTTGCTATTGCCTGCCGAGGGGCTATTAGAAAAAACGTTTTCTATCATTTGGTCGAACCTACGTACTCCGAATGGTAGTCACGCACCAGCCCATTCGGCTACAGCGGTCGAAAATAATAAATATAAATATGATAATTGCAGTCTTAACAAACGCTTTCTGAAAAATCGTTCTAAAAGCTGTAATAATTTGTATCGTTGGCAATGCTACGGCTAACAAAGCCCCAGCTCTCGAATTTGGTGGGTATCCTTACCGGACATTGTCTGTTAGGTGTTCATGCTGTGAGACTTGGGATTGCCTCAAGTCCGTTCTGCAGAAGCTGTCTTGAGGACGAGGTGGAATCATCTCAACACCTTCTTCTCTGCTGCCTTGCTCTCGTCTGGCAAAGATTTAAACATCTGGGCTCTCATTTTTTCCCTACGCCTGCGGATATAGCCGGTATAAATATCTCAAAATTTGGTGAAGTTCATCAGTATCTAGCTTATTGCGGCTAATTACGAACGCAAATCAGACACCCTCGGCGTCGTCGTAAAATGCATGGTCATCATCGTCTCCAATCCCAAGGCTCCTTCCCTCCTCCTTTCTCCTCTCTTCTGTATGGCATCACAGCGGACGAATTTTCAATATTTGTCCAAGTGTGCCCTAAACTAGGGCAGCCATTTAACCTAATGCTACTGCTCATACGTAAATGGTACAGAATAGATGCTGACCCTATGGCTCGCGCTAATGTTTATAGAAAGTTGGAAGTATGCCATATATTTGCGTAAGTTTTACAAATGTCAAGCAATGGCGATAGCATTTTGGTAGGGGTGTTAATTTCAGATGTGACAACCTAAGAAAGAAAAACAGAACTCAAATCAGTTGACTTAGAGCGTCACCTGGTGGTTGTTCCGGTGGTAACTTTGGCAGTTGTTTATTTTTTACTTTACTCTTGCACCATTTACTCGAGTTAGTTTCTAGAAGCAATACCCCTTAAGTGGCAACGTAGCGGGAAATATCTTTGCCATTTCGACTCGAATTTTGTCTTTGCTCTTCTGCTTGTTCTAGAGATTTTGGTGGTCAATCAATACCGCATTTTTTAGCATCACACATCTCGGATACTTTCAATGCAAAAAGCCCATTCTTGTATAGGCCCGCTACTGATCGCAACTGACTGAGGATATAGTAATAATTCGATAGTAGTTTTTTGACAAACACCGACCTAAACATTGACTTTCTGACTGAAGCTCAGTGGTTTTCATGACTAATGTGAGGATTAACGGTGCCCCTTTTATCGATTGTTTCAGACCTGTGCTGGAAAGAATTTGTGGAAATAGCGGATTATGTCGCCTTTGGGAGGGATATGATATTTTTGGCGATATGCACGCTGAATTAACACAAAGCGCCACTTTTTCAGCGCATTTTAAATATATCTGGAAATGGTTTAAATTGTACCGAGAATTGTCAAAGCTATTAATTCGATAATTGCATTGACCAGGTTGAGGTGGTGGTATGATGGTATGTGAATAAAATTTATAATTTCACCATTTTTTTTTTTTTTTTTTCGAATAGAGTTAGTAGAACTAAGCAGTTTAAAGCAGGTAGAAAGTGCTAAGTTGGCTTAGGTTGTTTTGTCAAAAGTGCAAATATAAAGGGTTGCCCATATTCGACGGACCCATGTGTTTTTTGGGCCCCCACACGACGGTCAATACCAAAAGATAATTCGCAAAATTGAAGCAACTAAAGTCTCATTGTATGGCACGGTCTAATGAAATTTGCCTAATATCAAAAAAAAAAAAAAAAAGAATTGGCTGCATTGAAAATAGTGAGTCTTATGAGCAATTACTACATATATTCGCTAGTGGCGTAACGTGTTCTATAAATTTGTTGTTCCTTTCACATGGACATTTTTCGTCTATTAAGCAGAGCCCAGAGATAGCGAGCAGAGAAGTGGCGAATCGAAGGCGTTTGAGGTGTTAGGAGCATTCAGAATTTTCAAAAATTTGGATTTTGGTTTGCATTTTCTTAAAGTATAATATCTTAGAGGTATTGTGCGAAAATTTTAAGTGAACCCCACAAATACTTTTCGAGTTATTCAACGATTAACAAAGGGCGCTCGGGCGCTCCGGATAAGCCACAAAAACTTTAAATGCGGTTTTCTCAAAACTATGTTTTTTGAGTTGGTGATCACTGACGCTTGGTAGATTCTAATAAAAAGTATACTGATTTTGAAAAACATAAAAACTCGTGCCTAGTTGGAGAATTTTTTTTTTTTAATTTCGATTTTTTTTTAACAATTAATTGTCGCTTTTCTTCTCGAAAATCTGAAAAATATTTCCTGAGGCCGCCATATTGATTAATTTTATTTTTTTATTTGAGATTAATTTTGAAAAAAGCTTCGATCAAACGCAAGATTATCTACATATTAATAAAACTAGTTTCCCTTGTAAAATAAAGCAATTAACTAGCAAAAAAATTATTGAAAATCATCATTTTTTCGGGCCTCTGACTACCCCTAATCCCTTAATGCTAACTAAAAACCTGAGATCAGAAGTCCTGGTGAGTTCATTAAGAGGAAGCACTCTCGATATTTATTTTCCTTGCATCAATCTGAGCCCTATCCCTGCATTGTCAGTACAACCAGCAGCTCTTTAAAGTTTAGCAAAAATCACCTCTGATCTCAGTTCATTTACTTGCAATGTCGTTTGACTCATAACAAAATCTTACAGCCTTTTTATGTGTGTGTGTGTGTGCCATGTATGCCAGTTTTCAGACAATAACCCTTGCACAATTTTCATTTCTTGGAATTAAGCCTCCGACAGCTACATATCAATATCCTCGCATTGTTTTGCATTGTGGCATTGATGGTTTTTTCATTGCCCTAGCAAATTTCGACACGACTAAACACACACATACACACGTACACATATTCATTAATTCATGCTCATTCAAACAAGCATCACTGAGTAGCTAGCCGTCGATAGTCACAATCTAATCAACCCTTGCAGTACAAACAAAGCAACAAAAGTTTTACTCTGCACTAAAACTGCAGTGGGAGAAAGAAAAACAACAATGCCAATAATAAAATCGAGAATAAAATTTCTAAAATTAGAACAGAGAACAGGCGCATGCACTGGTTAGTAACAGCAACGACTGTGCTTACACTATGGGTGTGTGTGTATGTGTGTCGGAGCACAATGCGAGTGTAAAGAAATAATAATAATAAAGAATGTAATAGTATTGCAACCTTATGATTTTACAAGCGCAGCGAAAGCAAACCCATTCATGGCGAACAGATGCTAAGCGGAAGCTGGGAAAACTAGAAGGCAACAGAGGCATAAACGAGCCTAACAAAAAATGTTTATAAGAGCGACATAAAAAGGAGAAAAATTAAACTTAAAAATCCTTAGTAGATGAGGCAGTGAACAATAAACGATTGGAAGGGGTGGGTGGTTGGCGGTGTGGAGGAAGGGAAGGCACACGAAATTACCAGCCGAACTACTGCTGCCACTGCCACGCTGATGCTATTATTGCTTAGCTGTGGACGGCATTGTTGTTGTGCTGCTACAACTTGCTCAACCTCGGTTGCAGCGCAGCAGCAACATCCTCATCAGCAGGCAACCTTTGGCAACAAAAGATGCTGGAAACTACTTGAGCGCACAAGGCATTAGGCGAAGAAAGAAAGAAAGAAAAATAGTAGGAAGGAAAGGAGGGAAAGTGAACAGTAGACGCAAAGCGTCATCGTAGGGCGAAGGCAATAAACATTCCTCTAAAAAATTGTATACCCTATTATGCCGTTATTCTAACGGTGTCTATATGTACGTGCTCAAGTGTACGGCTATGTGTGTGTGTGTGTGTGCACTCAAGTTCGTTTGTATAAGTATATCGCTGAGCCGCACGAACCATCATTAAGGGTAGTTTCAGCTTAAGAAAAAATAATAAAAAGTCGTAAAAGAAATCGATGTAAAATTTTAAGTACCGTAAGCAGACACACGAGGGCGGTATAGAGTGGGAGCGGCAGTGAAAGTTGCCACAGCGAAACTACCACTAGTGCAGCCTACAACTACAACAACAGTACTAGCACAACTGCATGCTTAATGTGCCACAAACTACGCTTGAGCCCAACTAAAACGCGGCCACAGCAACGGGCGTCTGCGGGTGGCGTTGAGTAGAATACATGCGTATGTATTAGTGTGTGGAACGCTGCGCTAGCTCACTAATTTCGCTCACAAATACACACGGAGACGCAACTGAGCGTTTTGGCAATGAAGTGAAATCAATGAAATCAGCGACTTGAAATCAACAGCATTCGACGCAGCATCTTTGTGCGCGTAGAAGATTTTGCCACCGGAAAGATGGGAGCTCTAGTTGTCTAAATGATAATAAACTGAGTTAGTGGATAATAGCGGCATGAGACCGAGGTGGCGCGCTCCAGGAACTCCAATTGCATTGAAAAGTATGTTTCTTTTTATCTGAGTGCCACACTATGCCACATCGCATTCAGCATCACCATACCGCCCATCAATAACTTGATAACACTATGCGTTCTAGCGTCGCGCCGCATCGCATCTCAATTCAACTATGCTTGGCGTCGCACCACTACACGCGCACCTTAGTTCACAGCCAATGTCAGCGTCAGCACACTCAGTCGAATCCACTTCGCGCTATCACTACTACCATCGCACTAGCCCACTACCATCAAACGCTAACCATCCACCGGCCCACTATGCCAATCTCTATTCTCCCACTCCAACTCACTCCCATTTCAGCCATTAAGTTTCTCGTTGTAATAAAAAATTTTGTATAGATACTAAATTTTCTAGTTCTTTTTATTTCTTTTCTGGCATTAGTGTTTATTTTTTTGAAAAGAAGATTTATGTACAATTCTTTAGGGGTGAGTTACGACTTTCAAGTATTCAATGTGCTGGCACTGGATGCTGGCGCTAGAAGGTGAGCGAGCGGCTTCGCGGATGTGAGGATAAAAAGGAAAGGTTGGCAAGTTTAGATTTCTAAGACATTTAGAGAACGACGCGGCAACTGAACTGAAAGCAGTGAGCACGAGCAGTGTGGAAGGGGGCAAAAACGGATTTTCAACTATAAAAGAAAATTTTATATTAAAAAGCATTAAAAGCGAAAAAGGCAGTTATACTGAGTTATGCGTTACGCACACAGACATATATACACACGTACATACAAACAATATTTGCTATATTACATATTGAAATGACTTGCACAGTGATCTCAAGAAGGGCGCCATTTAGGTAAACTCATTTCTTAGACTATCAACAATTGTCTGGGGTATAAGTGCAGGTGCATCTTTCTTTTGGCTTGGAACAAACTTCATCCTTGTGCCTTGAAGTCTAGTTGTTGGTGTTGTTGAAGAAAATATGTAAACGTTTGACAAATTCAGCCTTAGTGGGTCTACGAGCGAGTAAACGCGGCAAATTAAGCTTTCTTCGTTCACTTTTTTTCCTTGTTCACTCCACATGGGAGCATTGGGCCTCGACAAGACTCAGTCTTGCGTTGGTCTCGTTAATCTACTTTGCTTTCTGAAAATACCAAAATAGTAAGATTCGAAAGGAAAACAGTACGAAAAGTTTATGACGCCTTGCGAATGAAGGACAAAACATATCGAATCAGTTACAATGACGCGATTGATGTATTGATACATCAAGGAAATGCAATGCGTTTCATTAAAAGTCAACAAATAAGATGGTTAGGGCCCAAGAACTCCCAAAAACATAGCTGCCAGTACAGCGTTCCATAGACTACCGATCGCATGCAGCGGACGAGGGAGGCCAAGTAAACGCTGGATTGAAGAGATCACAGCTGATCTGCGAAATTGTGAATCACAAACTGGAAAGACGTAGTAGAAGATCGATCGAAGTGCAGAGCTGTAGTTGCAGAAGCAATGGTTTGCAAACAACTGGAATACTAATGGTAATGATGATGTTGTTGTTGTTTCAAAAATATAATATATTCCTCAACATTTCTAAAGAATGTTTCAGAGAACCTGGCTGAATAAAAATCTGGCTTGACTCAATAACGTCAGCACCAATTGTCTTTGCAGTAGGCAGGATTCATAAGTATTCGTGAATATTTATTTTTTCTTCTTTCTGCAATCCTGAAAAGGCCTCTGATATGCACTTAGTTGCATGACCTTGAGCTTATATCAGTCCTGGGAACAGAAATATGTCACTGAAGGCCAAGCCCGGCGAATGTGGTGACTAAAACACGAGATCGGTTTTATTTCTAGTCAATAAATCCCGAAGAAGCAGTCAATATCTGCTCTAGGACAAAATTCTGTGAACCTTTTCGCGGAAATTGGACATACTTTCAAGGTATTGAACATTTCTTATTGACTGTAATATGATTTGGAAAGGATTTACCATTCATAATTCACGATTTGTAGCAAAAATTTTTACACTTGATCGAGCTTGACAGGCTTTTTCCGTCTTGGCCTTTCTGACCTCATACTTTTGAGTGATTGAGTATTATTTTCGATGCGATAGCCTAGTTTTGTCACGAGTGATGACTGTTTTGAGCAGACCTGCAGCGTTTTTTTACAGAATTCAACAGCTGCTGAGCTATGTCAAACAAACAAACACAAAAAAAAAACAACAAATTTTATTAAAAAATACAAAATATAATAATAATAATAATAATAACAGCATTCGAAGACAGAAAAATTTGCAACAGTTAACACTAAAAAATTTCCCATCACATAAAAATTGAGATAGCAAAATGGCAGTTGAATGCTGGAGGGGCGTTTATGTATTTTGTACTGAAGAAATTTTAGCCAGCAAAAATTATCTAAATTATCCATCACGAAAATATGTGATCTAAAAACATTGAATTGAACTTTTTGTAAGCAAACAAATTAATTTTTTGTGAAATCTGGTATTTTGTGCGCTTCTGAGTGCTGTCTGACTTGCGTTGGTTTGCAATTGCAGTTTGTAGTAAGAAATGATAAAATGGAAAATATAACAACAGAAAACGTGAGTATATAAAGCGTGTAATTCAAGCTATTTCGCAGGCAACACTTGAACGAGGAAAGGCTATGAATCTGCGATATTACATGGTACCAAATCATGATATCAAACCACTGTCTTTTTCATTTCTGATGCAAAATTGTCTCGATTCAAAAACTCTAAAGAGGAGTTGTCACAAACTACACTTTCAGAAGCTTCTATAATGACTCCATTTGCTGCATCAAATGCAGGTGGATTGCCCACTTCTGCATCCTGTGAAAATATGGTCCTCTTGTATTCGTCTGCTGCGTGTTGCTGCACCATTTGAGTCCGGTATTTTTTCATCTAAAGTAAAAGTTGTAAGCTGTGGCCATTTTAGTGAATCTTTCCCAGTACTCCAGTATATAGTCCTGAAGATGCTATAAATGTTGTGCGAGAGCGATTTCTGGTGTAAGTTATTTACTAACATTTGAATACTCAACTATTTTGACTTCCCGAAATGCACCTGTTGAGCATTTTAGATCCGATTTTTTCCCCCTCTCATTGCAGTTTTTTTCCTACCGTTTTGAAATATTTTGCAAAACAAGAAAAAATTTCTAAAAAAAACTCAAAATATGGCTTCTTCTTCTCATTTTCGCAAGTGAATACAAATTTTGCGTTAGTTAATATTTTTGTTTGCTCTTCACTTTTTTAACAAGCTTCGTATAAGAGCATCGTAAAATATCGCCTATAGCAAGCCTTCAGTTAGAGAGTTCAGTCAAGTTCTCTGCTATTCTAGAAACTTCCATAAAGTCATCAACCTGCCATATGCAGCCATCATTTGTAGTAAATACACACTGCATATTTCAAGGTTGCATGCAATTGTATTCTTATTTATTTTGTATTTGCACTTTTTGAAGTTGACTGCACTTTACCTTTCCCTAAAACAATAATTTAAGGCTAAGCATGTTTTGTTTGAAGGTTCAACGATTGCATTTGCAAATATTTGAGATTCGTTTGCAATTTGAAAAAGTTCGAGCCTAGATAAGTACGCTTATTCGTGTCAGTGTTTGAACAGTTGTGGGAATACCCGAGAGTTCAAGTTCATCTAAAACGAGCAATTGAAGTTCAACAGTTTTTATGCGACTGCAGGTCTGGATATGAAATAGTCCGCAGTTGGTTTTATTTTAACAAATAGGAGTCAGTCTGGAAGCGATTAGGTATTCCTCTGATGACTTCTTAAGGACTACTGAAAGATGAAAAAATAAATAAACGGAAAGTGTACTTTATTTTAAAAATAATAACATTATATCTTTACATATATTTTATTATCTTATTTTCAACAATTTTATAGCTTTAACCCATCTTCGGCCGCTACAAGAATTCGACATAATTTTTCCATTTCCTTTTTAGTCAGGTGCTTATAAGACCATAATCAAGAAAAATTAAAAAAAAAAAAAATTGTGACCATCGGTGTTTTAGATATGGGCTGGTCGAAAAATCGACCACTGGCCAAAAACCGTCAAATATATTAAAAAAAAATGCAACATTTATTTCATTTCATTTTTTTTCATTTCATTTCATTTATTGCCCAAGTTCACACGAAGTCAATTTATTTCATTTTATTTCAAATACAAATATTTTTTTGTTGTTTTATTGATAGAAAAGTCAGCTTACAAATTTTTATGCTAATCATCAAAACATTTAGTATGTAAAGGAATATTGCATTTTTTGCAAGTAAAAATAGTATGTTTCCTGCAAAATTTACACCGCCAAAATTTGTTTTCAATGCTTCTCATGACGGCGTGTACCCTTTCATTGATCCGAGGAAGGTTCGATGGACCTTCATCTCCATGTTCGTTTTCATACTCGTCGTCGTCCTTGTCGTAATTCAATAATTCTGTTGTGACTTTATTCTATAATTTGCCACCGCATTATCATGGAGATCCACACCACCCATGTCATGGATTATACTCTTGAATAGCTTTTGGCTGCGGGATAGTGATAGTTTGTTTTTTCTTCCGACAATATCTTTTAGTGCTAATAATTGGATTGACTGTGGAGTTATTAGTTATAACATTGACTACAGCATTATCAGTACAGTAAATATTTCTTGCTGATGATCAAGTAGTTGGTCAAATGTTCCTCGTATTTCTTTTTTTAAATTTCTCAAAGGGGAATTGCCCATTCTATTTTCGCGTATAGTACCAGTTGCAAAAAATCGACGTTCGTTCAGAGGGCACATTAGATGGTATGAAGAGAAAAAAATTATCAAAGAAAATGATGTGGCACTCAGGGTCAAATACGTTGGCAAGCAAGTCTAAGACTGTTTGTGCGCCTAGACCAATAGTTTTATCGTGAGGGGTTGCTGCTCCCCGTACAATGAACTAGAAAATAAGTACCCACTTTCAGAGCACAAGCACCATGTTTTAAACCCAAACCGGATTGGCTTTCCCTTGATAAACATTTTGCAGGAGTGGCGTCCAAAGTATGGAATCATCTGTTCGTCTATAGAGAGATTATGGCTAAAGACACCAAACTGCATAAACTTTTTGTTGAGAGCGTCAGTAATAGGACGAACTTTCGCAAAACGGTCTGCTGCGTTTAAATTCGTGTTGTTAGCGAGATGGAAAAACTGCTTAATTTTTTTAAACCAATTACGACTCACAGCCTGCTTCACAATTGGAACTCCCATGTCCGGTCGAACAGACCAGTAGTGGCCAATGTGTGGCAAAGTATGGTACCCCGATAGGCACAATATTCCAATAAACCTACGTATTTCGATTGGCGTGATGTTAATTGGAGCATTGTGTTGGTTTGCATACTCATTTGTGAAAGTGGTAACATTTGTGATCAAAAAACAATGTAAAGAGATCATAGGGGGATTTTGAGCCTACAAAATAGTGCAATTATATATACGTATACAAAAAGGATTGATTGCTTACCAATTTCAGAAAAAATTTCTTCCAATTTGATTGCTTCCACATTTATTGCGGTCCTTGTGTATTGAAAATCTCTGGGTTTTCGCCATATGGGACGGGCAAAATCCGATTTACTCAAGCGAAAAACTCTAGAACTAAAAATCTTAGCGGAATGCCAACATTCCACCGCTGCATCCCTTTTAGGATAGTTCCGCCCTAGTTCGATATTATGAATGAGAACTAGTTCGATTTGTAGGTATTTTCTAATAGTCCCGTACCATCCAATATAGGACAGGTTCGATTTTGGAGGTAAGGTACTAGTGCTGAACTAGAATTTTGGTTCACTAGTAGTGATTTTCCCTGCAGGGGTAGTATCTTTCCTATACCACAAAGATAATCACTTCCATCTCTTTCAATAAGAAAAAAATATTGCTAGATTTTGTTCTATCCTACATGACAGTTCCTGGCCAGCGGTCGATTTCTCGACCACTAAAGTTTACGTCCATGAAACAGTAAAAATTATTGCAATATCGATATGTTACTTTTTTGGTTCTCTTAATTTCATCTTTTCTCTTCACAATAAATTGGTAACAATTATTTGTTTTTTTGTTTTTCATTATTTTTTCATCTGCACAAAAAAACACGTAAAAATAGTGATAATTTCATTCTTTTACAAAAATCTGTCCTGAACCTTTTTTTCTTAAAAAATTATGCTTTGGAAATTAACTAAATTCCAAATTTAAAACTTGTGAAAACTGATCAATAAATTTACATTTAGTTTCTGAGATATTGGAGTCCGAAGTTGGTGGTCGAAAAATCGACCAGCTGCCGAAAATGGGTTAATATCAATTTGCCAGATGCTAATCGGCAATTAATCTTATGAAAATATTTTCCATTCTATAGAGACCGACTTTGCTGCGTTGGCTATGCTTAGCTTTAATATCTATACTCTTTATTACAATAAAAACACTGGAGTTTTTCTCAAGCATTAGTTCTTCTTTTTCATTTCAAAATAGGAAACCTTAATTGAACACCCTCTATTAGGCCTTCAGTTAAAGAACCAGCTCAGAATCAATGCATTTCCCTGCTGGGTAGATTACGAAGAATTGACAAACGAAACGAGTTGACAACTAACCGACTTTTGGCTTAAGAAAAATCATCGGCAAAGAGTTTTTATATAAATAAATATTTAATAAAATTATGGGTTTGTTTGTTAAGTTTTTTTGCCGAACAAGAAATTATTTATAAAATGCAGAAACAAACAAAACCAAAAACAGATGCAGAATAAAATTTAAAACAAATGCTTTGCAGACGTGTCTTTAACTGAAGAGTGCCAAAAAATATTTCGAATGGAAATATCAGAATTACTCAAAGCATACACGTGTAGATTTTTTTATATGGATACGTAATACAATTTATTTTAGGCTAAGTCCGCATTTGCGAAAAGCAAACCTTTCACTTGCTACAAATTCCACGACTACTGAACACTCGAATTCATATTCGACCAAGCACTGCAAAGGGCTTCAGCGCCAGTAATCAGAAATTTTGGGGAATGTTTGTAATAAATGAATGAATTAAATAAACTCAGTTAACCTGTCTATTTAGAGGGAAACAAATAAAAAAAAATAGTTTTCTTCATCTCAACAAAACCATTAGAATGTAATCCTGGCATGAATATCGAAAATAATTGTTAAGCCCTTAATTAGTTTTGCAAAAATTTATTATGCAGACCCTTAAGTTAATGTTAATGTTAATAAGGGGAAATATTTAATTGAACTTCACACAATAAGAGATGACTTCAAACGAACTCGTTCTCATATTTCTGGCAGCATATGGAGCCCACATTGAATGAGCTCTTTGACTTTCTTTTCCATAAGCTGACTCACATTCTGCATCGTCTTAGGAAAGAAAGTTATACTCAGCCAGACCACACATCGCCGATCAAAACGGTGGAATTTTTGTTCAGGCCACAATGGAGAGAATAATGCGGTGGTGCTTATCGTGGTACCGTTACTTTGCTCTCAGCGAATTTGACAATATCAGCGGATTTTCGTGACGTCACACTAGCCCAGTGTGGCCAGATTACCATTTTTCTAACTTCATTTAACATCTTTTTTTTTTTTGCTCTCCTGCTTCGGAGCTTTAGTTATTTCTTCCTCAAATTTTTTTAACCTCTTCTAATTAAATGTTAATAATTATGTGATATATACATTTTTTAAAAATTCGGTCAATAATTCATTTAGTTCTTTTTATTTATCATCTGGCCACATTGTCGCCGATTGTGATTATTGCTGGAGTTGGTTATTATTCGTGTGCTATTTCTATGGAAATTTCTCTGCTTCATTTAATTTTTTTTTTTCAAATTTGTTCTTCCCCTTCGAACAGTCAAATCTCTCTCTCTCTCGCAAATACAGTGTTGTCTAGTTTTGCATATAAAAACACTGAAATGCCCATTTAAAGAGAAGGAAATACCAAATTTTTATTGAATTACTTAAAGAACTTTGTATGCGAGACAAATTGTCTCTACTGTGGGCGTTTTTTTTTTTTAAATAAATGCCTTATGGTTATATACAATAGACTGTATTGAAAAAATAGAATTTTAAAAAATCATCATTAAAAAATGCCCGAAAATTCTTTTTACTATATTTGAGGTTATGTATTTTATTGTTATTATGGTATCTTGAGTATTAACTGGTGCTTTTATTTATTTTTTTGGTTGTTTTTGTTGTGGATAGTATATTAAATAGTACTCAGTAAATCCAAAGGTATTTTAAAATTCATAATAAGATTTCAAATGTTAAGAAGAGTTGAGAGTAGAATATCCAATATTCGTGCATAACCTCAAAAGGGACCAAAAAATTCGATTTGCACTTTCAAAACATCAAATATTATAAGAATCAACGAATTTTTAATAGTTCGTAAATTTTCTCCGCATAAGCTTTAAATGCAAGAGTGGCCTTTTTCAGCCTTTTTTTTAATTAAATCAATTTTTTGTTCTAACTTAAAATTTTGGTAGCTTCAAACTAAAAAAAAAAAGAAACAAACACCAAACTCAAAAATGTTCGTATATTTAGTATAAAAAAGCGCTAAATTTCTTGCCAAGAGCAAAGAGTTGGCAACACTGCACAACTAGGCTAGGGTGACGTCACGCACTCTCTGATGGGCGCAATCTTGTTTCTATCATTCTTGGATTGAAGCCACATGACAATCCATTAACCTCACCTAAGAATAGAAAGAGAGAGCTTATGTGAATGTGAAAGATTCAATGCGAAATTGCTGTAATAATTCCTAAACATAAACAAAAATGTCACCGGAAAAATAGTACCATTCGGAAGTGCGTAGGCTCGAATCTTCATGTATGAAACACCAAAATGAAGAAAAAGGTTTTTCTAATAGCGGTCGCCCCTCGGCAGGCAATGGCAAACCTCCGAGTGTATTTCTGCCAGGAAAAAACTACTTATAAAAAACATTTGCCATTTGGAGTCAGCTTGAAACTGTAGTCCAACATGAAATGTCACGCCACAAATAATATAGAAGGAGGGGCTCGGCCAAACACCTAATAGATCCCTATGCGCCAATTATTTACTTTTTTTATTTTTAAGCGTAGACGCGACGTTTTGAAAATATAATTTTTTAATAAATAAGAAAATATGTTTAATTCCGATTTAGAAAGACCTTTTTTAAAGTTTGTATTATTTCGATGATTCAGAAATGCAAACAAAATATTTTTCTATCTGCACATATTGTTTTCTTACTTTGCAAATTAACTTGCAAAGATTAATTTATTTATTAAAAAAAATATAAAAAATATTTTATTCATTTGACCCCGACGTGATTTGAACACGCAACCTTCTGATCTGGAGTCAGACGCGCTACCGTTGCGCCACGGAGTCATTTATATCAATTCAGCTACATATGAACGACAATCAAAAATCAAATAAATTAAAAAAAATAGTTACTTCTACAAATTTTATTATTTTTATTAAGCGAAGACGCTTGCGATACTAATCGACTAATAAGCAATACGGAAATCTAGAAAATCCCATTGTGCGCCCTTGCAAGTTTAATCGGTAGCACTCACCTCGCCTGCTCTTCGTAACATTTTCGCTCTTGAATGGATTTTAGAATTTCATTTTTGTGCTTTTCATCATTTGTGTGGCCGCAGTTTGTTTAGGTGGAAGCGCTTTTGTATTTATATAAAATACAATATAAAGCAGCTGCCAATTGTGCGTATGTATGTGTGAAAATTTATGAGTGGGAGGGGGGAGATGAGCGTAAGAAGAGCTACAACTAACAACAAAAATCTACGCACTATGCCCTTAAGCACCGCAAATACTCAAAACCCCTCAACGTGCCACACACAACAAATATTTCACTTTGATCCCCTTCTTCATATCCGCACCGCCCCCACCGAACAGTGCGTTCCGTCCACACGACGGGTGTGTACGTATGAACTTTCCTGCTTTATCCTCTTGAATCTCTTCCTTAGACTAGGCTGCTAGCTACAGTTTTTGGCTACAACTAACGCCTCACAACAAAAAACAAATAACTAACGCGAATAACCAGAATGGCAAATGGCAAATCCAAGGTGAGATCCGCGGCGATGGAGATTGGTGCGCGGGCAAAGGGGATTTTTAGATTTATTTCGGTGATTATTTCTAAGTTTTGTGAAGGTAATAGTCGCTGCTTCGCGGCTCACTGCCTTCCCCGCTGGCTGCCTGGCTGCTCGGTGGCTCGATGGCTGTAGTGTGGCCCACCAGCTGTCTGGCTGCCGAATAGATGCTGCAGGACCGCACCCGACCCAACCGCGTTATTACCTTCTCACTAGCCCCTTCATCATTCGACTAAAACTTATAGCTTATACATACAATAACAACAATGTCGGATAGAAGGCGTTTTGTGCTCACGCCTGCTCGGCCGCTTCCAACCCAGGCGGGTAGCCATTACCATTTGTACTAACACTAACAATTTTCATTTGCAACCATTTGAATTGTTTTGTTGTTATTATTGCCACTGTTGTTGAACGTTTATCCATGGGTATTTCTCATTACACTTTTGTTGTATGGTTGTGAAGTTTTCGGTTTCTTTATCCATTTTCTACTTTGTAGTTTGTCCTTTCTTTGCGGCCACTGTTGCCTCATAATCCAAAAATTTAGCCAAGTCGGTCCGCATACTGTCCGCTTCCGCTATTCCCTTTCAAGTAGTTCGTGCAAAATTTAACTTTTAGGAAAGGAATTTTGAGTGGTGAATGCGAGGCGAATTTCAAAGTAAAACTAAACCAACTAAACTTTTTAGAGCAACTTGGAGCCTTCAATGGGGAAGGGGGTGCAACACACGCAGTTGTGATCATCGAGCTTAGGTATTCTTATCGTTACTGCTTATGAAACTATGGACCCCATACCATTTTCCCAATCCCAAAATGAACTAATGCTCAGCAGTTCAGCTGCGCCCATTTTTCCGCTTTCGCCATAAATCGTACAAAGCCGCGGCCAATAGTAGCGGCAGCAGCAGCAAATCCATTCAGGCGGCAACATTTTGCTCGTTACTTTACCATAGTTTAGCGGCAAAAAAGTTGTAATAGAATGTTGCAAGTTTAAATATAAATTGCGGCAAATGGCGTCGATGAGCGCGGAATCCGTTGGCTCACCAGCACCAGCATTACTTCAAGATGTGCGCCATGCGGCTCGGCGTATTATTGCCTTCTTTGCTGCGCGCATTCCTTTGCTTCGTCGACGTCTTTTGTTCAAGCTCTTATCCATCTGGTGTGGTGTTTAGGTTCTAAACGAAGGGTGGCAAGGTGGCATGTTGGTATGCCCCCAAAAGCGCACTACATTTATGATGGCCATTTGTAGGGGGCTGCGAAACTACGCCACACCAATGCCAGCCGTTGGTGGCATCATTTATTTCTGTTGCTTCATTGCATTGAATTATTGTATATTGCGAGCGAGCGGCTGGGTTTGGGGCTAATTTTATTGTTGGAACTTTCGATGTTTCGTAATTGTCTCTCCTAAACGTTCCAATAGAGGCTTGCGATAATTCAATGGCTTTTATTGCTTTTTGTATCTGTATGTAATACGAATACATTTTTGGCCACATTTTGAACTATTCTGGAGGCAAGTGTATGTGTGTGTAGGGAATGTATTGATTTATAAAATCTGAAAAAGCTTTAAGTAGGAATCGCCTGTTCAACTCTAAAGTACCACAACTCCAGATAATATTTAATAAAATAACTTTAATTTTGAGTGCATTCCAAGTTTACATTCAGAGTGGCGGTCCTGTTTCGTCATGTTTTTAGTTTTACGTTAAGTGGTAATGAATCAGGTCGACAGAAAGTGTCTTGCATTTTATATATTTTAGACCTCTATCATTCGAAAAATACGGCGGCTGAAGCACATCGAGAGCTACAAAAATGTTATGGAGATGCTGCTTTAAGTAAAACAACGTACCGAGATTGGTTCCGTCGCTTCAAAGACAGTGATTTTAATGTTGACGACAGCCCGCGTGAAGAAAGGCCAAAAGCCTTCGAAGACGCTGAATTGGAGGCATTGCTGGAGGCATGATGATCCGTGTCAAATGCAAGAAGAGATTGCTTCAGTATTAGGAGTTACCCGCAAATCCATTTCCAAGCGATTGCATGCTTTGGGAATGATTCAGAAACAGAGGACTTGGCTTCTTTATGAGTTAAAACCAAGGGATGTTGAACGTTGTTTTTTCGCCTGTGAACAACTGCTCCAGTGGCAAAAAAGGAAGGGTTTTCTTGATCGCATCGTGACGGGTGATTAAAAATATATTCATTAGAGCAATCCAAAAAAAAGAAAGTCATGGGGACTGCCCGGTCATGCTTCTACGTCGTCGCCTCGGCAAAACATTCACGCTGCGAAGGTTATGTTGTGTATTTGGTAGGACCAAGTTAGTGCTATTTATTATGAACTGTTAAAACCAAGTGAAACCATCACTGGGGATCGGTCGTGGCTTCAATTGATGCGATCGAGCCGAGCACTGCGCGAGAAGCAACCGCAATACGCGGAGAGGCATGAAAAAGTGATTCTACAGCATCACAGCGCTCGGCCTTACGTTGCCAAGCCCGTTAAAACCTACCTGGAAACACTGAAATGGGAAATCCTATCCCACCCGCCATATTCTCCAGATATTGCGCCGTCTGATTATCACCTGTTCCGATCGATAGCGCACGGTCTAGCTGGCCAGCAGTTCCATTCATATGAAGACATCAAAAATGGTCTGATCCGAGGATAGCCTCAAAAGATGAACAGTTTTACCGCGACGGTATACGAGATCTACCTGAAAGATGGGAAAAAGTAGTAGCCGGCGATGGGCAATACTTTCAATGATTCACTTGTAACCATTTTTTCAGAATAAAGTTGAAAGTTGTATAAAAAAACAGCGATAACTTAGTTGCGCACCTAATATATGAAGTGAATTTTATTTATTTTAATTATGTTAGTATACATTTTTTTATTATATTATAGTTTTATCATATTACATAAATCGAAAAATTCCGTTTGTTCCACGTTCTCCCGTGTTCGTTCGAAAATGAGTTTCCTCTGAAATATTATTGCTCGAGAGAGATTCATATTATTTAAAAAGTGAAAGTAAATAATAATAAAATGGGTAATATAAATAGCTTTTCACTGAATTCAACTCAATTTAAAAAAAAGTATTTTCTTATTCTGTGGCACAGTGTTTAATCTCTCTTTATTTTTGTCTTTTACTTTCAGCGAAATTGTGGCAAATGAACAACAGGTGAGCCTCAAGTTCAGTTACATATTTACATACTTATACATACATACATACTTACTTGTACAGGTGTAGTCCCGTAAATTTTACAATGCACTTTTATTCACTTTACATTTTCGATTTGCTTTACAAATTATGATGCACAGATATCATTCTATGAAAGTGAAAATATTATTTAATCTTAAATTTAATAGGCGCGCCAGATGTTGTTTTAAAATAAAACATTAGAAATTTATGTTCTTTCAGGTTTCACTTTTTTTATTGAAAATACGGCTCTCAACAATTATAGATTTTATTTTTATTTCGTTTATTTAAATGTCCACCATGAGCTCGTCTACAAGTGAAATCGGCCAAACAGTCAATTCATGAATGCCTAATTGTTGAGAACGTCGAGATTTCGATGTGGAAGGTTGCTCAGCAACACTTTGCACTACAGTAGCAATATTCTCAACAGAACGCCCAGTTTTTGGTCTACCAGTCCCTTTTATATCCTCCACCGAAGCAGTTCCATGAAATTTTTTCAACAACCTTTGAATCGTCGACTTATTCGAATGATTATTTACATAAAAAAAATTCACTAATTTTGTGATATTTTTGAAGTGAAAACTTTTTTAGAATCGTTGGGAGTGATTTGAGACTCGATGAAACAAAAAAGCGACACTCTTGGCTACGAAGCGTTATATGTTGATATACGTATATGTGTGTGGCTGCGTACTGCCGAGCCACGCTAGTATAGTGAGTATTGTAGTATGTATACTACACTGCCTATTACTTGCTTTGGTGTTTAGTTCAAGCGTCATACGTATGTATGTTTGTATGTATGCTAGTACGTATGTGTGCGCGCCTGCGTATTACGGAGCCACGGTGAGCGAGAAGGCATTATGTATACCTATACTACACTACCTAATACTTGCTTAGACCAAGCGTCCTACGAATGTTTGTGTGTATGATAGTACGTCTGTGTAATATACGCGTTACGACGCTCATAATAGCAACCGCGTGTGCGCTGTATTGCGTCCGTATTTTTATATTCGTAAATATTTTCATTTTTAAATATTTACCGCAATTGCAGGCGGTGTTGCAATATACTACAATCAAAATGACGGTGCTCGTATTGTAACTCCACAGATAGATCTGAATGCACAGCAACTAGAATCACTGTCTGTTCAGCTCTCTAAAGTGGGAGAAATATGTGCATGCGAAACCAGATTGAGCAATGGAAAAACAGTTTTAATTATGGCAATTTATGTTTCACCGAATCAATCAATAAATAGCATCACGGAATTAATTCACGAAAATTTAATAAAGTATACACCAGAAGTATCGCGAATACTTAGAAAAGATTACGATAAAGTTCCAATGATTTTAAGTGGCGATTTTAACGTTGGACACAGTGGTTCCTTTGCATTGGACACAGTGGTTCCTTTAATTGACTTTCCCAATACAACATTCAATTTAAAAATGTGTAACAATCGCACTGAATCGACAACACGATCAAAAACACAGTGGTTCCTTTAATTGACTTTCCCAATACAACATTCAATTTAAAAATGTGTAACAATCGCACTGAATCGACAACACGATCAAAAACAACAATTGACGCGGTATTTCAAATATGTTGACAACATCGAAACCAAAGCATTTGTATCATATTTTAGCTATCATAAGCCACTCGTATCATTTGTTGAAATTGAAAACATTGAGGATGAATGAGAATGAATGAAGAAAATAAAATATGAACTTTATAGCAATATTATAATGAACCTATAATTATCCCGCTCCTAATGCTGCTTTCGTCTCATTCTCTCTCAGTTTGTTTTACGGAAGGTTTCACTTCTATCGCGTCTAACCGTTAGACTGGTATTTTTTTTTCTTAAAGATCGCCCATTTTCATAGTAAGTTTCAATAATTTAACGCATTGTTCTATCGAGTGAAATTGTACATCTGTCTACTTGACAAATATCAAAGATGGCATACAAAAGAAATTGTACCGGCTAGGAATTGTTCGCCACTAACATCTAGGCGTCACTTATGAAGGACCTTTTATTTTATATGTAAAAATAAATAAGCAATTTTATAATTTTTTTTATAAAATATTTCTAAAATATGTTACAAAAAAATTATTTAAGAGAAGAACGATTCTAAATGAAACACTAATAGAATTACTTTGTTTTCCCTAAGGCGGAAGTAGAAATGCTCCAACACTTTGTGGGTTTATTTCTAGCATTCAGTACAGCGTCAGTTTATCAGGCATCGAATCAACAAATTTTCTGCAATAACCAATCGATGTTTCGTTGTTCTATGCCCCCTGTATTATGAATTAAAAATTTTCTTCATATTTTCCAAGTATCGCCTTTTTTAACTGCTCATCAATTCTCAATGGTATTCCAGTCTGGGCGATGCCCTGATCAATTGATAGAATTAAGCTGGATTTGTTGTACATAGTTTTTAATTTCTAGAATACAACATCTTTATAAACTAAAATTTGCGTTTCAATTTAGTTTAGTAACTGTAACTTTGATGAAAAATTACATTCCTGTCTTTTTCATATTACGGTATAAGTCAGAGCCGTTTTAAAAAATTAGGTTAATTGCTAGCAAATCAAAAACAATTGGCAATGAGCCATGGGGCTTCTCCACCAATAAGCTTCATGAGCTGTCAGAAACTAAGACTTTGTCAGGTCAAAGAAAGGGTTTTCCAATAACAGGTGTTATGTATCGCATTCGAAAGCTGATTAAAGTTTTTTTATGGCAGGAATTGGGTGGTATTGATCGGTACAACGTTTATTTTCAACAAGACGGCGCTACGTGGCACACAAGCAACGAAACCATTGATCTTTTACGGGAAAAGTTTCCGGACCGTGTTATCTCTCGAAGAGGTGATGACAATTGGCCACGGAGATCTTGTGATTTAACACCTTGTGACTTTTTTCTTTGGGGCCACGTTAAAGAGAAGGTCTAGACCAACAGCCCAGTGTCGATTCAAGACCTCAAAGATGGAATTCGTGAGGTTATCGAGGACATAGGGCAGCCACTTTGCAATTCGGTTATGGAAAATTTCATGAAACGGATATTGTCCTGTAAGCGTGGTCGTGGTGGTCTGATGTTATTTTCGACTATAAACGGCATACCTTTCTCTTTATAATGAAATAAACATCCGATCATTTATTTTAGGAAATAGCATTTTTCTTTGAATATCAAAATAACACCTCTGTTTGGAAAACCCTTTACAAAGTTTTACTCAAAGAGTTAAAAGTCGTTGCAGTTTTTCGGACAATCCGGTCGTATCTGAACTTTCGTAGTGTTCACCTATGCCGTGGTACTTAAATGCGTACATATTAACACTATGTTAGCTTGTAAAAGGTATGTAACAGTGGAGGATTTTCATAGCAGTCTTTTTCCTTCAAAAAAATCTTTTAAAAAACCGGAGTCTGTGATAAATATACCTATAAACGCAATGATGTAGAATTAAGGATTACACCAATTAAAGATAACGTAAATATTGTAACGTTTTTCTACTTGAAAACTCGCATCTTAATTGCTAATGAATGATTCTAAATAGTGCTTTATTAAGCAAGATATTCGTCTTTTCCAGGTAACCCTTGTCGTTGAATGAAATTTTTCTTTGCCCTTACCAGAACGTAGGTGCATTACATCACCTTTTGCGAATATGAACTGAGCGTAATGCAGTCTGTATGTGAAGCTAAGTATTTTGTAGTTGGTCCACCATAGATTCCCATTTTTTGTAAATGTCTGTAAACAGTTGTAGGAGCAATATTTATTTATGGTGTCACTACTTTTTCGCAGCGGTTTATAGAACTGGTTTTATAAATAAAGTTTTTCAAAACGCAGCACTTCCAGCAGCTATTTTCACACATTTAATCATTGAATATTTTTGTAAAAATTTCACATTTATATTTTACTAGCTGTACCCGGCGCGCGGAGCTACGCCAACAACTAAAATTAAAAAAAATAACTTTAAAGAAAAATCAGTTCAAAAATATTCAATTAATTCTAAACCATTTTATTGATTTTGTTTATTTCGAAAAAATCGGTTGAACGGGCCAGAAGTTGATACTCTGCAGCGCAACCTGGTGGCGAGTAGCAGCAATGAGCATATTCTACAAACCTTCTCCGTGGAAAAATACATATATGTATAATATATACCAATTTTTATAATAACCGGTCCAGTAGTTTTTAAGTTCATCGAGGACATACAGACAAACAATCATTTTTATATATAAAAGATTTAAGTCAAAAATAACACCATAGGTTATTTTAAGAATAGATTACACAGTTAAATCCTACATTACAAAAATTAACGATAAGATTAAAATTACAGTAGTAATAAAAAGGCAGTAGTAGCAGGAAAGTTGAAGTTCTGGAAGATATTAAAGAAAAGATGAACAATATATAGTTGTAGTAGTAGCGATAGGAAATGATTGGAGCTGAAGGATGAGAAAAAGTTTTTGAGTACATTCCGCAATATTCAGTAAAGCAACGAATCAATTCATTTTTCAGGCGCAATTTATATAATTTTTACAATATAGGTATTTAATTTTTAGCGTTAAATTAATCCGAAGACGAACAGAGAATACAGGGCCAAAAAATTTTAGTAACCGAATATTTTTGTAAAAATTTCAGAGGTGCTACATACTTGACTGAACATCCATTCGCGGAATGGCGCTAAAAGAAAGATTTTGATAACAAGATGGTGAAGTAGTTCGCTTATCCTTTCCTTAGTCAAATTCTGCGTACTCGACCTCTCAAATAATTTTCACTACTGGCATTGATTACACGCGCCATACGCGATAAAATGCCATACAACACTCATTACGGTACTTCGAAATTCTATTTATTCTAGAGTGAAATAAATAAAAATCAAATAACGCAAGTAGTCCATTAATAATATAATTTTTTTTTCACACATACTATTTGAGTATGTATTTACTACAATGCGCTCTTGTACCATTTATCTGACCACGTGTGTACATATGCCTGCTTCTAGCAAAGAGTAACTCCTGGCAAATGATATTTACCATTTAGCAGCTAATTATTTTTGAAATTTGTTTTTTTGCTTTGTTCTTTGACTAAATTTTTTGTAAATCGTAATAAAAATGATGCATGTGAATTTGTCTCGATTGCATTATTGACCCCGACGTGATTTGAACACGCAACCTTCTGATCTGGAGTCAGACGCGCTACCGTTGCGCCACGGAGTCTTATTCCACAAATCGACAAGCACAATTTATTACAAAAAATGCAGGGAATGAGTAAACCACAATCGTTAAACCAAAAACGAACCTGCAAATATTACTTACGAGTGTTACGTATTTTTGTGCGGCAAACGGCAAAAGGCAAAACAAAGCAAGGGAATAAACTACGAAACGTCTGAGATCTGCCGCAGAACGCAGTCGTGGTCGCTGCTGTCACTGTCGCTGTCACAGTCGCAATGTTTGTTGTTGGTAGAACTAAAATAAGCATAAGAAATAATAAATAAGTTTTTGGTTTGATAAGCGCGCACCGAATAGTGCGGCGGATGGGGATGTGGGGGACACCGACTTGACAACGGACAAACATATTCGTGGTGCTGTAGTGATTCAGCTGAGCGAGCGCCAATGATTGGAGGTGCCTATTCTGGCTGAGCAAACAAACTTATCTACACCGGCAAAAGATTTATGCACGTTCTTTGTTTTTCACTAAATACAATAAAATATGGATTAACAAAAACTAAAAAATATTATATTATGTGCAATAAAAATATGAAACAGCCTAGCAACAAAGTTTCGAAACAATTAAATGGGTATTAAAATTCGTATCGACATTTGCGAAATAAAAGCAGCTGCCGCTAATATTTGCTTAAATTCATGAGTCGTTTTTTTAATTCTGTGCATATAAAAATTATACAGTAGATTCTGTTTTTATGCGGTTTTGAAATAGTGCGGTTTTTTAAAAAATTAAAAAATGCATGTCGACCTATCGGGAATTGTACATATAAACAAAATTCTAAACCAGCTAAGCAAAAACTCGTCACAGATTACATCAGAAATGCTAACCCTACAAGTATGGAACCGCCTGCATCACCATCCAGATCAGACGTGTACATTTCCTCAAGTGACGGAAGTGATTTTACGCCAAATCCTAAACGAATGCGCAACATGCGGGTATTGTCTGATTCTATTTCTGACGATGTAAATTTATTTTTCGATTCTGACGTTTCAAATAAAGATATAATTTTCAAAAATACAATTTTTTGTTTATGCGATTTTATTTAATTATTTCAGATTCATTCGGTCTAGGAACGTATCTATAGTAATAATATGGGACTAGTACCCTTTTTTTATGCGATTTTATTACATTATTTCAGATTTATGCGGTTCTTAGCACTTTTGAAACGTATCTATAGTTTTACTATAGAACTGGTAGCTTTTTTTATGCTGGTTTTTTTATGCTGTTTCTTGCGGAACGTATCTACCGCATAAAAACAGAATCTACTGTAGGTACTTATATTTTATATTATATTACCTACTGTACTTAAGTAATCACTTCGAGAATATTTGATCCGACAGGCGGCGCTACGATCAAAACATTTGGGAAAAAAACCTCGATTTGGTTCATAGTGAGAAGAAAATTTACTGGCAATTCATTTGAACAAATTAACTGAATTTCGAAACTGTGGATCAATGGAGCGAATTCAACATTTTCCTTGAAATACTAGAAATACTTATACAATATATATATTCCATGAAATATAGTGAATAATGTGGTTTTAATAAAAACAATGTATAAAAAAAATTCAACCAAAGGAAGTGTTGCCTAAATTTCTTTGAAATAGTGTAATTATATAAAAAATAAAGACGTAGTAAATCATTGTTTCCTTTTTCGTTATTATCTAAAAACTACCCTTTACGTGTAAGTAAAATTTTGAAAAAGTTAAACTTTGTCTTAAAAGAATTTTTCTTAAAAAATTAAGTTTCAAACCTTTTTTTATATTTATTTATTTCTTTATTTGAGTTTAGTATTTGAAATTTAGAATTATTTATAATTATATAACATTAAAAAAGGCACTAGTAGCTAAGGCTAACGGCCTAACAAAAATATAATTTTTTTTTTTTAATTTTTAAATATGCATTTTTGTTTAGTGTTAGCCATATATTGAATAAAAGGTCTTTCAAAGGACACGCCTAGATGTAATTTTGAACTAAAATAGGCAAATATTCAGATTCTTTCAGGTTTCACTATTTTTATTCAGATTGAGGCTTAATTAAATAGTGAACATAATATTTTGAATAATATATTGAACTAAGGGGTAGTCCGAATTTTCAAAAAATTAGAGTTTTGTTTTGCATTTTCTAAAAGTATAATATCTTAAAAATATTTTGTGAAAATTTGAAGTGAATCCGACAAATACTTTTCGAGTTATTCAACAATTAACAAAGGGCGCTCGAGCGTTCCGGGGGCTGCAAGCAACTGACTTCTCGGGTTTGTTGTTATGAATGCAGAAAGCTACGTAGGCAACAGCAAATCGATATTTTGCAAGCTGCTATGACGGCTGAAGTACTATTAAATGGCGTAAGTAATTAAATAATTCGTATAACGGTAGCAAAACTTTAACTGCATTTTTCTCTAAATTATATTTTTCAGACTGGTGGTAACTGTAACTTAAAAACCGCTTGATAGATGTCAATAAAATTTGTACCGCTTTTGAAAAATACAAAAACTCCTGCAAGATCTAAGGATTTTTTCCTCAAAATTTCGATTTTTTTTTTAACAATTTATTGTCGATTTTCGAAAATCTAAAAAATATTTCCTGACGCCGCCATATTGTTAATTTTGTAAAAAAAGCTTCGATCAGGCACAAGATTATCTATTCATAAAACTAATTTCTCTTGTCCGATTGATTTTAGAAGAATCTCCAAGGACTTGTAATGATCACCGCAAGCGACTTCTGGAGAAACAGGCTCCACACAAACAGCGATAACTTTTACATTTACTAATTTTTTTTTGAAAGTTTGCTAAAGCCAAGTCAAAATATGATGTATTGATGTTATGTTTTTATTTTTGTAAAATAAAGCAATTGACTAGCAAAAAAGACTTATTGAAAATAATTATTATTTCGGGCCTCTAACTAGCCCTAACCCCTTAATATTATTCATTCAAGGTATTTTGTTTGACTAAAACTATTGCGACAATGAATTAAATAAATTAATAATAAAAGAGGTTTGGAACTTCTTTAGACATATTTATAGTTCTTAACCAATCTTTATATTTTTTTCATGGAATCATTTATAGTTGAAAAGAAGAAAAACTACAATAATATCCGTCGACAAAAATGAGTATGTCGACCTCATGAAAATAGCTTTTTTTTGTCAAAAAGTACTTACATTTTACTCTGTTATCGTGTTTCTTTTGAAAATGAATCACTTGCACTTCAATTTTGCTTTTCCACTCACTTGCACAAAAGTGGGGTTATATCGAAATGTCATAAAATCATAGACAATTTTTCTGCATTATTACTGATTACTAAACTAATATATTACTAAATAGAAACAGAATAGAAGCAGAAAATAGTTTATATTTAGGAAAATTGCTCACCTTTCATGTCAAAGTCAATAAGTGAAGGTCGAAATTTGTTTAGTCGAAGCAAATAACTAAACTTAATTCCTAAGAAGTATTAAAAAGTCGAAATACATATTGAAACTAAATCAAAAAGGTTTCCTTCCAATTAAAAAGAAATTAAATTAATGGCATTTAATATTCCGTCTCAATTCACCAAAAGTACTCCTTTTATGCTATAAAAATCCCACTACTAAATATACAATAGCTGCTCTCTACATGAGAGAATACAAATAACAAAAACAAAAAAAAAATAGAATTGGTTTATACCTTACAACCACTAAACAAAAACATTAGTTGAAATTTTATCCACAAACAAAAAAAGCGGCGGTCGTCGTTGCTGGCGATGCCATTGAGGCATTTATTGTTGCCATTTACTGTTACTGCTTTGCACATTGTACATATCGATTTTTTTTATATTGCCAGTATTGTGTACTTTTCCACTTTCTCCACACTCTCGTGTACCTTCGGCAGAATTTTAAAGTTATTATCGACAACTAATAAAAACCAGTTTTTGACATTGCCAAGGAATATTTTGAGCCGAAGCTTCGTACTCCTATGTGAGAGGGAGTAGAGGTGGGTTGAAGTGAATAGATATGAGGTAAGGAATAAATCTCTGCGGCACTATTCGCAACCGCGAACCCTGAAAGCGAACATGCGTGAGCACCTTCTGAGGCTGTGCGTCACAATCGAAGCCCCCAACCACTGCTTCTCATTTCTAATTTAAGAAATTGGCAATGTTTTTTCTTTAAAAATGTATTGTAACTATTTCGAAATTTTGCAAACAAGAACACATATCCACTCGTGCGAAAAAATGCTTTCACATCGTTATGCACGTTTACTTGCGTACTTACAAGTACAGTTGCGGGCAATAAAATACGGGTACCAAAAATTTCAAATATCTGCTGCTTTACTTTTTCACATGCGAATGTATTACGAGTAATATTTTTTCTCTGACTCTTTTTCATGTGCGTTTTTTTTTGTAAAAGAATACACATCAACAGTTGTACGACCAGTGATTCCTCGATACCTGTACTTGCAAGTAAATACTCGATACTTTATTACCGAGGCAAGTAGTTCTTTTAATTGATCTTTCCATAGAGTTTGTCAGTTGGTATCGATACGTTTTTGTTGTATTTGGAATATTACTTAATAACCAAGGCGAATTGAATACTGAAGTTGGCGTCTTCCCAAAAGAGTTACTTTATTTTTCGCGATTTTGACAAGTCTGACGTCAGTTCCCTTTCCAATGCAAAACAAACAAAAGGAGAAGAAATTATATGATTGTGAAAATTCAATGGCTTGGTAATATTGAGATTTGTGAAATTTAAATTAAGCAAACTAATGAAAATAAAGTGCCGTATGTTAAATTGTGTCTGAGTCTACTTCCTTTTGTTGGATTATTCATGGAGCCTGACGTCACAGCGAATTCGGAAGGCACAACCTTGCCCTATAGCAAATTTAGCTTCCCCATTTTATTGTTTACTTCATTTGTAATTTCCTCATATAATTTGTTTTGTAAGATTGAGATTTTGCAATACCTACAATAATCTCCGCTTAGAAAACTTTGAAAAAGTTAACATCAATAAATTTGAGCCGTGTAAAATATGCAATAAAAGGTTTAAATACAGAGCAGAGTGCTGCTGCTAACTACGTTAATACTGGAAAATTGGAAGCTAATCACCACCAAGCCGGAAGGCGAAAAATATTGACTCCTCGTGAGGAACGCAACAAAGTACCATCAGTCGCGCAAAATCCAAAAATAACTTCTAAACTAAACTAAATCTATCTATACTTAATCTATAACTAAATAAAAGTAAGCCCATAAACAGTCCGTAATTGTCTGCAAAACGCAGGTTATCATAGCAGAGCGACACGCCGCAAGCCCTACATTTCAAAGTTCGCCAAACGCTATATAAATGAACCAGATTCTTTTTGAGAAAACGTCATTTTCAGTGATGAGTTGAAATTTAATGTTTTCGTATTAGAGAGCCGTTCAAAAGTTTGGCGAAAAGAAAATATAGAACTAAACGAAAAAAATATACTCCTACCGTTAAGCATAGAGGAGGAAATGCACTGGTTGGGGGGTGCATAGCTGCATCTGGAGTATAAAAAATGGTTTTTATTGATGATAAAATGGACAAACATCTGTATGTAAACATTTTGAAGAATAATTACCATGATAGTGCCGTTAAACTTGTACTGGATGCTAAAGGGTTCTTATTCCAACAAGACAATGACCCAAAACACTCATTTTATATTGTGTAAGAATGGCTTATTTACCACCGGATGTGAACCCAATTGAGCATATCTAGGAGCTTTTAGAAAGGAGAATCAGAAAGCGCAGAATAACATCAAAGGTGTCATTAAAGACAGCCTTAGGTGTTAAGTGGAAAAACTTGCAGCTAGTGAAACCAATGTATTGGTAAAAAGTACTCATCGACGTTTGGAAGCAGTTACTAAAGCTAAATGCGGTCCAACAAAGTACTGAATACTCGTTTTTTCTATTATTGTTTTAATAAAATATTCTTCATATGGCTATGAACGAATAATATTTTTGCTTAAAATTGTGACTTATTTCGTTATTTCCTTAAGTTGTCTAATTCCAGATTAAAAATGTTATTTTTTACGAATATATTAAAATTTTGTTCTTTGTATAAATAGCGCTAAGTATCAGGTGTATCTGTAAATTGTGTGACCACTGTAGGTGCTATCGAATCATCATTCTGTATGACGGCTTAAGAAATGTTTTTATAAAAGTTTGGTCACTTATACAAATATACATAAACATATCGAGAGTGCATTCAAAGGTTACAAAAAAAAATAATGAGATCTACAAAAAAATAACAATTTGAATAGAGTTTTTAGGATCGCTTTTATGTCGAGTGTATTTTACTAATAATTCCTGTGTGGTCATAATCACATCCTTGATACACATACACACATGCATACTTGTTTCGGTATCATATGCGTACCCCTGTCTTGCTGCGATTATTTCTTGTATCTGCTTCCACAAAATCTAGTCTGTTGTGCTTTGACGAAAGTATAAAAATTAAAATAATAATAAGTGCCTTTCTGGTAGACAAGCACAAGTGGGAACTTACCTACCATCGAACACGTTCCTGGTAATCGCACACAGCATCACCATCAAACATACCCCACAAGAAAAACTTGACCTAGAGAAAGAAACATTTTTGCCTCAAATAGCAGTTTTCCTACAAAGGTGACCTACTTTGGGAGAGAACAATTTTTCGACAAATCGCAGGAGACCAAAATGAGTTGATACAACAAGTAAAAAAATATATTATTATATATGAGAACTTAAAATGATAATCAAAACAGAAATTTTGTTGGAATATTTTTTTTTTTACTAAAGATAATAAGAGGTATTATTTTGATATTCAAAGAAAAATGGTATTTTTTTAATATAAAGCATCGGATATTTATTTCATTATAAAGGTTTGCCAGTAGGAAAGTATGCCGTTAATAGTGGAAAATAACAACAGGCAAATGACCACCACGACCACGCCCACAGGACAATATCCGTTTCATGAAATTTTCCATAGCCGAATTGCAAAGTGGCTGCCCTATGCCCTCGATAGACGCACTAATTCCATCTTTGAGGTCCTGAATCGACGCTGGACTCTTGGCGTAGACCTTCTCTTGCTCGTGGCTCCAAAGAAAAAAGTCACAAGGTGTTATATCACAAGATCTCGTTCAAGAGATAACACTCTCCGGAAACTTTTCCTGTAAAAGATCAATGGTTTCGTTGCTTGTGTGGCACGTAGCGCCGTCTTGTTGAAAATAAACGTTGTCCAGATCAATACCATCCAATTACGACCATAAAAAATCGTTAATCATCTCTTGATAGCGCAATCCATTCGTTCACAACACCTGTTATTGGAAAACCCTTTATCTTCTCGTAGATAATTTCATGGAATTTATTTTTTGAATATCCGTTGCGGGTACGAATTACATGGTCCTTTCGATATTTAGCTGATTAATTTGTGACGTTGTTCTAGATTCAAACGATTCATAATGATTTTCCCAACCTTACTGAACAGAAATGTGAAGACAGTTTGCCTTTCTCAGCTGTCAAGCCCTAGTTATCGATAAATCTCACGCAGCTAAAACACACCCGATAAAATTTAATTATTTACTGCGGGTACTATAAAAAAGTGATCAGTTCAATAACTCTGCATACAACAGAAAAATACCAGGTATAAAAGAAATTCGATTTTCCTGCAGGGCATGTCAACCTTCCGCCCGCGAAATCAAGCACAAACATTGAAATGAAGAATGCTTGTGCTGTTCAACGAAAAAGGATACCTTTGCTGGCTTTACTTTTGGCAGCATCGTCAACGCATACCAGCAATCTACTAGCACGCACACAAACGTACCTATAAACATATACACACACAGGCAATCTATTTACAAGCACTTCATCTGTGCATTTGAATACTCCCGCTAAGCATCCACTTACAACAACAACCTCTACTATTGCGTTCGCATTTATCGTAAAAAAATGTTGATAACATAAAAAGAAAAATGAAAAGGAAAGAATGAAAGTAAAAGAATTGAAAATAAAAGAACTAAGATGAGTTGTGAGGTGAGGGGCACAGTAAGAAATCAACCCTCAACACGTTCACTTTTTCTGTTTATTCTGCGGGTACTCTGTGCGGAGGGCAGGTCTGTAGACGTGCTGGTTTGAGTTCATCTATTCACTCAAAATTCTCTAAACAAATTTTTGAATGCATGAGGCAATTGTAGTTGTTGCTGCTACTGATACTAATACTGTTGTGGCTGCTCCAATTGTTTGTTGCAGGGATCGCCAAACCACTCATTTGACTAGGATTGTTTAAACTCAGCATTTTGGACACCTGTCGAGATTTGACGAGTGAAAATTTCTTTGTTTCAGGTACGCAGGTAATGTGAAATATAAATTAAATAAGGACTACATTCATTCCAATGAAAATGAGTTGTTTAAAAAATATGTTTCCAGACTATTGGGAAAAATTTAAGAAATCTGTATTGCGAATTACCTGCATTTTTCGGGCTTTTTTTGAAGAGACAGAGCAAAGTAAATAGTGTCATACCAGAAATTAGCTTCTTGGTAAAGCAAATCGATAAAAGAGTATTTTTGTCATTATTAAAGGCAAAAAATTGTCAAAATCAGTCGGACACTACTCTCCCTTCAGTTTATTTGTATACTTAAAGTTAATAATTACCAAACTCTGGTTACATTTTTTAGAAACAAAAAATTTGTATGAGAAAGAAATGCATATTTAGTTCGAGAGTTTAAGTTTCGAGTGAAGAAGTGGGGATTTAATATAAGAGGAGTGGAGTAAGCAGCAAAAAGTATCTGTTTACCTTCATCGCCCAACTTATCTGCTACCCGAAAGTCAGTCGTTATCGTCCTGAATATTATAAAAAGGACGACGAGGTGAGAGTGAACTATTCACCAGCCAGTTGAGAACTGTGACATGAGTCCAGGGTAATACAACGATAGCGCCCAGTGTTAGTTAGGTTAGGTTAGCCAGGTTGCTTGTCTAAAACAAGACGTGCGGTAACTCTAAGGCCCATTGTGATACTTGGATTTGATTTCAAGCCCCTAACTAAGTTGCTTCAACCACTTACATATTTTCTTCTTAGGTCTTCAAAGAAATAATCGCTAAGATATTTGGCATGGCTTCATTGAAGTGCTGGACATTCACAGAGGAGGTGTTGTACCGCCTCAATTTCTTCTTTATCTCCACATCTCCTGCAGAAGTCATTGTGACATACCCCATTCTACTGGTTAGGGTGATAATAGTGCAGTGACCCGTTATAAAACCTGTTAGGGCGTTGGTAGTTGGTCTTTTGAAGCTAAACAGACATTTTAAGATTCAGTTTTGGCTTGAGCGCTTTGGAGACCCTACAATTAGTAGTCGGAGACCACCTTCTATTGGTTTCCGTGGTTACGTTCAAGTCAATCGCAGTGTATAGTTCATTTAAAGGACTGGTTATGCCCTCTATCACTTGTCATGCTCAAGGTCATGCTCAGAGCCTTTCCTTGCACACTCATCCGCTATTTCATTTCCCTCCAGTGCTCGGGTGGTCGGGAACCCAACAAAGTGTGGTGTTGTTCGATAAGCGAGAGCGACCTCCTGCATTTTTTTTACAAATATTGAATTGATGCGCGTTGAGATCAAAGCCTTGATCGTTGACAGAGCCTTGAAAATGGTAAGGTTTACCGGAGCCAACTTCATTAATCTGATCGATTTTGCTGCTTTGTCTATAGCGTAGATCTCAACTTAGAATACGCTTTACCGGTTTGGGAGTCTAATAGAGCAATTTAAGAATAATTGTTCCGAGTATACTCCCGACCCTGTGTCGTTGTCCATATTTGAGCCATCAGTATAAATATGGTGACCACTATCATCTGAACTGACTCTGCTTTGCCAATCCTTTCTATTGGGTATTCGTATTTTATAGTCTTTGTTCAGATCTATCTTGGGAACCAGATCTGTTTTCGACACGTCTTGCAAGTGTTACAAAGATAGTAGAACTGATGTATGACCGCTCCATAAGCTGGTTGGGAATTGCAGACTCGTGAGCTAGGTGAACAAAATAATGAACAAATAGTGTGACTCACTTAAACAGTAGAATTCGCATTCCAAAGTATGCAGAATGACTATATAAAAATCAAAAAGGTTGCCACAACCTGACTACACCAGTTGTCGCTTTAATAGCAACAATAATAATACAAACAACATGCTGTGTCTGCTGTATCAAGACGGTGAGAGGTGAAAGGGAGTTCCGTAGCACGAAACCAACAGACAATATGATAAACATTTAAAATAAAAAGTACGCTGTGAAAAAATGTGTCGTCTAAGTCGAAGAAATTATTCTTATGTCATTTTATATATTCAATTCAAATCCGTGCAAAGTACGGATCTAGCGAAGGGCTAGTCGTATATTACATCCGTTTGGATATCAACGCGTCGCCACGCACGTAGGCAGATATTTTACACTGGTTCCCTGTATGTATTTGAATATGACTTGAAAACTTATGGAAATCCCATTATGGAACCTTCCGAGTTTACTGAGCTTAGTAGCAGCAGCATAAACATTCCCAATACTTTCATACGGGGAATGCTGGTGGAGTGACAGTCCTTGGCCGGATATAATAGGACTATGAATAAGTTCGCGCGGTTTTTTTTCGAAATTTGAAACTTTATTGACGTAAAATGGTTACAAATTTAATATTCAAAGTATTGTCCATCGCTTGCTACTACTTTTTCCCATCTTTCTGGCAATTCACGGATTCCCTTTGTGAAAAATTCGGTCGGTTTTGCCGCAATCCACGAATCGATCCATTTTTTGACTTCATCGTAATTACGGAAGTGCTGGTCAGCCAGGCCATGTTGCATCGATCGGAAGAGATAGTAATCGGATGGCGCAAGGTCTGGACTATACGGCGGGTGGGGTAGGACATCCCATTTGAGCGTTTCTAAGTATGTTTTGACCACTTGTGCAACATGTGGCCGAGCATTGTCATGTTGCAAAATAACTTTGTCGTGTCTATCGGCGTATTGCGGCCGTTTTTCTCGCAGTGCTCGGCTCAAACGCATCAATTGTCGTCGGTAGACATCCCCCGTAATCGTTTCATTCGGTTTCAGTAGCTCATAATACACAACACCCAGCTGGTCCCACCAGATACACAGCATAACCTTCAGGCCATGAATATTCTGCGCCGACGTCGATGTTGAAGCATGGCCAGGGTATCCATACGTTGCCCGACGTTTTGGATTATCGTAATGGACCCACTTTTCATCGCCAGTCACAATTCGATGCAAAAAACCCTTTCTTTTGTGCCGTTGAAGCAGTTGTTCGCATGCCATAAAACGGCGTTCAACGTCTCTTGGCTGCAATTCATACGGCACCCAATGGCCTACCTTTCGGATCATTCCCATGGCTTTTAAACGTTTGGAAATGGTTGATTGATCAACTCCCAAAGTTTTTGCAACCTCTTCTTGCGTTTGAGCCGGATCTTGATCGAGCAATTCCTCCAATTCGGTATCCATGAACTTTGGCGGCGCACCCTCGCGTTCTTCGTCTTCCAAGCCAAAATCACCACTTTTAAAGCGTGCAAACCACTTCTGGCACGTTCGCTCAGCTAGAGCATGTTCACCATAAACTTCCACCAAGATACGATGACTTTCGGCTGCTTTTTTCTTCATATTAAAAAATTCCCCGCAAAAACACATTATTTGGCACGAAATTCGACATTTTCAAGTGTGGTAAAAATATTGTTGTTTACGCTTCAAATAAAAAACTTATACTGACGTTTGTGCCTTACGACAGTAGCTCTCCAATGAATGTTTGGAAATGTGGATCGATGGAATAATAATCAAGTTACGCCATCTGTTGTAAAACCGCAAGGAACTTATTCATAGTCCTATTAAATCCCGGTCTTTTCGGTAACGTAGGACCGACTCGTTGCACTGAGCTTAGTCTCAGCTATTGGTTATAAACGCAAAAATCTTAGGGTAGTGCTTTTCAAAGGGGGCAAGTGAATAGAAGGAAATGAGAGAAATTACGAGCTTGCTAAGGCAGACATCCGCTTACCTAGGATGAGTACGTCGAACATATGTCCCTCACTCTCAGTTTTGAAGACGGAACTAAATCTGGAAGCACAGGCTATATGGGAAGCCTCAACCTCCCACAGGATTGCCTAAATAACTTGCACAACTTCGAATTTGCCACACGAAAATAAACAACTTTATTCCATCACTCTTAAGGAAGGTATGTAAAATATTGATTGAAGTACTGACGGGACATCTCCCTCAATATCACGCAGCTAAAATGGGATTGGTCCAGAACGACGCATGTAACTTATGGGAAGAAGAAAGAGTTACGTTAGAACTCCTCCTTTACCAATATCCTGCTCTAAGTAGAACTCGTACCATCTGCCTAAGATCAGTATACTTTTCGTCTCTGAAGGATATAGCTGACAAAAGGTTAAACTGTTTATTAAAACTCGCCAAGGCATATATCACCAACTATGTTTAACACGATTCCAACAAAACTGTTAACACTAGGGATCCTGGTTTATGTGAGATATATTGAGATCAGCCAGATATACCTGACCTAACCTAACCTATCAAATGACCCAACAAATTTTCCCCAAATATTTTGAACCAAAAAATAAATTATTTTTCTACAAATTTTATATTATCCTAAAAAATAAAAAAAAAAAATAATTATTATAATGTTAAAAAGAATCGAAAAATTTAACTTGTCTTTTACAACTTCTTACCGAAAGCTTCAAAATTTAATACATTTAAAATCATTTTTTTTTTTTTTTAATTTTCAATTGCTTCCTTTTATACTCAAACCTGCAAATAAATACATTTTCAGAAAAATCGAATACCATGTCCGAAGGAATTGAATCTCTTGACATGGAATTGCTCATTTTTTTCTATTTAAACGTGAATTAAATTTTATACGATGACGGCCGTATAGGCCCGCTCTTATATCTCTTTTACGATCAATGCGATAGCAAAAGAGTGGAACCCAGACAGAATTGATTCCGCTGAAAATTCTGTGGTTTCGAAAGTCCGATCGGCAGATGGTTTTAAGCGAGACGCTTTCATGACAGAAATACTCTCGTATGTTCGTGTTTGTCTGCTGAGAGGCCACAGTTGTAAGAAGAAACTTTTGTAGATCGAACTATGAACCTATTCTCACATATCGCCCTAGAAGGTTCCATGTGCATATGCAATACAACAAAACCTATAATTTCCTCCGTGTATCCGGACGCATTATGAATATATAGCTCAACAAAAACGATGTGCCCAAACCATTACAAAAACAAATACCAGCATAAAAAATAAGATGAGATTTTTTAACTGTGAACACGTAGTTAAAAAAAATTGAGAGCCACAAAGGAAGATGATGAAGTGAGCGGCAAGTTGCAGAGGAGGAATTCAAAACACTATACAATAACAAACGAAGCAACAACAACAGCACGGTAGCAAAAGTAGAAGTTTCGCTAGCCAAGCAAAGGAACACACACATATAACGGCGGTTAAGGCAAAGGCAAAGTGAAAGCCAAAGTACAAGTAAAAGGCAGCAAAGCAAAACAAATTCAAGTGGAGCACGCGCGAAGGGTGGCAGGCGAGGCGGCACAGTGCGGCACGGCGCGGTCTAGCACGAATGCAAAGGCAAACTTCGCGCGCACATAAACCACCCTTGAAAATTGTTCGCGTTTTGCACAAAGTACAGCAGTAATAGCAACAAAAACAGCAACAACAACAACAACAATCACAACAGCATCGACGACGATACAAGAGCAATCGCAGCAACAAAGTTTTAAAAATGTGTAGTGAAAAAAGGTGCAAGGAAAAAAGGAGCGCTCAGACAGCCAACCACCCACCCAAAATTTAAGTTCGTAAAAAAGTAACTCACCTCACTGTAACCCGCATTTGGCGCTTGACTTTGCTGCCAGCGTCGTAACTACTGATGAGAAGCAACTACCTTAGAGAGTATTTGCTGGCAATAAAAGTAGTAATCAAACCGCGCGCGTCGCAGCCCTCCTCGCCTTGGGAGGTTGGCACTGTTAGAGCTCGCTTTTCGCAAAGGACTACAACCGCTTTGCCCTTCTTGACGCAGTCCTCCTCAACGCGGTGCCACGCGGCTGGTTGACTTTGAATTTGCCGAGTTAGAAAGAGATGAGCATTAGAAGAGCTGCCGTCGCTGTCGCTGTTGTCGTCGTCGTTGTCGTTGTCGTTGTCGTAGTCGGCGTTAGGGAAAAGTGCGCGTTACCGCGCGAAAGAAAGAAATTATATTTTATTTTATGGGTTTTTTATATTTTTCTATAACATTCAACTACAGCAACTACAACAACTATGGCGCAAAAATGTGTTGCTGTGTTTTGCAGCAGTAACGGCAAATAATAATTGCAAGAGGAAAGTGAAGGTTGCAGGATGCTGTAGTCGACATTAGCGGTACGAGGCACTTCTAAAGTGTTGGCAACACTGGCAGTAGGTAGGGAGGTAGCTAGTAGCTGATGTTAGTATTATAGTTGCGTTGCGTTGCGTTGCGTTGTGCTGCTTTTGAAATTACAGGGAGACATTAATTTTTTAGAATTACGCGCGCATATGAGGCAAGGATACAGAGAACACACACAGGATAACAACATTGTCAGCGAGTTTTTTCTTCCATTTCCATTGCGAGCATAGAAGGTGCGTATGCGGGAACACAAGCGGAAGGTTGGCACGAAATGGAGCTGGATGGGGTTGGGGGTGGGGGTGCTTGTGCAAAGCGTGCTGCTGTTGAAGTATGGTTTCATGACGCGGGCTTAAGCAAAAGGTAGAACCACACTAGCGCACTGCCTACAGTAGTGTGCGGCTAGCGGAAGGGGAAAGTGTGTGGGGCGTAGTGTGGATGGGGTTGCTGGCATGTTTGTTGGTATCTTTTATGAGCGCTATATGTTGTGTAAAATAGCGCATTTGTGCCGCACACTCATTGCCGTTTGGCAATTCGCGCACTAGTCAACTTGTGGCAATAGCATAGAATCCCATCCCCCCCCCCCCACACCGGAGCACGTTCCTAACATCGGCATTTAAATGCTGCTGGTTTCCCTTTTTTAACTTTCCTTTTTTAGAGTCTGCCTGCTCTTTTAGTGCGCGTCAACGAAATTCATTATATTTTTGTATAAATGTGTGTTTGGCCTTTTTTTTTGATGATGTTGAGGAGGTACATTTTATGTATGCGTTTTAGAGCTTTTTAGATTATTTTTTGCTACATTAAAAAGAATTAATGGCATGCGCTGGCAAAATGTAGTGGCAGCCGAATGATTAGTGTTTAGTCATGCAGTCCTATTGAATAAATGTACGCGAATATAAATTTACATATGTGTCTGTGAGTACATATACACATACACATATGTACATATACATATATATATACATCTATATATATATGGCTGATTGCTGTTTTGAAAAGAAAAGTATTTCACATTTTCTAAAAAAAAAACATCGAAACAATATTTACAAGCTTCAAGTTTTTAAGAACTGAAAACCAAAACCGCAAAATAGGATGAAAATTGCTGATGAATTAGTCACGGCTTTTACAACAAGCACTTGGTTTTTCAGAAAAAAAAAAAATTAGATACAAATTATTAAAATTTGTATTATATTAGAAAGAGTAAGGCTTGGCAATTAAACATAATGGTTACATATACTTTGTTCTCTTTTTACAGGAATTTGATTTAACAAGAAAAACGAAAAAAAAAATATTTCTTACACAAATTGTTTTGAGCGACATTTTTCGACGTGTGTACGAACCGTTACAATTTTGTTTTTTTTTTTCCTTGTTCACTCCTTTCGGGAGCATATTGCCTCAACAAGACTTGTATTGCGTTGGTTTCGTTAATCTATTTGATTTCTGGCCGGGTAGGTGGTGATTAGCCTGCCGCTACCAGTCCTAAGTGGTGGAAATGCCCACCTGTCGTTGCTTAGGAACAAAGCCCTCTGTACTACTTGGAGCGCCATCTGTGTTTCACATTTTTCTGCGGAAGGATCGCACAGATGGTTGAGGACTTTGCTAAATTTCGTGTATCTGCGCTATTATCGCGATCACCCGCTTCCTCTTACTGGCGCCGCTGACTATTGTGCGGCAGTAAGGATGGAATGGATAAGGTTTAGGGTTTGAGGAATGAGGAATGACCAAAACTTATTTACTTGTTTATTACACTTATTCATACAGATGGCTTCAAGACAGGGGCGATTTCCTGTAAAAACAAAAATGGCGATCTAGTGATTGACATCCAGAACGGGATTAAATTATGAAGGGAACACTCGATATTACTAAATAGTGGCAACTAAGCATGTAATAGAGAATGTGAAGATCCTGATATTCTAATCGGCGACTTGAGAATAGCGATAATTCACCTAAATAACAACAAAGCTGCGGGAGTAGACGGACTGCCGGTTAATCTATTCAAACATAGAGGTAAGGAGCTTTAGGATGCATCCATTAGCTCCTATTCAAAATATGGTCAGATGAAAGAATGCCACAAGAAGGGTGCTACTGCAATATGTGCCAACTACCAACTGATTGGACCTTATCAGTGTATCTTTAGACCTGGAAAATCCACAATACGCTAAATAAATATCCATAAAGGAGACAGACACAAAAATTTTTTGATTTCAAAGCTGCATACGACGAGTTGCCTATATGCCGCGATGTCTGAATTTCGTATACCCGCAAGAATAATACGGCTATGCAAGATTATGTTGCTCAATATCAGAAACGCTGTGAGAATTGGGAAGGAGCTCTCCGAGCCGATTGATATTAAGCCAGGTTTCAGACAGGATGATTCTCTGTCGTGTGTTGACTTCATTCTGATGATGGAAAGGATCGTGCGAGCCGCAGAACTTAGTCGCTCAGCGACAATTTTTTATAAGAAAATACAATTCTTGGCGTTTGAGCCTTTTCCAAATGGGATAAAGAGGCAAAGCGAATGGGTCTAGAGGAGAGGGAGAATTATCTAGAAACTGTCTTATGGGAATTTATTCATTTACCCAGAAACTGATTTAGAGCACCTTACATAAGGATGATCTCAAGAAGAAGCTCTATGAATGTCTAACACAAGAATTGACGAAAAATAAATCAAATTCACGCCTACGATCTTTCCCAGAAACATAACAAAGTGGACCTGCTTTAGAAGATGGCGATGAAAATTCGATCCCATATGTGGTCAAATTTCGGTGAGCTAGTCACAAAGATCACCTAGTCTGGATTCAGGGCCAGGTTTGTTGTGTGCTCGATAAGCGTGAAAGGGAGTTATCCACTATGAACTGTCCCCATCGAAACAAACTGTCAATTTGCGGCCAGAATACATACAATGCCATATCTTGCGCATTTTTAACAATTCACCAGAAGCTCCAAGAGCTTGAACAGGCGATTTCAAACGGAATGCATTCTAAATGTAGTAGCAAGCGAGTTTCACCTTTCCAACAATTTACAAATTTTCTTAGTCAGGAAAGCTGACCTTAAGACCGTTTTCTGAAAACAACTAGGCTAGAGTTCTTTGGCAATAACGAAGAAGGCTTTTTCAATCGTGCCATTATGAGATTGCCTTTGATCATCATTATTGACATGACGGACGGGGTTGAATCTTCGCCTCCCTGAACTTGCTCTCAAAATAGGCAAAAATTATTGAACAAAAAGGCGCATATTTTGTCTGCGGAAATTAGAAGATCTTAACCATATTAATTTCGTCGTCGAAATAAAGCAGAAAATTGTTCAGAACTTTAAAAACTTCAGAACTTTTCGTTTGAGCTAATATTCAAGACCTATGTATTTGTATTCACTTTTAATAAAGTTTATTCATTGAAAATCAAAACTCGATGTGTCAAAAAATGTTTCACCTTATTGAATATTCGCTGTGCGTTGTTTCGGAATTAATTTCAAAACGTCTTAAAATTTCGAAATCAAAAATTACAACTATTTGCATCCCTAATTATTATTATTTTTATTTGTTGCTGTCGCGTAGGTTGGAGGCTAATGCAAAAGATTTCCAATGTTTGTCCGTTTTTGCCTTGATCTGGTTTCCTTTCCGTTCTCCTTGTTTCGTTAGCTGATTTGCGGATGGTGCGCAATGGGTTTTGGTCTGCTTCTTGCGAGGAGTTGTTCGTTCGAAATCCAGTTGTCAGGCCACCACATGCAGGATTTTTCTGAGACAACAGTTAACAAATAATTTTAGGCTTTGTGTGGTGGATGCTGATATAAGCCAAGTTTCACAACCGTAGAGAAGAACTGATTTTGTATTTAAATTAAAATACTTTTGTGCATTTTGTCAGCTGCTTCGAGCAACTCGTCTTTTTTAGGCTGGCGAATGCTTTGGATTTTTGAAGTGAAACTTCTTAGGCGTCGATGGACGAGGGAGAATGAAGAGTAAAATTTCAAGTCCATGCAACGTTTTGGGCATTTTCGTTCCGCGAGAGAGAAAAAATATGTAACGTAGAGAAAAAGGAGAGAGAGAGCTATACCTTATATATATCTTAGATACACTTTAGGCTTTTTTTCCTGAGTTTTTCCTTGTGGTTGCTAATTTCTAGTGAGAAATAACACTGCCTACTTTTTGGCGCTTGTTTTTTGGTGTAAACTTGCAGGAAATATATTTTTGGTGCCTACTTTTTGGCGTTATATTTCCCTGGGGGGCCTACTGTTTGGGGCATTTTTTGGTCCCAATTTGCTTGGCGCTTTTTTTGGTGCCTACTTTTTGGCGCTTATTTCCGTTTCCTGGCTAGTGCTTGTGCGTACTAAATATAAGGTGTATCCATTCCGGCATCGGATTTATTGGTATTACCTTGCGGTAATATGTGCCGTTGCTGCGGTCCTGAAATCGCTGCGTTTCTGCGGGTGATAAACGCTCGGAGTAGTGCGCGTTGTTGCCTTTTTTTGTCCGACGTTTACACCGATCGATCTTTCTCCGTTTTTTGTAAATTTTGTCTATTTGTATTCTCTGCAAATGTTGTGAATTTATTTAGATATATATTCTTTCACTCTCATTCTCTCTCGGGTCTCTCCCTCTTTCTTTGTCTGCCTTGAAAGTTTCACTTCTGTTATGTGTACTACGCTGCACGCACTTTTTATTTTTTTTAATTCTTGCACTTATATCAGTCATTGTTTCGCCATCTGGTTCCGTAATTTGACTTCCTAGGTTAGTAAATGTGTCGACGCTTTCGATTTGTTCAGGGTATATTATAAAGTTATTTGCCTGGGAAGTGTTGATTTGCACGGATTTATGATAGTTTGCCCACATTTATATGTACTCGTAGACCAACGCGCTCTGCGTGGAAGCTAATTGCCATAATTTTATCTTCACTAGAGTTCAAATATTTGTTTTCAAATACTATCCCTCTCAGATATAACTAAATAGAGATTTTCTATTTTGCACACAATATGAAATTAGAAAATGTTTAGCTGTGGAAAATAAAACCTCGTAGGTTGTGGGCTTACTTTTGTTTTAAATATTTTTTTTTCGATTTTTCTATTCAATAAATATAACAAACCCCGTTGCTCAATGCTTCCTCATACGACGGGTCTCACATTCGAACAGGAAAGCTAATTGACGTATATTTTGTGTCGCAGGTTCTGTGAAAACTCCCACTTCCTCCTACCTATTTCACTCATATACATACATATGCATAAGTACATACATATTTACGTATGGTCTAGCACTTTTTGGATTTTTTATTTGGTCGGTGTCAACTCTTATGAGCCGCATTTACAATTTTTACAATACATAAAAATCTAATAGGTTTAGTGTGAGTCATCGAATATACACACATACATGTATGCATCTATATGTAAATATGTACATATTTATTCAGATGAAAATACTTATACTCCTTCATATGTATGCCTCTATGATGTACGTATTCAGACAGTCTATGATAGACGCATATGTGCATACACACATACATACACATATGCATACTTGTCCATGTATGGCATGGTTAAACACAAATATCAGATGAATGAAAATACGATACTTGACCATAGTATTTTAGTGTTGCCAGGCGCTAGAGAGAATGACGTGGCCGAAAAACATTTTGAGCGCTTTCGCCCATTTTCAAATATATTCCCCATTTTGGTTTTTGTTTTTATTTCTTTATTTTTATTTTTATTTTTATTTCTTTTTTCAATTTTTTTAATTTTTATGTATTTTTACTTTTGTCTTTACTCGTTTATCCTTTCTCGTTTCCCGGTTCTCGCCGGATAATAGGCGTCGTCTGTATAATTGTGTGACTTTCATTATTTTAATATTGTATTAGCACAAACCAACGCACGTTTAGAGCCAAATGTGCAGATGCATTTATGTGAGTGTTTGTGTACATGTATGTATGTGTGTATGTGTTTGCAGACAAACATGCTAAGCGCATTTGCTCCCAATTCATTGCCAGTTGCGATTTTTTCATTTGTCACATACACATACATACATATGTACATTATAGTTTCATATACGCGTGTGGGAGTATAAAATGTGTATGCCTGCTGGACTCTATCGAGAAAGGTACATAAAAGAGCGCAAAATTTAATTTTTTTATTAAAAATTCCATTATTTTCTTTTTCGACTTTAAAATTCTATTTTTTTAATTTATTGCATGTGTAAATAAAATGAATTTGAATGAAAAGACAAAGCGATGTGTCGCATTAGAAGGACAAAGCGGTCTTAACAAAAAACATGCAAAAAACATTTTTTTTTTCCTGCATCTGTAGGTGTCAAATAAACCATTTAGCAAGAAATTCTGTTTAGTTTGGATACTTTCGAAGTAAAATTTTTTAAAATCTATGTATCTTCCATAGTACGCAGTGGCGCAGATCCCCGAAATTATAGCCTGAAGTCATAAAAGAAAACCAATAATTCTAAACTTCGTTGCTCCGAAGTTTTTGGGGTTTCTGTTTTTGAATTTTGTATTATTTATGAGGGGTGCATTTTATCTTTCGGGATTAGAGAACAAAAACAAATTTTAATCATCCAAAATCACTTTATTGTTTTTCAAAATATTCTCCACACTTTTGCATGCGTTTGAACCAATTGTTGAAGCACTTTTGCCATTCTGAATGAGGTACCTCCAAAACATGCATTCTGAATGCCGCAACCGCTTCTTCAGGTGTCGAAAAACGTTGACCTCTCAGTTTGTTTTTTACGTACGGGAATAAAAGGAAGTCATTCGGTGCCAAGTCAGGACTATACGGCGGATGACCCATTAATTCGATGTTTTGGGTGCTCAAAAATGCAGTTGTTTGAGCCGATGTGTGAGAGCTCGCATTGCCCTGGCGAAGAGTGATCCGTCTTTGGCGATTGGTTTTCCTAATTTCTTGGAAGACAACTGGCAAACAAATGGTTGTGTACCACTCAGAATTTACTGTTCTGCGTTGTTCTAGTGGTACGGTTGCGACATGTCCAGTTTTTCCGAAAAAACAGGCGACCATTTGGTTGGAAGTGCTTCGTGCGCGAACAACTTTTGTTGGATTTGGCTCATCTTGAAACACCCATGCAGTCGACTGCTGTTTACTTTCGGGCTCATACGCGTAAATCCATGATTCATCACCTATCACGATGTCATAGACGTGTTTCGAAGCCCCGCGATCGTATTTTCCGAGCATTTCCTTCGACCAATCGACACGAGCCCTTTTTTGAGCGATTGACAAATTGTGTGGGATCCAACGCGAACAAATTTTTTTGACAGTCAAATGTTTACGCAATATTGAATGTATGCTGTTTCCACTAATGCCTAAGATTGTCTCAATCTCACGATAGGTCAGATGACGATCTTGCAATATCAGTTCGCGCACAGCATCAATGGTTTTCGGAGTGGTTCGTCTTGGAGTGAACTACGACCACGATTGAATTCACCATACCATCGATAAACACTGGTCCTTGATGGAGCTTCATCGCCAAAAAATGAATTAAGCGGTAACACCACTGTAGAAATTTCAAAAAATTGATTTTTTTTTATAAGCTTAAAAAATTCTTTGAACCTTTTAAAATACAGAACAAAAAGTGTTATACGTTACCGAAGTTTATTTCATAAATATTTTAAGCTTTTAACCAAGCGTTAGTGACTGCTACCTAACGACTTCTCCAAATTTCCAAACTTTAAACGCGTTTTTCTCAAAACACGTTTTCTGAAATTGGCACGCAGCATAACTCAAACAATTTTAAATATTTTTAATCAGGTTTTTCACTACGTCTGTATAATAACCTTCTTAAGGGAAGAGCGTAGGGGATTTTCGATAGATTAATTTAAACGATTGTTATAATTATTTAAGTGCCGTTTTTTTAGTCCAAAATAGAGTTTTTTCCTTCAAATGCTTGCTAATTCCACAAAAATAAATATTTTTTAAATCGCCTACGCGTTTCTATAGCTATTCTTATCTAGATTAAGAAAAAAAATGTTTCTTTGTTCCAGATTAAAATTTGCACCCTCTGTGCTGCGTGCCGCGGAGCTCCTTCAAGAGAAACCACATTACAAAAATGTCTCCAATGCCGCCATTTTGTAAAATTTTTCGATCAAACTTTGTAGTTTTGTATTTTAGTATATAAGTAATAACTTCCCAAATCAGAGTGATTGTTTTCCCTTTCCTTCTATACAAAAAAATTCTTTAAAAATCGTGTTTATTTTACGCGTGTACAGTGGTGTTACCCCTTAAGTTCATCCATGCAATGTTGCTGAGTTAATCCACGTCGAAAGTTGTAAAAAATAATCGCACGAAAATGTTCACGATTTAATTACATTTTTGGACCGAGATGAATCTTTTAAGTTACTGTAAACAACACAAATAGCGCTGGTATTTCAAAACGTTCTGAGTACGTAAAAGCTAAAAAATTTGCGATACAGCTGTCAGTTGCGAGATTGCAACACCAGGGTTGCCAAATCCCGAAATATAAAAGGCACCCCTCGTATAAATAGAAAAAACTATTGCTTCCACTATAGTGTATAAAGAATTATTTCATTTATGTAGAAAATTTTTACGCGAGTGTTTTCAAGTTGCGGATTTCGATTTGGAAGCTAAGCAATAAAATTAAATCAGTAGTATTTTTAACTTCAGGCAATTTTTTTCCGCAAAAAATCGACTAACATTTAAATTTTTATTTTCGTATTTCGTACCTACATAAATATGTTTTTTTGTCCTTCATTGCAGTAGTCAAGAAAAAAGGTGCTTCGGTTCGTTCGCTTTGCTTTTGCTGACTGCAGAAATGACGAGAAATGACTTCATAGAGACTTAATAACCTTTCTAAACTTTTCTTTTTTTTATTGTCTTAATGCAACATTTTTATGTCTCCCAAATTATTTATCTATAGGTAGCAATGAGTTTTCTGAAGTAATATTTTATAACAATGGAAGAAGTTCTTATGTGACATGAAATACTTGGGATATATGTATGTAATAATAAAAATTGAAATTATTTGCGCTTATGCCTATAATTTATAAACAATTTAAGTATGTATTTAAAAAAAGTCTAGTTGTTTCAAGTTCCGTCATTTGTATTGTCACAACCCACATTTGAAACCCGTTTTTGACTTTTTCACTTTTTCCAATTTCAACTATGTATTTCCTTCATATTTCTACGAGTTCGAAACTCATCAGGCACAGGTTTTATATTCAGTTAAAAAAATTAGCAGGGTTTGCTACAATTTGAAGCAAGAAAAGTAAGAGAAACAAATAATTTTAGTTTTTATTTTCAATTTAAGGTAAATTTGCCGATTATTAGATCACTGCACAGCCATTAGGGTGGTGTTTTTCTCTAATAAATATGGCTTATGATATTGGCTACTATATTGAATAGCAAACATTGCAACACACAGTGTAACGTCGGCATGTAATAAGTGAAACGATTTTCAGATGTGTGGTCAAGATCGGACCGATAGTTGGCTCTCAGCGAATTTGATAGAATCAGCTTTGATTCAGGGTTTGTTTGCGAAAACACTGAGATTACGTCGGTGATATATGGAAAAATCAACACGTTCTCTTGGCAGTCGGTTCTTCGTAACCGGAACGACCCGGATTTATATCTGGCCAAGGACTGCCACTTAAGCAGCATTCCCCGTATATGTATGAGGAATGGTTATTCTGTTCTGGCTCTCTTTTGTAAAGTACTCAAACACCTTGAACTTGCCACTGACCATCGGGAGTTATTAATTTTATATCACAGTAAAGAACGCGCATGAGTGAATACTGTTTAACTGTTTTACAGTTTTCTCCGCGCGCTACTCCAAAGTGAAAATAATATCCATCAAATATCAGCAATGACTGATAGATTCAGGGATATATGTAAATAAAAGGCAATAAATTATATTCTTTACCAGAGCCACAAGTCTTAGCTAGAATTACTATATCCATAGGTTTATGTGTTTCATATTAGAGATAATATTCAGATCCGGGGATGTGTAAAAAAAGATGCATGAAATCATCAGAGTTACTTAGCTCTCTTTGCTGTTGGTGCACTTAATTGAGTACTTTCACTCGTTCGCATTACTCTTCCGCCACTGTCGACGATTTGGATTCCACTTTGCCACCGCTAACTAACTTTTTTCAAATACTCGTAGCCACACTAATACCAACGCATATTTTCGGCTGGGGCCACCCTTTCTGTCGAAATGAGAAATTAAAATTAAAAAGTGCTAAAGTAAAACAACAGTGAGTAAAATCCAAAAAGTTCGCCTCACGTGGATTGTGCGTATGTGTGTGTGTGTGTGTGTGTGTGTGTGCGTGAATGGTTGGGGACAGCAGTTAAATGTACTAGTCGCCAAATGCTGCCACAGCACGGCAACAACAAAAGCAGCATCACACATGCCAGCCAAATAGTTTGTTGCTGTTGTTGTTGTTACTGCTGCTCGGTTTGTAAAAAAGTGGAGAAAAAGGCGCGAGCGAGACGAATGAGCTAAATTTGTATAGAAAATTAGTTAAAAAATTACGCCAGAACAGAGCGAATACGACACAGGCATAGGCATACCATGTCACACACACGCGCGCACACGCACACACCTACTCAAGCACATAAATTGGCGGGGATCATATATGCTTTTGTATCCTAACGGTGCGTTTCAAAACATACACAAACAACAAACAGCGAGCAACAAACTCTCGCACACGTTTTCACAATTACAAACAAACAACAACAACAACAACATAAGCAATGGCATGAGATTCAACGCGGCGGCAGATGAGGTGCGGCATTAGTGGGCGGTGTTAGAAAATTTTTGCAATTTTAATTTGTTGGCAATGGCTTACGGTGAGTGCGCAAAGCAGCAGGGACGAATTTGTGCTCGCATGTAGGTGAAGCCGAGGCTGAAGCTGGAAGCACAGTTAGATGGGAGCTTGCGGCTTAAGCGGAGTGTGGTCCTTTTGCACCTTGTTGTTGTTGGTGTTTTCCGTTATTTGTGTGTCATAAAGCACCCCATTAGAGGCGCAGCAACAGTAGTAGTACAGATAGCGTCGAAAGGGATGAGTGAGCAAAGGGAAAGGTGCAGCCAACCAAACCAACAGGCGTATGGGAGCCAACCAGCACCCGCGGCCGTCGTAGCCGTCGTCTTTGCTGGCATCATCCGTCCGCAGCGAATAGCGCATTTCGAGTTGCGACACACACACACACACACGTATGTACGTGCCACACACATGCCTTGCCACGAATGCAAAGTGCCGCGTCAATGTCAATGAGGGTACATATGCTCATACATACATATGTATGTATGTGTAGACAAAATTAGAATTTGTTCAAAAACAGCTAGAGTCGCCCCAACAAAAGGAACACACGAATTAGTCAGTTGTACTCGCACCCAGGATAAAAGCAAAACTGATAAAAACAGCCGCATGATATATTAAGTTGACGTTAGAAATATACAAAAACAAAAAAAGCGCACAGGGCCTTTTATTTCATCCAATCTCTCCGCGACACTACACAAATACACGCACACTCGCAAACAAGCAAAAAAGTTGAAAAACTGGTATCTCAACCGCTCAACGGGGCAGGACGAACGCGACTAAATGGAAGTAGGCGCTGTGAGCACAGGCAGACTGGGCTGTCATTACCAGGACTACGAGGATGACTTGACAGTGGATGGAGATTTGGTGATAAACACACGCGTGCTTATTTGAGTGCGTGCACGTACACTGGCGTGTGTGTTTGCATTCACATTCGTGTGTAGTTGTGCGAAATTTCAAATCGCTTCACAGACGCGCGCCATTCGCTTGTGAGTTGCTAAATTAAAAAGTAAGCTTTGCTTATGAAGAAAACAAAAAATAAATAAAAAAACTATGCGCTCAAAAACACAATCCCCCGCACCGAAAGGTGAAAGCCGTATGTGTGCGTAAATTAAGGAACTCCCAGCGAATGCCAGTGAATCGGGATACATTTCCTGTTCACGAAAATTTTTAGTTTTTTTGGTTGTCGTCTCGATTTAAAGGGCGATCAGCTTGGGGGTACTTTTTCCAATACAGTTTATTGACAGATCATCGCGTGACTTCTGTCAAACTAAAAACATATTTTTTCAGTATTCATGGACATTTCATCGTGGAAAGACTTACGCCTGAACAAATCGTATAATTACGACAATCGACGCTCTGTGAAAAGTGTTCATCGCGCCTTCAGGTCAACTTATGGTGTACATAAGTACAATGCAGTACTCAGCAAACCATTGACAAAATTGTGAATCATTTTACATTATTAGATGATACTCGACCTATTGGACCACGTACAGCTCGAAGTGAAGAGAATATTGTCGCTGTAAATGCGAGTTTTGTCGAATACCCGGAAGAATCCATTCGGCACCGATCTCAACAACTTGGCCTATCTTATGGTACTACTTGGGCGCTTTTACGCAAAGTTCTTGGTTTGCAATCAAATAAAATACAGCTAGTCTAAGATTTGCAGCCGGCCGATCTTCTAAAGTGTCATAATTTTAGTTATTGGGCTCTTGAAAAACTCGCCAAAGATCAGCATTTTGAGGCGCGAATTTTCTTCAGCAATGAGATTTGGTTTAATGGCTACGTCAATAAGAAAAGTGACCGTATTTGGGCTGAAGAGCAACCAGAAACCACTCAAGAACGGCCATTAGATCCATTGAAAACTACCGTTTGGTGCGGCTTATGGGCTTCAAAGACGAGCCTGGCGCGAATTTAATAGTGAATTAGCGAACGCTATCGCGCAATGATAAATGACTCCGCAACATTTGGTTCTACCAAGACGATGCTATTTCCCACATAGCACGTGTAACAACGGATTTACTGCGTCGTCGTTTCGGTGATTGGCCACCAAGATCGTGTGATATCACGGACTTTGGACTTTTACTTCTGGAGGTATGTAAAGTGTAAATGCTTTGTGAATAAACCAGCTTCGATTGAGGCATTGACAGCCAACACTACTAAAGTTGTTAATGAGATACCGACCGAAGTCCTCCAGCGAGTCATTCAAAATTGGTGTTTAGGGATGACCGAGTTACCGCGGAGTTGCTCCCAACATTTGAAAGAAATTATATTTATAAAAGAAATGTTATGAATGGTTCTACACAAAAAGAATAAAGACTGCTCAATCAGTTTGAGTTTTCGTTGTTATATTTAATTTTAAATTATTCCCCCTTACCACATTTTTCTGTAGCTTAGGCAAAGTCTGCTTCAATCAAAACTTGGAAGGAATTTTTATCTTTTTAAGGGGCTAAAACAGCTACCCCAAATCAGGTGAAACAACTAAATCAGGAAAGCTCTTACTATGCCTAACAGCCATTCACTGCCATCAATTAGGGATTCAAGGCTTTTCGATATGCAACTCTTTTTTCTCACGTCTGTCATTAAACAAATCTTTTCAATAGACTAACCATCTTTTTTCAATTGAATTCGGGTTCATATAAAGTTTCAACGAGTATTCATTTCAACCTTTTCGAATATTTTGTTGGTTGGTAGTAACTAATACGAAAATACTTTTGAAGAATTGGTATTATGTTTAATAACTCTATGAATTTGTTAGCAATAAAAAAACTAAAAGTAATTTTTGAGTAAGCTGCTGATATAATCCGAGACAATTTTTATTTTCAACAAAATTGGATCCTGTATCTTTTTTTCCTTGTTCACTCCGCTCGGAAGCATAGGCCTTGACAAGACTCTATCATCTTACACTATTACGGGCTGTTGTTTGTGCGCCGTCCCATGTAATGTCGGCGTCAGCTAGCTCGCGCAGCATCATTCTTCTCCAAGTCATGCTTCTACTACCCGTAAATTTTGTATACCATCGAGATGTCATATGCGAGCATTTTTATGAAAGCTAGTCTACGTAACCAGAGCGATTTGTAATAGAATAGGAAGAGCTACTTCAGAAGGGCAATGTTTCATGCTATTAAAAATATATCAACATCATGTCGACCCATCTAATCTATTTCTCCATCTCTTTCGTTTGTCAGTTTTGAAGCCAGTATTTCTTTCATAACATACGCCTTAGAATGGGCTAAAAAGTAACTGGAAAATAATGTGGCATATTAACGGACTACTGACTACACTCTTGGTACTCACACATCCGAATTAATTTTCTATCAATAACGTCATAAAAAGATCTTATCGTTCAAAAATTCTTATTTACCCAAAAGAGATTTTCTTGATTGTTACAATTGATTTTGGTTGAGCTACCGGGCTAAGTGGTGCCAGTTAGGAATACCCTTTACTTCCTGTTCCACCACAAAGAGATGATGCACAGAATACTCTCTGGCCTGTATCGTTTTTATCCACTCTCAAGGCATGGTTTAGTTACCATAGCTATCGGATCTTTATTTGCTGCACCACGGCTGTGCTGCTAGAAATCTAGTTTTTTTATTTATGATCTGACTGATATACGAGGTGTGTTCGAAAAGTATCGCGAATTTTTTGTTTTTTTTTTTAATTATTTATTTATTCATTAATATCTATTTTGTCCCCTTCAAAGTAATCCCCATGAGATATTATGCACTTGTGCCAACGCTTTTTTAATCTTCGAAGCAGTTCAAAAAATCATTTTTTTATCTTGTTCAGCTCCTCCTTCGATGCCGTCTTTATCTCGTCAATCGCAGCGTAGCGTCGTCCTTTCCTGGGTCTATTCAGTTTCGGGAACAAGAAAAAGTCAGAGGGGGCTAGATCTGGGAAATACGGTGGCTGTGGCATCATTAATGTGTTGTTTTTGGCAAAAAAGTCGGGCACATTCAACGATGTGGGAGCAGGGGCGTTATCGGGGCGCAAGAGCCAATTTTTGTTCTTCCACAAATCCGGGCGTTTCTGGCGGATTGCTTCACGCAAATTCCGCATAACGTGTAGGTAATATTCCTTATTGAGCGTTTTACCCTGTGGCAAGAACTCATGATGCACAACGCCTCTGAAATCGAAGAAAACGTTAAGAAAAACTTTTGCATTCTACCAAACTTGGCGCGCTTTTTTCGGTCTTGGTTCATGCGGTAGCTTCCATTGAGATGATAGAGCTCTGGTTTCGACGTCATTACCATAAACCCACGATTCGTCACCAGTTATGACCCTCTGGAGCAAATTTGGCTCACCGCGGATGCGATCCTGCTTTTGGTCGAAATTGAGCAGTTTTGGTACGAATTTTGCGGCGACCCGTCTCATGCCCAAATCATTGAAAATAATTGAATGGCACGAACTAATCGATACGTCTAGATTCTCAGCAACTTCTCTAACGGTGATTCGACGATTGGCCAATACTGGCACGCTTATCGTCATTCACATCTTCTCGGCTTTCTGAGAACAATTTGTAGTACCACCGACAAACGTTGCTTTGGTCCAAAGTAGCTTCTCCGTATGACACAGCCCAAGTTCGGAATGCATCCGCACACTTAATTTCGTTTTTCACACAAAATTTGATACAGGTTCTTTGATCTATCTTTTGAATAGGTGAAAATCGAAGACGAGCCGAAACACGTGGAAGCAAAGCAGCTGTCAACAATTAACTGAAAATTCAAAATGGCCGTACTCGTCGGAATGAGTGAAAGACATGAGTACCAACATATCGTCACAAAAAAATCGAAATTCGAATATACGTAACCTGCGGAAATTCAAAATTCGCGATACTTTTTTAATGCACCTCGTATGCCACAAGATGATGGGGTTGATACTGGGGTTGGAATAAATAATTTTGCTCTTTAAAGAAGACTTTCGTAATCAAAATCTGTGGCCGCGAATGGGATCGTTGAAGGACAATAGGGTCGTGTGGAGTGGCCGGGCTCTAAAGGCTTTGAACCAATCGGAGACACAGAATTTGGTAATATTGCGGTGGAAACCATGGCATAAAGCTTTTAATAGAACGAAAGACTTAACAGTCTCGAAAAATGTGGAAGAAATGCTGTTTTCTTTGTTCAAAGTCTTTCTGCGGAACGTTCGCAAATGGCTGACGGAACGACAGAATATTATGATTCAAAAACTTAGGCACTTGAAGAGCGGCTCAATGCAAAATAAGGAATACGACACCATATAGATTGCGAAACATAATAAATATCCTAAAGCGGTGGGACAACACACTCGCCAAAGTGCTCTGCTGGCTGAGGTCTTTTTCCTTCTCTGCTACCACCATCTGGTCCCTCATCAAGTACCTTCAGAGCCGGAGCGTTTGTATCCATTCGGACGACTTGACCCAGCCAACGAAGACGCTGGATCTTTACTCGCTGCACGATGTCTATGTCGCCGTAAAGCTCATACAGCTCATTGCTCCATCGCGTACAACACCCGCTGTCGCCGAGATGCGAAGGCCCGAAATCTTCTGCAGAATCCTTCTCTCAAACAGCCTCATTGGATGTTGTCATCGTCCAAACTTCTGAGTCATATGTTAGGATGGGCATGATGAGAGCCTTAGTGAGTGTTAGTTTTGTTCGTAGAGAGGGAACTTTACTACTCAATCGCCTACTTAGTCCGAAGTGGCACTTATTGACAAGAGAGATTCTACTTTGGATTGCATGACTGACTGTATTATCGGTATCAATGCTTGTGTTCATACCCAAGGCAGGCAAGAGCTCACATGTCTCTCCTAAGGATTTCAGGCCAATCAGTCTCTCATCTTTCTTACGGAAAACACTTGAGAGGTTGATTGACCTACACATAAGAAGCGAAATTCCAAGGGGGCGTTTGTCGTATACCAAACATCCTTACTGCAAGGGCAGATCAGTGGAATATGCCATGTACACAATTGTTGAAGATATTGAGGAGCCTCTATATCAGAAAGAACTCGCAGTTGGCGCCTTTCTCGACATCGAAAGGGCTTTAATAACGTCCTTCCGGGGGCGATCACTAAATCTCTGGGTAAGCTGGGGGTCTGGTGCAGACCTTCCCAGATTTATGTGCAGAATGCTTCCTTTCCACCTGAAGGGGAGTAGGGGCACGCCGCAAGGCGGTGTTCTTTGGCTCTATAATACCATAATAAAGCCAATCTTGTTATATGGAGTCGTTGTCTGATGGAACTCACTGGAGAGAATGACATCAGATAAAAATCTAAAGAATGTTTAAACTACTCCTACTCTAGTGCTTAATGTAATGTTAAATGTGGCACCTGTAGACATCGCAGGCAGAATTGCAGCTGCACGTACCGCAATTAGACAGGGGGGTTTGGGCTATAGGCTCGATCTCACATATAGGCACTCAAGCATCCTTTGAAAGTTTGAGTTCATCCCCCCGTCGATGGATCAGTGTGTACCCTCGCTTAGTCCAAGCGGAACTTTCTCCATCTATATTCCATGAAGGGAGGGGTGGACCGGGGGCAACACCTGGAACAGGACCTGGTTAATCTGTTCACGGATGCCTCGAAGTTGAACTGTAGGGTTGGAGGAGGAGTATTCTGCAAAGAGCTCCTCATCAAACTCAAATTCAGGTTACCGGATCACTACAGTGTGTTCCAAGCAGAGGTGACCGCGAGTAAAGAAGCACCTGATTGGCTGCTTACTTTCGTAATAACTGTTAAGAAGGTAAATATTTACTCCGATAGCCAAGCTTCAATTAGGGTCCTGGGCTCTATTATGGTACTCTCGAAAGTGGTCAGGGAATGCCGGGTCTCACTTTCGATTGCATCAGAATTCTTCGACATAAGGATAATCTGAGCGCCTCGTCATAGTGACATTGTTGGAAACTGCGAAGCCGACGTGCTGGCCAGACAAGGGACCTGTGAGATAGTGTGCCCGAAAAAGGAAAGAATCGGGATCCCCTGGACAGCCTGCGCTCTACTCCTAGAAAGATGGGCTATGCACCAACTCAGCAACTGCTGGGAAACTACAGGAACGTGTAAGATCGCGAAATCCTTCTGGCCACGTTTGGATTGGAGGCGCTCGAGGAATATTCTGAGGATGACAAAATCTCAGTTCTCAGCCCTCTCACGGGACACTACATGCATGCCTTCATACTCGGGATTACTTCAGTTGTATGGAGGATGAGGTGGAATTATCTCAGCACCTGCTGCTTAGCTGCCCCGCTCTCGCGGGACTAAGTTTCAAGCATCTTGCTTCTCAATTCTTTTCTGCGCCTACTGACATAGCAGGTCTTGATATCAAAAATCTGATGAAATTCATCAGCAGCATAAAACGGCTAACACAGCCGCAAATTAGTCACCACTCATAGTCCGCAAATACTCAACACCCCTCTCCTTTTAGTCCTATCGTTTTCCTTCACCTCCTTTTTTTTCGCCCCATTGGCATCATAAAGGATGAAGCAAACTTCTTTTGCCCTAGTGGGCACACTTTCTGGGCAACCATTACAACCTAATCTAACCTAACCTTGTTCCTAGGTAAATGAAGTTTCTTACAGCCTCCAAATCATCAGTGACGTGGGGTCCGATACGTGAGTGCGCCGAATGTTGGTTTCATGACACGAGGTCCTTCGTTTTGCGCTCCCTTATAGCTTAATAGTTTCATAATCTAAGGTATAGGGCGATTTTATTTTTTAAGGTAATGTGGTCTTCGTAGCCAAATGTGTTTGTTCGTGACCAACATTCGGTAGGGCCCGGGTTCGAAACTCACTATAGACGTCAAGCACCGTGTGATAGAAACGTTTTTTTTTAATACTTTTCGCCACTTTGAAGGCACTGACAAGCCTCAGAGTGCATTTCTGCCATAAGGAAAAAAATAAACTATAAAAAGTAATGCGTTTTTATTGCAACTTCAAACTTACATCTTATTCCACTAAAACTTAATAAGTTATAAAACTGCATACAACAAATTTTTCTAGAAGACCAAATTAAGAATCTGTGAAATTGTAATGAAAAGTGTGTAACATTTTTTTAACTTTGGTGTCAAGCCTGAAACTAGGACTTATATGATTTTCGTTAGACAGGAAACAGTCATTTTATAAAAGAATAATGAATATTATAAAAAGAAGAAAGAATACTCAAAACACGGTGAAATGTTAATAATGATAATAATGACCCGATTTATGAAACTTAATGCAAAGCTATTGAAGTGCAAAATTTAATTGCCGATTGATCGAAAAATATATCAAAATTTCAAAAAATGAAGTATACACATTTTCGGTGGAAGATATCTTAGCAGTAAGTTAGAAATGCCTCCTTAAATTTGCAATAGAAATATGCACCATGGGGGCGAACTGCTCCAAAACACAAAACACATAACTAATGAGCCCTGGTTTCAATCTGGTATCGCTATGGATCGAACGTGACTATGCGTGACTATAAACCAACCAGTTCAACCTAACCTTACCCAACCTTTGGTGGAAACTGACGAATGTAGTTCTTATAAACGAATTTAATTGAATAGAACACAAACGTTTGGAGGTTGCTCGAAAGGACTGTGCCATTAGTGCGGGGCAAGTTAAGGTTGCAACTTCTGATCAAGTTATGTAAATACTCAATGCGTTTATATGATGCATGTGCCACACTCTGTGTACTCCTTTTCTTCTCGCATACGACTATGCGCCTTTATGTGGTCGTCCACATAACCTAAGAATTGTTAATTTACGCTTTTTGTCAAGAAAATTTGAAATATGCAAAAAATTACAACAAAAAAAAAGAACTGAAGAGTAAACTAACATAATTCCAACTTACGACAATTCACAAAAAACTTCGACTCTCATCTAATTAGTACAATTTGATTCCCTTCACTGAGTGCTCATTCCAACGTTGACAAACCGTCAAGTTGCTGTGCAAACAACAAACGCAAAAGAATGCAACAACAGCGAAACGCTGAATTAACAACAAAAAACCGCGATAGTAAGACGCACAATGTAGAAGAACTGAAGGCAGCTGACAGCAATGCTCAGCAACAGCAATGCAAAGCAGATGAATATGTGACAAGACGCAAAGATATGTGGGAACGTTCGCCTCCTCCGCTGGCGCGCCCGAGAAGACGGCAAACGATGATAAGACAGCACATGCAATGAAAAAAGCATAAATTAATTTCACTTTTCCCTCAGAAGCGCGTACACACGCACACAGATACGCTCATACTAGCACATAAGCGCCTAGAAACACACTTGCTAAAAATGTAGTTCCACATACGCCCCACGCGCCCCCTTATGGACTGACTTCAACTGAATTTTTTCTTTTTCTATATTCTCTTGCCAACTCCCGTGCAACTGGATGAAACGGGATGTGTGGGTGTTTACATGTGTTTGTGTACGCGTGCATGTGCCTTATCCACGCACCGTGAAAATATGTAAGCTGTCGCATGTTGCCGGTCTCACAGTTCAGATTTCGTGGCAAAGTGAATGCAAAGAATGCACACTGAAAAAGTGCTCAGTTTCAGGATGCTGTTATGTGCCACTACAACATGCTCTCATCATCCTGTCTGCCCAACTTTGCTTGAGTCCGTTTTTACATTTCTTTTCTTTAGTGGTCCTGATTTTTTTTCCTCCAGATACGCAAAGAAATATTCTCTTTAGCAGCCTAAGAGCAGAGTTTTACAAATGAGCGCGCAAGAGAAAGTCACACAGAACATCTCTGCACCAACTACAAAAGTTGGGACAGCAAAAGGAAAAAATGAAGCGAAAACCAAATCTGAGACGAATACGAAAGGAAACGTGGAAAAATGCCTTGCTCGCGAACAGCAGCGCTATCATCGCCTTCACCTTCGTCTCCGTCTTCGTTATTGTTATCGTAGCTGTTGCTTTTGGACGACACAACAAATAGGAGAAGGAGCGCTGCGGCCATAGCTAGTACTCGCAGCAGCTCCAGCGCTCGCTTACGCAGTGGCCTCAAGTTACGTTTTTTTGTCCATGTCACTGCTGCTGGGCTGCTGTTGTTAACGGTTTGTGTGCGACTTCGGCTGCGTGACTCCACCGGTGGGTGCTTTTCTTGATGATTATGGCGACGATAATGATGATTGCAATGGTTTTGATGGCGTTGAAAATGATGGCGCGACGCCTCATATCGCCCCCGACTACCCGCCGCTATCATCTACTTTGCACGCTCTCTTCACGCGGCGACTCGCACTGGACGTGCGGTTGGAGTCTGGGTTACTGTTAGCGCCACATTTCGTCTGTTGCGCTTCTTTGTTTCCTTGCGTGGAAGCTTCTTCTGCCTGCTTTGCTGCTAATTTTCTTATTATTTCTCCTTGGACTTATTTTCGCTGGTTCACATTAATGTAGTTGTAAACTTGGGTTGTTGCTGCCATCGCTTATGGCGGCTATACTCGTTTATTCTGCCGTCTGCTACTCCTATTTTCATAGTTCATTTGATACGTTTTGGGTTGTGTGATGCAGAGCGCGGCATGGACCACCTACTGCCGCCCAGTCGGTCGCGTCTGACTGAGAAAACTCTTGTGGCTGAGTTCTAAAGGAACACAGCAGTTGTTGTTGCGCTCGATGCTACTGTTGATGCCATGGCTGTGGTGTGGTGATAAATAACTGAAGGCCACAACGATTTGCCAAGACGATCGCCAACATCTTGGACATTTAGTTTGTGTTTAGACGTCGCCGGCTATCGCACGTTGGACATAACTGGTCGTTGGTTGAATAAAATGTGGCTGCCTGTAAGCTTTGCGACGAAATGGATTTCGATAGTTTGAGTGCGATTCGGTAGTGATTAAAAATTGTATCTTCATTTGCAATGTTACATTGAAGTTACAAAACTAGTGAAATAATAAAAGTATTGGTCTATTTTAGGCCCTAAAATGCACCACGAGCCGACACAGGGCCCCGTTTGCTCGTAGCCATAAATTTCTTTCGTCACAAAAATAATTCATTCGGGTCTCAAATGAGGTTTTTCTATAGTCATCTGTGTAAAAGGCTTATTAATTACCATTTTGCATTGCCGCCTCATTTGACTGAGCGAATCATGCGAACGCCTGCCGTGTAGAGTGAGTGCCGAATAAGTACTTTCCGCCAACAAAAAATAAACGCAAAAATAAAAATGAAAAAAAAAACAGACTATAAAAATGAGTCAAATAGCGAAAGGAGAAAAATTATCCTTTTTTCGGTTGGTTATTTTTAATCGAGCACTCTTTTCGCCGCACTTACTCACTCACTCACATACAAAGCCATTCGCTCGCATATCACCCAGTCTCTTCATCGACTGGCCCGACATTCGCTGGAGCTACAATCCAACTGTTAGAAAAAAAAACCACCCTACCCACCACACTGCATTCTATGCCTTGCCAACAAAAACAACGTCGTTTCCCCTTTTGAAAGTGGTCACGAAGGGCGAGATTTTCGCCTCGATTCGCTGCGATGTGCGCGGCAATATTCGCAAGGGGATGCGCTCGCAGCAGTCGCGGGGCTTGGGCGGCGGTTGGGAGTTGGTGAACGGCGTGCACAAGTGGGGTTGTTTGCGAATTCGTATTTTTATTTGCATTTTTCTCTCATTTTTTATGTTTTTTAGTTTGTTTTGTTTTCTTCTGTTTTGTTTGCTTTTGCCTTTTCCCAACTTTTCCCTTTTTCGGCACACACAATTTTTGTTGCATAGTTCGAGTGATTTTTATTTCAACTGTTCTGTGTTCGTTCGCATACGTCGCATTCGTTTTTTCATTATTTTCAGCTTACTTTTTATCTTTTTTAAATTTTATTTTATTTTTATTTTTTTTATTTTTATTTGCATCCTTTTTTCTAGCGGCGACGATATGAGCGAGCGAGTGAGCGAGTTTGTGAGTGAGTGAGTGCGCGGCTTGACTGGGGCAGAGCGCATATGAGTAGTGGAGTATAGTGAATAGTGAGCAGCATTGGCAGGTGCGCGGAGGCGTGTGTTCAGCGGGTTGAGTAGTGAAAGGAGAAAGGATGCAGCGTCGCAGATGGATGGCTGAACGGTTGGATGAATATTGCAGACAAAGCGGCGGTCGGCTGTTTGCGGGGGTAGCAGCATGCGTGCGCGTAGTTTAAAGGGCTTGAAGGTGGTTGTTTAGATTGGTTGGTTGGATTGTATGTGCGATGAAGTGGAGTGGTGGGGTTGGTTTGTAGCGCGGCTGGTAGTTATTATTTTAATGGTCATGGTACACATCGGCGTTGCGCTGCCACTCAGCATCATTGCCAGCTGAGCGTTAGCGCACAATATGAATCGTTTATGGAAAAAGGCAAACATTGTTTGGGTTAGAAAAAAGGAAGCGCCAATGTTTAGCGGCACTATGCGTTTAACCGTCATTGCGCTTAGTAGTACGCGCGTTGTCGCCAATCGTTAGTTTGTTTGCTTTGAAGCGCCGCTTCATATCTCGCGGCACAAATTCGATTATCATCTTCTGGGCGATAGGTAAAAATTATAAAAAACAAACACAAAAAAACAGACAAAATATAAAAAAGTGTCGCTTAATTGCCGCATTTACTAGGCTTAAACATAACGGGTTTAATTGTGCGCCAGGCTCTATTACTACTCGACTCGACGACGCGCACATCTTCCGTGTCCTTTCGTAACACAAAACAAAATTAACTTTGCGAAGAATCCTAAAATAGTCAACGACACGGACCGACGAGGCAACATCAACATTTATTATATTTACAACAATATTGGCCAACAACATTGGTCACAACAGCGGCAGCAACAGTGCACATTGTCAAAGAACTAAAATGTTGCTGCAGCCGTCGCCGCAGCCACTAGACGAGCCGAAGACATTTGTGCCAGTCAGCTTTCACTGAGGCAGCGACCACAACTGCTGCAGCTGCGACTGCCACTGCCACCGCCACTGTTTATACGGTTGTCGCTATGCGGCGCGGCGCAACGCTGTTCTACGACATCCACGTTGCCACTGCTGCTGCTGCTGACGTTGCTCTTGCTGCTGTCTTTGTTGTTACAGTTAGCGTGTTGATGTTGTTTAGTCCTTAGTCCCGTGTCCTGCCGTTCGGTTCACTTCAATTGAGTTCCGTTTTTTAAAATAACGTTAGTTGCTGTTTGTTGCCCGATTAGTGTGCGTGTGTTGACATTTTAGCGGACGTCGATGAGACAATACAAATAAACAACTAATACAAAACAGTTATATTTTTTTTAAATAAACAAAGTTTGGAAAGTAATTTAGTGCGCTGAAACGAAGCAAAAATTGAAAAAAGAAAGGAAAGAAGGACTATGGAAAGATGTGTTTTTGAGTGTTTTTCGATTTGAGTTTTTTGCTTGTTTTGAAAACTTAAAGTTATAATTTATGAAAATTCATTAGAAAAAGGGTTAACACAAAGAAAATGTGCAATAAAAATATTTTGACGAAAACACAAATAAAAAAAAATAAATAACTTTTGTGTGTTACAAATCTAATTAAATACAAAAACAAATGAAAGCAACGTTACGAATTTCGAAAATGGTTTAATTGATGGATTAACGAGGCGCGAGCCGGACCAAATTCTTTTGAAGAACCAAGAAAGTAAGTAGATTCGTAATGAAAAGCATTTTTTAATAGTTTTTAAAATTTTTCTTTCCATAATCAGTATTTGTGGAAAGGCAGTTGAGTCAGAGCTAAAGTTAATTTTTAATCGAATAACATTTTTTATAGTTTTTAAAATTTTTGCTTTTATTATATCCATATAAGTTTTATTTTGTATATTTGGCACATTTTTATTATGAACAATACCAACTTTAGTTTTTATGCAAAGCAGTCGCTAAAATTTAAAACAAAATAAATTCTAGCGCTGAAAAATGTTTGTCAGAGTAATCAAACAAATTAGTGCGGAAAAATAGGCACAATTTATAATTAAAAAAAAAATTATGTAATATCCCAAATTATAATTTAAAAAAAATTATAAAAAAACAGTTTTAAAATCACAAATTCTGAACATTAAAAACTTTATTAGCCTTTGTTGTACAAAACTCGCCTTGGGGCACGAGACAAATCAAATCAAACAAATCTTGACCAAAAGACAAAAAGCTTCCTTTGTTTTTAAATTTTTGTAAAATTTTTACCGAATTTGGAACATCTGATAACACTGTGTGGCAAGAAAAAGCAAAAAAATACAGTACTATTTTCAGTTGCAGTCCTGAATTCGCTTTATTTTGTAAATTTTTACGCTCAAAAAGGCCTTATATTTATATTCAAAATATGGTTTTGCAAATGGTGCGGAAGCGCTAGTTGGATTTTGGATGAATCACCACTTTAACCAACCAACCAATCAGTGGTTTTGAAAGAAAACCCCCTACATAGGAAAATATCATAAAATATTGTTTAAGTTAAAAAAATTAAAAACAAAATATTTTTTAATTTTATTATTTAATTAAAAAAAGTTTTTATTTCATTAAAAGAAAAATATTTTTTAATTTTTCACATTTTGAACTGTAGTCTTACAGGTTTTCATTTCAACAAAGTAGCAATAAAAATTTTCAAATAAATTTTTTTTATTTTTATTGTAAATCGTGAAGTTTTGAGTTAACCGTTAGTTAACCGTTAACTTACCAAAAAATGGTGTTTGAATATAACATGCAATTTTTGAGGTTTGTGGGAAATTTCTCCCAAAACATTTTTTTTCTTAGTTCACTAGACCTACAATTTGCTTGGCTTGAGAATTCGAGAAAATGAATCGTTCCACATTTTTTTTATCATCTCGATATTAAGACTAACTCAAGGTTTATATTTTTACCATAGTGAAGATGTCAAATGAACAAACTTTCAAAAAATTACTGCCAAAATTCTAAATCGAAGGCCGCAAGTTCACTCTTGAAGCGCGTGCTCCAATTTTTGGTACTTATAATCGTCCCACCCGACAATCCGTGCATGCTAGAGTGAATAAATTCGAGTCAAAATATCCACTGAATCTCCATAAAATTGCCGTATCTCTATTGAACAGTGTAATTTGGCTGATAATAGGAACTGAAAAAAATGAGTTTTTCCTTGTAGCAGCGATGGAATATTGCCAGTTAAAAAATGCTTAGGGAGCAACTTGAATTAGTTGAAAGCTAATGCCGCGTTCACACTCTTTGCATTCCAGTATTGTCCAATTTCTAATTATCAAAATTATTTAATAATTTCTTTTCTCAGTTAAGTTCTAGGATAAGCAAACCCAATAATACAACAATTTTTAGCCCACTAAATAAGTTACAATATTTTTACTTTTAGTGATTTTACTCATTTAACAAACTATTTGTAAGGCCTAGCACCTGGTGCTCATACCATTTCCAATTAGTTTTAGTATTGCATATTAATAATAATAATACACCTAACTCTCTTTTTGCACTATTTGTTTTGAATTGATTTTCAATATTTTACCAATTTGAAATGGGGTGATATTTGTCTACGCATGTACAAAGCGTTTAAATTAGTTTCAGGAAAAGTCTTTGAGATTCGGTAGATTTTGCAAATCGCCGTTTAATAATGTATTTCTTTTAACGAATTAAAATGTATAAACACGGGCCAAATTCTTAGTTGAACCCTAAAATTATTATTTTAATATTGTTACTACCTTTTTACACGAATTTTTTAGTATCTATTGTGTAAAGAGAGAATTAAGTGTAATTATAAAATTAATATTTTGTGTTAGATCTCACTCGAGCATTCATTCAATAAAAAATCTGCAATTTTGTTTGCTGGGTCAAATATTATGGCTGCTCTAACAGTCCGAACATTGCATAAAAAAAAATCCTTTTTTTTATTACCAAACAGAGCCACTTTACGATCTTTCAATACTAATAAATTTTTTTATTTAAAAATTAAATAAAAGAAAGGATCTGGTGACAACACCGCTGTGTGTTATAATTTTTTTTCAAGTACGTGGTTTATCTTCAAGTATAAAGTATTGTTTTAATTGGCTTATTTTTAATTGGCAAGCACTTATTGCCAACGGGTTTTTCAATAGGGTCATAACAATTTTCCATTTAACCCATGAGTTCTCAAACGAAAGTTAAAAAAAATATATATTTTAATCCAAAATAATTTTAGAGTAGCAAAGACGTTAGCCGTATCTTTCTTGTATATTTGTTTAACATCCATTTTTTAGAAGAAAAATATTTTGGTATTACCTATTGAATTTTAATAAAAAAATTTAAAAAATGGAAAAAGCATTTCTGGTGTAATTGTTGAACTGAAAATGGTGACATTACTTAACCCTTCAGCTGTTTATGTCGAGTATACTCGTCAGAGCGAAACGAAAATTGTTCACATAATGTTGAGTTACTCGCCGGGGAGATAAAATATATGGCATTCGTATTTTTATTCAACGAATCAACTGCAATTTTTTCCCTGAAGATCTTTTAAAATATTTACATTTTAGAGTATTCGTTAATCTGGCAACCTTATTTGTTTTAATACAGAATAGCTTGTATTAAGCTGAAATAACAAGTTCTGTGAAAGTACCGTTATAAAACGATTTTTTTTTTTAATAAAAAAGCATTTCGCATGCATTTCTCAGTTGATTGTGAGTCGCCATAATTGAGGGAACAAAAGTTATAAGAAGAGGCCTGTGGATTTTATTGGCAGGAAAAGTAATACTAAGTACTTTTGTTTCTTTGAGGAATAAAATTGTGACATATAATTCAGCCGTAACCGAATAGGTTGGTGCGTAGCTACCATTCGGAGTTCGAAGAGAACGTTGGTGGAATATCCGTGAAAGACCAAAATTAAGGAAAAGTTTTTTCTAATAGCAGTCGCCCCTCGGCAGGCAATGGCAAACCTCCGGGTGTATTTTTGCCATGAAAAAGATCCTCATAAAAAATATTTGCCATTCGGAGTCGGCTTGAAACTCTAGATCCCTCCATTTGTGGAACAACATCAAGACGCATGACACAAATAGGAGGAGGGGCTGGGCCAAACACCCAAAACGCGTGTACCTGCCAATATATAAATACATAATTTTAATTATCCCTACCAGATGAATTATTATGATAGAGATGGATATGTATGTTTGAACAGAAAACATGCAAACGAATGATAATTTGGAAAACTATCATAGCCCTTAATTTAAATTTTTAGTTTTGTCACTTAGATTTCTCGAAATTAGTTTGGTATTTTATTGCTTCTGTTTTCATTTCACTAATGCCTTTGTTTTATTTGTGTTATATATTTTTTTAACAATGAAATAAAATTTGTTTGTTAAGGGGACAGAAACCTGTAAACGGCCATATTTTCCCTGATTTTCATTAAAATTATTTAAAATGAAGAAGTCAATATATTTTTTTCAAAATTGGCATACAGTTAATTTAAACATTAAAATTATATAATTTTTTTTATTTTAATCATTAAAAATGGCGGATGTACACTCAATTCTTCCAGGAAGGTCGCAGCGGGGCTTTTCAATCGGCGGGCATTGTAGCATCGGCATCAGTGATCTGAATACAAAAAACCAAAAATTTGTTTGTTTATTAATGTCATAATTTCTATATGAATTAACACTAAATGGAAAAAAAATTCGCGGAATCAAATGCTTAAAAAAAAGAGTTTTGGGGCGAATTTTCCTGCTATTTTTACTTCGAAAAAATTATTTTTTCGCAAAATTTTCGAAAACTTGAAACACATAGAAAGTAATATCATAAAAGAGATGTGTGCAAAATTTCAGGAAGATCGGTCAATAACTTTTCAAGTTATCGTGTACGCCAAATCGAAAAATATAGTTTTGAGAAAAACGCGTCTAAAGTTTGAATACATGAAAATTCAACCTGTCCCAGCGCTCGAACGCAAAGAAAAGAGTCGTCACGGTTGACGATCTGTAATATAAGAAATACTTAAATTTACGTTCTAAAAATTTTTTGACATATTCTTGAAGAACTATATTAACATTTTATGAAAAAAAAAATTTCGTTCGAAATTTTACAGGTATCTGTCCCCTTAACAACGAGTAAAAATATATATATTTTTTTTTGAACCAACACACAACGTTTGACTTTTAGTCATAATTGCCTATTTTTTCACACAGAAATGTTTACTCTATTTATGTCAAGTGCACTCGTCTTCGCTGGAAAATGTTTAAGCAGGCAGAAAAGAAACAATATTGAACAGTTAAAGGGTTAAAAAATAGTCTTTACGTATAAGTAAAATTTTTGAACGATATTAATTATTCTGTACCAAAATTTTTTATAAAAGAATTAATCCAATTTTTTTTAAGTTTTATTTATTGTATATACTTTTTGCCAACAAATGCACGTATAAAAGGAATTAAAAACAAAAAATGTTTCTTTCCAAATCCTTCCGAACCTTTCTTTTTTTATCATCTTCCAATATTAAGACAAACTCCAAGTTTATTTTTTAACTAAAGTGAAGATTCCATTCGAACAACGTTTGAAAAAATTATTGCCAAAATTCTAAATCGAAGGTCGCAAGTTTACTCTTGAAGCACCGAAACTTGTTCAGTTGGTCTCTGCGAAGGTTATATTAGGTGTCTGTTGAAAAACCCTGCGCTACAAAACTGTGTGGAACTCTTGCTTAGCTTACAAATGTAATGGAACAACTTCTGCAACTACCAAATAGAAAGTTTGGATTGATGAAAGTCAAAAATTCCTAGCTAATAAGTGGAAAAGTGTCTTCGATGAACTTTCAAACGCGATATTCAAGCAATTAGAAATTTTATAATAGAATTTGGTTGAAGACTCTACATTTTTCATTGAAGTAGCACAAACTTTATTTAACAGTAAGTCCAACGGAAAAAGAACTATATAACCTATTTCAATATCACAATCGCCTATAAGCCATTTCAATATCACAAAGCAAACAAAAAAAAAATATAAAAATCAGTTTCAACATTTGTGTCTAATATGTTTTTAAAAGACCGGATCTTATAAGGTCTTGCACTTATGGGGATCTCTCGCTTTTTATTTTTTTATTTTATTTTATATTTTATTTTAATAATCTATAGTACTAATTACCTTACAGACGAGACAAAAATGTTAAGAAAAACAAGCCAAATTTGGCAACTAAAGGATTTTCTAATAACAGGCATTATCTATCGCATTCGAGAGATGATTCACGATTTTTTATGGCCGGAATTGGATGGTATTCATCTGAACAACGTTTATTTTCAACAAGACGGCGCTACGTGCCATACATGCAACGAAACCATTGATCGTTTACGGGAAAAGTTTCCGGACCGTGTTATCTCTCGAAGAGGTGATCACAATTGGCCACCGAGATCTTCTGATTTAGCACCTTGTGACTTTTTTCTTTAAGGCCACGTGCAAGAGAAGATCTACGCTAACAGCTCAGGGTCAATTCTAGACCTCAAAAATGGAATTCGTGAGGCTTTCGAGGACATAGGGCAGCCATTTTGCAATTCGCTTATGGAAAATTTCATCAAACGGATATTGTCCTGTAAACGTGTTCGTGATGGTCATTTGCCTGATGTTATTTTCTACTATTAACGGCATACCTTCCTTTTTATAATGAAATAAACATCCGATCATTTATATTAAAAAATAGCATTTTTCTTTGAATATCAAAATAACACCTCTTATTGGAAAACCCTTTATAACATTAACAACCAATATAAATAAAATAATAAGCAACTAAATTTAAAATGTTTACAAAATTAGATCTAGCTAAAGCGAAATTAGCAGACTGGAATTCGATTATGAATTTTAGTTTCGAAGAGCGCGGGCAATAAGTCAGTTACTCCCAAATTTAGTCCTAAAGTTTTCCCCATAAAAAGGGAAGACTTCTTTATGGAACATTCAAGTATATCCGCTCAAGAAGATCTAGACAGTCAGCGATGCCATTAGCAATACTGACGATGACATTAACAACAACAAAGAGATCCAATGTGACCCCATAAAAATGAAATGCCTACAAATTAAGAATTGTGACAAAATCGTTTTTCTTTCAAATTTTTTCTGGCAAAAGTAACGAAGGGCCGCTTTTTTATAATCTGTTTACATTCTGCAACTATTTAGTCGAGTTAAAGAAACCTAGTGGTTCCAACAAACTGAATTATTTCTCTTTCAATATAAGCTGCTACTAATTTTTATGCCGTTATACTTTATTGGAAACGTGCCAATTTGGCCATTTTTTGAAAATATGGAATTACACTCAAAATCCCTATTTCACGGTGCTCTTCGATAGTTTTGAAAATTTTATGTTTAACACGAAGAAAGTTTACTTGTTGCCAGTTCGACAATAATTATGTACAGTTAGGAACACAAATATGATAGCTATTCCTACACCCCATGCATTTGGAATATTTTGAAAATGATTGGAATTTATGTAATTTTGTATTTTTTTTGAATAATTTGTTGAATATTACTTTAAAAAAATCGTCAAATGAAATTAAATTTAAAATTAAACTTCTGTAAGTTTTGTAAATATTCTACTTAATTTCAAAATATGTATTCGAAGGGATGTTCTAAAAGTTATGCCCCTAACTGTATATTTGAAGTATTATACCGTTGCAAGCACGCATCAAAAAATATGTTACAAAAAAATAGCTATGTACATATTTGTTTTCATTTTTATATAAAAAATTCAGTTAGCTCTCCACTCCCGTGATCTATGCCCCATTGCGGGCAGGAAACGTAAAAAAACTCCGAGTAACGAATTTCAAGTTAATCCACTGAATTTAAAAAAGTCGTCCGCCATATTCCATTTCGAAATACCCAACTCGGCATAAAAATTAAAAATTAATTTTTTTCTTAAAATACATTTTAAGTCTTCTACTGATAATTTCAACTTAAACGAATTTTGGGTAGAACGGTCGCTTAGTTGCCGAAAAATGCCTTTTACAAGGTGGCGCGAAATTAATTTTGTATTTGGATTACTTATTTAGTTAGTGGCTTTTTATGAAAGTCAATAGCTCAAAACACTACTTAATGTGAGTACGTGAATGGTTTTTACAAAATAATGTTAAAGTTATGGATTAGTCAAGCCGACCTAAGCCTCATTGAAAACCTTTGGCGAGATTTAAAGAAGCGAATCGGGAAGGATACATTCAAAAATAAGGATTTCTGACAAAAAACTCAAAGAACTATGGTAATCCACTCCCACAGAAACCAGTCGTAGAATTATAAATTCCATGACAAATCGAATAAAAGAAGTCATTGACAACCAACTTAGAAGCTCGGCCGCTTTTATGGCTTCTAACGTAAATTTTTCAGCCGAAATTCATGTCATTGATAGTTTTTTATGCATTGATTTATCACAAGTTAATGGTTTTTATAACAGCCCTAATAGAATCGTAGATATAGTGTTTATTTCAAATAACATCAACCACACTTTGTCGGAAGGCATTGCTCCCATATCTCTAACCGATAAACATCATGTTCCTCTATCTCTTGAGTTGGAATTTTATGAATTTTCTGAGGTATCCGATGAGCTTAACATCAAATTCAACTACAACTCATGCGACTTCTCAAGTTTTAATGAAATTTTTTTAAGTATTGACTGGGATAAAAAACAAAAATGAGTTATAAAAATATTTATTTGGACCTTTACGCGTTCCATCAGTAAAAAATTTATTATTTTTTTTTAGGCCAATAGTCTTAGCTACCATCGCCTTTCGATATGTAATACAGGTAAAATAATTCATAATTCTATTTCTAGTAAATAAATCAATCAATAAAAATAAAAAAGGTAAAACAATTTCAGTATAAAAATTGCTCAACCCTTAATTTTTTACATGAACTGAAGAATGATTTTGAAGGATCAATTTAGAGGTATTGGATTTTAAATTGAAATAAAACAACAAAAGTTCAAATTGATTGAGCAATTTTTATTATTTTTGTGTAGAACCTTTCATTACATTTATTTTTTAAAGATAATCACTTTCAAATACTGGCTGTGACTGCGCCGTAGTTTGGTGATCCATAAACACCAATTTTGAATGATTCGCTGGAGGACTTTGGTCGATATCTCGGGAATAATTTTAGTAATGTTGGCTGCCAATGCCTAATCGAAGCTGGTTTATCCGCGAAGTATTTAGACTTTGCATACCCCAGAAGTAAAAGTTCGAAGGTGTGATATCACTGGATCTTGGCGACCAATTCACGGGTGCGAGACGAGAGATTAATGATCACTGAAAGAATGACGCCGTAAATCCATTGTTTCATGGGCTGGATGGCAATGAGCGCCGTCTTGTTGGATCCAAATGAGGCGGAGATCACGGACTTCAATTTCCGGCGTCAAAAGGTCGTTCATCATTGCCTGGTATCGTTCGCCATTCATTGTTATAAGCAACAAGAGGCATTAAAGAGTTGAATTACATTTTTAATCAAGAAATCATAGTGCAGACGTTAAGGCAGAAGAAGCATGAATTTATCGTTTAAAAGCATCGGTACAAGAAGAATATGAGGAAGAAATATTTGAAAAATTCCAGATGAAATGAGTGCCCATCAGCTTTTACCCACGAACTATCTAGCAAAATCACTAATGCTTTGAATACTTTTCAGACTGTTGTTTTAGCATTGGATAAGTGTACCTTTCGCTCTGGGTCATTTAACTTTTCTTTCCTTATGTGCAAATAATTTTTATTTTTTTGTTTTTCATTAAAACTTCAGCGGATTTTTTGCATTACCTGTTTGTGATTCAATTTTTATTTGGAAAAAATTGAAAGAGTAACAAAATAAAAACGATTAGCTCATAAATATTATTAGAAGGAATTGGTATTTCATTATGAAATCTGCGAATGCGTCACTAATGGCCGGTTGGGGGTCAACGCACCAGCATCAAAGCAATTCGCAATGACGGCCCTTACGACGTTTTGGCCAATTTTTAGAACCAGTGAGCTGTTCACAAATGATTTCTTGCTGTGCTTCGCTTCGTCGTTCTTATCATCTCTCTTTGCTAACAATTTTACTTGACAATTAACGATCATTTGTCATTTTTCTGGGGCATCATTGCAAGCGAGCAGCGGTGAATAGCTGCTGAGCAAATTAACGCCACATGTGGCTGGATGCAAACCAGTACAAAACAGTACAACAACAATAATGTAAATGCAAAAGTAAAAAATACAAAAATATATAGCAAATATAATAACTGCAGTAACAAAAACAACAGTAGCAGAGGAGCAGAGAGAGAGAGATGTGGAATGTGTAGAAGTGAAATTGAAATCATGAAATCATTGTGAACCGCACGAATTGGCGCGGTCGTTGAACTCGCGACGCAAACGAAAATAATATTTTTATAGACAAATTTTGTGAATTAAGTGTTTATAAGGTTTTCAACGGCAAGTAATGACAACAACAAAGACAGCCGTAGCAGCAGCAGCAGCAGTAAGAACAAAGCGCGCGATCAGCCCGAACTGATTCCGAAGTGTGTAAATATCAACAAAAATGCGAGGCATGGTGGGCGCCGCGGCAGAGACCAGCGATTGAGGGTGTTGTTGATCTTACTACATACGTATTTATGTATTTACATATGTACTTGCCAGGGGATGTATGCACATATTTCGTACAATAGCGCCACCCACTCCGCGGCGCCCCATGGGTGTCAAAGGAATCGACTAGAAAATTTAAACACACATGAGCAACAAGGCCAAGCTTTTTTTGTAAATTTAAATTTGTTCATAGTAAAGTTTAAACATTTTTTCATAAGTTATAAGCAAAGTCTTCTCTTTCAGTTTTTGTAAGTTATAAAAAAACGAATATGCGACAATCGTCCATCGTCCCTAAAGAAAAGAAGAGAATTTTCCTTTCGATGAAGCAGAGAACTTCATTTTTATGGAAAGTAACCACCCAACCAATTCCTGGGTATTATTTATGCAATCAAAGTGATAAAAAAATCTCTATATGCAATTGATTGATTTGGTAGTTGAGGAATGATTTCATTATTACATTTCATGAAATTTAGATATATATCTTTGGTACAGAAACTATTGAAATTTGCAAAAGGCGGGCCAAGAAGCTCCAAGGGAATGGTGCTCCTAAAACAATCAGACTGAAAAGCTCATTGTATTCGAAGCTCTGGAAAGTAAAAGGGTTGAAAGTCAAGGAGGAAAGGAGAGAGAAGTGACAGAGGGAAAGAGATATGATAGAATAGACACAAAGACAGAGATAGCTAGTGCTGTAAAAATTTTCCATATTATTGGGCCAAACTGAAAATATTCTCCAGTTTGAGAGAAGGAATATAACTTATTCTCATGACATCGGAACCCAAAACTCGTAGCTTTTAGCTCTAGCAAGAGCACTCACAGAGAAAATGCTCAGTACTGTCTGGCACTTCTAAGCAAGACAGTCCAATCGATTACTCAATGATTCTAATAGTGATCATATGCTGACCCTATAGGTTGTGTCCTTTAATAAAACCGAACATCAACCGAAGAGCTTTTCTACTAAGTTTTAGAAGAAAGTTCGACAGTTTTCTGCTCGGGCTTGTTACAAAACGCTTTGCAGTTCTGCAGCGTTCTAGGCTGGACCATTACTCTTTATGTAAATTGCATACATAATCGCTGATCCAATGCATGATTCCTGTGGAACTGATTCTGATTATTAGCTCTGGTTTTTTTTGGGTAACCTCTGCTCCACAGTTGGACAATTCATCGGCAATTTCGTTCCCTTGAACACAGCGGTGTCCTGGAACCCATATAAGCACAAGCTTATTCCGTCTTCTTTAATAATCTTTGAGGTTTGCTTAGCGTTCTCCAGAGCCTTCAGTGCAGACTGACTGCCATTGGTCCCGCACTGGTCAGTAAACGGTCACTTCTTCGATATGCGTTTGAGGCATTAAATTACTGGCCTGCTGAAATATGAAATTTTATTAAGAGCAGTCAGGCAGCAAAGCTGTTGTACGGTACTTATGAAATCTAGTAGCTCGAACAACATTGCCTATGAATAACAGTAATATTTTAGATTATACTACATTTTCAGATTACATTGGCATGAAGATTTTACAGTTCTTACCCCCTTCGCTGGTTGCATTCGGCAGATTTTTTAATTCTTTTTACTACAAAGTGTAGTGAAAGTTTTTATCTGAAAATGAATAACCCAACTTCCTATTTAAGTTTGGACTAAAAGGATATATTTGTGAATGCAGATATGTAGTTCAGATATTTAAACTGCCGCCTTCATTCTACTTTGTTTTGAATGTTGACGTTCATTCAGTACATTTTCTGCTCAATGGATTATGGCCCCAAGGTGTGGTAGCCTTTCAGCTTTCCCGGGTTTGTTGACCTACTTTTAGCTGCATTTGTGTAAGGGCTCTGAATTCATCTGAAGTCTTATATATCTCATTACCGCCTCCGTTGAACAGCACAAGGTCGTTTGTGGTCAACCTACATTTCGGCCTGTCTGTTCTCAAGGGACCCATCGCAGTGCCTATTTGGTGATGTTGCTGTCACTATTCCTCAAAGTATGGCCAAGCCATTGCCATTTTCATCGGTGGATTTCAGTAGCCATATCGAATTGATTAGACTTCCCCAGTAATTCGGTTTTAGGTATAGTTACCAGATGCCAGAAAATTCTCATTATGTGGCGCAAGCAACGATTAATGAACGTTCGGCGACGCCTTGTGATCATTGTGGTGACCTTCCACGTTGTACAGTTATGTAGAAGGACGGACTTGGTGTGTGTAGTTATGTTCTTACTTTGTCAGAGCGGGGCAAGAGTGCCGAAAAGCGCTTTGGTTTTGATAATTTTGCTAGCAACATCAGTATACCTTTCTTCATCTGTCTTTACTTGGTGAAAGTTAAGAATAGGTATCTACTAAGAATATACATCTCATGAAGTAATAAACAGCAGTATGTCTAAAAGTCTATACCCAATCAATAATTTAAAAAAATTTTGATTAATAGGTTTTTTTTAAATAATGAAAATAATATTAAAATCCCTAAATATAGAAGATTTTCTATTTTTTTAGGATTAACAAACGCAACGGCTTCTTTTATTGAGAAAATTGGAAGGAAATTTATTTAAACTATCTCACAGAGTCGTTTGAAAAGTTCGTGCAAAAATGTAAAACTACTTGTATGGGGTAAACATTTTCTTGACGCCCATTTTTTCAAATTGGGGAACAAATAGAATATCGAGAGAGCTAAGTCTGCGGAATAGGGGTAGAGAGAAATGCGTTGGAGCCCTACCTCTATTAATTTTGCAACCACAACTGCTGATGCTGAAGAATGAGCTGATGCGTCGTCGTATGGAGAAGGAAACCACTCGACTTCCTCGATTCAAACCATTGCCAGAAACAAAGAAATGAACCGATCTAGCAGAAACTTGGTGTGCGTTCTTCCAAGTGCGCGTTCTTCTAACCTCGATACGCGCTAGTAGTTTGATTTCTCTGACTTTGCACGGTCTTTTCAATCGACCTTCGTACTTTAATGCTGCTTCTTGGCTATAGAACTCGACTACTCTAATATCGCAACAGTTATAAAAAAATGCATATACAGAAGCAAGTGCTTCTCAGATAACTCCCTTGTGATGCGTTAAAACTTTAGCAATCGCGATTTTTACTTAACATAAATTTTATGTTTATACATAAACAAATAAAATATTTAACAGGTTATTTACTGATATATTCAAAACAAATTGTACCAGATGGTTTTTCCTCAAATGAATTTATTTTCGAATAGGTGTTTGGACCCCTGTAACTGGATGTCAAGGGTTCAATGAGCTATATAATGGCTAAGTCCTTATGTCCATCATAAAAAAAGTATCACTTTTTTTACAATAAAAATCCGTCTATTTGTTAGCAAGTTAGTGAACAGCTGCCGCTTCCGCCCGACTCTCATGGTCCACCTTCCTGCTTCTCATTCCTAAGACTTGCTTACATTTGTATGTTGATTGCTTTTGTTGCCATATTTGAGCGCTCCGTTACAGCGAATTTTGATAATTATAAAATAAAATAAAAACAATTTGCCCGCTCGCGTTCGCATGGAACCCAAGATGTCAATGATCGTCGGCTGTGCTGCACTGCACCTCAGTCGTAAAACCTACGAATTGCCGCCGTCCCTTTAGGTGTGTTAGTGCAGCCGAGTGGTGAGCACGAGCACAGCTACACGCACGTAAACACAAGTGCCAAAATGTATGAAAAAGTGCTGCCGCCAAGCCCCGCAACCACCGCGCTGCCCCAAAAACGAATGAGAAAGCATGTAAGTGTTCGAATTTGTTGTGTAAGAATGGCTGTGCGAGTGTGCACAAGCATGTGTATATGTATTTATGTAAGTGTAATTGCACATGTATGCGCTCGTGCATATTGCCAAAAACGCTGCCTTCGCACGCGTTTTACATTCTGCTAGTCCGCTCATTCGGTTTTCATAATTTTCTGAGTGCGTTTATGTGATATTTTCTCTTTGTTTTTGTTTATCTGCATGCACACATACATACACGCATGCACATATGTATGAGTACATGTTCCTCATCGCATTCGTTGCAAAGCTTTGCAAAGGTTCGATTTGCGGTGTGGAGTAACGCAGTGCGACGCTCTGAAGCATGCAGCAAATTCTCCATCGGCGTCGGACACTGCAGGGGTTAATGTCAGGCAGCGCAGCGATCGCCGTTTTTTAGAAATCGCCAGCGCGGCATTACGAACGATCAACGGAGTGCGGCGAAGTTGGCTGCGTTGGGAAGTAGGGAATAATTTGGCCTTACACAGAGTGCCCCTCACGGAATCGATAGCCGCCGCTGGCGCAGCCTCAATCGCAAACGGGCGGAGCCAGAGCCAAAGTTGTAAGGGAAACGCGGGCTAGAGGGTCGTGTGTGTGGCGCAGCAAATGTAGGTTTGGGGGACATTTACAGTTTTGAAAAGTAGTAGACGAATGTACCGCGTCGCCGCATATAAAAAATAAATGCAGCGCAGTGTTGACACCCGTCACTGTAAGCGTTGCAAAGCTGCGCTCGCGCACTGTTAGTGGATTTTGGGAGTGAGCGCAAGTGTTTTGTGCTGAGCGCAAATAATGTCGCTTGCATTCTGTTTGCATGATAATGTCTCAGTTTTAACCAATTGACTGGTTGTTGCTAGAAAAATTTCAAATTTTTTTCTTTGCTTTTGAATATTTCAAATGTGACAAGCCGGCGCTTTCCCCGCTTTCCCCCCATTGCCCAAAATATTTCTTTTAATTCGCCAACGTCAAAAGCTAGCGTCACTTTTGTTGCACACACACACAGAGAGATGTCGCGCTAACAGACTGACAAAATTCAAGAACAAATAAAAAAATCAACACGTCAGCAGCAGCAAAGCCAACAGAAAAGCGCAAATTTGTGTAAAAAAGGAGAAGTGTAAAAAATGCAACAACAAAAACCACAATAACAACAACTGTAACATTCACATACAACTGCAATAGCAACACCAACAGCAATAGCAGCAGCAGCAACGAAGGCGGCGATGGTGACAGCGACCGCCGATGAGGCAGCAGCAGTAGCGAAAAGCAGGGAATTCTCCGATTCAATTGGACAGGCTGGCTGCACTTTTTTGTGAATTCAGTTGAGTTTTTTAATTCGATCAGCACAGTAAAGGTTCAGTAACTAAAAAGTTAGTGAGCTAAAAACGCATTCGCGGCAGTTTAGTGCGCCCAGCCCGAACGAGCGTAATTTACAAGCATTCGCACAAGCCTACGCGACGCTTACTTACATACAGATACGTTTAGCGCTTAGCTCGCTCGCAAGTGGACTTGCGAATTTTTATTGTTTTGCGCAAGAAACGGAATGCTTTTTCGCCGCACAACAAATTTAGAAGCGAAGCAAAACGGAAGGAATTCGGAAGAAGCAAAACAAAAACTCTCCCCAAGAAAAAATTACAAATGTGAATTCATAATTTAATATTACAACAAAAAATTAGACAATGGTGAAAAAGTTAACTCAACTAAACTGAATAGCAAAAGGATCAAAATCAAATTGAAATTAATCAAAAGATTTGATCTGCAAATAAAGTGAAATTGAAGTTTTTAAAAAAATACTAAAACAAAAAAACAGAAATTTAAAAAGGCAAAAAATTGTGTCGCGCGTATAGGCGTGAAAATATTTTGTGAAAAGACTCAACTGAAGTGCATAGCACTTGAACTAAAATGATAAGAAATGGAAATATTGCTGCCAATCCCACTTAAAAACATTGTCAAAATTCTACCTAACACGTAGAAAAAAAATAAGTAAATGTAAGTATGAGACTTAAACAACGTTTTAGCAAAAAATAACGATTAAGGTGGATGTAAGAAGAAAAGGCGGAAACAATTTTTTTTTGAACTGTGATATATAAAAAGCTTAAATACCATCAAATTCCTCAAAAAAAATTTCGAATTTCGATTTTATAAACAAAATAAATTTAAGAAATCAAACATTTCAAAAAACGAAAACTATTTTTCGAACTTCGATTTAATAAAAAAAAAAATTTAAATACCATCATACCATTTTTTCGACCTTCGATTTAATAAAAAAAACATATTCAAGTACCATCAAACATTTCAAAAAACGAGAACTTTTTTTTCGAACTTCCATTTAATAAAAAAAAATTTAAATACCATCAAACATTTCGAAAAACGAAAACTTTTTTTTCTAACTTAGATTTAATAAAAAAAAAATTTAATTATCACAGCTGTTTGCCTATTCTTTTATGAACTTAATTTGCAATCAAAAAGGTCTTATGTTTGTATATCGCTCGTTTGCTGGAAGAACGTCATAACACAAAAATATTTTTTTTTTTTAGATAAGAAACTACCACCAGCTATTTGTGATATGCGTTTCCTTACTTTAACTCAGCGGGGTATAGGTAGGTAGGTGAAATGGTTGAAGTACCAGACTGGCACTCCCCAAGTAGCACTTAAGCGCCGTATTATAAATTTAGACCTTTAAAGTCGCTTTTTTGATATATTGATAATTAGGCGATCTATATAAATTATGTGCTATATATAGGCCGTATGGATTCCTAAATTCCAGTTTTAAAAATATGAAGAATTTTTTTAAAGAAATACTCCTTTCATAGGTAAGCGAACTTTAGTAGAATTTTCGAAGGAAATACCGGCATATTTGGGGAAACATTGGGGTACCTTGGGGTAAAACAAATCCATTATTTTCTCGGTAGATGGCCTTAGTCATCGGTATCTCGTAAATTATCGATCAAAAAATGTAAAGTTTATGTTCGTTGCCAAGTTGACATATGACACTAAAAAAATTCGTTTGCTGTTTTTTTATTCCATTCAACTGTGCGTTACAGGGTGTTAACAATGGAAGTCAACTAAGAGAATATTCGGTAGATTTTTCAGTTTTCCTTTGATAAAGGCGAAAATGCAAGTCAGGCCGCTGTAGGGGTGAATACTGTTTATGATGCCGGTACTGCAAGAATTAGTTATATGCAATTTTGGTTTTGTCGATTCCGTTCAGGCATTTCTGATATGAAAGAAAATGTGGAGAATTTCGAAAATTCTTCAGAAATAATCGAAGTTGAGCGGAATGTTAGTAGTCATAGTAGTAGTCGCCGAGGAGCTAAATATCGACCATAAAACAGTTTTAAACCATTTGCGCAAAAATTGTATGCAAAAGTAATGGATTTCTTTTTCTCCAAACTAATATTTAGAGCCAAGGAACTCAAGAATAGTATCTTTCCGATTTTTTCCCGAATATATGACCGTGAAACTATTTTTGCCTTTTTCCTATTTCTACCTAACTACGAAGATTATATCAAATTATTAATTGGTAAACCAGCATTAGTAGGTTTTTTACTGTTAAATATTCACATTTAAATTCAAAAACTAGGTATAAAAATTCTTATAGAGCGTGAAAATATTTACATTTATTTAATTAAATTTTGTCAAAATCAAAGAAGTGAACAGAGTTGAACGATCTAAGAAAATGGAAGTCTATTAAAACTGCGGCTTCCATAAACTTCACAGGAAAACTTCACAAGGAGCAGGAACTCGTTGGCACTATTTTTATAGGGTGTTCCGTTTTTATAAGACACTGCCAAGTATTACGCATTTCCCGATTATTTAATCCCTCAATTCACGCCCTAGCCATGGGCTCGCCTATGCAAGTACAACTAAATATTTTTTAATTTGTTCATAAGTGAAGCGTTAAACCAATAAATAGCCAGAAATTCTACAAATTATTCCGTGCGACATAACAGCACATAGTCCAGTACATAAGTACTTACCACACATCGCATTATGAAAGAAAATATGTGCCAGGCAGCAGTAAATTCTGATGCACTGATCAGCTCAGCTCAGCAGCCACCCTTCAATTACAACTACTACCACGGCAACGACTTGCGACGAGCGAATGTAACGAAAAGTTCCAGAGCAAACTTTATTTTTATCACATCTTCTTTGTGCATAGATTTCATCGTTCACACATCTTTACTCAGCCCTTCGTTTTGTATGCCTTCCTTCTGGATTTGTGCTTTTTTACATTTTACATGTTTGCTCGCACACTGCAACTTCTCTGCCCCGCACACCCCGCCCCGCTTCACCTTACCTTGTGCTGCAGCGAGCTGATCCAAATCGCAGTGTTGTGGCTGCAGCTGATATTTTGCAGTGCTTGACGATCGCCAGCGTCGTCAGGTCCGTCGCTTTTAGCCGTCGCGTAACAAATAGAAGGACATTTGAGTCATCCCTACCCCCATCCGCTAGCGCATTTCTGTGGCTTTTTCGATTTTTTTCTCTGTTCGTTTTGCTGCCACTTCTCACTCGTTCGTTGAAGTGCTAGCCTATTTGCTCGCCTCTTTCTGATTGTTTCAGCCACTTTTTATCATGCATTTGGCTTTTACTTTGCATTCGCGATTTTTTTTTTTTATTCACTAAGTTCACTTCTTTTTTGTGATCTCACTCCCTTTCAGGTTGTCTCATTCCCTAATTCCCTTATACGCCGTTCCTTTTCGTGTATTCATTCGCTGTTTCGTTTGCATGTCCGTCCATTCGTCCGTTTGTCCGTCCACTTGAAGCCAACGCAGTTAGTCGATTTGCCATTTAGCAAGGGGAACACACAGGCTAGCAGTCAGTCAGTTAGTCAGTAGATGCTTTGCGTTGCAGATACTCGACTCGAACTTCGCTCGTTGCGAATTCAGTGCTCAGTTCGACACTTTTACTTCGTGCAGCAACATCAGCGACGGAAACGCAACGACAGCGCCAAAAAAAATATATCTACTTATATATAAAAAACTGCCATAGAATAATTAAAGTGTAAATTAGTCACTGCGCTGCCTTTTGTCTCACGCAGAAGCGGGCGTTTGCCGCTGGGGCGAGTTGGGCGGTTGGCTAATGAATTTTGAACTGATTGCTATTGGGTGCAGCATTTCCAAAAAAATACAGTTTAGCTAGTTTCAAGTAAGAAAGTGCAATCTCGGGCCCGAATTAGGGCCAGCGCAAAATTGATGTTCGATCGGAAGATTCAAAAGTCGTTCTAGTAAATGGAGTCGATTGCAAACCGGAAGCGCAATGAGGAGCAGCGAGTAATTTGAATAGTGTGGAGCGTTTGAAGGCTTCTTCAGTATTTTGTTTTTGTAATTTTTTTGCTTTATAACGCAACAACTCAGGATCTTGTTAGTTTTTTATTGTTGTCTTTGCTTGCGAGAAACCACAAGCGGATTGTTAAACTTTTTAGAAGCCCATAGCTCTTACATCTACCTAAATACAATACATACATAAATATACCCATGCATACATACTTATATAAGTCAGCCGCAATAAACTCAGGATTCCACAGAGGGTAAGTAGATATAAGAATCTTAATTGATTTATAGAAATTCGGGAAATATAATAACTTTTTTCTTCGGTAATATTTTTTACTTTGAAAACCTGATTTGATTTAACACAAAATATGCAGTGCTAACTCGGTACTCCGCACAGAGAGGACCGAGGTCGTGCGGAGTACTATAACGACCGAACTAAAGCGTGCCCGGATCACAGAGTTAGCACTGAATTTAATTTAGGCAACTATTTAAAAAAAGTGATAAAGGCTGGAGTTCATTCAATGCTCATATAATTTAATGCGAGTGCTTTAACATCGAGGATTAGCTCAGAGCCAAAAGCCTTGCTAGTTGATGCCTCTAATTTTAAATAAACTTAGCATTTTGTTGTTGTTATTGCTATCATTTTAATAATAAGCAAACAAATATGGTCCTGCCAGGTGAAAGAAAGTTTTTGCAATAGCCAGCATAAAGAGCCTCAGCAGCACAAAAGTCTGCCAGTGAGTGGATCTACCTCTCAGCTCAGCGCGACTTCGAAAGCCGCACAGATTTCTGAAATCAATGAGAATCGCAGATAGCAGTTCATGCAATAATTTAACAAAAAGTGTATTAAGTGGTTAGATTTTCGATCGAGTAGCCGCTTGCTATTGCGGAGTGCGAGAAATTAATTTCAGCTTTGTGATGGTTCCGTGTGCTGATGGTTTTGTATGGAGGTAAAAGCTTTTTTGCTACAATATTTTTAAAATTTAGTGCATGGAAGGTCTGTGATTTATTTCGTAACCGTCTTGAGAATTGCAGATGTGTATCTAAGTGAGTGAAACAATAAAAATAGCAAGATGAACATCGTTCTCTTTTTGGGCTGAAGACTGAATGCGACGTAGCTTTTTGGTATTGGTTAATGTGGCGTTCTCTATTCCCTCGCCTGATGTCCGGATGCGTGTCGTACTCATAAATCCACGTCTCGTCTCCAGTAATGATGTGTTTGATGAATGTTGAGTCGGATTCAGTCTTGAAAATTATAACTTTGCCGATATCAACGAAGTCCATTTTTTGCCCAAAATTCAGGTCCTTTGGGAACAACTTTGTAGCAAAATGGCACAAGCTCAAATCATTATTTCCAACTTATCCATAAGCAATATTCAATTTCTCAGCCAGCCCTCTGATGGTTCATTTGCGGTTATTGATCAACTTTTCTCTTACTTTATTGATGTTTTTACCAGTTTTCGATGCCGAAGACATGCCACGACGTTTGTCATTCTCGATGGGCTCACGATCTCTTCTGAAGCGGTCATCCCACCCGTAAACTGCTGTACTCTTTAGGATGTCATTGCCAACACCGGAAATGTGCCGGAAAGTTTTCGAACATTTTTATGATTTTTGCACGAATGAAACCATTTTCAGCGCAAATTTTATAGAAATTCGTTGCGAATTCAAATCTGAGGTATTTATTCTACTCAAGACGGCGTAACTTTTACAAATGCTAAGAAATTACCCTACAATTTCGGTGGAGTCTTAATTACAGATGTGGCAACCTAACACAGAAAAATAGAACTCAAATCAGTTGACTTAGTTGCGACTAAAACTGTAGGGGTAAGAGTTCCAGTGCTAAGGCGCATTTTTCAAGCGCGAATTTTTCAAACAAAAATCAAAAAAATGTCGCAATACCTCGAAATATTTCCACAGCCAAACCAAACCACTCATTTTCGCAGTAACTTTTTACAATGCAAAAAAAAGCAAAAGAAGAAAACAACAGTCAATTATTTTGAAAAAACTTTGATTCAAGCGCTAAGCAGGGCAAAAAGTCTTCAGTCTGGAAAAGAGAAGAAATTGCAGCAATATGGCCTACAAAATAAAAATGTGAGTGCAAACTACACACAAACACAAATGTAGCTGTACATATAATACATACGTACATTGTGCAGTTGTTCTTACTTTCGCTTTCGTTTGCGACAAATCAACGACGTCGGGCTCACCACACAAAAAAATATTTCCATTCAACAATGATTGCTGTAATAAACACGCACATATGTACATACACACATACACACATATTCGCATTTCACACCAGTCGATAAGATACAACTCACATCAACCTGAATGCCACGCACGAAAGCACAACCGGATTCACCTATGTAGCCTAGGCTCCGGCATTATCAGCAGCACAAACTATGCGCTCGTACTATACATACATATCTACGTACTTACATACCTCATACTATGGTAGTTGTATGTGCAAGTGTACCATAGAACGGGAAAATCACCTAATACAAAAGTCGCACCAGCAATTTGCGCTACGTGCAACTAGTTTGTGCTGCTGCATGCAACATTAACCGCACTGCCGCACGTCAGTCACAGCAACAACGACTGCCTACTCGGTGCCGCATATTTAGACAATCGTGTACAAAGCAATCAACCGAGAGCCCAAACAACATGTTGACAACGTTGAAGGAGTGGCGGATGCAAGGAGAACAACGAAACAATGACGACAAACCTACTCATGCGATCCGGAGCGAAACTGCAAACGAAACCGAAAGACAGCACTGGTGTCCATCCTCCATCCGCCACCACCACCGCCAGCGAAGACATAGAGGCACAGTTGGATACCGGCATTTAGACCGAGACCGAGACCGAGACTGAGCCAGAAATTCAGACCCAGACCGGCCAGATGACAATGCGACAAGTACTCGCACATATAACACCATAAATGACGTAATGACACTACTCCACTAACACATTTTTCTGCATTCCTGCTGCAACGGCGGCAACTACATCCTCTGCCACAGTCGTCGCCACTGCCGCTGCACTGCCGGCTGCAGCTGAATGGAGTCGTAAAAATGGCAGAAATGCCAAAGCACAAGACACTCATAGTGGCAAGCGAAAGAGTAGAAGAACCGGCAAGAACACCGGCGGATGATAATAGTTAGTGTGAAACCGAAAGCAGAAAACATAGTATCTATAAAAATAGAAAAACAGCGAGTGAAAAAATATTCACACGAATGATAAAAATGTTGTCAATGGATGGAAGAAAGGGGAGGCGAGAGAAGCAAGGGTAGAAGGTGTGTTTGTAAATGTCAGACGATTCGCAGCACTTCATGCGTACGTACGCATATAGTCACTCCAGCCACAGCCATTGCCATTGCCAATGCCACTATGCCACAATGCCACTATCGCACACTCACACAAATCGCTACCATGTCGCACTATCGTTGCAACACACAAACAACGGACAAAGGCGCTCCGCACGGAATAGACCAGACGCAACCAGCACAGAACTAGCGAGTGTGCATGTATGTGTGTATGTATGTAAACATGAAAGGAAACGTACACGACGACGTCCAACGAGAAGTACAAAAAAAGAAAATAAATGCTGGTCCAACGTTGGTGTGTGTGCAGCAGCAAAGCACAGTGGCGGCTGCGAGGCGAGACGGCTTTATCGTTAAACAGGAACAACAACGGCAGAAGTCAGTCACTCTATTAGTTGCACAAACACACACGCATAGACAAATGTTTGCATTATTTGCATAGAAACCCTGCTAGCAATCGTTGTTGTGATGTTGTGGTATTGGCTGAAGACCGCCAAGATTATTTAGTAGTATTCTTGGAAGTTTCGAGCTTCTACGCCAGTTAGTGGGAAGCGTCTTAATGTAGTTCCATAATTGGAGGGAGCTGAAGTTTGGCGGCAGATACTTTTTATGAGAAGCTTTTTCATGGCTGAAATATGCAAGAACTCTTGCTTTGCCTGTCCAAAGGCGAATGTTGTTAGAAGAAATCTTTTAATATATTATTCTATGTATGCAGTAGTGATCGAACCCAGGTATCAGCAGGTATCGAAAGCATGGCAGGCATAAACACACAGCACTTGGACAGCAACTAGAATTCAGCAGAAAAGCAAGTGCGATGAATAAGGAGCACAGAGTGCCATGGGGTTGCCTCCCCGAACTGCTATCAAGGAAAGAAATACAAGAGGCTGAAAAATAGAAGTAATTAATAAATTAACGAAAATCAGGTTTGCTCCTTCAACCAAAGTCTTTTGCGCGCTCTACTCATCCTAAAGAACCTCAACCAATAAGCTTAAGGTTGAGCTGGATTGGGCTGGTAATTGAAGTGAATGAATGAATAGCAGCAATAGAAGTATAGAAATCTCTTTAGTTTTATTATTCTATTGAAAGATATGATAGAGCAATTAGATAAGTCTGTTCGAGCAAAATGGGAAAGACTGAGTTTAAAAGCATTAGGACTGCTAAAGCTGAATTCATTGGCTAAAGCAGGTCATACGAGTATTCAACTCTCTCCCGGTGTATGGATTAGAAATCTGTACCCAGAGTAAGAATATTTGGAAATCACTTGGTTGGGTAGCGCTGACTGATCTGTAAAAAGATCTCGCTTAGAGCTCTAGGGTTCACTGAATGCATTTAGAGTCAAATATTGTTTGATTATTTAATGCACGCTCTCGCGAGTTTCAACAAGCCGTTCAGCCTGTTGGCCTCTTCTAAGGCACGCAATATGCCGTCAGAATAGGGAAGGACGGTCCCGAGCCGTTTGATACAAACAAGGTTTCAGACAGAGTGACTCGCTGTCGTGTGACTTCTTTAACCTGATGCTGGAAAAGATCGAACGAGCAGCAGAACTTAATCGCTTAGGCACAATTTTTTGTAAGAGCGTACAATTTCTGGCGTACGCCGATGGTATTGACATCACTGCGCTGTTAGTTCTGCCTTTTCCAAATTGATGGGTCTGGTCGTGAACCAGGACAAAACGAAGTACCGCCTGTCATCAAACAAAGAGTTGGCGCAGTCGCGTATCGGCGCCCACGTCACTGTTGACAGTTATGATTCTGACTTTATAAGAGACTTTGGTTTATTTAGGAACCAGCATTAATGTAAGCCTTGAAATCCAACGGAAAATCTCTTTTGTCAACAAGAGCTACTTGGACTAAGTAGGCAACTGAGCAGTGAAGTTCTCTCTCGACGAACAAAACTAACACTTTATAAGGCTCTCAACATAACCGTCCAATCGTATGTCGCAGAAGATTGGACGATAACAGCAACCGATGGGGCGTTCCTTGCAGTGTTTGAGGGAAATATTAGAGGAAGATTTTTGGACCTTTGCGCGTTAGCAACGGCGAGTAAAGATCAAGTGGCTACGTTGGCTGTCATCCGAAAGGATACGCTGCGGTTCTTAAAGTACCAGCTGGTGGTGACAGAGAAAAAGGAAGGCCTTCTCTGCGTTGGAAAAATCAGATGAAGAAGGACTTGGCTCGAATTGGTGTGCAAGGAAACGACTGGCGCGCTTTGTTAAGCTCGACCAAAATCTCTTAGCGGTTATCATGACAATCATCAACAAGAAGAAAAAGAAAGTGCTAGTCCTACGCTTATCTATTAATTTCTTAAATATTATTATGGGGCTCTTGCAAAAACAAAGAGGAAGCAGAACTTATCACTTTCCCCACTTGCGTGGACTTCTACACTTGGAACCATCCTCCACTTAGCACTGACCGGATGAAATTCGCCATTCCATAGTAATTAAATTTATCGCATACTGAGGTGTCTTTTTTTCATAAAAAATGAGAGTTTTTTTATTGTAATGTGTTTTGGTGAAAAATAAACAAATCAGTTCCTATTGGGTATGCGATCTCTACTCTTAGCAAATTTCGCGATCATTTGAATTGCCTGTCATTCACATGCCGAGGGCTGTGTGCGTGCGCAACTATGAAGCCTGCATAAACTCAATGTAATACATTTATTGCATTGCAAGCACACTCTTTGTATGTATGTCTGCATGTATGTGCGTGCACTTATTTGCTCATATGGACTTACTTACATAGGCACTTATATGCATGTGTGGGTATACAAATTGTTCGCATACACAGCTTTATGTGGCTTGATGATCAACATATGCACACACATACATACATGCATGCCTGCATATGTGTGTGTGTCGACATGCAAGTTGCAAATGTAGTTGGTGCTAATAATTTTTCAAGGTTTTGTGTGTCAGACGAGAAAATAAACAAATCGATATACGAAATGAAAACAAAAAGGAGCAAAAGGGAAGAAAATATTAAATAAACGAGAAAACATTAATGAAGGAAGCTTTGTGCGTAAACTATAAAGCAACAACAACAAATGCAAAAGCGAACAAAAAACTGCAGTCTCACGAGGTAAGGCAAATGTAGGCAAGCGAGGGAGGGAAATGAAGAAAAAAATGATCAATTGATGATCGGCAAAGTCTACCAAGCAATAATGAATTAACTTTAGCTGAAGAGTGGAAAAAACTGGGGGGATATTTTTAAGAAAAATTACGAGAAAACAATTGTTTATGTGTGTGTGTGTGTGTGTGAGTGAGTCTAAGTAGCACTCCCACAATAGAGCCACACTGCCGCTTCACACGCTTTCGCTTGTGTTCGATGTGTTCGATGTTTTTGTTTTGTATATTTTTGGTGTTTTTCATAAAGATAGTTGGAAATGTATGGCTTCTTCGACCACACGAAACCCTGAATAAAAGGAAGTGAACGCAATTAGTTGCTATTTACAGCGAAAAAGATTAAAAAACTAAGAAGGAAGCACGCAAACAAAAAAAAAAAGTATGAGCAGCGATGCAATAGGAAAACCAAAAGAAATATGCGCTTCAGCGAAGTTTAGATGCCACACTGTGTGTGGAAGGCAGACAGGCACATAAATGCACACACACACACACACCCGCATCATCCCATATGCGCACATGCAATTTGCGATAGCCAACAGAGTAATAAATACGCCACAGTGCGCCATATATTCCCATAGGGCATTTCCGTTGGGTTGGCCTTGATCTCTAATTGACTCGTTTAAAATGTCGTCGAGCTTGGTTTTGCCACTAAGACGCGCCGCGCCGCCAAGCTAAACGACATTGATGGACATGCTGGCGTACTAGGTTGTGAATTTAATAGAACGGCACAGCAAATGCACAAAAACACGACTGTGCACAAGTCCGGCAGACAAACAAAGCGACGCGAGCAGGGCTGGGCGGCTGCTAGGCAGGCAAATGCACAAAAGTGGAGCTGCACACCAATACACAACGGCAAATATTGTACTCGTGTCGCATGCACATATTTACATAGACAGGCGTACGTTTCTTAGTGGAGTGGTGGAGTGGCATGTGATGTTTGGAACAACTGTTGCGCCGCAATAGCCCACTAAATGCAACAAATCGCCAACCAACCGGTAGACATTCCCTACAACAGTTGCCACTGTGCACATTATCGCTAGCTATGGTGGCTATGGTGGCAGTGTGCGCTGCCAAGGCAATTACAAAGACAGCACCGGCAGTAGTAGCAGTGGCAATGGCAGTGGCAGTGGCAGCTCCATTAATGTCGCTCAAGGACGCGCATATCTATATTTGTGAGTAGACGCAAGTATGCCGCCAATGCAGTGCCTACGAATGCGCATAAACACCCAAACGTGCCTGAGTGCATCATACACTGTGCATGCAACAAGCGCATGGTGGCTGGCGCTGTCAGCGCCGCCGACGCCGCCATCTCCTGCAGTCACTCACAAATGCATTTGCGGCGCGGCTGAGCTGGTATTCTCGGAAACGGTTTCCAAGGCCAACCACATTTAGCCACACACAGCTACAATGCACACCATAGCAACACGTACACATACATGCATGCATATGCACATACATGCACACATACATACACGTATTTGCAAGAATGATTCGCTTGTATATGTAGCACACTGGCAATCGGGCCGGAGACTGACTGCATTTGCTTAGCTGCATCGAGTTGCAAAAAATCACATGCACATGCAACTATTGCGGTGGCAGCAGTAGCTGCTGCTTGCTGGGTCTCGCACGTAGAGCCCTTTTTACCGAACGTTGTTTTGTGTGTTGATAGGCGCCGTAGTGGCTTTTGTTTTGAAATGAATAGAGGTGGAGCGCAAGTGTTTGTGTGTGCGTGCGTTTGTGGAAAATTTTCATTGCCAGTGATGGTGGTGTTGCAGGCATCAGTGCAGAAACTCCGCTACGCGAATCGCACAAATCGCACAGGGACGCATTTTCACAAGTCAGCCAGCAAAATCTGAATTTGCACGAAATAGGTGGAAGAGAGCAGAGCTAGTAAAATTTGTAAATCCCATAAAAAAATAATTGGCGCATACACTTCTGTTAAGTGTTTGGTCGAGCTCCTCCTCCTATTTGGGGTGTTCGACTTGATGTTGTTCCACAAATGGAGAGACTTCCAGTTTTAAGCGGACTCCGAACGACAAATGAGTTTTATGAGCAGCTTTTTCATGACAGAAATATACTCGGAGGTCTGCCATTGCTTGCTAGAGAGCGACCGCTATTAGCAAAAAAATGTTCTATCATCTTGCTTTTTCATGCACGGATAATCGAACCTATGTACTCCCGAACGGTAGTCACGCAACAAACCATTCGGCTACGGCGGCCGCCGCAACTACCAGAAGAAGCTGACGTGAAATATATTTTTCCACCACTGAAGATTTTTCTTGTTTGCTTACTTAATTTTTCCCTGGTCATAGTGGGGCCATATTCCGGCCTTAAGCTATTTCAGTGTTTATGTCCAAAAATAGATTTCAAACTTCAAAATAAATCAATATCAGCGCTTGAAGGAGCGTGTCTAAGACTATTTTTTAATACGTCTACACTTTCACTGCAAATAATTGACCCAGAAAATAAAAAAATTTAAAATTAAAAGTTGTGTACAAAATTTTCTCCCACACAGCTCCTCAAAATGTACGTCGAAATTTGTTTTTTTTTGTTTTTGTTTTTTAATTTAACCCTTTACTGCGTGCATTAATAAAGCGTTGAAAAAGAAGGGTTTCACGGTGGAAACAGATTTATTTAATTATCAATAAGACATATCGAAAGGAAAATAATGAAAAAGTTTTAAATTTTGGTTTTTACGGAACCAAAAACTAGTTGTAAAGTACAGAAAACTACAGAAAACAGTTGAAAAGTGGAAAAAATTATTATCCTTCGAGAAATATGAGTATATCCACTTCATAAAAATAGGTTTTTTTTTGTCAAAAAGTACTTAAGTTTTGCTCTGCTCTCGTTTTTTAAACTTGAATCACTCGCACTTCAATTTTGCTTTTCCACGCATTTGCACAAAAGTGAGGTTATTTCGAAATGTCGTGAAATCATAGACAATTTTCTGAGCTTTATCGTTGCCAAATATGCATTCGAGGGCGCAAAATAGTTGGAACTATTTTATAATATTTAATTTGGATATAAAATTTAATAAGTGCCCATATGCGGTACAGGGTTAAAAGGCCTGCATATCCATCTTTTTACACTGTGCCTGATCAGTGGCAGCATCGGCTGCCTAGTGCCTATTTCCTACATACACACATACACATGCATGCAGCTTTAAATTGATTGACTCTACATAGAAAACCATCTATTCAGCTGTTCTTCCTGCTCCCGTAGTATGCCTCGCATTCTGTGCTGCACTTCCTCCACTGCCTTTTTGCGCTTTTGTTTTGCTGCAGCTTCGTAGGTTGCACAGCAAAACCAACGGTATTGACTTCGAGTAAGGGCTATGGGCAAAGTTGTAGGCACCAAATGCACGAGCAACAACTAGAAAATTGCTGATTGAATTGCCTGATTTCGCTTTTCCTCCGCGCTGCCACATTGGCTTCGATGGTTGAATTTGCGCTGCTCCTGCGCTGTTGACTGCGCTGTTTACGATAGCGAAATGCCTGCGAAAGGGCATTGCTTACAGTTTAGTTTTATTGCAGTTGATTTTTTCTATCCATAGCACTCGCATACTCCTCATTGTCTTTCTGGTTTTATTGACAGTTTTATTTTTATGCACTTTCCAACTGCATTTTGAGTCAGTCAGTCAGTTGGTCATGAGTGTCGTCACACACTATTACGACGATTGCAAGTTAATGTTGTTGTTGTTGCTGCTGAAGTGGCTACGACACAGCGCGTGTTTATTAGCTCTTGTTGCCACCATCAGCAGTAAGAATTCCTCGGCGGGAGTCGTGAAAAGCCAACGGGAGGGACAGTCGGCCGTTCGACTAGCCAGCTAACAGCTGGTGGGGCAGTTGGTTGAATAAACAGTTGGAGGAAAGGCGGCGGGCGATTGGGCGCAGCAAATAAAGGTATGCGGTCATCGCGTCTCATTTTACATAATTGCTGCAACTTAGCAATGACATTCGCCGTCCCTCGCTTCCGCCGCCTTCCGCTTTTCGCTTTCGCTTTGCCGCTAACCCACCCCAAAGTGAACAAAGCCGTGTGTTGCAAAGGCCAAACGAAGAAAACATAAAACCTTAATGCATAATGTATGTAAGTGTATGCTTGAGTGTGTGTATGTAAGTACATATGTAAAGTGTCGAATATCGGTGGCCCAGTAAATGAAGTTGCCGTAAAAAGCAGTGTAATGAGGTAATGACATAAAGGGAAATGTGTCACTTTTGTTGTGGTTTACGAGGAGGTCTTTTTTATTTTTTTTCATTTTTTCACGCTTATAATTTTACACACTTCACTTAAGCGCTTCCCCTGTGCACCAACAATAATTGGCAGAATTTTTAGGGAATGTTGAATTTACGAGTATTTTTTTTTTGTTTGTGTGTGTATGCGCGACTCATTGTGTTATGGAAGTAGTGCAGTGACTATTTGAAAATTCAATATTTGATCATTAATGCGAACGCGTGGAGTGAATTTGGGTTAATTTAATTGAAATTTTTTTTATTCATTCTTTGGTGCCCCTTTTACCGGGAATGGAATAATAATTTAATGGCGGATTAGGAAGCCTTTATTATGAATTTAAATTTGGCACAAATTTCAAAAAAAAAAACAAGTTACGCGTCAGAAATATTAGCTTGGGGCAAAAATGAATCCATTACTTTTGCGTAAATGGTTTAAACTTTTTTGTGGACGATCTTTAGCTCCTGGGATGGACGACTACAAACATGTCGGTCAACTTCGATTATTTCTGTGATTTTATCGATATGATGGACATTTTCTTTAACATCAAAAATGCCTGAACGGAATCGACGAAACCAAAATTTCACGTGAGTATCGGCGCCATTAACAGCATTCACAATTTCAGAGGCCTGGCTTGCATTTCCGCCTTTATGAAAACAAAATTTTAAAATGTGCCGAATTTTCTCTTCGTTGAACTCCACGGTTAACACCCTGTAAGTCACAGCTGAATGGAGCAAAGAAAAAACTGCAAAATAATTGTTTTAGTGTGAAATGTCATTTTGAAAATGAGCATCAACTTTAATCGATAATTCACGAGATATCGATCACTTCAGCCATCTAACGAAAAATTAAGGGATTTTTTTCTACCCAAACTAATATTACGAGTCATATTCTGATCGGCGAATCCGTTCCAATTTGGTTTTTGGACAAATTTTACTAAATAAAAAAAGTCATTTGCAAAAACAAAAAAAAGTCTTCCGACAGGGTGATTAATTTTGCGCCACCGTATACAAGTTATTGAGAAAATTAAGATTTCCCAGAAGCAGTAGTTCTACGCATAACCCTTAATTGAATCTGAATTTTGTAAATTTTCTAGGCACTAAAGACGAGCCTACCTGAATTAGAAATGCGTTATGCCAAAATTGAAGTAAAAAAATATATATTCCCAAAAAAATTAATATTTATTCCTTCTCTCTTGATCTCTAAAGCTTAGGATACTAAATTACAGCAAAAAATGTATTAGTTCTCTATTGGGATGTTGCAAAAATGTCACTTACGCCAAAGAATATTTATTTCTGAAACGAAAATATTCACCTCTTCTACCCATATCACCTGATTTGAAAATTCATTTACCCAAAAACCCATTAAGCTGATTCATCGCCCTCAATTCAAAAAGATGCATCTTACAACACTCCCTGTTCCGAGCCGATCAATAGAGTTCTAAACTCGCGCAGCGCATGCGCCGACAAGTCAATGGCATTGTGAGTGAAATTCTTTATTGCAAAACCGACTCGTGGCGGCTGTTCTACGCAACGATATCGCGTGGGCACAATTCAACGTACAAACCAACAGTTCACCTCAGCAGTTACAAAAACAATAATACAAATGCCAGTATCAGTATCAGTTTCAGTTGCAGCGCTAAGTGCTTTGAAAATTTATCGACATTGAAAATATAGGAGAAAAGTGACGCTGCAGGCGAAATGAGGAAATACGAAAAGTGATGATTGTGGGCGGTGGGAGGAGATGGTGATGAGATCAACGACTTGATTGAAAGCTCTTAGAACGGCAAGTATTTATGTGGCAATGACCACGAGCGGAACAAACAAACAGGCCAACGGACGATTGTAACAATCAGCACCGCTCTCCCTCCCCCTATGCTGCACAGTTCGCTAAACTAAAGCTAAAAAGCGCTAAAATGTTGAATTACCGAAATGCTGGTAGTTGCATTCGTATTCGCATTCGCATTCGCATACGCGCTCGCAATCGCAGCGCGCTGCTGTCATTCGCCTCTTCCTGCTCATGATTTTTATTTTTTATCTAATAACCTTGTCGAATGTTATTAAACCCAAAAAGTTTCTTCACCTCAGCGCAATGAGAAATGCTAATGCAAAGAACAAAACAACAAAAAAGGCAAAAAAAACAACAAACAGAATAAAACAACACGCACACATTAAATGTATAAACAGAAATAAATATTAAGAATATATACGCGAGTATACAAGCGGAAAAATGCAAATAAACTGAAATGGCAAAGTCAAAAGCAGAACAAATAAGAATGCAAAATACGAGTGCTGCTAAAACTGGCCGCTAAGCGGCATACAAACACATTTACATCAAACACGCACCCATACATCGGCGCGTTGTAGTACCGCGCCCCGCCGCGCCCGGCTCCGTTATGGTGGGCGCTGAGTGTGTGTGAGCGCATTACGGCGTCAGCGTCGCTGGATCGCGAAAGTCGCTAAATGCGCAGTCCACAGCACAGCCGCCCACCCGACCGCCTGTGACGATCTAACAACCGCCCACCAATCGCCAGCCGAGTCAGTACAAATTGCAATGGAATGGCGCGCGCATCTGTGTGCGTGCGTACGAGTTTTATTGGGAGAGCGCGAAAGCAGCATTGCATAGACTGCGTCAGCACAGCCTACGCCGCATTTGCTGCCCATAAATGCTTACGCGTTATGACTTAATTTTTGATGCGTTAGCCAGCAGCAGCCGTAGTGCGCGCTATCGCACAGTTCATTGCATTGCGTTATACAACGCTTAGCACTAAGCGTTAATTGTGAGGTAAAAGTATTTTATTGCAATTAATGAAATAATATATGTACCTTGTTAGCGTTCCTCATACACGCGTGTAGGTATGAGTGGGAAAGAACATTGAACTGCAAAAGTTTATCAGCAAATTAGTAGCACTTAACTAAAAGCCGCATTGCGTTCTACGCCTGCAAACTAATTACAGCCACGCTCACTTACGAAACACTCTAGATGACCTCTCCTTTATTGCACTGTCCTTAGTAACTTCACTTTCAGCGTAAATCTCCCGCTGCGCGCCCGCAAATGCTTGCCAAATGGCGTTTTTGCTGAGAACAGCAAAGCGCGCGCGCGACAAAAGTTGATAACGCGGTCAGAAAAACAAATTGTAACAATAAACAAAAAAATTACTTACCGCTGCAGCAGCAAAAACAATAGCACATTCAAAGTGCTGCAACAACAACGCCATTAAGACCACAAAACAAATTTCGCAATTGCACACATAAGCAAAGAATATAAAAAGCAAGCCGTAGCAAAGCAGATTGCCCAGTAAATGAAGCGCACAAAACGCACACAAACATGCGTACTTACACCAGGGAGCGCGCATATGCTAGTATGTGTGTATGTGTGATTGCAAATATGTGTATTTGTTTGCTTAAATTTTACTGCAATTTTTTTCGTTATCGGGCGGGGCTAATGAACCCGCGTCCGCCACGTTATTCGCGCGCACAGGGCGGCCGGGGAGTCGCTAGAATTTGTAGGTCGTTGCGCAGCAGACAGCATGTTGCGCGGCAGCTAACATTTCACAACTTCTCAATATCGAAGCCACACCGTCAAGCAGTAGCTGTACCGTAGTTAACAATCGATTCAGCAAATTTACACTACGCGGCGATAGATAAAATTCGGCGCAATATTTGATGACGATGCGAAGGCATACGCCCACAGTTCCAGCTGTGCTTTTCAAAAAAACGTACTTGCGCTGCGGGCGTACTGCCGACATGGAAGGCGCGGAAAGCCTAGGAAGCGACATGAGTAATAGCCAAATCGTACATATTTGGACGCACTTAGCGTGAAACGCGAGTTCGAAGACAGCACGCCCGTTATTTCCTGTGTGGCACTACGTGTATTTGTTGCATTTACATCCTTCACTAAATAAACAACGCTTTATAGGAGAAGCACCAAACACAAAGCGCCAGCGTATAGGCTGAGCAGAAAGGCACGCTGTTGACAGCAACAAAATAAGCGAGACCGCTTCAGTTTGAACTGACGCTATGATCACTATGCACAAAAATTTGGCCATGAACTCGATCGTCTGGCATTTCGAAGACTATACGGCATATTTACAAAAACAACCACGTGCAAAACAATAAAAAAGTAACTGACGAAAAAGCATAGAGAAGGTGAGACGAGCACTTTTTTGCGCTGACATTATTTACAATAGATCGCAGCGCGCGCTTGTGTGAGTTTGTGCATAGACGCGCACACACATAACAGCCAAAACACTCACGCACACATGCACACACATTTGCTTGGAAGCGCTTACAGCTCAGCTCAGTTTCGTTTGACTATAACTTTTTGCTTTTAACTCTGGCGTCTTAAAATTTTACCACTTCACTTTTTATTTATTTATTTTTATTTTTTGTGTGCAATTAACTGTAATTTGAGGTGGCCACTTTGCATTTTTTTGGCTTTTCTCACGAAACACAATAGACGCACATTGGCGTTTTGCAATTTCATTATTTTTCCACTTTCTGGTTTTCACACATACAGACATAAAATTGCGTACACACGCAGTGATGTAAAAACAGCTAGCAAAGGCAGCTAATGAGGGGGCAATGCACTAGCCGCATTTTGCGCTCACACGCGTGGCTTGCAAAATACACCACCACTTACATGCAGTTGAGGCAAAACTTATCCTTAAAGGAAATAGATATTTTTTCTTGCACATTTGCACAACTTTTTCTTTGCACACTTTTAATTTCCAAAATTTAGTGTGCCTTCAAATTTTCTTCACTCCCGCTCCCGTAATGCTTGCATGTTGCATATTTTTAATTAAATTTTTTTTTTATTACAAAATTTGTTTCACTCCCACTATCACTTTTCTGCACCTCCAAATCCTGCGCCAAGCGCCATCGTCCACCGCTGAAACTATACTGGAAAATGCCAAACGATCAGCGCCAAACTATAGGAAAACTTACAACACAAAGATCGCACCTATACACACACGCATAGGCCAACCGATCTATACACTATTTGCAGTACATCGACGATAGCGGAAAAGACGTTGTTAGTTTTTCACCACAGCCACCAGCAAGCGGACGAAGAGTGCGCTGAGCATGCTGAGCAACTATGAGCAAAGTGTTTACAACACTCACTCAACTAAAAGCTTCACTTTGGTCTAGCCTAGACTAATGGCAATACAAACGGCAGACAAACCAGATTAGCAGCGCCTGAGCGCCAAAATAGTGAATAGTGAATGGCACGCACACAATGCAACACCTCAGACAACAGCCGCGCGGTGAACTATTTGCGTCTACGTGAATAGTTTGTGAGTGCGAGCGAAAAAGGAAAACAAATGGCTGAATGATGCAAGCAATAGAGAGCTCACCTTCTGCTGCACTTGGCATGCCAACTTGAGAGATTTGGTCCATTGCAGCAGGTTGGGTCCGTTGTATGGGTTGGCAGAGAGTTGCATAGGCGAATGCAGCTAACAGCCAAATGCATCTCAAAGAGCAGCAAAGAGTGCACAAGCCCAGCAAACAATTTTGCCACTCAAATGCAGCTAAGGAACATTTGTGTGTGTGAGTCAATGTAGGCAGCAAGACTTTTTTCATTCTATTCAAACGTCCCCAATTCGGAATTGAGTATGGCGAGACTTGATCGGAGAAACTAAATTTTTTTTTGTTTTTTTTTTTGTGATAAAAGTATGACCAATGATCTGTTGAATTTTTTGTTAGGTTAGAAAAATGTATGCTTAACGAGTGTAAGCTATTTAGTTTGAGGGAGGGAGTGAGAGAAGCGTTTAGAGAAAAAGATAAAAAAAATTTGAGCACGAAAGATTTGTTTGAATAAAGTAAAGCATTTTTGGTTGGTAGGAGATTTTTCATTCCAAATGAGCAAATCCCGCGTTTCTTGGAAGAAGGTCAAGTATGACAGATTTCAAAGATTGGCCACCCACAACGGAAGTGTGAAAGTAACTTCGGCTGTCACGTCATCGGGGACTCGGCAGCAGAATTCTGCTCACTCATTTCACACGTATTCACACGCTCGACCAATCAGTCGTTGTTCAGACAGCAACGAAGAAACATGAGCGAAGTTTGTATTGATTTTTTGTTTGTATATCACCAACACAATCTCAGGTTTTTGTAAACAAACTGCTGTCATGACTCCGGTGAAGTCAGGCAATCAGCTGATTCTTTCAAATACGCTGAGAGCCAGTAAACGGTCGATATTGGCGTTCCGAATGCTCTTCAGCATGGAAAAAGGTCATAGAAAAGTCTAATTGAGTATGAAACTTGACTGTTACCTGTTTGTTATGTAAAAAATGCTTAGCTGTGCCTATTAACTCTAATCTCAATGGAAGGAAAAGTATCTATATTTTTGCTTAGAAAGCAACAGTAAATTAAGAATTTTAGAGCCGTCCTTCGGTTCAATTTTTGATGATTTAAGTTATTGCGTTCTTTCAGCAAATTAGTGAATTGTACTTTCTTGAAAATATTTTAACTCATAAAATAAGCTCAGTTTAGTCAAATCTTATGGACAAATAAATAAAAAAAAAATTATTCACAAACAAAAAAAAAACAAATACGAAAGTAAAATACTTTCTCTCAATAATATTTACGTTCCACAAGCATTACAAGTAGAAATTCTTATTAGAAAATAACCAAGTATTATTTAATTATCAGGAACAGTGGGTCATAAAGGATCAGTATTTCAATGCCACCTACCACTGACTGCAACAAAAAGAGGATTTTGGAGAAATAACGCGTCTAGAAAGGGAAAATTGTAATTTCTAATAAATAGAAATGCTGGAATTCTCAATAGTGCAAAGTCTAAAGGTTTATATATAAAACGTTTTTCGCCGAAACTGGGAATTTTCCAGGTTTCTCAGGTACTCAGGTTTTAATATGAGGAGGTACTACAACGAAATATATTCTTAGCAACTTGAATTGAAAGCGAAACTCTTGAAAAATCTCTTCTTTACTGCGGCTATAGTTTCTGAAGCTCTGCAGAAATGGCTGAACACTTTTAATGACTTAAAAAATGCAATAAAGCAGGTTTTCAAAGACTATTCTGGCTTTTATTTTTTCCTTTTTCTTTATTATTTCTATTTATTTTAGTTACTTTATTAGTAACTAATTTCGAACTCTACAAAGCGCTTACGGCTTCAAAGATCCGAAAAGTTATTAGTCAAACAGCTGCGCTGGTGCTTCCAAAAATCTGCCTGGCGTGACCTGAAGCAATTTGCAGATTTGGTTTCCTTGCTTTGAAAACTTTGAGTATTTCTGTATTACGAAATCTAAAAAAGTATACACCATTTTAACCCCTTGCCATTTATTTAAATAGTTGTTCTTGTTCTCTTTTTCTTCATTTTCCTTTCTACTATTTGTCGCATTTAGCGAGTTGAGCTGACTTAGCACTTTAAAATCGCAGACAAAGCATAGTCTACGCTGTTCTTATTGCCTTTTTTGCCTAAAGTACCAATTGTATTTTTGTACTAGATTTGTTCTTGCCTTTGCGCTTGTTGTGCCACCACCATTCACTAGCGACTAGCGTCGCGATCGTCGTAGACTGTGCCCTTGCCACGCAAAAAAACAGAAGAAAAAAACCAAAAAAAAACGTAACAAAGCCGTCGTCCCTCTTATTCCTAAATTAGCGTTGTATTTATTGCTTTTGTTGCAGTGGCTTTTAAGCTAACTTTGGTTTTCTGTTTTGCTAGCGTTATTTTTAGCTGATTTGTTGTTCCAGCACTTCTAGACGAAGCGGAAACGAGTTTTGAATTAAATTTCATGAAGAAAATTTGAGACGCGACGCAAAAATTCTGTACAACGATATTTAATAGTACTTTTTCTTGGCCCGCCCTCCCTGCTACCTATTGCACTATACATCACTACAAACTTAACTCAACAGCAGTCGTGTACACTCCTTTAAGTGTGATTCCTTCGCCCTCCTGCAAAAAGTTGCCCTTGCGAGGCGCTACTCATCAACATCAGTTGTACGCTCACTCGGCACTCTTCTCGTTTCCCTGTTTATTTTGCTTCAGTTTCTGGTTTAGAAATATTTAGTAGCCAACAACATTCAGCTATTATTGCCACCAACAGCGGAGAGGGATTGAGCAACAAATTGTCGATTGCCTAAGTATTGGTGAGTGCCAAACGACGGGAGCAAATTCTAACGCATACACTCGAATGCCTAGCTGGCGCTCCTGTTTCAGCGCTACAGTGGGACATGGGGGGCGCGCTTGACTCACACTCTCCGCTAGTCACAGAAGCAGCCAAATGTGGCGTTGTGATCACACTTTTCTCCAACACACCAGCACACATGCAATCATATAGTGAGTGAGAGTGTGTGTGTGTGTGTGGGTTGTTTGAAAGCTTCAAAAACTCATAGTGCGCGCTGCGCTGGTGGTGCAGTGCGGGGAATGTGCAGTATGCGGTGCACATATTCTAATGTGTATACACACACACACACACACACACATCGACTAAGGTAAATGACCGAATGTCCGACTCAGCATGACTAGGTTAAGGTGAAGGTCACTAACGACTACTACTCAACGCTCAATGCTCTAGCGCACTACACTCTAGGCAAGTTTGTTCGCCGCAGAGTGCTGTCTCGGTATGGGCGCTCGAGCAAGCACATGCCGCGCTCCATCACAGACAGACCTGAGAGCAGCGGCATAAGCGCCAAGCAAACACTGAATAGTCGCACGGTAGTTGAGCGCAAAGTTGCTGGGAGCTGGGGCTGCAATAGAAACGACAATAGAGAGAATTTGTATGAAAGCGAAATTGAATGCGCGCACGATCGCATGCGACTATTTAATGATGAAGACTTCCATAGGACGAGGAGTGGAAATAATTGCTGATCACGTCGATTTTTGTCATTTGAATGCGATTTATGTGGAGCCAAGATATGTGAAGCGCAGCTCTTAAATATGAGTATTGTTGTTTTTGCGCATTTATTTCTTTTTTTTTTTGTATTTTTATGGGCAGATAGTTGGCAGCCGAGCGAGGGGCGAGCGGTTGGTTCAGGGCATAACACAGACTGTGAGTTATTTATGTAGTTTTATTTTTGAAGTTTTGCTTTCCTTTGTTTGTGCTGCTACAACCGGACAAATGCCGGAGTAGAGGAGGCAGCAGACAAACCGAATGAAAGGGGACGTGGAAAAGCAACTACTGCGACTGTTGAGGTGTAATTTTGTAGAATTTAGACGAGGTTTCTTTCTGTATTTTGCTGTTCGCACTATTGATTTGATACGAAATTTCATTGCCGCGTAAAGTGGCGTAGGACTTTTCGCAAATAAATTTTTTAAATGACTGGATGTATGTGCAACTCTTGCAACTGTATACACACACATATCGTGCATATTTATATCCAAAACATGCAGCTAACGAACCCAGCAAATTGAGCCAAATTATGGTATATCTGCAACTCGCCGTTTTGTGGCTATTATTTGCTTGTCTTTGCTTTAGTTTTGATTTTGTTGTTGTTATTGTTTTCTTGCGTTACTGCTGCTGCTGCTGCTGTTGCTTTCGGTTGCGGCATTTATTAGGCTTCTTTTGTCATTTTGTTTGAAAGCGCTTTGCACTGACTTTTTTCTCGGCGTTATTTGATTTGCTGACTACAAACAATCACACAAATAATCAAATACAAAACATTTCTATCATGCATACTATACGTCTGCATGTGTGCACACATGTGCATTAGTGTGTGTGTGCGTGGGGCATATAGAAATACATGTGCATATGATGGAATCGCACTAGCTTTTCTTGCTTCGGCTGATGCCTGCACTGCGGCGCACAAATAGACCGATTGCTGGTTCGGGCGGCGCGGCGCGGCAAAAGTCGTTAGCAGCCGTTGAACGCGAGACCTTGAACTTGGACTCAGATCTACGCGAAATTTCGGTGTTTCGGTTGCTATTAGTGTAGCGCTTTGCTATTGTATTTAGACTCACCAATGCCGCTTTTGCTCAACTTTTTTTCGCTTGTAATTTATTTTCGTTTTAATTTTGGATTTTGTTAGATTGCAGACTAGCTTTATTGAAATAAAGGCTTTTATACACACATACACACACACATATGTGTTTTATATAAATGCATTATTCATACACACATACATAGGGGTGTGTGTGTGGCTGTATGTATTTTTAGTTAATTTAATTCTTTGAATTTCTTTTGTGCAGAAAATTTATTTTTGGTTTTTGGTATGCCAGTATTTGTGAGCTAAAAACTTTTTGCTAGATATTTCGCAGGCGCTTGCAAAGTGCAATTAATGGCAAAAAAAATAACGTGTTAACAAATGCCAGTGAAGTATGCAGAATAATAAATTAGTTTGGTAATAAAATACTTGTAGTACGAAACCAAACGCGATATTAGATATATCAAGCGACGAATTTTGGGCAAAAGCTAAACGAGAACCGAATAGATATAACAGAATGAACAATTTTGCATAAAACTCACATATTTTAAAATAATTTTAATATGCTTTGATACTAACATTCCTGATTTTATTTGAGACTTACAAATTCTGAATAAGTATAAATAGACAAAGTCCGGATTACCTACGGTATTGAACAGGAAAGCTAGTTTCTCTTAAATTCGTTGAATAAACAAAGCTTCTTTGTTATAAACTGAAGCTGATTTCATAAAAAATGTTTTAAAGAAATGTATAAATATTAATAATGGGTGTTTTTATGGCTGCACGAGAACCATCGATATCAATAACTATGGTTTGCCACCTAAGAAGGGCGAAATGTGTTGACATTTCTGTTCAGTAAAGCTGCAATTAGTGGTGAAGTAGCCATTACGCCATAGTCATAACCATGACAGCAAGTGTCAATTAGTCATGCCGTAACCATAAACTGCTGATATTGAGTAGAATTAATGACAGCATCTCCATTTTGTCATAAAAAAACGGATAATTTTCCACTAAGTCAATTAATTTTTCGACGTTCAGTTCTAATATTTAAATTTTCGCCGCAAATATCGAAACAAACGTAAAGTATTTCACAGCTGCTTACGGTTACGGGGAAAAAACACAATTCTATAGTTATAGCCAGCTACGGTTATGGCTCGTTATGGTGCGGCTTCTATAATCGTTTAAAGTGCTGCTTATATGTTTGATCAGAACAGCTGATTGCTATGGTTATGGCTAAGGCATGGCACCACTAATTTCAGCTTAAGGTTTGGCAAGTCACCATAAATCATTCAACGTCGGAGCAACGACGGCATCAAGAACACTGGCGGCATCAACGGCTCTAATTTCTTTCGAAATGAGGAACGAGCGGCCGTTACGATGGATGGCGAGCACTATCGAGCCTGAATTGTGTTTGCAAAAATTAATCAGCTAAACATCGATGACATTTGGTTCCAACAAGATGGTGCAATTTGACGTGCAGCGCGCTTGTTAATCTATTTATTTGAATATTCTAGACACTATTGGTGCCATATCTACCAGGTTATAATAAAAAAAATTATTTCAACAATATTTCTGTTTTTTATAACCATTTTAAACTCTCAAGTTCTTAAAAAGACACCCGATATATATAATATAATAAATATTTTTTTATATATTCATTTTCTCAAAAATTACAAATTATTCAAATGTTTTGAATCTGCATATTCTTTAATTAACTGAAAACTTTACTGAACTAAAAAGATACTTTCTATTGAATTGGGTAAAATAAGTATGTATTTCTGTTATATATATTGAAACTGATTTCATGAAAATATGTTAAAGAAACAAATAAACAATAATAATTTATAAAAACTCTTCTAAATGTTTACAAAAATGTCTAAATATCGCCATTTTTTTTTTTTGTTTTGATTAACTGTCAACTTTATTGAAATTTTTTTTTTTTAACATTTAATATAAAAAATACAAAGATTTAATAACTTTAGCTCCAATTTAAGAAAAATAAAATTAAACTAAAAATCAGAAACTAATTAATTTTTTTTAATTAGTTTATATCCATTTTTTTCTCAAAAATCACAAAATTATTTATTTGATTAACTAAAAACTTTATAAAACTAGAAAGTTAATTTATACTAAATTTTATGCGAAAAAAAGGTTTCTTGCTATTAAATATTTTTTTTTTTGTTTTAAACCAGCAATTTCTTTATTAAATGAAAGTTTTACTGAACTGAAAAGTTAGTTTATACTAAACTCATTTCATAAAAGTATGTTAAAGAAACTAGTAAAAGTTAAAATATAATTAATATAAATCTCAATATTAATTATTGCAAAAATTAGAAAATATAAAAATTTTATAAATCTTCATTATTGAGCGGAATATTTATTTTCAACTAAATTCAGAGCAAAATTGCTTGCCTTTTCATAAAATTCAAATAAATAAAAAAAAGATTTAACAATTTCGGCTTCAATTTAGAAAAACTTTTTTATTCAAGTATAATTGGAATTATAGGTGCATATAAGAGGCGTAAATCAGACGAACTCCAAGTCAATCTAAGCACAGTTCTCCGCTAACTACACCTCAATGACTCTCGGACAGCCTGCGATTTCCCTCTATTACCGGAACTGATAGCATTTAACTCAGTAGCATCGATTTATAGCGCACTTTAATCTCATAATGAGCCTCCAGAGCCTCCTGAGTCACAACGCACGCCAACTTAATGCAACCACAGTTAACCACATCACAATTGTATTATCAGCGCGCAACTAATCGCTCATTGCTGCCACTTTGAAAAGTTATAGGGTCTCCCCCCACGCGTCTACAGATTTTTGCGCCATAAACAAGACCAAAAACACGCCACGTGGTCAAGGAAAACAGAGGCATAAACTTGTAATCAAAACCCGCATACTACTACTACAACTACACACACACACGCACACCATCCACACTCTGCTCCCCAGTGTTGACAACACACATGAAAAACAGGCAAAACAGGCAAAAAAGGCAAAAACTAAAACGATAGTAAAACGTTGAAACGACAGTCAGCTTGCGCCACCCACTCGTCTAGCAACCCACTACTGCGGCCACTGTGTGATGTGGGGGCTGAGGGCAGTGAAAAGTGGCTGACGCGTCGCCGTCAGCTGACTATGATTTTTGCTCACCACTGCTTGCAACGGCTGCTCATGAATATGCTTGCATGTGTGTATACACCTACGTGGCAGATGTGGCACATAGCACTTGGGGTGGCATGCATACAGTAAAATAGATATATTCATACATATGTGTGTGTATGTGCGCATGCAGCCAGACTTATTTTACTGTTGCTGCGCTGCTGGCCATTCATAGCGTTGCGTCGCGTCGCTGCAACACCTTTGCAATACTTTGCCACCAACCCTTCTTCGACCGACGCTGCTGCCGTACGGAAAACTTTTCGAGATGCTTTTCTTTTTTGCATTCAAAGCCCATCTTCCGCTCTCGAGTTCTCTTCTTTACTATTTTTCCAGTTGCTTTCACTTTGCCATTTTTTGCCTTCAAGTGTGCATGTATACATATGTATATGGGTGCATGTGCTTGTGTGTGGGTACGGACAAGTCATGCTAGCACGTGGCGTCAACAATGCACAGTCTGGCCAAATGGAGGTGGAGGTGGAGGACAAATGAAAGCGCTCTGCGTTGTGACTGCAACTGGCATTAATGTTGGCGATGAATGCCACTCGAAACGTTGCGATGAGATGTTTGTGCGTCTCGTGCTGCAATCAACTACCACCTACCGACAGCAGACGGACATCAACTTGGCTGTTGCGGCATCGTTGTCTAGCTGTGACTTTGGCTCTGGCTCCGGCTATGGCTGTGGCTGTCCGTCGATTTCTCAGTCTGCCGTTTGCCGTCGGCTCTGTTGTCGTTGGGTGAATGGGTGGCTGCTGCGTTCGGCAGACGCAGGTTAGCTATTATCTATGCATGCACACACACAAGCAGACAACCGCACGCTAAAATAGATAGTGAGGCATTAGGGTTAGTTAGTTGGTTTTCCTCTTCTCAAATGGCTGCTCAGCTGCTGCGTCTATGGCTGGCCAACCTTGCAACCTCGCTTCCTTCTTGCTATTGTTGGTTTCGTTTTTTTTTTGTTGGCGCTGCCACTATTGTAGTGCGAATAGTTTTTTCATTTTCCGTTGTACGTTCGAAGGCAGAGGAGAGCGAGCTTTCACTTTCGCAGACGGAGCACGCGGTGTTGCACTCGTCACGCATTAGACGGCACGCTGAATGACTCTTCGTCGAGGGCAATGAAATGAATGTCGGTGTCTGAGCGTAGTCTACGCGCAGATTTTACGTATTTTACATTTAGTTATGAATGAAAGGAGAGCATGTGCTAGCCGCAGCCTGCATGCCACATGCCACATGGCGAGTAGGGAGAACTACTTGGACATAGGAAGTTACGTATTTGCATGCCGTACGTATGCATGGGTGTTTGTATGTTTGTATGAAGGACGCCTAGATAAGTGGGGTACTGAATGTGTGTATGTATGTATGTATGTATGTATGTATGTATGTATGTATGTATGTAATATTTTTAAACGCGAAAGCAAGCGCTATGAGAAAACTGATTGAATACTGCAGCTATTGAATATTCGCTTGAATTTAAAGTTTTTCCATGCCAATTTAGCGAAACCGCTGGATTTTTTTTGAAGTTTAGAAAATTAGAGTTTGAAAAATGTACACCTTTGAACCATGGATCTTAACACCCACTAGACTTGACAATTTTCAACAGATCAAAATTGTCATGGCGTAACTTTTTCTTCTTCTTCTTCTTCTTCTTTCTTCTTTTTCTTTTTCTTCTTCTTCTTCTTTCTTCTTTTTCTTCTTCTTCTTCTTGTTTGGTTCGATAACCGCTTAAGCTGTTTTGGCCGATTTTTAGTTGCACGAAATTTGCTTCATATGGCAATCAATTCTGTAAATTCAACAAATTTCACCAAATGGCAAAGCTTAAAAAAAATTGTAATCCGCTTAAAAAACCAATGCAGTTGGATTAATGACACCAAGCTATCGCATAGGTGCCACCAACAAAAGTTGTGTCGAAAATTTCATCTCTCAATTTTCCCATATTTAATGCTATAAAATATTATTTCATCTATAATCGATCTAACTTATTGAAATACCCTCTATGCTAACCCACAAAAACCGGCACAATTTACGCACATTTTTATCAACAGATCAAAGCTCACAAGTGCCCTCGTTGTTGTTGGAGATTCCCTGTCACGCATTCAAACAGAATTACGCACACGCTCACACACACATATACACATAGTGGATAAACAACATATGATTTATGTTTACAAAAAATGCGTCTAATTTTGCGTGTACCGGCGAGACAGGCCCCTCTTTTCTATTCTCTCACGCACAACTAACACACACGCATGACAATTGTTGTACTGCCCGCATACGCAGCCATTCACGCAAAAATAGATCAAATATTATATATTGGGAAACTATCCCTGCAGGGAAATCACAGAGCATTGAACAGGTGCGCTCCTGGTGAATTTAGTACCATGGCTTGTTCATGTTCGTTCTTTTTTCCACACAATGTATTCCAACGGATAGCGGGTAACGTCAATTGGCTACCCGGTGTCAAAATTAAAACCCATTTAATAACATGAAATTGCACAGAATTGCGACGGGGACGGATTTCTTGCCGTCGGTTATTTTTACGGCGGCAAAATAATTAGATTCATTTCTATTTTCTCCGACGGGCTGAAGACTGAGGCTTGTTTTTCTGATTACTTGATGACAATTTGTGACAAGAAAGAGTAAGCCAATGATATTCGATTTGCACAAGAAAAAATGCAAAATATCAATAGTTTAGATAGAAATAAGCTCTTTGTTTGGTACAATAAGCGTCAATGAGCTTCAACGGGCTGCTTCACAAATATAGCAAACGAAAATATTTCACTAGAAAATACATTTTATTGTAACCGCAAATTGTCAATTGAAAACCGTCTCGTCGCAATTGTGTCTAACCGACCGAATTTTCCGCAACTCGTTACCCGCTGACCTGTTTTCGGGTTGATTCTTTTTGGGGTCATACAATCCACTAAAATATTGGTGTATCGCTTAAATGGTTCCAGTGGTTTTTTCTTTTTTGTCCCTTGCCATAAATGTCGCTGAAATGAATTAAATAGCTTGAAGTAAATATATTCCGCAGTGTTTATAAAAACAGATCGCAATAAAGAAATGGATTGGAGAAAAAAAGTTAAAAATTGTTGAATATGCTATAAGTACATTTAGTTAAGGTTAAAAAGTTAAGTTTATTGTGTTCGAGAGAGCCATAATTTTTTCCAGGTCAATCGAACCACATCATCATTAGACTCTTTGGTCAATATATATGAGGATCGCGATTATTCGCATTTACCTCTCTTCTTCAACATCATCGTACATCAAAGACAGAAGTAAGAGAGTAGTTCGCTATTTGTGCAACCGCGCCAGCTCTGAACATAAATTCATTTCACTACTTCAGATTTTCCCTGCAGGTGTAGCACAGATATACATACAGATACACATACACATACATTCATAGAGCATGACAAAATTTTAGCTCGCTCACATTAGCATATCTTCAGCATTACTATAGCATTTGCCTATTATTCGCTGTTCAACTATTTTTGCCCAAAATACGTCATCTCAAAAATAAGTTCACACACACTAGCGCTCACGCTCTATCCTCTCCAAACCCCATAACCCAGTGCCCCATTTGATTATAGCGTTGAATTGGTTGATATTAACCGAGCGAGAGCATTTTTTTGTTTTTGTTTGTAGAGTCCAATTCAGTAAGAGTAAAAAAAAACAGTAAAAGCGAAGCGCAAGAGGCGTAAAAAAACTTTATCTCACGCTTTTTGTGAGCAAAACTAAAATTTAACCTTGAAAATAGCAAAGCACCGAAATAATTCGTAAAGTTGAGGGCAAACAAACCGAAAGCACACGTCCGAATTGTGTGCAAGCAAATGTTTGTGTGAAAGCGTGTCTGCATGGAAATGATATACAAAGAATATTTGTATGTATGTGGAGTATATATAGTTATGTATATATACATGTGTTCATATATTCATATGTAGTTCTATGTATGTACGTATGTAGATATGTTTGATTATACTTAGGTAGATGGCGACAATGGAAAATGAGCAAACAAACAATCTTCTGAAAGCCAGTGGAGAACGAAGAGCAATAGGAGCTGCGACAAACATCCAACAACAACTCGCATATCATAGTAATGGCAACTAGTAACAAATGCTACCCAACGCAAAAAAAATTTTGTTGGACTATTCGTGTGTGTGTGTGGTTCAGGCATCACATCCCGCTACACTACAATTTTTTTATTGCAATAAAAAGTTTGAAACTAAATATATTTCGGTACTCATTTCGCTTTCTATTTTATTTATATTTTTTTTTGTTTTTTTTTTGTTTGCTTTATTCTCCACACTTTGTCTGGATTCGAAGAAATACGATGATTAATTGTAGCGGAAATTTACTCTCTAACAACTTAATTCGATTTTTATGTGCGCACTGAAATTTTTAGTTTGAAGGTCTTTGCCTATCTAGAAATTAGCAAGCCGTGACGTGGCAGAACTTCTAGAAATGTGTAACTGCAAATCTCCAAATATGACGCGCAAGTAAAGAAATAAATTTTAATCAGGGAAAATAATTCTAGTAAATTAGTGAATGAAATGTCCATAAATAATTATTTACACGTGGAATTAAATTAGCTAACTACTCACTGCAGAGTGTACCTATAACTCATTTAAGTACTATTTTTGGAAAAGAAAAACAATTTTATATATATATATATATGATTATTTTTAGAGTTTTTAATAATTTTTGGTCATCACTTCACTAGCGCGTAACAAATCACGAAATATTTTGATTAAATAGATGTTTAGAGCGGAGATCATGGGATAACGATGGAATACAGCTGCCTCGATGAAAAATAGACACGAACGCTTAGTTTTAAACTACACTTTGAGAACAGGAATTGCCTAGCAAAACATAATATAAATGCAACTTGGGCGACTTTTCTAACCAAATATAAAATACAGTTAATTGTTTTTAGCTGTCACTAGAGCGATATAAAGTTATGCAGCCTATGTATGGGGGCTTTAGATGTTCGAAGAAATCGACAAATAATATTTTTCAACTTTAATATTCAATAAATTTTTTTAAAGTGGATTTTTCATCTGCTCATCAGCGTTCGTCACATCCTTAAATCACAATATCAGTAAGAGTTATTTAAATGATAAGATTGAGAATTATAAAATATAGTAATAAGGATTTTGATGGTCAGGTGTGACCTTACACATCTTAGAGGGCACAGAAAATTTAACTGTACACTTTGTAACCTGAATGAATTATAAAACTTAAGGAGGAACGCCACTGTGAAAATTCAAACAAATCTTTTTTTTGCATAAATTGTTAGTACAACTATTCAAGAAAATGTGGTAAAAATTTTGAAGCGAAATTCGCTTTATTCCCGATTCTATGTGCACTTAAGTGAGCGCCCGTCGGTTCGGCCCCGTTGCGCTTACGATACGATGCTTTATTTCAAACGCGCTTTTCTCGAAACGACTTTTTTTGATACGGTGAGACCGATTTCTCAAAGACTAATGAAGCGATTTTAATTTTCTTTTTTTCAAAATTTTTGTTATCGCATTGACTATCGTTATACGTAGCCGATTTTCAAAATTTTGAAAATAACTTTTTTTTTTGGGCTTGTTGAAAATCAAAGAAATGGTAAAAAACACACATCGAAATTCATATCAGCACCATTTTGTCAGAAAAAAAAAAACAAAAACGAAAACGGCTACGTATAACGATAGCCACTATTGTGTAGATTAATACAATTTTTGGTTTTTTGATTTCAGATGATTATTCATTAGTGTATCGCTGCCACAAAATGACGTCATTCTTTTTATCTCGTTACGTTTATTTACATAAATTTGTCAATTTTGAATATTTTTTAATAAAAATTTACTTCAACATAGTTTAATACATATATAATAAATTGCCTCTTGTCCGATCCTCGAACAATCATTTCTACTTACAAAAAAAAATTCCCAAAAACAATTTTTTGACCCACCACAGTGGCGTTCCCCCTTAAGCTATTTTTTTAGAAAGGTGTCCAATTTTGAAAATAATCCAATACGTATATTTGAGAAAGCTTTATTATGAGTCATGAAGAAACTATTACTTCAAGAGAATTGGTGCATTTAGTTGGGGCTATCTTGTTTTGTATGTCACTGATGCCCAGAAATATAGAAGCTTAATTGTACTGAATACTGAATAAAAATGAACCTTTTTTATGTGTATATGTATGTATATCTCAATTTGTTTCCGACAGACGAGTACAGAGTCACTGTCGTAAATTCTTTACTATAACTTTTTTTATTATAATAATTATTAGTTTCAAATCAAGCGGCATCTACATTTTAATAAAATTGATGTTGTATATGCCCGCTCCTAACTGCTTGAATTTCAATAATTTTTGATGAATTCACGCAGGCCTGTTTGTCATCACTCCTAACCTCATTATCGTTTCTAAGCCGTGTAAGCTACTCATGAGCTCTGCTACGCCACAAATAACCGCCAGTTTTCAAAGTTTAAAACACAATTCATCATGGCGCTTTCAGTTTTGCTGCACGATAACGCACACAAATTTCTAGTTTAGCTAAATTTTGTTTAAATAAATGGTTCTTAGTAAAAAGCTGGAGTACTACGAAAATTATTTTGAAATTTGCTGGGCTCTGGCCTACAAATATCAAAAAAAAAAAAGTATTTTCTTTGGATCTTATGAAATACCAGCTTATCTGTAAACAAATAAAATATCCGATGGCGATAAGCATCATCCACATCATTTTTTGGAAACTTGCAAAGGACTGCAAGTGTACGGTGGACGTAGAGTAAAAATATGAAGCATCGAGCATTCCACACACGTTCCGCATGCAAATCTGCGACTGGTTGTTGTTGGTGGTGTTATTTAAATGTATAAGTAACATTGAGGTTCATATGTATGCAAAATCTTTTCAATATTAATTTTGGGATTTTATTAGTCAGCGCAGCTGTTTAGTGCGATGCCATGCACTCAGATCCCATTTATAAAGCAATCCGTTCTCTGCTAACCACCATTCACCATTCACCACTCTCCACCTGCATTCTTTTTTGGGTTTTGTTGCTTTTTTTCGAAATAATTTGCAAATGCTTTTTGCTTCTAGAGCAAATGCTGCGCAGCAAATATAATATAATTTTTTTGGTGTGTTTGTGAGAAAAAGTTCTCAGCTGCTCAATTGTGTGTTGTGTGAACTAGTGTTGCTGTGAGTTGTTGTTGTTCTTTGTGTTGTTGTTTTCGTTGGGGTACCTCAGCAGTGTATTTTGCGCTTATGAAATACGTACTTTGTGAGGAAATTTTTTTGGACAAATTCTCACACATCCAAGCGAAATTCTACCCGAGCGCCGCCAGTAAGAGGAGTAGCCGTAGATATGACTGCCACAAATACACACACACACACGCACACGAATACACGGTGTCATGCATATGCATATGCATGTCCATACAAGTGCCATACACACACACACTCACGCACAGTGTGTGATTTCGTTGCGAAATGCAGAATTCTAACACACTAACCGACTAACCTAAACCGTCACATCAACAACAACAACAACACAAACAACCAGTACAAGCGGTATGAACCGAACCGAAGGAAAAAAATTGCAGTAATATTAGGGAGAACTCGTGTAAAAAAGCTAAGAACAGACGCGTACAACAGCGGGTAGTACGGCGCGGAGGGGGGCAAACGCAAAAAAGAACCAACAACACAAATCAGACTTCATGCGCACACACCTTCATGTCGGCATTATTGTTGCGCGTTTGCTGCGCGCTGCCTTCGTCATTCTTGAGTAAGCGTCGCCAAACGGCGGGACGTGCATACAATGAAGTCCCAGTGCCTCCCGTTCGCTGTCGGCGTCGCTGTCTACATTTCAATGTATTTTTTGGATAGTTTTTTGGCAATTGCCTAATGCGCTTTTTAACGCCGCTAGTCGGGCCAGAAGTAGCAGCAAAAGTAGCAGCCGCACAATCAACAGTTGAGTTTTGTTGTCGCGCGTACATTGTTGGTCACACAATCGGTACGGTCGGTCGGTCGGTCGGTCGCTCAATCGCTAGAACAAATCCACGCGCATACACTAGAATTCAAAGTTATTCTAAAAACTAAGCTAAATTCATTCAATTTCGAAGAAAGCTTTCAAGCCAAGCTCAGTTTTCAGTGCAAGTGCAAAACTCCAAGTGAAATTTGAAGAAATTCAAAAATACTATATGAAATTTTAGAAGTGAAGAAAACAAAAACAAATAGTTTTGTGTAATCTCAAAAACTAATAGAAAAATAAAAAGTAAACTCTGGTTCACAGAGTATGACAGGTGCAATTTGGCAAATTTTTCGCTTATGAAATGTCGGATTTTCAATAAATCGGTTTTGTGGCAATTAAAATTGAAAATACAATATGTTTTTCAAGTTTATAAATGTTTTGAAGTTTAAGTTACAAAAACACATCAAACAGAAAAATTCAAATTCGGTAATCGCATAGGTCACGCTAATCGTCGGTCGCGTTATTAGGTTTTCGGTAGTGTGTGTTTAAAGCCTTTCTGTGCAACGGTCGCCAATTGAAGGCAGTCACCAAGAGTCCAAAAGCAGCCAGGTAGGCAGTTTATGCGAAAAAAACATTAATAAGATTAACTTAACAAAAATTTGATTGATTTAACTTAAAAAATATTAAAAAGATAAATTTATTTAATTAAAAAAACAAAATTGAATTACTTTAAATGAAAAAAATTTTAAAAAGCTAAATTTATTTAATTAAAAAAAATTAATTACTTTAAACAAAAGAAATATTAAAAGGATAAATTTGTTTAATTAAAAAAAATACTTTAAATAAAAAAAAATTAAAATCATAAATTTATTAAATTAAAAAGAATTACTTAAAATAAAAAAATATTAAACAGATAAATTTATTTAATTAAAAAATAATTACTTTAAATAAAAAAAAGTTAAAATGATAAATTTGTTTAATAAAAAAATGGTTTAATAATTCATTTAAAAAATATATTTTATATTTTTATTATGCTAATTAGTTTTAAACTTAATTTAACTAATTTTTGAACTAGTTTAATTTCGTTTTTTTTTTTTTAATTTTGTATTACAAAAAAAAGAGCAAAGTATTGAAGGAAACTGTTTCGAAGTTTCCAATTTACTATTCCGCTCTAAGTCAAAATAAATAGATATGCACATATTTCTTTCTAGTAATATATTTTTTATACGTACAGTTCTGAATTTCTTCAAATCACAAAGGAAGAGCTGACGTAGTGTTCTGCATATTTACAATAAAAACAAAAATTTTGATATTTCGCAATATTTTGGCTTAATCGATTCTTAACTTAATTCTGTCTGTGGGGATGAAAATTTTGCTGGCAGGGGAGATGTGGCACATTTTCAACGAAAAAATATCAACAAATCTTTGATTTAAAAAATAAACCCGTGTGTGCAATCTTCATTAGAAATTTTTAATAATTGCTACCTTCTCTTTCATATTAAAATGATGACGTAAAAAATTGCAGAGCTCTAGCAACTGTATGCTAAATGCACTACACCTTAACGCATGCCAAATGGGAAGTACCTTCGAAATTTAGTAGTTTCACCAGGCCCAGCACGAGTCGAACAAAAATGTTCACAATCTCGTTAGTTATCAGTAGTAAGTTGCTGCTTCCTGTGTCAAATCAACTACTACAAATGTTTTACAACAACAACCGACTTATAAAGCGAAGAAAAAAATAATTAAACTTTGTGCTCAGCATTTGACGCACTGCCGAGAAGTCATTTCGGCGAATATGTGCGAATGGGTTGCTTTGCGAATCAAGCATTCAATCCAATGCATTGCCATGCGCATTCGCTTTCGAATCGGCAAACAACGTACAGCATTTACTGCAAACTTGCCCATACCCAAACAAACACACACACACTCCCATGCGCACTCAAAGCGGCGCAGGCAAAGCGCTCAACGCAAACTATTCGTAGAGTAGCGCTCGCTGCTAGATACAAGTGCGCACACATACACATATACGAGTAGAGATAGTGCTTTTGAATCGCTGTGAGAGAACTTAACTTAACGGCTGCCAGAATTCTAAACATTTTGCTGAAGCTTTGCCGATTTTGTTTGATTACTATTCTGCGCACCAACAAACATGCATGTGTACACATACATATGCACATATGAGTACATACACATACATATATTCATACGCATTCTAAACGATAATTATTTGCTTTACTTTCCCTGCATTTAAGTTTTTGGGCAATGGCTTTAGAAAAAGATCATTAAATCTAAAAATTCGCAGCTGCACTCAATTCGCTACATTTGGAGTTGAACTTGCACATAACTGAGTCAACGTAATTACGCCTAAATAGAGTAATTTATGTTTTTTTACAAAATACCTTTAAAATTCACTGTACTCGTGTTTATGCATGTCACCAAATTTCTATCCAATTCATCGACTAAAAAACTAAAAAATGAGTACTAATTCAGGGCTCATGCGCTGATAAATCGTATTTGTGTGTGTAAAAACAGTCAAACTCTTATCCCGCAAAACAATTAATAGTGTTGGTGCATGTATATGTATTTGTGTAAAAATATTTAAATATGCGTTTCATCTTTTTATACATAGCACAAGATTTTCAAACGCAGTTTCAGCGCAGTTGCGAGCAGTGGGCAACTTTTTCTGAGCAGCGATAAGCTGTTAAACACGAAATTATTAAAAAAATATAATATATATACTATGTACTTTTTTCCCCCTAATATATTGCTTAAAAACTTAAAAGCGCCACAAAATATTTTTTCTAAAAAACACTGCTAACCTTGAGTGTCAATAACCTCAGCTGGGCATTGAAAATAAAACTTGTTTTATATGCCCATTAAAAGCGAATTTGAATTTTATTTTCTACAATTAAAATGCATTGTTTGTTTATCAATTTCTACGTATAATAATCTCGGAGTCTATTTAAAGCGATTTGAAGTTCAATACACACAAAGGTATTGGGAGGCAACCCAGTAGAACTACAAATGGAGTCTCCGAAAGCGAGTACAAGAGAAGAGAGTGCCCCCTTTAACATGATTTTGAATCATTAGCCAAGATTTACTGCTTTTCACACGCCATTCTCACACTTTCTGTAGCCAATAGGGAGATAGGGACGTGTTGAATTTATGTCGCTTAGAAAAAAAGAGTTCGGTTTTTATTTATTCTGCGTCATATGCAGTGTTGGTGAATAATTTGCGAAGCGGAAATGTGCTAAAATGGATCCAAGCAAAAAGAATCGCAGAAAAAGTTTAGCTACTCAATTAGTTGAATGTTGATGATAAACATTAACGAAGATTTGGTTGTGAAACGTGGAATGTGACGACAGCTGACAAAAGCTCATTACAAGTTTTTGCAAACAGATTCCTTCGAAAGATTCTCAAAATATTCTAGAGAAATATTATCTTTAATGTTGAGCTATGGGCCAGAACCCAGCAGAAGCGAATACTATTAGAGATCCGAACGAGAAAATGGGGCTGGATTGGCCAAGTTCTACTTGTACACAGAGGAAAGGGTAACTTAACAAGGACCGCCGTTGACTGGAAACCCCTAGAAAGCCGCAGACGTGGAAGTCCAGCGAATACCTGAAGATGACTGCTGGAGTCGGAAACCCGTGCTGTGCAGCTTAGCTGGAATGAAGTTAAGAAATTGGCGCAAAACAGACCCGAATGGAAGAAATTCATTGTGGCTCTATATTCCACACTGGAGGTCTAAGAATTTATGATGATGACGATGATGAAGATTTTCATACATTTTAGCTTCATAAATATACCTATGTGTGGCTTTGTGTAGGGCCTTTGAAGAAGATTATGAAAAAAGTGAAAAAAATAAAAATTCAATAAAAATAGTAATAGTTTTTTAAATCTGTAGTATCATCTTTCTCTATAAGGAAGTTTACTCTTTTCGTAGGATCGTGGGATAGTTTTGGAATAATTTTTTAACAGCATTTCTTGATCGTTTAAAAGTTAAAGTGGAGCTTTTGGCTACTCCATAATTGCTTGTTTAAGAGAAAATTTTAGGTACAAAGGTACATACACATGCAAAGGAATACTTAATCACATACTCGCTTGGGAGTACTCTGGGAGTACGAGAGCTAAATTTTCAAAAAAAATTTATATATACTTATATGACATAAACATGGAGATCCCTTGTGGGTCCCAGTGCCTTCTCGCGATGCTATCTTGTGGTTTTCTAAACAATTGGCCTATCCATCGTCGTCTGCGTTTCATTTGCCAAACAAGAAATAGTTGAAATGCCCTTGTATGAAAAAAGTATACCCAATGAACAAATTCTCTAAGCATTATTCACTACTCCATTATATTTTTCATTCTCCTAAATTTATTTATGTACATTTGCATTTACTTATTCCATTTCTATTTCTTCTCTTTGCAGTTTATTTAAATTTATGAAGAAAATATTAACACAAATATAAACATAAAATACAAATAAATAATATACACTAAGCAAGTAAACTTTTCAAAAAGTCAAACTCAAGAGAAGTACGAGCAGAAAACGCATAAGAAGAAGCAGTAAATCAATTTGGAAACGTTTCCCCAAAAAGCAATAAACCACTAAAACTAACTACTGCACCTACAAGGAAATCATTGTAAATCATATCAGCAGCAACAACAACCACAGCATACAAATTAGAGTGAAGCAGAATAGCCAGCGACGCTTTTACAGCGTCACATCAGTGAAATCGTCAACGCCAATACCAACACCAACACAAACACAAACAGAAACAACGCCAAACACCAAAATGGACGAGACACAGCATTTCTGTTTGCGCTGGAACAACTACCAAAGCAGCATAACGTCGGCGTTCGAAAATCTGCGTGACGATGAGGATTTCGTCGACGTAACATTGGCGTGCGAGGGACGCAGCATTAAGGCGCATCGCGTAGTCCTGTCAGCGTGCAGTCCATACTTTCGCGATTTACTCAAGGTAAGTGCGGAATGCATAGATGTAGAGTTTCATCGGCGAATGCCCTCGTATAGAATGAACTGAATAGGATGCCTCAAACCACTTCTAACGTAGCAGTTCCCTTATTAAACACAGAACAGAGCTGGGTTGGATTGGGCGTATGTGCCTTTCTTCTGGCGGCAGTTGGCCGAGATGTCTCAACCTTTTCCGCGCTATAGCGCTGTATTCAAGGGGACGATGCATTGGAGATTGATCACCGAAACGTCAAGAATCGGTGGACCATATCCCGATCATGTGCAGATGACTGCTCAGTCTGCAATGGCCTGTGAGAACGCCTGTGAGCATTATCAGTTTATTCTTGTGGAGAGTTATAAGTTGTACCCCCTAGTAAGGATTTCGCCTGGCGTAGACCCGTAGTTTGGTGCCAACAAACCTCTCTCAGTCCTAGCTCTTCACTCCTATGCTTCTTCTTTATGGTGTGTTGTACCATAGCAAGGAAGGGCTCGCGTCTTAATAATGGCGAGGCCGTAGCCTCTCTCGCCAATGCGTCCGTTACTTCGTTCCCAGTTATGCGCCTCGAGTGCGCAATGGAAGATTTGCCATAGAGCGTTTTTGTAGCAGGGAATAATGAATAAATATGTATGAGAGCAGTCTCGTTATTTAATAGTCACACGTCGTATTCTTCACAAAACGCGAAAGCTCTTCCTTCGGCAGACGATATCAAACCCATGAGTCTTTGCTATGCCTTAAGACTATAGCTACATCTATTTGAGGAAACCACATACACCCAAATCGGATGTAAAGCCCCACCCTATACTGCCTTGCATTTATTTTGCACCAGTCCAAAGACGGTTGCGAAACGCGTGTGGCAGATCTACTCGCTATTTCAGGCTTTCGCATTGTCGAATTAGAAAGTTGAAGACGAAGCAGCTGAATAAATGCTGCAAAGGTGTTTCTTGTAATAATTTTTTACAAACTCATCTGTTCTGCAAATGTTTTTACTATTTTTTTTGTCAGACAGCAACTGCCTGCGGCACCGTCGATTAAAATATTTTCGAGGACACTTGACCCATAAAGTACAATTTTTATTAGGATGCACACATCATACACACATACATATTCGTCATGCCTGTTTGTGTGTATATTTGTGTGTGTATGTGCCATTGCTCATGTAGAGAAATCGAAAAATTAAATTGAACCAATAGCGAAAGCAACAACTTTGTTGGCAAATACTGAAGGCATCGCACAATGGCTGTGCAAAATGGAGGCGAAAGTTGCAAAGGCGAAGGCAAAGGCAAAGGCAAAGCCATACAATATTTGTTCATATGCAATTACTAAAAGCTGTGCAAACACACACAACTGACAAACGTGGATATTTATAAAGCGTAAAGTGCACATTTTTATCTTTTGCGAACAGAAAAAATGCCATAAAAAGTGGATGGCATAGAACCTAAAATCCGATGCAATGGCAGGAATGCAAACTGGCTCACCCTGAAAAATGCAGAGAAGATCGCCAGAAGCAGAAGTGGAGACGACGATCAAAGAGCGACAGACAAAGACAACGAAGCGAGAAAAATTGGAGAGAAGGAGCAAAAGTGCAAACAATGCAGGCAAAAGCAAAGATAGCGATCGAGGCGGTAGAGATAGGAATAGAAGTGAAGAAAACGAATTCAATAAACAAGAACACACATACTCACATGCATAAATACATACATACATACCCATATAGATATATAATAAGCACTTGCAGGAGCAGCGGCTGGAGGTGACGAAGTTGACGCTGTTGTTGTGTGACGAGAAGCTGCAAGACAATGCTTCAGCTGACGAGTACAAAGCGCAGCAATTAGCAGCCGATACTCGGGCGAAGAACAGGAAGATGTAAGGATGGACAGACATCGCATAGAGAAGTACGAGTTTGCGGATATCTGCAGCTACAGCCGCATTCACGGCGAGGTGACCTACTTCCAAAGCAGTGCCACGCGGTTGCTGGGAAACAATGGAAAAGCAATAATAACAATAACAATGCGTGCATGTATGTGCTTCCACATGCACTTATACATAAGCAGCAGTCGATGATGCGGCATGCGCGCACACTCATGCATGTAAGCGTGTGTGTGTGCGCGCACTTGTATGGCTGCTCGCTTTAGAGTGGGTCTAAACTCGTTGCCGGAGGCAAGGGGACTTGTTAAAATATTGACTTATTATGCTCATAAAATATTTGAAAACGTCAAGAACAACAACAGCAACAACAACAACACGGACAAAACCAGCAATAACTGTAGCAATTATACAATTGTAGCAGCACGCAACACATGCAACACCAGCAACAGCCAGGCAAATCAAATAGACTGAATAAACAGCAGCAAAAACAATAACAACAACAACTAGCAGCCACAATAAAATGAAATTATTCTGCAGTTTCAATTAAAATAACAAACTGTGGCAAGTAGCTTGAGTCCGTTGGGCGTACGCTTTGCTGCATTTCAAAACTCGTTAAATGCATACTTGTCACACCCAACGTGCAACGCCCAAACGCTTCATTCCGCAAAGGCGGCAAAGTGAACAATTTTGCATTTGAGTTAATATAAACTCACACAATTACAAAGTTAGCTAAATACATGCATACATACACACACACACACGCACACATATACGCTTAGTTGTACATTTAGTTTATATGCAAGGAACTTTGTTTGTAACGCATGCGGCAAGCACAAGCGCACATGTGCCGCATGCAACCACAATGTCGGAAATTTGCTAACGATTATTATATGACGCTGGTGGCAGCTCAGTGGCAAAAAGTTTCCGCTTTGTGTCATGTTCAGTTGTTCACTTGCATGCCGGTTGTTGTTATTGTTGTTACTGCTAGCACACACTCACACACACACACACACGAAATCACAGGCCCCAGCAAAGCACAAAGGCCAGCCTACTCGTTCGCTTGCCTCAAAGCCACAATTGCGTGCATATTTCCGCAATCTAAATTTGCAACAAACCAAAAACAAGCCATTTCCCCCCAACTGCCGCACCTCCATTGTCTTCGCCCACTTGCTGCTAACTTTTGTAAAGTTTAATGTCTCAATGCTGGCGAATACTTAAAATGCATTAGGCGCATCGAAGAGTTCGCATGACTGCGGCGTGGCGGCTGGGCCAAGGGGCAGGGGGCATAATTTCTTGTTATTCTGCAGTAAGTTTGCCAAAGTTATTTTTTTGCCAATGCAACGGAACTTTGCGGTGAATGGGTAAACGTCGAACATTTAAACGCAACTAAAAATGTTTTTAGTCAAAAGTCGCACTAATGTCTCTCCCCCTGCCAAGCCCCCACCAAACCCCGCAACTACATAACTACAGGTTCTAAGTTACCCACCAACAAGACAACAAGAAGCGGCGGCAGTTTTCATGAGATTTTTTACATTTTTTTACAACTCAGCACTTGGCTGCGCAGAAACACTTGGAGGCAAAGGGATGTGTAGTGAATATTACACACAGCTGAAAAAAGGTAGCTTTCGCGTCAGCCAACACAACAACATTACTTAATCACTATCATCAAACATTAGCTAGCAGCAGCAGCAAATAATAACTGTAATAATAAGCTCGCGAAATATTTACGCTGCACTCTGGCCCATTAGCGTTGCCGCAATGCCACACTTTCCCGGCAAATGCCATTGAGACAGGAAAATCAGTGCAGGCTGGCAATTCACGTCAACTCCTCGCCACTGTAGCGCTGTCATAAACAAAGAAAGCGACTAAATAAATTTTATTATAAACAAAAAGTATAAAAAAGAAAAACAAAACCGCACCGAAAAAGGCAGGCCAAGTAAAAATGAATTACAAAAACCAAAAAAAAACAAATTTCGATGCAAATGAAGTATAGACACTGCAAAAGTGATACAAAAAGTGACTAGAAATCAGGAGAACTGAGGAGCAGCGTTGCACGGGGAGAGCAGTATAGAAAGCCAAGGCAGCGTACTAAGTAAATCGCAAAACTTTGGCCTGCAAGTACCGCACGTCGTCGGGAGAGGATCGCAGCACGGAAATTTCAAATTTCAAATTTTAAATATATTCGTTTTATTAATTAGGTTGCCATTAAAGTTTGTTTTTGTGCAACGCAACAACAAAAACGCCAACAAAAGAACAATCGCGACTGCATGCGTTTATGGTATGTCGGAAAGTTTCCCCAACCAGCCGCATGACTGCGGCGAATGGATATGAAATGCCAAGCGAATCGCCTGACTAAGAGGCGCGCAGGCTTCCAAAGCGGTGCAAGGCGCACGAGGTTCTGCCTTTGGCCATTTGCCGTTTTGTCTAATGTGACATAGATATGTAGTATACTTACATACACATGGGCTCATACACACACACACACTCGTTTGTTGTTGGCACTATTTACATATTAAAATAAAGTAGCCGCATTGTGCTCGCATGCAACTTATAATGAATTGCATAAATAGTTTCATACTCATACATACAGACATGCGAACACCGTGATAAACTGGCATAACAGTAAACAAATTTTATAAATGCTTTCAAAGAATTTAATAAAGCAAAAGTTCGCTGCAGTTAAACTGATTTAGTGACTCTTTGTGTTGCTGTCAAGGGAAGGTCATTTTCGTAGTTGGGAATATTCTTCTTCTTGCTAAATCTATATTGCCACTTAAAAAACTTTTGTCTAGCGGTATTTATGCTTTACTACTCTTGGCTTTTCTGCAGGTAGTAAAACTTAATATTGCAAAGAAGAAGTTTTCTAATTCCTTTCAATAGAAGATGGCGGATTTCGATAAGGGCACGCAATGGAAAATCGCGCGGAAAGAAATTCGACTGCTTATATGCAACGTCCCTGATTTTTAAGCGCATACTACTATTCCCTGCTTTGAATTCTAAGCTAATTTTAGTCAAATGGCAGCAAGTGATGTGAATAATCGCTAGACGCTTGTTAGAGAACCAGAATTTTTTTATAGAAAATCATAGTTCTGCTGGGGCGTCGAGTTGTGGTTGAAATGTGACGTAGAAATATGCTTTGTTAATCTCTTTTTATTAGATGATTAGCCAGGTTGCTTCCCCAGATAGTGAGGGCAGCGCGATGTTGTTCCACAAATGCAGGCACCGACAGCTTTTGCGTCGCCTCCAAATTCGCAAATTCGGCAAACCAGGTGCGGACAGGTTCTTGTAAACTTGATTTTCCTACTGTCCTCACAGCTGTTCTTGCTTTCGGAGCCCTTCACCGGTGCATCAACAGCCAAATCTTACTTCTAAGTCCTCATTCCATTTCAGTATCTGTTCCCTAACCAAAAGGGGCGAAATGTATTGCTTAGAACTGCTGCCTGGACTCATGTACTTCTTTTTAGTTTCAGTGAGAGCCTTGAGCTTCTGGTGAAGGTAATTATTTCTGACATACTTAGGCAAATCTATTGTCATTAGAAGAGCTTTTGATAGGAATCTTTGAAGTAATTTCAATATTAGAGTAGGTTGCCGAAACTATGGTCAATTCAGACCGGTTTAAAGTACTTGAGTAGAGTTAAAAGGTATGTCAGCAGTTAAGGTTGTTATCGCAGGTGATGAATGAAAGTGTTGGCTCATTTGCCAGTGTAGGTTTCTGATTTTTAATCCGAAAGACTTGGGCTTGATTCAATTTTTCACGTTAATCTATAAAAGTGCACTGCCAGGTGTCTTTTTTTGTAGCTTTGTGGAGTACTAAGTATCGTTCGAGTGTACGGATATCGAATGGGTATCTCGAGGGAGAGTAAAAGTTACCAGGAATTGTTTTATTCGACTTAATACATCAAGTTTTCAGCGAGAGTGCCAGAGTGTGATCTTCTTTTGGCACTTATGACTCTGCCTTGTGGAAATCTGTGAACTTTCATAGCATTCAAACTGCTGTGTGCCATAAATGTGTAACGAACAAGCCAGAATTGAAGGCAAAAAACTGAAAAAATGAACCAATACATGTACACCAGACATATGACTTTTCCTAAAAGGGTAGAACAACGCGCTAAAATTATTGAAACTTATTATTAAGAATGGCAAAATAGCAAAATAGGCAATTTTTTGGTGTAAATAATTACCCGAACGAGTCAGCGACTCAAAGGTTGGTGAAAACATTTAAAGAAACTGGTTCTGTCGGGGGTAGAAAGCGGACTGGTGGACCAAAAACTGGACGATCTGTTAAGAATATTGCTGGTGCAGAGCAAAGTGTGGCTAAATAACCTTCAACATCGCTACCTCGACGTAGTGGACATTTAAATGATGTTATTTCTCACATAAAATAGCTAAGAGCCGTACCTTGAATAAGAATAGTAAAACAACAAAGAATTTAAATTTTTGCATGTTTTACTTCAAAACAAGATTTTGGCGCGTCTTTTGAAAGCCCCTTTACATCTGCATACATACAACTGATTGTAATCACAAATTATCATGAAAGAAAGTCGGATATATGTACATATGTACATATACAAGGTGGCACAAAATTAATCACCCTATCTGAAGATTTAGAATTTTTGCAAATGGCTGCAGTATGCAAACAGACAAGCAATGGAGCACCTAAACTACGAAATAAAGATTTCCATCTCTCAAAAACATTTTTTTTAATAAAAAAGTTATGATTTACCCGCAAAGTGAGACTGAATAAGTCAATATCAAGTCAAGTCCTTGATGTTCTTGTGTTTGTGACTTGGTTTTGAAGTACTAGGACTACTTAATTTTAATTTTTTTAATTCACATTTTATTCAAACCTTTTGTTCACCACTTAAACTTTTCTAAATTTTGGTAAAATTATTTTTCTGAATTTTTCTAAACTTATAATATTTTTCGGAATTCATTTTTCTGAATTTTTCTAAATTAATTTGTCTGAATTTTTCTAAATTTATTTTTTTAATTTTTTTTTAATCTATTTTTCTGAATTTTTCTAAATTTATTTTTTTAATTTTTTTTAAATCTATTTTTCTGAATTTTTCTAAATTTACTTTTCTGAATGCATGAATGAAACTTACGTTACTGAATTTTGTGAAACTTATTTTTCTAAACTTTTTAAATTTATCTTTCGGAGTTTTTCTACATTTATTTTTCTGAACTTTTCTTATTTTTTGAGGTTTTTTAAATTCACTTTTGTGAAATTTTCTAAACTAATTTTTCTAATTTTTTTTTAATTTATCATTTTCTCATTTTTTCTAAATTTATTTTTCCGATATTTTTTTAATTTATTTTCTGAATTTTTCAAAATTTTGTTTTCTAAGTTTATTTTTCTGAATCTTGCTTTCTATGTTTTTCTGAATTTTCATAATTTATTTTTCTAAATTTATATTTCCGAAGCTCTTTAAATTAACTGTTCTGAAATTTTCTAAATTTATTTTTCCGATATTTTTTAAATTTATTTCCCTGAATTTTTCTAAATTTATTTTTCTGAATCTTTCTATATTTATTTTTCTGAATTTTTCTAAATTATTTTTTTTGAATTCCTCTAAATTTATTTTTCTGAATTTTCTTAATTTAATATATTCTTCTGTATTTTTCTTAATTTACTTTTCTGAATTTTTCTAAATTTATTTGCTAAATTTTTCTAAACATTTTTTTTTTATTTCTCAAAATTTATTTTTTTGAATCTTTTTAGAAATATTTTTCTGAATTTTTCTAAATTTATTTTTCTTAAATTTTTCTGAACTTTTTGTTTTAATTTCTCAAAATTAATTTTTCTGAATCTTTTTATAAGTATTTTTCTGAATTTTTCTAAATTTATTTTTCTGAATTTATTTTCTGAAATTTCCTAAATTTATTTTTCTGAATTTTTCTAAACAAATTTTTTTTTTAATTTTTCTAAATTGATTTTTCTGAATCTTTCTATATTTATTTTCCTGATTTTTTTTTAATTCATTTTTCGGAATTTTTCTAAACTTATTTTTTTTTATTTTTCTAAATTAGTTTTTCTGAATTTTCTTAAATTTATTTTCTGAATTTTTATAAATTTATTTTTTTGAATTTATTTGAAAACTGTCACCGCTCTAGTACTATTTTCCGACCAGTTTTTAAGGTTGTGTTGCAGCTTTCACGTGAACAAAATTGTTTGTGGGTTTGTGAGCGAATATTGTTTGTAGTTTATTGGGGGTGTCTACTCATATATAATATTAACTTAAATATGCGTTGCACTTATTTTTTCACAATGCAGTCATTTTGATTGCTTTTTGGCATTAAAAGTATAAAGATACTGAGTTTTAGCCTTTAGGTTTTGTTAAACCCAGGCTTAGTTTTCTCCGCACGTCTCTTAACTGATGCTTTAAAATATTAACCAATCCTTTTACGGATATTGAAAATCAACTATTAAATAATTTTCTTTAATTTTTCCACCCTGCGCCAATATAATAAGTCACAATAATTCAGTTTAAAACAAACAATAGCAAACAAAAAAAACAACAACACAAAATATGTCACAATTGTTAAAAGAAATCTGCAAGTTTTCTATTTATGCAGTTGCCAACTTTATTCTGCTCTTCCAATTTGTTCGTTTGGAAAAAAGCAAAGCTAATTGTGAAGTAGTTCTATGGCATTGGTATTGAATGCAAAATAAACTAGGAGACTATAAGAAAAAGCCTGCACTAAATTGTAAAAAGTTTTGCATGTGCAACACACAATAACAACAATCATTACACTACTGCTGATTAACAACTTGTCGAAAAAATGAAATAAATCAGCGAAAAAAGCGCCGTCAATTGCAGTGTCAGCAGCAGTCAGTGAAACAGCAAGCCGGCCTACCTACTTATGCAAAAATAGCGCAGAGTGAAGAAAACATTTTTCAAATAAAAGCGAACAAGTCATGATATTTTACACCCATACACACCCATACACACCCGTTCACACACAACACAGGAAGCCTGAAGACATTACACAAAGTACTAAAAAATAATACAATGCGAGATGGGACAACATTTAATTTGCTAAATAGTAAAATAAATGCACAACAATTGCACGAGGGGAGGAGGAAGTGGCGGCATTGTAGCAGCAAACGGCGGCCTAACAAAATAAGAGGCAGCAAAGGGCCGCGTCTTGGACAATGGCAACAACAGAAATGGCCACCGTAGCGAAAACTTTTTTGGCACTACAAGTGAGCACTGCCGCCCTTGTTGCTGTTCGCCTTACGATTACAGTTACAGTTATATTCCAGTTATATGGAAGTAAAAACAAACAAGCGCCCGAAATAGTTGTAGACTTTGCCAAGCGAACAGTGGCCGCTGTGCATGCAGAAAGCAACATTGCGCGGAGTTAGACAAAATACGCAGGTTTTCAACTGAACCCCTGTGCGCTAGTTTTTTCAAGGATTAAATAATTTAAAAATATGAATATCAATTTAGACCTAACTCAAGTACTAATTTTGGTTCATACAAACCTCGCAGAGTTTCAAAAAAAGTTGCATTTAATATTCAAAAATAATTTTCTAACAATCATGCGTATTTTCATTTCATTTTCTGTCATTTTGTGCCACTGTCACTTTGCTCGGCATTCCAATGAGACCTCTTTTCTGCCCAGCTACCGGTTTGGACTCGCTTTTGGCGCTTAGAGTGAGCGGAAGATTGGAATGGAGTGACTAAAAAGTGGATAAAGTATCCACTCGGCGCATAAATATTTAATTAACTGCTGCATTATTTTAATTAGGTTTAAACTGCAATACGGCAGCGCAAGGCGCACTCGACAAGCACTATTGCCCTCTTCCCACTTCTCGCTGCCCAGTAGGCGCAAGCAACTGATGCGCTGGTTGTAGTGCCGTAATTTAGCATAAAAGCATTTGAACTAAAGCTCTAAAATGCCTTAAAATATACAATAAAATCAAAAGGCGTAAACAACAAAAACAAACGTCATATAATGGCAAACGCAATAGTGGCACTTAAGTCTCAAACTGTCACACCCCACAACAAAATGACTACGAAAAGCACACCCGACGAAGGCAGAAAGTTAGTTGAATTTATGTCGCCTTGCAAAGTGGCTTGTTTTGCGCGCTATTGTTGTTTGTGTTGCTGTTCTTCTTTTTTCATTTCATTTTTTTAATTTTTTTCTTAATTGAAGTACCAGCGCAAGTAGTTGGCCAACGAAAATAAAACTGAAATTGTAAAGCGACACTTCGCTATATTCAAAGCCATTGTTTTCCGTCGCCAACTGAGCTGAGCCGAGCAGATTTTGTTTTGCTAATTTTCACACTAATAATTCACAAAAACGTATGCAGTTTGGCGGTGTTGTGGTAGAAAATGGGTGCAATGAAATAAATTTAATTAAAAAAAAATCTAGAAAAATCCTAGTAGAAAAATTTGTTTTCTCTAATTACTTACGTGAAAAATACCAGTTTACAAGAGAATTTCCCACGCCATGCAGGAAGACAGGTTCGCTCTTTGGTAGGTGCCCCTCTAAGGCTATTTATTTTGAATTTAGCTGCTTTCTTTTTGTGTCGGTTGTTCAGGATTGCAACAGCAGTCTTGTCTAATCAGAAAATTTGCCAAGAATCGCTGCCCAAAATGGTGATGGGTTCTTTTGATTATATTTTTTTTTGGAAATTGCAGTAGTTGTCAAGACCTCTCCACATGCTAGGCAGAGTGCACTGTCTGAGATGCCTACCTTTTCCATGTACTTCGCCAATAGATAGTTGGGCCTCATCAGCCCAACCAGTTGCCTACATTTTATTTTGCTTAATGACAGAAATATCTGCGACAGTCGGTCGGCCATGACAGGTAACATAAGTTTTGTCCATCTGCAGCCTCTCTCAGCCTGCCAAGCTCGCTTGTGGGTTGAAGTAACCCGTTTGCTAACCGTGGCTTCGATGGCTGCAGAAGGGAGTGACAGAACTAGCTCTGTGCCAAAGAAGTTATCCACGCTCATTTTCCGAGTTTGACCACAATTGAGCCACTGGCATCACCATGGTGTATCTCTTGTCAAGTACGACTCTAGATGGCATGGAGTCTAGAGTAATGGAGAGAATCAATGGATGGAAGTCTACTATATGCTTTCCCTGTTGTCCAATGCCGGACAGGAGTCGTACCAATTCCCATTACGTTTCAGCCTGCAGATGGCCTTGAAGGCCTCTCTTAGGATGTAAACATCAAGTGGTGGTAGACTAACCAGAGCATCTAGTGCCAGGTCTGATTACGCTGTTATTTTTGATTAAAAAAGTTTGATTTTTTGTTCAAATTTTTTCGATAGCAGAAAATCGACAAGCACACCAAAATACATACAAACTTTGTATCTGTCAAAAACAATCTAAGTGTGCCATATATCAGTCGAAACTCCTCTTCCTATTTGTGATGTGCGTCTTGTGGCAAAAGGACAGTTTTATGTCGCCTCCGAATGACAAATGGTATTTATGAACAGCTTTTACGTGGCCTCCCGAGGGGCGACCAATATGGTAAAAAACTTTTTCCTTCATTTGGCGCTTCCTGAGCGCAGAGATGGTACCCGCAACCCTAAGTAAAACTAGATTTCACTTAACTGCACAGAGCACAGCGATTTATGCACCGATCTTACTGAATTTTCGGACACTTTACTCGAATGGGCGTAGCAAAGAGGAGTTTAGCAAATTCAGATTTCTGTTTTCATCTCGAGGAAAAATATATACTTTATCTTAGCGTTCTAGTTAAAAAATGTCTGCTGTAAATAGTTCTTGTGTACTTACATACATACATATGTATATATGTGCGTACATATGTGCCTTCATGCCTAGCATGGAAATATTCATATTAAGCAATTGACTTACACACTTACTTGTGATATGATGAAAAAACGTATAGTGAAAACAAAAAATAATAATAAATAATAAATGTAAAATAATTCAAAAGAAATCTCGCGCAGCTGTCCCACTTTCTATAGATCATAAACTTTAATTTATAATCACAAATAAATTCCAAAGGCCAAGATGTAGCAAAACAATTCAGCGAAATATGCCGTGAGCACTTGACTGCACACGCATTGGCGCATGTACACATACATATGTGAGTATGTGTGTGTGAACATACGAGTGCATGATGCACTGCGCTGGTGTGCGTGCACGTGCGCGCCTATTTACAAATATATACTAAGCCAGATTTTGCAATCGACAGTTGCGGCTGACCTCATTTTCCCAAACTGGCAACGGAGCATGCACCAACCAAGCAACATCTGCCGCCACCACCGCCGCCCCTCTCGTCGCCCTCTACTCGCTCGGTGATATCTCCTTCGGTGATCGTTCATCGAAGCAGTAAAAATAGAAACGATCCTGTGCTGAAAATGCATTAAATAGCAAAATGTAAAGGCGAAATATAAACGCACTTACACATACATACAGCACGAATACATACATACACACTAGTGGAACCAAATAAACGGCGATGACTTGTTAATATCGCAGCCACAAGGGATTTATTTCTTATTTTGCTAAGTTTTTTTTTGTTTTTGTTTTTATTTCAATATTATCTGTGCAGAACTTATAAAATGCGCGTAATTTGCGAGGTGGGGAAGAGGCTGAGCTAGGGGCAACAGAAAACAGTTGGGAGAAATGCACGATTCAAGTAAAAACTGAGTAGCTGCGCAAATAGATAGAAGCTGCAGCTAAGAGCAGATACTCGAAGAGCAACAAGTTCGGCGATATGTTTCGAGTGTTTCGTGTCATTCGTGCGTAGTTCGTCTTCAGCGCTCATCACCCCGGCAGTGGTGCAGCACAGCAACTTGGCAACACTGCGCGCGATTGGTGCTATTGCTTGTTGTTGTTGCTATTGATGTTGCCTTTATTTGTTATGCATTCACACGCACACACACACTCACACACTCATTTTTTATTGTTTTTATTATTTTTATTGATGGTTGACCTAATTTCTAGATGCAGCGCAATGGTGGCGATCGCTTTTCAAGTGCGCCATTGTTGTTGCTGCTGCTTATGCGGTCCAATCGCATATGCGGTAGTTGTTGCTACTCTGCTGCGGCTGCGATGGGTCCGATTACTGCGCTGCTGTTGCTGCAAAGTCAAAGGGCCCGTGCAAATGTGTGGCATACAAACGCAACGCACACAAACACACGCACAAACTTTACTGCAGGCAGGCTTAGGTTGTGCACAGCAACTGCAACAAAAGCAATAGCACTTTCAGCTGGCCATAACAATAGCCAATCACTCATTGCGCAAACCAGCGTACACACTTTACTGTTTGTGCGCCTGCCGTGTGAGCCTTCGCTGCTCCACTGCTTGTCCGTCGATTGCTGGCTAGGCCCCGCTCTCGCCGTTGTGCACCGCTTTGGGTTGGTTATGTTAGCAATAACAAAGTCAGTTAACAAAGTATATTAATGATAGCACACGCACACTCATACAGTGAAAAAGCAATTTAACGTGGATGTGTGTGTGTGTGTGTGTGGATGTGTCTGATTTTAAATAAACAAGCCACGCACAAATCGAGCACTTCAACTCACTTTTGTTGCTGCGCCGTGACCATGAAGTTGCACAGCCGAACTCGCGAACGCACGCACACACACACATGCACATGCTTATAGATTTCAAAATCACTTCAAACCTACAGAAATGCATTGAAGCGAGTATTTGCACAGATTTGCAAAGACTTGCAGGCCGTACAGGCACACAATGAAATTATATTACACTACTACAATCACTTATAGGTACATACACAAATTTTTTTTTGTTTTTTGTACACTTGTGCACTGTGAGTTTTATTGTGCATTGCATTCCTCAACGCATTTGCCAACTTCAAATCGGAGCTGCTGACATTTTAAATGACGAATAGCGAAGGTTGCGCCACAAAGCGAAAAAAATCTCAATAAAATAATGCAAACAGGAAAGTTGTTAATTTCGAAGATAAATGGTGTGCGACTGAGATAACGCGATAGAGCCATACGTTAGTACGCGAATACTAGGCTGTTCAATAAGCTTTGCGGTTCGATAAGAAAAACATAATTTTATGATTTGCAAAACACTTTCTTATGCAGTATAGCCTGCCTGAAGATCAATACGCTTGTTCCTACGAGATTTCAATTTATGAATTGCATTCCGGAAGTGAGAATCTGTAAGGGCGGCAAAATATGCTTCCACCGCCGCTATGGCCTCAATATTTGATGAAAACCGCTTTTCACGCATGAATTTGTTTTAGGTCTGGAAACAGATGAAAGTTGCTAGGGGCCAAATCGGGTGAATACAGTGGATACAGTGAATACAATTCGAACTTTAATTCGTGGATTTTAGCCATTGTTTAAATGCGCTAGCGACGCAATGCATCACCCTCATGCAAAATAATTTCTTTCTTTTGCAAACTGAGTATTTTTTCACGAATTTTTTCATTCAGCTGGTCTAAAAGGTTACAATAATATTCAGAATTTATTGTTTTATCAGTTTGCAAGTAATTCCTTTCGCATCCTTTTTGGCCGATTTTTGGACACGAACTCATTTCGCTGGCGAACAATCAGGTTCGCACCATTTTTTAGCCTCTTGTTTTAATTCGGCGTCATGGTGATAGACTCAAGTCTCATCATTTGGTGGTGAAATGATGCACAAAATGTTGCTGAGATAGCCGCATTCGAATATATTTTTGTTCCATTGTTAGCGAATGCAGTACCCATTGTGTACACAGCTTTCTGAAACCCAAATGAAAAATTTTGGAATTTGAAACGTCGAGCCGAAAACCATCGAGAGATTTGGTAACACTTAGGCTAAAAATTCCATTGTATTTAAAGCTCTGGAAAGTGAAAGGATAGATAGTCAAGGAGGAAAAGAGAGAAGTAACAGAAGGAAAAATATAGGATAGAATAAAGAAATAAAGGTAGTTAGACCTGTGAGAATTTTCCAGATTCTTTGGTAAATCTGAAAATATCCTCCAGTTTGAGAGAACGAAATTCGTAGCTGTGCTCTAGCAAAGGCAGGACACGCACAGACCAAATGCTCAATACTAACCGTCTCCTCTAGGTAAGACTGACTAATTGGATCCTCAATTATTCCAATGGTGGTCATATGGATCGTGTCCTGTAATAATACCGACCATCAACCGAACGTGTTTTCTTTCAAGATTTAGAAGTAGGTCCGACAGTCTTCTATTCGGGCTTGCCACAAAACACTTTGCAATTCCGTAGCGTTCTTGACCGGACTATCGAAACCCAATACTTAAGTCAAAATAGTTTGCTCACACTGCCCAATAAGATGTCTAGGGCTTCTACTAAATCTCTTTCACTCACTCGACGATTTTTCAATAGATGTTCTGTATTTTTTTACGATTTCTGATATTGTTGCTGCTTTAGACGTCCTTGACGTGAATTGTGTTTAATGCTTGTGCGACCACGTTTGAATTTTGCAACTCATCATTGTACTGTACTCATTGAAAACGAAAAGTCCTTTTGCCTTTAAGGCCTCCAAAAATAAAAAGTCAATCATTGTACGATACTTGACTTTTTCCATTGTCGAAAATACAGTGACACGTCGATGCTAAATCGTTTTTAAGCAAAGAATGAATTGACGGATTGAAATGAAGAGTGAACCAACATAAGAAACCCAAAAACAAAAAATAAGGCTAGTAGCAACGCCTTCTCTTATCGAACCGCAAACCGTATTAAACAATCTCGGACAATAGTAGGTGAATATGTACAACTATTTTAAGGAATTTCACTAACCTTCTTTACTGCATAGTAATCAAATTTTTTGGACCTAATAAAAATTCCGTTTCCTCCCTTTTCTTAGTTCAGCTTATTTTTTTTAATACCTTGGAAAGCTATTAAAAAGGCTTAGTCTTATTTTATGGCAGTAATCAGGATTTCGTCTATTAAAAATGCTAGGTCTACCTCTGATTGTTATTGTTTACTTGTAGAGTTCAGTCCCATTCCCACGTCAGTCGGCTCCACGTTACCGGAAAGACCCGGATTTTTATTCGGCCAAGGACTTATCACTCCCGCACCGTTCCCCTTACATATATGGGGAACGTTTATGCTGCTACAACAACAACGACAAGGGACTTAATACCCTAGCATTCGTATTTAATAGAACTTCCGCAAACATCATTCAAAATATTCTTTAACTTTAATATTCCAATACTTATACAAAATTTCATACTTTACAATGAATATCATCTCATTTGTTTTCCTTCCTTTACTTTTGCAGAGCACACCTTGCAAACATCCAGTAATTCTACTGCAAGATGTAAATTTTCTCGATCTACACTCGCTGGTTGAATTCATTTATCACGGCGAGGTGAATGTGCACCAAAAGTCCTTGCAGTCCTTCCTTAAAACGGCAGAGGTACTTCGAGTCTCGGGTCTCACACAGCAACAGGCCGAGGAAACTCATAGTGTAAGTTTTCATACTGTCAATAATATAGAAATTTCTCCTAATTTATGCTACTTCCGCTTTCCTACAGCAATTAGCTCAAATACAAAATCTGGCAAATGCGGCCAACGCCACACGCCCTCCTCACAACACACACCACAATGCCCTGCACGAAGAGTCGGTGCTGTATTCGCGCAGCAGTGGCTCACCCCCACCACCACCTCCATCCCAACAACTGCCATTGGCCTCCACACACATTAACAGCCAACTGTTTAAGCGCAGCATGGCTATGCTCCGACGCGAACGGAACAATTCCACACCATCGGCTGAGGACTCGAATAATGCTATGAAACGTCTACGCGGACCCGATAACGGTTTGCCGTCGAGCAGTAATAATAGCCCCGAAATCGTGCACCAACGCAGCTCATCCCCGCAATTGACACCTGCCGATTTCTCAACCATCAAACACAACAATAACAATACACCGCCTCTGAAGGAAGAGAAACGTAAGTGCTTGTTAAAGTGATTGAGTAAAAAAAATGTCTCATATTCATTTATTTGCGCTGTTATTAATAAAAAAAATCACGTTTAGGTAACGGACCCTCTGGCAATGGTAATAACGGGAATGCTAATAGCGACACTGGCAATGGCAATGGCATCGCCAATAGCGACAAGGTCAGCGGCAGTTTAACATCATCGCCGCTGACACGCACTGCCGACGACGTCAAATCGGAACCCATGGAGCTGGTCTGCTCGAATAACAATCCAACAGTGGTCGATGAGCACAGCAACGACTCCACTGGCGAACATGAGGCGAATCGATCGAGCAGCGGCGATGGCGGCAAAGGTTCATTGAGGTAAGCCACATAAATGAGTGAGACATTGATTTTTGTGATGTAAGCTTAACGAAATTGTGTACAGCAGTTCGGGAAACGATGAGGAGATCGATAACAATATGCCACCGCATCCTCCACCGTCATATATGATGTCACCGGCTGAGAGCAAGTTATTTCCCCCGGGCCCCTTCAATTTCCCCATGAGCGGTCTAGATCCTGCCGCGTTAGCTGGTGAGTGTACTTGAAATGAAAGTTTAGATGGCAAAGCCCTGGCAGTAAAAGCTCCGCACAATACGTAAATTTTGATTCTCACTTTTAACTTTATGCAAATACATCAGTAATGAGCTCACTAATTTTTGGTGCTGACATCAAGCGTATGTGAGCATCGTTTGGGCTTTAATGGTGAAAGTTCAAGTATTTGTTACTTAACAGTTCCTAGTGCTTTTAGGCATCATGTGAGCTTTTATGATGAAAGCTCAAGCATTTGTTACTTAAGAGCTCGTTTCATTTGACAAAAGCTCAAAAGTATGTTTTTTGTTTATATAAAATATGAGCTTTCACGCGCATGAATTTGAATGTGAAAGCTCACGCCTGTGTTGTGAAGAGCTTTTACTTATGACAAGGAACATTTTTGCTCGCGACTTTTGCAACGATTTTACAAATGTCTTTTCAATTGCAGGTTTTAACTCGCAACTACAGTCTGCCGCCGAATTATCAGTTTCTCCGCAAGGTGAGTACGCCGCTTCCATACATACTTCTATTCGCTCTTTCCGAACATTTCAATTCAAATCAATTCAAATTCATTCCTTTACATTCTTACATCAAATGCAAGTATTTTCCTAATTTAATTATTTTTTATTACATTTTTAACTACGGAAAATTTTTAATCAAAAATCAGTACTCCATAACATTCTTTTACATGAAAATTATAATAATTTCTCTACTGATTAATTTTTTTTTGTCAATTTATTTAACTTTTGGTTTATTTATTTAAAATAATTTAAACCGATTTCACTAGGCAATTAAAAATGAAAAAGGGAAAGCAAAATCTAAACCATAAATCCATAGATAACCAAGCTCCTTGAAAAGCAAAAACAAAAAATACAATTTAATTTTTTATAAAAGAAAAAAAAAATAGTTAAATGCCAAGGACGCAGTGGAATAAGAAGTGATTTTATTTATTAATTTTTCTAAATTGGAAGGCGTTAGTGGATAGCGCCCACGCGTCTCATCAATGCACCAATTCATGCCGTACACAGGTTTCTCATTTGATTTCCAACCGCACATCTCCTAACATTCAATACTAATTTAATAGCCGATAATGCAAATTCGTCTAACGCAAATCATTGTCTTGGTGTTTAAATTTTTTCCAACTTAATTTTTTTATACACACACATACATTTATGCATATGTAAATGTATTTTAATTCCTTCAACACAATCACATCTCATATGCGAGGCTCATCGTCATCATCATTTGATGCACCGCTTCTGGAAGCACTGCGTTCACTGGCATTTAGAACTCAATTTCGAGCACTTTTAACAAGAAAGCGTATTTCTTTCTTTTTTGTTGTTGGTTTGAAAAACAAACTCATTTTAACAACTAAGTATTTTGTTGATGAAAATAGATTTACATAAGCAGCAGGAAATTTCTTTCTTATTTGATTGTTTCGATGGTAAATACTCATTTCATTTGTATCCCCTCCACAAGTGCAGCAGTAAAGGACCATAAAGAATCGAATGAAATGCTATTCGAAAAGTAACAACAAAGCTGACGAAGAAAAAAGAAACAAAAGAAGCAGAAGAAGGGAACGAAAAAGCAGCTGAAAGCAGCTGAAAGCGCGCTGAAATCAGTTAAAATCTCCCACCGCAAAACCGATTAGTGCTGGCACACCCAGTTAGTTGTTTTGTGTTAGTGTTAGTGTTAGAAATTAATTAACCAGTTTTTCGCATTATAATAACAAACTCAAGCGCCATGCCACATTGCTGGTGGCAACAACTAGCAAACACTTCACTTTTACAATCTCAGCAGCTATCAACTGCGCCAGGCGCCCAGCTCCAACACACACGCATGCTTTGGCTCCAACTATGTGCTAAGCCACATGCCGCATCAATTATTTAGCGCACATTTTCCACACATCACTCGCTCGTACGAGCTGCTGTCAGGCAGCCGGGCCGATTGTCAAGAGGGCACAGGTTGATGGCACAATGGACGGCCTGCTGATGTCTGATGGCTGTTGGCTTCCATCCCTTGCTCTTGAGTGTGTGGAGAAATTTTAATTGATGCCTTTATGTTGCGGCCGACCTCAACAATTTGCTGCGCAACAAAACTGTGGTGCAGCATGCCACAGAGCATATGTGTGCGTGTGTGTGTGTGTGTGCGTATGTGTGTGATAATGGCAAAAGTTTTGTCTATTTAAGTGAAAGTGCAAATTTTACAGCAGCCTCACACAAGCAGGCATGAACACATCCAAAAACAATCACAAAATAGAGATTACGCACGCTTACGTGCCACTATTTGTGTATTTGTGTGTGTGTGTGCGTGGAATGTGTGTGCGAAGTTGTGGCTTGCGGCTACAGCTACTCTGCACTACGTACTTGGCACACACTGCCGCCCCCTCTGCGCTTGGCTATTACCAGCAAAACAATTCTAACAAACTAGTGAATATGCGGCGTGTAAGCGAACCCTTCCGCTGCTGTCGCTAGCGACTACAATTCACTCGCTTTTATGTGTGCGTTAATCGCCGCAAAAGTGTTTAAGTTTAATTTTGATTAGGCACAGACACAGGCGCACCTACGCACAACCACGCGGCAGCTCTGGCTTGTATAATTTTTGTTGCATACGTGTGGGCGCATAAACGTATGCGTATGCGTTTGCAGCATTTCAACGCCTAATTAAGCAATAAATAATACATCGTAGTTGCGCAGCAACAAGTTTCACACTTTCAGCGGATGTGTGAAGTTCATTTGAAGTTTATTTGGAAAGTCACACACACACTTGCAGGCATACTTTCGCATGCTCTATGTGGCTGCTAGCTTTTCTAAACAAATTAATTACTTTTGAGCGCCGCAGCAGCGCATTTTGTTGTTTTTTTCTTATTAAATTGGTAAAATTGTGGTGTCTGTCTGCTGCTCCTTTTTCTCACCTCGCTTCTTCTTCTTTTTTCTTCGCTTTATTCGGCACGAAACCGCTTTATGGTGGCTTTACTGTAAGGTGTAAGAAACATTTTTTTTTGTAAAATGAAATAAAAAAGTTGAATCGTCCTCGTTGCATATCCGTTCACAAGCTTCATAATCAGGGCTCCCATGCGAAGCGCGTTTCTCACGCATTCCTTGTAACGTAAGTCCAACGCACGCCGTAAACCCCAACGTATTTGTTTGACGGAGCCACTAAAAGCAAAAATAAAACCAAAAAACAACAGAATGAATAAAAAATGTTGCAAACATATGGAAAAAAAACTAGTGTAATGGCAGCACTGTAATTATTGCGAAGCCCGAGGCTTGTAAGTTTTCCCCAAGGCTGCCAAGACAGTAGAGGAAGCATAGCTCAAAATATATATTTTCCGTGCTATTTGTTTTTGTGTGCTAATTTTGTATTCGTATTTTATGAGAATAAACCAATGAAAATTTTCTATTTCTACTTACTCATATTCGTACCTAAATACATTTATCCGTAATATTTACAACATTTTTCGTTGTCTATGTTTTCGTTATGTTGCAAAATATTTACAATTTGTAATTGCATACTTTTTGTGTTCTGTATAAACAAAGCTGTACACATACATCCATATACATACATATATATTTTTGAATGTTTAGTTTCACAATTTAACACTGCTAAAAATTTTTTTTTTTCTATAAAGATTCATATGTTTGTAAAGAAAAAAACAATTTGTAATAAGAAGCTCATTTAATTAATAATTTTTTTTTCTGTTTATTTTCAATGTTTGAAGTTTTTCGAGCTGCGACACAAGTGTGTTTTAAATTTTGATTTTGTCGTTTTTTCGTTATAAATAAATGTGCTTTCTGTTCATACTTCAGTTTTGTACACACTTTTTACTGTTAAAGTGAACATCTTTTGAAATTTATCAACTTATCGTCGTGTATGTGTGTTATTGATAATTAAATAATTATTATAGAACAACAAAATGTCAACAGAACATTCAAAAAGTTTCGTTTACACATTTTTATTTCGAAAATATTGAATATGGCATATTGAACGTTTATTAACCCTTAGGTTATGATTAAAAACATCTAAAAAAATATTTATTTGTAATTCTAATCGTTTTTGTTTGCCATTTAACGAAAAAAAAATGATTAAAAAATAACAACGCAAACCATTGCTGGCCTCCGCATTTGTTGGAACGCCGCATTTGCAATTTACGCATACTTACGTATACATACATACATACTTATTGCATAGTGTTCGCCTCTTTTGAGTTTAATAACTACTTGTTGTTTTTTTTCACCACACATAAAAATTTTCGTTGTGTTTTTCATTCAATGTTGCAAATAATTTGTACTATTTTCCACTACCAACTAACTCAGGTATCAAAGATTGTTGCGTATCATGCGTAACAAACAAACGTACAAACACACAACAAATATGGCAAACAAGTTCGGGCGTATGAGCAACCCTAATGCGTCTGAATTGGTAAATTCACCACTATCCAAGTTTAGCGCCATTTCTTACGAATACGAGAGTGTGCAAAGTTAAAAACAAAACCGAATACACTCAGTGCACGAAAGAGAGACCAGGTTGCAACTTTTCTTCGTTTGCTTTTTTTACTTCATATAGGAACAATTTTTATTGTTATTGTTTTTTTTCTTTTTTTTTTTTGTTTAATTTTAACTTTTCGCAAAACCGTGAAAGACGCACTTTTTACCGAATTAAAAACAAACAGATTGGCTGTACACACAAATAACCATATTAGCATAAAGTCCCACTCCACCTCGCACCCACTTCGCCGCCCCAGTTGCCGCGTTACTTCAAAAAGCATTGTCAATTCAAAATTTTGTACTCAAGAACTTCAACCCCTTTAAATTAAACTTCAACCCCTTTAAATTAAAACCAAAAACCAAGCCCCAAATGTTATTAACCAGACACCCACACACACACACATACATATACCATAGTATATATAAGAGCACTTGAGCGCTCTCACTTTGGCTAGAGTTGCGATCGGTGCGAACACAAGCAGATACATGAAAAATAACGGAACTGCTTTGTTGTTAATGGTTCCCCACCCAAGCTCACATGCACTCACACATAGTTTTACTAACTCTTACTCTTAGTGCCCATGCCGACTAACTAACTCATTATCTCTCTCACACTCACATACACACACACACGCGCACCACACACACACACCCCTCTCTAATCACTCCTTCACACACTGCTAATCGAATTTTTCGTTCTACCTATGCTCAAATCGCTTGTTATAAGTTCCAAAACTAACAAAAACAAATGAACACTAACCAAATATACAACAATAACAAGCTACTAATAACAAATTGGAAAACCACGTGCCTCTCTACTAATCAAATGTTGCGCTTAATTCGATAACTAATCACGAGGAATATGAAGAACAAAAATTTGGAAACATTTTATTTATCGTTCACTACGAAACGATACAAACACACATACATAGCTAACTCAGTGAACGTTTATGATCAGTGCAAGCAAACATATACAAGTAAATACAAACAAACGTACGTACTATATAAGCTATTGAAAATTTACATACACACGTATAATTGGTGGAGTTAAACAAATGAGTTTTTTTAGTTTTAAGTTCCGAAATCTCAGTAGCAAAATTGTAAAATTTAAATTTTAAGTTAAAATTAAGTATTTGCATTTACGATTGGAAACTATTGTATGCATACAAATATACATTTAAGGCGCAAAAATTCAGCAAAAAGCTCTATGAACAGTAGTGTGAAAAGATTTTGAAAAAGCAAAACAAATTTAAGAAATTAAATATATGAAATATTTAGAAAAATTTATGTGACAATGCAACACAAACAATCGGAAATTATATACCAAAGTTCAGACCTGACCCAACACACATTTGGCGCACCCATTCGCACGCATTCAAAATTAATTATTAAAAACACGAAAGTTCTTCAATTTCACACAGACACTCATCAACACTAAACAGGTGCAAGGACAACGGATTGATTTTTGTTATTTTCAAAAACTTAACTCTTGCGCTCCAGCGTCATTTCAAGCACGCTGTCTTCAGCTATTAGGGTGTGTTCAGACGTCCGCCTATGACATGCGAAAGTTGCCAACGCGCTTTTCCTGCAAAACACTCCAAATTCACAATATTTCTTAAGTTATGTTTTATTATTTATGTACTCGTTAGTCAAGTAAGGATTTAAAGTATAATTATTGCAAATACAACAACAAACACACTAGCCAGACGTTAGCAAGCACAACAATTCCAAATTATACGTATATCTATGAACACATTGGTAACAGGACAAATTTGAAATGAACAAACCACCACAAAGTAATCAGAAACAAACTGCAATCACAAACAACAACAACAATAACAACACAAATAAAACACTCGGTCGTGTAGCGCAATCCTAAAAATTAGAACGAAGGTCGTTGCGAAAATTGCAGAGTGTTATGCACACTGTGCGCTACAATTAAACGTACACTAACAAATTCGGCAACAAACATTAGCGAGGCCGCCATAATTCGGCCGACACTAGAAAGGCAGCACAGAAATCGCATTTAATGCTTCTTTTGGCTGTTGAAAGCATATTAGAAATATTTTTTTTATAAAAATTAAAAGAAAATCATACCAGCTTCATATTTGTAAATTTTTATTCCAACACAAAATTGTATCTAAACTAAGTAGTTAATTTGAAGGCGTAAAATTGAAAGCACCCAACTTCCTGTCCAAAAGCCCCAAACCCACACCCCAAAGTAATAACTCACGCTCACCCCCCCCCCCACGAGTATCCGCATTTCCTCTCACCCTAATCAAGAAAATAATAAAAACAAACAAAAAAAAAAAAACAACAAATACCCCGCAGCTTGAGAGTTGCCCTATTGTAAAAAAACAAAAATTGGAATTCGTTTGCTCTACCAAAGTCCCTCCAAAGTACAGAAATATTCATGTTTCTTTTAAGTTATACTGCAAAATTACAACAACAACTCCTAAAGTATTATTAAAATCTATGCAATGCATAAATGCAGAGAAGACTGAGAAAAATATAAAAATATCACGCAATTAAATTACTCCACTACACACACAATGGTGATGGTGTTGAACACACACACACGCTACACAAAAACAACTAATTAACAAAATTCTTGGAACGATACCAAAAAGTCCCATATAAATGTGTCATGCAGCAGCTAAGCGAATTAGTAAAAGTAAATTGAAGTGAAAAATTCGCAGATATGCAAATCTGGTTTTATGTCGAGAGCGAAAAAAAAAATTAAATCACCATTTCGAGTCAACACTTCACAGACCACCCATCCAAAAGCAAATCCAAATCCAACTCAAGGTCCTGTAGAGGCTGTGTATGTATGTATTGCTGCGTGAACTGCAACGAATTCGCAACCATAAACACTCCCTCCTGCCACCCACTTCCCTGCTAGGCGCACGAGTTAAGGAATGTAAACAATCAAAAAAGAAATAAATTTTTCCACATTTGCAAAGTGTCAGCACAGCACAGCATTTCATAAAAGCATAAAAGCAAATAAGTCTATACAGAAATATATGCAAAGAAAACCAAAATATAAATAAATAAATCCAAAGTTAAATTATGCATCGGCGCTGGTTGCGACTGCGACTGCGGTTAGCCAACCAACGCCAGCGAAATCAGGCAAGAGTACAAATATTACAAAAAAAAAAAAAAAATATAAAAAAAGAGAAAAATTAGTATTCGCAATCGTACAATTTTCAGTCGAAATTCCATTTCGTTTCCGCAAAATTTGTTAAAGATTGTTCGTAGTTACCGTTACCATTAGTTTTTTCCACTCGTTAATACCTAACTCGCTGAACTGACTTTTGTCTTTTGGGCTAATGCAACGTTTTATGCCTTTCTTCCACCTTGTCGTCAGGTCAACTGACGACAAATTGCCACAAATCTATTTACTACAACAACAATAATAACAATCTCAACTGCCACATCAACTACTACAACAACAACATCAACAATTTCAACAATCGCCACACCAATTCCAATATAAATGCCCATCGCAACAACAATCCTCTTAACTGTGCCACTTGTCCCTTCGAACGCCCAACAGCCTCGAGCATTTGTGGCCTTAATCTCACCACATTCTCCGCCAACTGCAATGCCTCAAACAATGGCAGTGGCAGCGGCAATTGCAGCAGCAACAGCGCCGGCGGCAGCAACTCGAACGCCACCAACACGTCCAGCCTCTTGCCCGCCGCCCTCATGCAGGCCAACTCCCAGCACCAGCACCAGCATCATCACCATCACCACCATCAGCACCAGCAGCATCCACAACATGGACAGAATGTCAGCAGCAGTGCCGGAAACGGTTGTAACAACAACAACGGCGGCATCAGCAACACCAGCAGTGCCGTCCAACAGTCGCAAATGTTTGCCGCAGCCGCTGCTGCTGCCGCTATGGCCAACATGGCGGCGGCCTCAAGCAGCGCAGCTGGCGTATCGGGCGCCAATGCACTGAATACCTCCGGCGGTAACCTGAACACCTCTAGCGGTGGCGGCGCCGGTGGTGGTGACGATTTTCGCTGCGATCCATGCAACAAGAACCTGTCCTCGTTGACGCGTCTCAAGCGCCACATCCAAAACGTGCACATGCGTCCAACCAAGGAGCCCGTCTGCAACATCTGCAAGCGCGTCTACAGCTCGCTGAATAGTCTGCGCAACCACAAGAGCATCTACCATCGGAACCTGAAACAGCCGAAGCAGGAGAGTGTGAGCGGTGCCGACGTGACACAGTCACCGGCCTTGGCCGGCGTAGCTGTGATGCACAATCCCTACTACTCGCCGGTGAACCATCGTTCATCCTCATAGGGTTTCATGTACTTTGATTACCTGACCAATGTAAATTTTTAAGCAAACGCAACGGGCGGGCCAACCACAAAAGACGCATAGACGCGCTGGGGATAGACGCTAGGAGCGCATGTGGTAACGTTGTTATGTTTTCAGGTGCTCGTTAACATACTTAGGTGTAGAGTAATTTTAAATAACCGTTATGCAGACTAAGTAGGCTTAAGGCAGGTCTGGACGCAAGTGCGTTAAGAACTTAACTCGTTCAGATATATAGACATGCGTGCTTATAAGAATACTTATAAGCAGTAATAAAGGATACAGAGTATATGCCGTTTGAGCGCGACTAAGCGAATAAAAGCAATAAGATTAAACAGGGAGGGGGAAGAGCAGAAGTGTAGATTAAGCAGAGGCAGGCAAGTGACGCGAAGTATTTACGCGCCCGGCCGTTACAAGCGCGCTCTCACAGGCAACTGTAAACAAAGGTGCGACCGATAAAATGGCTTTAATGTTCTCAAACTTACAACAGAAATAACGCCTTAGATATGTACGTATTTTTAATCCGCCTATTTGCTATGAATCTTTTATAACGAAAAAAGCTACAAATAATTGACAGCGCGATCACTCAATTGGAGCGAAGGGCCGACCGACCGACCGACCGAGCGACCGAGTGAACGCCATTACTGCGCATGTGCGCGCTCAATCAACCGAAGGTGGAAGTTAACGGAATAATCATAGCATGTAAATATTTTAGATATATCACTGAGTACTTCGTATTTGGCTAGGCTTAGGCACTTTGCGACCGATCGAGATACTTTTTACTTCAGTTGTGTTCGTTTTTAATAAATTCGTTTACTGATAAACATATTCATACATATATATGTGTACGTATGTATACACCTATACATATGCATATACAAGCACATTAACGTATTGTTAATCTAGTACATAGTTAGCGAATAAAGAACTTTGTTTATATTCATATATATACACATATACATACATACCTATAAATACGTGCGTAATTTAGCGTACGCAAAAATGTTATGTTTTAAATATTAAAGAAGGAATATTAAATATTTTTAAACCTCACAAACAAACAACTACAGTGTATGGAATGTTGTATGTACTGTAAGTCCAGGTATGTTGAAAGTATGCAAATAGTCCACTGCCATGAACGCTGTGTATACAAGTAAAAGCGTATGTGTGTTTCCGCTATCACAATCGTGTGGCCGTGCTGGAACCAATTGGTATACCGGTTTGCCTCGAGGCCTTCCAACTCGAAGCGCGCAAAGCAATACATAGTTGAGATTGTAAATTAGAAAACACTACCACGAATGCAACCAATCAAGCAACAAATCAATACACATTTCTCATCATCAATTGTCCTCACATAAACTCCAATTGGATTTGAAAAAAATACACTTTTTTATTTGAATGCAAAACCAAATTAATTATTTTTTAGTTACCGCATTTAAAATTATTTCTTTTAAAATTCGAAAGTAAAAATGAAAACATTGAAAAAAAAATAAGTGAATCCCAAAAATCGCCAACTACATCACCCCCAACCCTTACCTCACCCCTACCCCTTCCACATGCCCACGTGCCTTCTACTGCTGTTATTACCACTGCAAAATACTATTACTACCACTGCCACCCCGCACCCACCCAAACAGCTGAAGCCGACAAGGGCGAAATTGGCGCGCACTAAGTGTTGCCGCTTTTGCCACGGGCTTAGTGGGTTGCAGGTTGGTGTACCTCCTTTAACCTCGAAAAAAAAAACATTTATTACGATTATAAAGGAAAGAGAAGCATCAAAAGAGACACTAGTGACAAAAAACCATAAAAGCTTAAAAGAGAACAAAAACAAAAAACAAAAAGGGTATTAAAAAAAATATTAAAATCAATTCTACAAATCAATCAGGCCAAAAATGTTTCAAAATTACATAAAAATAATTCAAAATTTTTTGCCTAACAGGCAACTCAGAAATTAACGCGAAAAGAACAGAAAACCAAAACAAAAATTCACAAAATTCACTCGTTCGCAGTGATTTCGCCGATTTCAGTCGCCGACTCAAAGCATGTTTTGTTTATCTTACGTTTTTGTTTCAAAATTCTAACACTAGCAATTACGTACATCGCCGCAACGTAACTCAATCGCAGATCAGAGAAATTATAGCAATTGGTTCCAATGGTATTGGGACTCCACAGTCCGCAATCAGCTTACGTCCGGAAGGCAATGCGCGCGGAGAAAGCGCTGCCGCCGGCAATGAAAGCAAGGTCTGGTGCTGCTACACCCTGTGCTGGGCGCTTGTTTCATTGCCGTGGCAGCGCCTGCTCGTCGTGCATTGTGCTTTTGTATGTGTGTGGGTTTGAAACGAAACACAATCCCATTCCCAGAACAATGTCGATCCACTTCAGCGGCAGAAATTGAATCCGGCAGAGCAAAGAAACGGCTTCACACAAACAACGGATTAGTTTAGTTTGTTGTCAAAAACAAGAACTGCAATAAATGCGTGCCAAAAGCCAAACATATAGAGCGAATGAATATTTCTGCATCAAGAACCAGAAAGTCTAGCGTTGGAACATTTAGTTCGCATTTTTCATGTCGAGATTGATTTATTATGAAATTTTAATGATACATTTTTGAGCCTGGATTTGTTAGTGTACAAAGACATTGACACAAAAAAGCCACAAAACACTCACGTGACAATATCGAAATTTACACCAAACACCAAACCGAACTGATGAACATCAAGTAGCACAAAACAAGAGCAAAAACACTCAGCTAACAGACCTGGACACACTGACTAAACGACGGTGGGTTCACCAAAAAACTGCTGAAACAGAAAAAAATCAAGTAAAAAAAACGAGCAAACCAACAAAACAAGAATACTAAAACCAAAACAAACAATAAACCAAACCAAATACAAACAATTAACTAAAAAAAAATACAAAAAAAAAACGAAAACTGATAGCAAGCAAACAAAGTCACTATTGTCTCTTTTTTTCTTCTCTTCCTATATGTCGTATAGGTGGAAGTACCAACCTGCTTGGTGGCGTTATAATACCCGGTGGCAGTCCCAATACAAGTAGTAGTAGCAACCAAAAACTGCAACACGAACATCTCCACCATTCCACCACCACTACCACAGCCACCACTACAAGCACCACTCACCAGTTCCACAATCATCATCATCTTCAACAGCAACAACAACACCAACACCTCCATCACCACCAGCAACAACAACAGCAATCATCCTCACCGCATCACCAACAGCAGCAACAACAATTGCACTCCCACCACATGCGCAGCGAACGCGACTTGGACCGTTCGACCACCGACTGCAGTCCGCGCTCGCCAGACCAGCGCATGCCGAAGCGACCAGCCAGCGAGCAGCCACACCATATACAATCCCATCATTCGACCGCCTCGTCACCATCCGATGTGATTGCGTCTACACCACCGCCACCACCACCGCCGCAACATATGAAACCACCGTCACCGCATCATACCCACCAGCATCCACACTTTAGCCACCAACAATTGCCGCTCGCCATGTTACCGTCCCACCATCTGCACGCCCACCACGATCTAGCAGCATCCGCCCACCACCACCATCACTTGTCGCGCACCGGCTCGCCATTGGATCATCACCACCTGTTGCACCATCGCCGTTCCTCGCTCTCGCCTTCGCCCACCGGCCGCGGTTCGGGCGGCTCTGCGGCTGGCATACTCTCCTCGACGCGCGGTGGCGACATGGTTGGGGGTAGTAGTCGCCTACTTTTGCCGCTGCCACTAAGCGCCTGCCACCGATGCGACGTATGCGGTAAATTACTCAGCACAAAGCTGACGCTGAAACGGCACAAGGAGCAGCAGCACCTCCAGCCGCTCAATAATGCCGTTTGTAATTTGTGCCATAAAGTCTTTCGCACGCTGAATAGCCTCAACAACCACAAGAGCATCTACCATCGCCGTCAGAAGAACCATCACTCGTACTTTCATCACAGTAGCGCGGTGGGCGGCGGTGTGACCGGTGGCAGCCCCAGCAGTCGGCTGCATCAGTCACTCAGCTCGTTGGGCGCCGCAGCGGTTGCCAACAATAGCGTCGGCGCAGGTGGCAATGGCAATGCGGTGGCAGCAGCAGCTGCGGCAGCTGCCGCCGCGGCGGAACTATTACTCTCACCGATTGTAGGCGCGGCCGCGGTCGCAGGTGGAGGTGGTGCTGGACCCACAGTGCAACTCTCACACGGTGGACAGCAGCAGTCTTCACCCAATATGGTGAAGCCCTGTATGGATTTCTTATAAGATCAACATCACCTGCTGCAGCAGCTCTTCCATGTTGCTCTGAACACGCCGCAGCCACCACCGCCCACGCTCTCCGCCAGTATGAGCCCGATGTCGGCGATAGGACAGGGAACACTGCCCGTAACGACAATGGTTGATTTGCCATATGGACACCAGCTACCGCCGACTGTGGACCTAACGCAAATGGATCACTACGCCGGTGTTAGTAGCGGCGGTGGAGGTGGCGGTGGAAGCGAGCATTACGAGCGCATGAATTTACTAGAGCACTGAGCAGCACAGCATGGACTGTTGTGAATGCCACAAGTACTAAAGCGATAAACCGATCGTACCGATGAAGTGACCAATTCAAAAAAACAAAAAAACCACAAAAGACTAAGTGACCAAAAATGTGAAAATTAAGCAGAGACTTTAAACACTAAAAAAGTTCGACACAAAGCGAGCGACCGACCGACCCTCCCACAGTGAAACGAGCTGAACATTTTTAAAGCAAACATACAAACAAAAAAGAATGCAAGCACAAAAAGTATGAATAGCAAAAAAAAAAAACAAGAAAAAAAGGAATAAAAAGAAGAGGAAGAAAAGAAGGAGAAAAGAAGAAGAAAAACGAGAACAAACTAAAATTGTTGAATTGAAAAACGCAAGAATGCAAAACTGTGATTTTTTACATCTCTTTTTTGAGTTTTACGAACAAAACATTATTTTTCGATGTACAACATCATTGACTTTTACATGCATGGAAATGTACTTTTAGTGAAAGCATCACGCGTGCACAGATATTTTATAAAACCTTAGTTTAATTTAGGCGCAGAGCTGATTGAGCGCCGAACGGTGCACTGGCAGCGCTGCTGAAGCGGGCGCACACACAGGCGCAAAGTGAGAAGGACCGAGCAAATATGCGATATGACGATGTGCTCCTACACACATACGAACTCACGCTTACAAACACACTCACACGCATTCGCACATGACGGACATGATTGGAGAAATATTTGCGGAATTGTACATACAAGACTACATTTTATTGATTTCGACTACTGAGAACAAGGCGTGGGATGGGTTCGGCATGAATTGAAGACTGTTAGAGAAATTTTATTTGATTTTATTTTTAGTTTTCCATATTTATAATATTTAGGCGTGTGCGAAAAATTGTTGACGTGGGACTGCGGAAAGCTCCCAAATTACATACTTAGTGTAGTTGGGCAATATTTAGACAATGAGAAATAAAACAAACGACAAACACAAACGAACACACACACACGCACTCATGCAAATGAAGCGGTTTCGAGCGGGGTGCTTCATGAACTATTTTTAACTACAGCTACCGTCAAATGAGAGAACTAGCAACAGACACCTATACACACACACACACACACACACTAATGCGGAGGTAGATTGATAATAATGAGATGTGCAATTTTTATTTGTTGACAATACAAGATTAGTGTTAGTATTCTGTTTTCCCATTTATGATAAGAAGGAAAGCGACTGAAATAAAAGTAAAAGAAAGTAAACAAATCGTAACGCATGACCCACGCGTGCGTGAGGACGGCACGCTGAATGCCCACCCTCACATACTAGCCTACAGGCGTATACATATAGGCGCTCGAGCGCATACTACTTTAGTGGACTTATTGTGTACTCTCAATTGGATACATAGTATGAACATGCAGACATACAACAACAACAATAGCATCTGTGCATGTATAACTTGTGTAGAAATTTCGTTTATCTGTGCTGTTACCATACATATATACATACAATACATATAAACAATGTAAAAACACATGCATAGATGCAAGCAGAAATCACTCTTTATATAGCCAATGTATGTAAGCGTTTACCTATTATATACCTATTAATATAAGACGTGTATGTACATACCAATACGAATACAGTGGAATACATCTGTATGTGTGTAGATATACAAATTATGAAAAGTTTGCGGGCAGCGCATAGGATTTTCAAAGTTTTAAACTAATTAGGCTAAGCGCAGGGGGAAGAGAAGACGAGTTTCGTTATACACACACCTATACATAAACTGCAAATATATTTATATACATATACACGTGTAAATGTACGTAAATGATACTTTGTAAATAGCAAAAGAAATATATTAGCGACTTGTCATTTATTGTAAAGAATTTTTTCCTAATTTTACTTCTCAAATGCGGATGTGAATTCGATTCCAAAACTTTTTAACAGAAATCTATAAGCAAAAACTAATAAAAACTTCCAAAATCATGACGGTTTTCCATGAACTCATTGATGAAACTCAAAACTCTTAGCTTGGCTGCAAAATTTGTAATAATTTTATTTCAAAGCTTTTTGGCTTACGTAAAAATTTTCAAGCTCAAAAACCCTTTTTTTTGGTTTTTTTGTTTTTTGATATGCGCAGAGATATGAGTTTGCTGGCAACCGCAGCAAGGACTGATAGGTTTTAGGACAATTACAAATTATGAAAAAAAAAACTTTTAACGCAAAAATATGCAACAAAAATATTTTAACATTTCAAAAAATATTGTTTTTGTTTTTTTTTTTGTAAACTTTTATGATATTTACGACTCTATCGGTATTGGGAAATTGTGACTAAAAAATTGTGATTCGTGATTAATTGGCATTTTAAGTGGCGTGTAAAAATGTGTGTGTTTGGACACACGCACACATGCACACATTGATGAAATCAAAATTTTTGCATTATTATATTTAGAATATTGAGGATAAAGTAAAAACGAGAAATGAGAAATAATTTTTTGCTTTTCATTTAAAGAAGACTGAAAATTGGCATTTCGAAAGAAGTAAAATTTTAGAAAAACCAAAAATTAATTCACACCCAAAATGTGGAGGTTTGTACGACTTTTTATCTGCACAAAAAATTGGAGAAAAAACGTTGATTAGACTCGAAAACTTACGATTACTGTTATTTTTTTTAGTATTTTAGCGAAATCAAAAATCAAATAAAATATTGTATTTTTGGAGGAGAAAGTCTGTTTTTAACAATTCGATACCAAATTTTATTATTTACAAGTACATGCAAATATTTTTTTGTTTTAAGACATTTTTATTTTTAATTTTTAAAACATTTATTTGCTTATAATTTGCGGTTGATTTACCACCTTTGTCATGGCGTCCCCCCGAGCGGCGGCGCATGAGGAGTTCAAAACTTTTTTTATGCATTACGTGCGGTATTTCTTTTTTTACATTTTTATGCGACAATATTAAGATAGACTTAAAATACGGTATATGGTCGGGCACGTTTAGTCCGGCACGAATAAATTAGAAGCTTAAGTATTAGTTGGCATTCGGAAAATTCAAATCACTTTTATGTGGCAAAGTGGCGCCGAAATCCGCATCTTTTTTACACTCGTATGTAGTACTTGTGCGTATGTGCGTTATATGATTTCTTCATTTTTTATGGCATATACACACACATACTTAGTTTGAACTTAAGTGCTTTACTAACACACTTACGAATTAAATTCACTAATATACATATACACACATAAATATAGTTTAGAAAATTAATCGTTTTTTTATATATGCTTTAAATATTACATATATACATATATAAACACACACTCACACACAAACACACACACACGTATGTACATATATGTAGAAATGAACTACTGAGTTTGTGCGAAGAAGCAAAAAATTAAATAAAAAAAAAATAAGAAAAAAGGCAAAAACGCATAACGGCAAAATAAAAATCCTCTAAATAGCAAATAAAATTTTATATAAAATGTAAAAATATGTATGAAATGAGAAACCCGAAAGTAATTGTACACTAAAGTCGCAACAGCGAAGCAAAAGGAAAACAAAAATGGTTAAAAACAATTAGATTTCATTGAATAATAAGTAATTTAAGGGTAATTGTAAATATTTTAAATATTGTAATATAAGAAATGAGTAAGAGAAAATGAAGGAGAAATTGTAAAAGTTAATATAATCGTAATAATCGTTTTGTTTTTGTGAATTTTTTAATTAAATGCTGTTTACAAACACATTTACATGCATACATATTTACATATACTATACACTTGTACGTTCAACGTCTACAACTTGTGTCCTTTTAGGCGCTTTACATTAGTTTTATATTACAGATGATTTAGAATGTACGAAGGACGCATAAAACACTATAAAGTATCCGTAAAAAACGAAAATAGCTCTAAGGTAAATCCATCAGCAGCACCAACAGACCCGCCATACATGCAAACATCCTAATTTCCAAACAGACATACGCCACGCATACATACATACACACATAAACAAACTCCAAACAAACATAAACACTCACGCCAACACACACACACACGCATACACAAACACTCATATATAAATCCTCTCATACACTCTGTATCCACTACCATTAAACTACTTCCATCTCAAACTATATAGCATTATGGAAATATTGAAAACTTACTACAATAAAAACATAACAACTGTAATCAAAACAAAAAATAGCAACTCTATCTCTTCTTGTTTTCTTAATTGATAAATATGTGCATAGCACGCAGCTACATGTGCTTAGAATACAAACATAACCATAGACCATAGACCATAGTCCATAGACCTACTGTAGATCATAGAGCATCGAGCATCGAGCATCGAGCAAACCATAGACCATAAATCACAGCAAATAGCAAATAGCAAACAGAGAACATAAAACATAAAACAAAAGACAAAAAAAGACATAGAACGGAACAGAAGAGCCAAGTGAGGCGCATTGATGAGCGATTTTTGAATTATCATAAACGCTCGTAAGTCATAACAGCAACAACAACAACAACCAAAAATAATAACTATCCTAATTATGATCAAATAAACTAAATGAATATTGCAGCGACAGAAATACCACAACATTTATCATAAACAATGAAAGCCAGAGCAAACGACGAATCTGTTATTATTTACATGCATACACACATACATACATATATAAATCAATCAATGTGAAAATAGTCACGTGAAAAAGCACAGTCTTTTTTTGTGTTTATTTTTTCAAATTCTTCACTTTTTACTACCACACGAAGATTGCGCGAATTGTTTGACCAGCTGGAGAGGGGATTGATATGTGAGAACTTCCGCTATTTGTCTTCCACAAAATTCAACGGTTTGACCAGAGAATGTTAAAGAAATGGGAAGGCGCAAATGTTACTGTTAAGTACAATATTTTTTGTACACTTGAATTTTGAAACATTTGCTAGTAAGGGATTTGACAACATGAACGATATAGACACTGCACTGAGTTTTGCACCACAGGAATTAAAAGCACCACACATCTCTCACCCCTACATTTCACCCAGGAACGATAGATTTACCAAGTTTAACCAATAACTATGGTGAAAAAAAAAAACAATTGTGAGACGAGCTTTCACTACCACACCATGGGAGTGTTCACCAGCCAAAATCTGCACAATAATTTCACACATATTCGCACACTCGTCCAATCAGTCCTGGTTCAGACGGCAACGAAGTGACATTGTGTTAATTTTTTTCGTATACCACTAACACATTCTTAGTTTTTCGTAACCTAACCGATTCGTATCTTCTGCTACGTCATCCCACCAGCCGATTCTGTCAAATTCGTTCAGTGTATATACATTTTTTTACTATTTTCTTATTTTTGAAATGAGAGGCGTATAAATGAAATTTATTACACGAACTTTTTTTCGATCATATTAAAACAAAAAATAAAGGGTATTAACCCTTTTGGATCATTCGACGGAACAATTCGCGTGTACAAAAACACTCTCTTATCACCAAGAACGGAATAATGCGCAATAAATTATTTTTTTTGCTTAAGTTTGAAGAAAATAAATAAAATTATTTTTCATTAGAACAAACAGTAAAAATCTTGTCGACGACAGGCATTATGGACGCAAGGTATTTCGAGTACATCACGCATTTCGAGCGATGATTCAAAAGGGTTAAAAAAAAATAAAGTAAATAAAAACAAAAATTGGCACTGTAATAAATTTTAATAAAGTTCTGAAAGTAACTCACGGCGTTCATTAACATTCTCTGGTTTGACTGTTAGATGATGGAAAAGTTAGTTGGTCGTATTGCTATTGCTCTGTGCTGCAAGCACCCTGCAGGAAAACCCCTTCTGCTGAGCTTAGTGCCATAACGTGCCCTTGATTTGCTCTAGCAGCAAGCACCTGTTATTTCCTTCGATTGTTCTACGCCAGTATTCAGTTTGATAGGTTATTTACAGCCTGGTGCTGCATTTAAACTAGAGCGCATGAATTTGAGAATTAAGAGAAACACGAATTGGTCAATAACAACCAAAATAATTATTACTTACTCAAAATTATGATATCGTCTTAAAAGTAGGTCGCTTCGGACCATACACCAACTATGACCAACGTATCCGAATGAGTTGATGCGTCTCTACTGTTCGGAGTGCCTGGATTCCAAACACCAAACACCAAAATATTGCATTTTTGTCATGAAAAAATTCTTCATAGAAAACCGTCTGGCGTTCGGACATTAAAAATTGAACATCCCTGCCTTTCATTTGTGAATTTTAGGTAGATTAAAGAGATTATATTATATTTACTTTTGCTTTCCAAAAATATTTGATGAAAATTTAATAAATACCATTGAGATTTGCCATTTATAAATGCCATTTAATTTGAATTGAGATGTATATTCATTCTAGAATTGTTCCTCGTATCTTGCAACTTGCGCAAAGCTGAAAGTGTCCATATTTTTGTCGATCTAAATATAATTCGCGCACCCAAATCTTTCATTCAAAAATTCGCAATATATCTCTTTGCTGAGATCTCTCTTTGCTTTTTCCTTTTACGAATCATCCGACTGTTAAAACAGCGTTAAAAGCGCCCAATTGGCCACACAAGTTTGCAAAGCCAGCCGGCATTGGTACTCTCAGTGATGAGCGGCAATTGAGTGCATCACAAGACGTTAGCAGCTGACCACACCACGACCGTAGTGTGAGCGAAGAGAGGTGTTTTTTGATTTCAATTTCTAGTTGTAACATTTTCCACTTCACACAGTCAATTTTCCCCTGGTGCGTTCTCTTCATAGCTCTGCAAAGATGTGCATTTATGAGAGAGAAATGAGTTTAAACAGCTGGGTGATGACAACTAAAAGCAACAGAGAGCCTTTTTAATGCTCTCATTTAAAAGATCTACTGACATCGGCAATTTGTACTCTAAAGTTTTGCAATCGATCCCCTTTCTTGCTGACAACAAACATTTTATTCGAACAAAAATGAATAAGGCAAAGTTTTTTGTTGAATGGTTTAGGTTGCAATTAAAATGATTTAAAAACACTATCTCCATAAAATAAATAATTGTTTGCGAATTCTTAAAACTGCAGTGATTTTAAAAATACAACAAAACATATATATATATATATATATATATATATATATATATATATATATAATATATCTAAATCCAGTCGAGTCGCAAATCTGCACCCTATGGCACTTACTTTTCCGAAAGTGTGGAAGGTTTTTAGACATATTCGTCCACGACACTTGTGAGTACTCTTTGGTTATATGATGAAGTTAATAAAATTATTAAACAAATAACTTCAGCAACTGTATGTACTACTGTATGTGCTAATAGACATACATACAAATATGATTGTTTCAATAGCAACACAAAAGTAAAACAAAACGACAAAATTTATAAAACTAAATAAGTAAAAAAGGAATTATCAAAAAAGGTGACAACAACAAAACGACAAAGTATTTTCGTAAATAATTAAATACATAACAGAAGAGAGTAAGAAAATTGTTTGAGTTATTATTTGAAATAAAAAACCAACTATGAAAAAATGTGAAAATATTGAGCGTTTTGCTTTTTGTGCCCTTTCGTAAGGCAGCCAAGAAGACCTCGTTTAAAATAGATGAAAAGCTTATATGAATTTCCACTTACGCATATTTAAGTTCTACGCTACGCACACTGGTGACTACATATCAAAATATATACAGTGGCGCACATAAGTATTTTGTGATAATTTATAATATTTATAAGGCGATCAGGTTCATTTCAAATTTTTATATATTTTATAATTTATTTCAACAGAGGTTTATACTACGTACTTAATTCAGCAAAGTTTAAAAATAACCGTTATTTTTCACATAAACTAAGCAATACAAAAAAATACCAAATTGAAATAGAAATTTTTGCTCACGAAAGTATTTTGCTTTTTTTCTGTAAAGTGGACAAGTTGCTCAATATTGCGTATAATACCATAATTTTTCTAAACAGCCTCAACATTCGGTTCTTTTCCTCCATTCTTCGAACAGAACAGATCACGAAACGTCACTTTTTAATACAATTTTGTGTTTCCGCACTTTAGATTACATCGAGGTTTGCACTTCGACCTTCGACCTCATGGTCTTTTGTGCTCTCCGTTCACGCACTTTATCCTGTTTGTATTAGAACTTTGGGGAGTTGCTTCCAAACGCTTTGTGTTGAAAAGTATCCACATTTTGGCATCGAAAGCTGTATCTTTGGGATCGTTAGCGCATAGAAATATACACTCGTTTGCAATTGTGCAGCCTTAGCTAAAATCAAAGCAGGTTTTCTAGACAGATACTTTTTCAATTCTCTTACGGAACTGCCTAGCGTGGGGATAGGACCAGTCCTGTAGTTCATAATAGCCACGAAATGATTGCGCGAAGGAAAATAAATGTGTCGCACAGTGGTATCACAGGGGACCTGTTTCTTGATTTTCTTTTAATATTTGACGCACTTCTCTGACCATCAGTGAGTTCGGTTTACCGCTAAGTGTTACATTTTCTAAATTATCGCGTTCTTTAAGTCATTCTATTACGGCGTCTAACGTTTGGCGGCCATCGTAGTGGAATGGGTTGTTGCGTGACTACCATTGGAAAGTGCACAGATTCGAAATTCCGGGCGTAAAAACAGTAAACGATGGAAAAGGTTTTTTCTAATAGTGGTCACCTCTCGGTAGGCAATGACAAGCCTCGGAGTATATTTCTGCTATGAAAAAGCTCCTTATAAGAAAAACCAGCGGCCGCTCGAAGTCGACTTAAAGTTGTAGATCCCTTCATTTACGGACAAGAATATGACGCACGACACAAATAAAGGGTGGTTAAGTTTCAAGGGCCGGTATTGATTTTAAATAAAATACAATTTTTTTAGGAAATTATTGTCATTTCTCTTTATTCTGATAATATTGGTATAGCTCAATTACGTATAGAGCAAAATATTGGCCAAATAGCCGCCGCGACCTCAGCGGCACACCTCCATCCGATGGTTCAAATTTTCGATGATACTGAGGCATAATTGAGGTTCTATGCCGTTAAAGTGAAGAATTATCTCATCCTTTAGCTCTTTAATTTTTTCTGGCTTATCGACGTACACCTTTCCTTTCAAATAACCCCAAAGAAAGATCTCCAACGGTGTCGTTGACGTTTAGGTGTGGTTCACATTCAACATCGGCCCTTGAAATTTAACCACCCTGTAGAAGGAGGAGCATGAAGGAGGAGGAGCAGGAGGACATTCCCTGAAAATATTGCAAATGCAATTGCAGATTCCCTTCATTTTGCAGGTATATACAATCTTTTTTTCAAGCTGTAGTAAATTTTTTACCCTTTGGCATTTTCGATATGCGCAAACGAAATGCATTGAAATATAAGATTTTTAATTTATAATATTTCTAGTAGCCCCTAGTTCAGTTAAAGATAAATAAACAAACGAAACTTGTTGGAAAAATAGTTTTATTGTTTTAAAAATACTTTTGTGAGCACAGGATCTCATTGCTACCCACGTTTTTTGTCATAATTACTTAACTCTTCAATATTTGTGCCAGCTGATTACCCGATTTTCTTTAAAGAAGTTAACTCATCTTCTTAATATATCATAAATTTAAAATTTTTTCATACAAGACACTGTACAAAATACTTTTGTGAGCCACTGTATGTATGGAACTCAACTGCACAGCAACTAAATTTAATATTGCGGATTTTCCAAATAGGTACTGGTACTACTTACTTTTCCTAATAAGTGCATAGCCTAATTCTGTTATAAATACGATTGTGATCTTGCCTATCGCCAGCGCTACGAAAAGCTCTTTGCATTCACTTTTAGTGCCACTCATGCGAGCACAGTCGCTTATAAGCCATATTTATACTGCTTAGGCCAGGTAGAATATCCTCACCTGGTCGCTTTGTCATTTCGCTAAGCACCACTACTAGCTTTAGGCAACGCCACGGCATTTCTCTCACTTGCTGCACCTGCAAATAAGGAATGAACTCAAAATTATTTACACTTTTTTCGGCTTTCTCTGTAATCTTATTTGAGCATTAGTGATTGCATTTCACCCACTAAAAGCTAAGTCATCACCATCACACGAGCGCATCTGAAACTGTAACAAATGTAAATTTATTTGCGTCTGCTTTAAGTGGATGCTGCTTGGCGCTCGACTCCTAGTAGCTGGTATTGGTGCTTTGAAGCTTGAAGTTTTTTATCCGCATCCAAGCACTCTGTTTTAAATATCTACAATTCGTTCTTTTTATGCGCCGCACATTAATTTATAGCCACTTGGTGTTTGGTGCATATAATTAGGAGGTATTTCCAGCTTGTTGCCGAGTGTTAAACGACTTTTACTAAAAACTTAATATTTGTATTCGCTACTATAAGGCGCAGCGTTACATATTCGCAGTGCTCTCCGTTCAAATTTGTTCGATGGCCGTACTGGCTTGTCAGCTTCCGTGCGCCATCTGCGATTAATTTTGATATGTTTTTTCTGTTTTTTTTTTTTGGAATGGAATGCCAATTTTTTCAGTTCAACCACTAGTTGCTCACACACAATTCGAAAGGTTAAATGTGCGCATATTTACTATATTAAGCCCTAAATGTGTAGGTAACGCAACGCAACGCATCGCAATGTATAACAGCAACCATCAGCTCAACTTGCATACTGGTCACCACCGTCTTTTTGTTTCTTCGTTCTATTTTTATTGTTCATCATTTATCTAATTATGTCTACATTATAGCCTAACTAGCGTACACACACACATACACACTGTTATTATCACTACCAAATTACTATTATTAACTGTTACATATACACACACACACGCATATCTATATATATATTTAGTATATCTAAGTACTCACATATTAATGCTGTTCTTTTATGTTCATTTGCGTGATTTGAATGATTTTTGCATTTTTACGTTAATCGGTACCAACCAAAAATCCTTAACTTACAAAAATTCCAGGAAATTCACCTAAGAAACTCTTCTCATGTCATCTGTGTGGTAAGCTTCTATGTTCGAAAGCCTCGCTCAAGCGTCACATTGCCGACAAGCATGCCCTGCGCCAAGAGGAGTATCGCTGCATCATCTGTGAGCGGGTCTATTGCTCGCGCAACTCCCTGATGACACACATTTACACATACCACAAGTCGCGTCCCGGCGAAATGGAAATGAAGGACATCAAACTCTATCACCCATTCAATTCATCGATCTGAAACGCGATGCGGAATTTGTATAATTGCAATATTCCGTCAGTAACAATCGCCGCCATGCCAATGGCAACAACAACGACATCAATACCAACATCAACATCAGCAACAACAGGAACAGATGCAAAAAGTGCTGCCACAGCCATAACAAAAACAAAAGCCGTCTCAAGAGACACGAATATGATAACCATTAGACAAATGAGCACAACGAATAAGTCGCCAAATTATGGTGAACAGCAGCTCCAGCAGCAGCAGCAGCACCAGCACCAGCAACACTATCAGTATCAATATCAACAGCAGCAGCAGCAGCAGCAACAACAACAACAGCACTACCTCCACACTGAGTACTACACGCCAGAGCGTGGTGATTCAGTGCAACAACAAACACAACAACAACCATACTCACAAGCAATGCAACATTCTCGCCAAGATGATGCAAGCCATTTGCAGCATCTCATAAAACAACGACAAATAATGACTTTATACGACTACTACTTGTACCAGCGCAATTCGCCGCCGTCAACGTCAACATCCACGCAGTTGCAAACGCCAGTTCATAGCCTGAACAGCGCCGAGAAAATGACGAGCAAAGCGTTTGCCACGAATTTTGACTTGGACACCGACTATGGGAGGGGGACGCGACTATAGCGACAAGTGACAAATTTCAACTAAGCAATTTAAGGAAAAACAAAAACAAAAACAAAAACGAAAACACACACACACACATAAAGCAATGCCATAAAGTAGTGATAACTGTAAACCTTAAAATTTAGCGACATTTACACACATACACACGCGCATACAAATATATAAATTAAATGCAAAAACAAGCAGACATAAGTATACACACACATATACATATATACATATACTTATACATATATTAGCGAACGATTGACAATTTAGGCCTAAATAATTAATATAATCCAAGTTTAGCGTAATTTTTTGCATAGGAAACTCAACTCAACTCAGCTCTCTAAAGCCTTCCGCTTATTTACCTCTAGCATAAATACGTACAAATACATACATATATACACATATGTATATATATATATTTCTATATATGTTGTGCGCATATTTTTCCTAGGTTAGATGTACATTTTCAAAGGTGTACATACTTGTAGGTGCATATACATACATAAATGCAGATATTTACTCGTTAGACACACACGCGTATATACATACATACATACTCGCATACGTACTCGTACTATTGTACGACTTTTTCGTACAAAACTTTTATTCTAAATAACCATCGCATCTCGCAACTACACCCACTGTGGCCTTCTATTGTGTCTACCATACGTACATACATGCACGCATACGTACATATACGTGCATGTGCGCATATATTTTCAAATGTAGTCAATTCAAACTAAAACTCGAAACTCAAAACTTTTTTTACCGCATTTATGCCCTTTACACATTTTTACAACTAAACATTAGGCTTGTTGGACTAATCAATGAACTTAAAACTAGAAGAAAAAAAAACAATGAACTATTAAAACAAAATTTAACCTTAAAAAATCTGCGTACACTCGAAAAACTGAAAAACTTTATTGCTCAACGCCGAAACAAGAGACTTAAGCAGCGAACTTCAGTGGAACGTCCGTCGTTTGATAAAAAAAAAATGTGTGGTGTGTGCATCAGTGGAGCAGCGACGCGAGCAATCTCATTATACATAACAGCGTATTTATTAAATGTTATTTATTGCGTGCAAACAAACAAACAAACAAACTTTTTGCTTGCCCTCCCTAACCCATACCCAAAAGTTTCATGTATACCTGCGGACCTTAACTGAAATAAGAGGTGAGCACAAAGCATTCAAGCGAATAACTGCTTATGGAAACTCTACAAAGTAGCAGCAAACGAAATTTGTGGCGCGTCAATGAAAAAAAAATGCTTGAAGACATCAACGACAAGGTTAGCAAAAGAGTCACCAACAACAAATTCGTAGCGAAACTTGGAACTATTTAAGTAGTTAGTTCACATTCACGGACTATTTACTCTATGAATATGAAAATAGCTCTCTCTTTCTCTCACTCTCACTCTCTCTGTCTCTCTTCCCTCCTACCAATGTATTTCACGCTATCTAGCCACTCTTACCCTGTTGGTCTAATAAATACTCTCTCACACTCACCGACACTTGGAGGCGCTATTTGTAATTGTATATGAATCTTACGCTTTTTCTCCAACTAACTCGAACTCTCCTTCGAGTATCACTGTAAACGTTCTCTCACTCTTAAATTAGACATCTTGCTGGTATTATTGCAATCCTTCACATTGACGACTCTTGTATATTGGGGCTTTGCCAGCTATCCGAAAACGCCCTTCATCACTTATCAGTTACGTTGCTTGTAGTTACATAGTTTGAACGCTCAAACACTCATCTGGCGAAGTATACTCGTACACTCACTCATGCATACATTAATACATAGATATGTTCGTGGCTACCTGACAATTGCGTCAACTACTCACACATACATACATACATACCTACATATATGTACATCTGTACATGCATTCACGTGGTATTTGGTGCAGTGGATCACCAAAGGCGTTTGTTCTCAACTGGCTTTCTGCACACTAACAACCGTACTTCCTGCGCTCTGTTGCGACACTTTCGTAGCAGGTGTCGTACTTTCCTACACTAACCGCTGAATTGCCTCTCTATTACTTTTTGTTTTATGCTTTATTTTTATTTTCACTACCTTTTCCTCATTTTTCGACTAAATTAATTATTTTATTATATTTCAGTTACAGCGTAATTATTATCTTATTCTACTTTTCTTTAAAATTAAAAAAGAATTATAAAAAATCTACTTAAAACGTTGAGTGCCGCCTACTTGTTCGCTTACTTGTATGAAGAGACTCTGCATGTCGGCGCAAAAGCTACTTGTCTCATTCTATTTAATATATTTAATTTATTTATTTCAGGAAGTCAAGAAAACATAATTTCAGACTGATTACTAAACATAAATGATAATGAGAATATATACATACATAATTCAATTACAATTAATTATTGAATGTTTATTTGCAACACTACTGCAAAAAAGTTTATGCGCACTTATGGCGCTAAGAAAATGCGCAATATTTTTCGGATTTTTAATTTTTATTTTTTTGTATTATTCAACTTTAAAGTTCAAAGCTTATCACATAAATGACCCCTGTAGCAATCAAGTGCCACATAAATGGCGGCACTCAACGTGTTAATATGCAGTAATACATTTCCAATACTGACAAGTATTGGGTCCCCGGTGGTTAATTTTTTTAATTCCCTTCGCTCACAATAATTTTTAGCAGGCTATTTTTGCGCCTCAAACGTCTTTTTATTTCCAATTCATGAATTTGAAGTCATTAAATCAATTAAAAAAAAAAATATTAAAAAAAAATTAATTAAATTTTTTTAAATTAACATTTAGTAATTTGCTTAACTGCCTACAGATTTTTTAAAACTTACATTTTTTATCAATACTTAGAAAAAAAGTTCTTAGAAAGCAAAAAAATTCACCTTTTTTATAAATGTATTTTTAAAACTTTTTTTGTACAAAATCGCTTATACTTCGCCCTCTACAACTCTCTATCCGCATAAACCAAGGTTCTTTGACTTCTTTAAACCAGCGAAGCCATACATCCATTTCATCAGCTACTTTGCGCTTTTCTTTGGGCCCTCATCCGTTCTACCGCTATTCTTCACATTGCAAGCGGAAATGTAGTGAAGTACTTTGAAAGCATAATCTCTATTTTCCTTCTTGTTTTCGAAGACTCGTACAAATTCCCTCCGCTTCTCTCTCGTTGTTTGAAATACCACAGCGTCCTACTTCTACTCGAAAACTACTCGAATACCTAAAATATCTCTGTTCTATATAAATATTTAGAAAGCAAAAATGAAACAAAATGAGAATGAATAAGTTTTCATTTGAGTTTGGTAAGTCTACAACGAATGCAGATTTTCTTCTACGTACTTACATACATACAAACATACATAGGTAATGTAGCTATTTAGAAATACGTTTAACTTTGCTTATCAACTAAACAAGCCATCATCACACGACTCATCATCGCACACTTTCACGCGCACTCATATGACATCAGCCGCATCATCGTCATTGCTGTATTTTAATATCATCGTGCACATCGAAAACATCATTATCTCAATCATCATCACACATACACACATACGCATTTTAGCGTCAGCGTCAACGTCACCGGCGCGTCGCCGCTTGTGGTCGAGTCATCGCATACACGCATACACGCTTGCTACTGCATATGTATATAAACAACGCTTACACACACACACAGACGCATCTCATTTGCCAAGCATATGGCTGCGCTTTGCTCTGCTTTTTTGCTATTTTTTACTAGTTTTTTCTGCTTTCTTTGGCTGCGGCTCTCTGACTTTTAGCGAGCTTTGCTAGCCATTTCAGTTTATTTAGCTTCGCGCCAGCACTAACGGCATTGTTTAAAGCTTGTTGTATTGTTCGTGTGTAAATATTGAAATGTAGTTGTTAGTTAACGGTTATAACCAAGAATTTTTGCATGCACTTTTTATTCCATTTGTATTTTACAATTTGTATTTTTTTATTTTGTAAATATGTTTCTAATTTCGGTTACACTTAATTATTGTTAAAAGTTAATTTTTAAGTTGGAAAATATATATTACGCTAAGTAACTCAAGTAAGTGCGTAGAAATGCGTTGCTGTCTCCAAAGCGAAACTCGCTAATTGCATGTCCGTTTCTGAGAAGAAATTTGAAAAATAATACATTTTTTCCGGCAGTTCTACGCCTACTTGAGCGTTAGTTGAGTTCATTTTCTTCCATAAATTTCAGCTTCATAGCCTTTTTCAACTTTCGCTTTAGAAAAAAGTTTTACAGCTCAAATATTCACTATCCTCAAATCAAATATTAAAATACCTAAAAAAGTACTTTTATAAATATAAACCAGCTTTCTAATCTAAAATCACTTTTATTTCGTATCGAACGCCTAAAAAGAAACAACAAAAACACCTACAAAACTGAAATTCTAATTCTGAATTATTGTATATTTACCCAACAGTTAATTTTTAATACTCCCACAAATACAAATACATAAATTATTTAGTTTAAGCCTCACTCCAACTATATCTACTTCCGCTTTAAACTAAAACAAAAACAATAAATTTATAAAAACAAAATCATGCTAATACATAAAAGTATTGTATTTTATATTTTCTCATTTCAACGAGTTCTGTCTCACTTTTTACTCGCGCACACACACACACTTTTAATTTTCTTGCTCCTCAAAGAAATCGCTCTCTACATCGTCTTTCCCACTCATTTACTAATCTATTTTCCGTCTTCTCATTTCTTACTCTCTCTCTCCCGCCGTCTTTAGGTGCGCACTCAGCCATACGCTCGGACGCTACGTCACCGACAAGTTCTACCTCATCACCACCCTCACCGCCTACCGCGCTCACATCGCCTTCGCCCTCTTCGCTGAGTTCGTTGGCGTGCAACGGCGGCAATGGCGGCCTCAATGTCCCTGGCGGCGGTGGCGGCAGTCTCTTCAACATGCACAACTCATCACCTCCACGCCCAGGCAGTGGCGGCAGCATTACGCCCAACGGCAACGGCAATTGCGGCGGCCCAACTGGCGCGTCCTCCTTGACAACCGCATCGCCACAAATTCCGTTGCGCATGCCACCGCCCACCAGTGGCGGCATCAACGAGCCTCAGGAGTGCCCCTACTGTCGACGCACCTTCTCATGCTACTACTCGCTGAAGCGGCACTTCCAAGACAAGCACGAGCAGTCTGACACGCTGTATGTTTGCGAGTTCTGTCATCGACGCTATCGCACCAAAAACTCACTCACCACACACAAGAGTCTGCAGCATCGCGGCTCGAGCGGCATGCTGAAGCGCCTGCTCAAAACGTCCGCCATCAAAAATGTGCTTGTGCCACCGCACCATCACCACCATCATCTGACGCATCCGCGCGCCAGTCTATTCGACTTCACCAGCGAACTGGGACAGCCACCACCAGGCATCCAATAGGATTACAGATGGAATGCGATTTTTTAGAGAGCCCGCTAAGCTGAGTGGAGCGTAGGCGCGCAATTATTCTTATGTAGTATTTGCAATTATACTTATACAATAAATAGGCGTGAATACTAATTTACTTATGTTAGTTATTGTACTTGTAATTCGGTAAAGCTTAGTGATTTTCAATGTAGTTATGTTTATATAGGATTTTATTTCACTAACTGTAAACAATTCAAACACAATCACTCACATACACATATTCATGCAGGCATTACACAAAGTATAAGCGGTAAATAGCGCGGCCAGCGCAGTGCGCGTTGGCGCCTAAGTGCAATACAGAAAGGAGCAAATCCGCACCGCTTTCGAAATGGGCTTAAGATATAAGTAAAGTAGAATAAGCTTTTCAACGAAAAGCACAACAATTGAGGCTGGCCTGGCAGCCGCTAAGATGAAATGACGAGAGAGAAAGTCCATTGTAAATACACACACACACACACATAAGAAACATATACAGTTGTAAGCGTAGTCTAAGTTCTTAGCTACATTTAATGCTAATTACCGTTAGTTTTAATTACTTCACTTACTGCTAATTTCAAAGCAAAGCAAAAATGCATAAACAAATACTTATATGACAGTTTTCTGCAGATGCACGCCACCAAAATTGGTAAGAGAACCAAGAACTTGAGTGGTAACTGCCGATAAGACAAAGCCGCAGCAACGCCAAACTGCGGGCCAGTGGTCTAGCAATTGCAGCAAAAGGAGGAGCGTGCGTAGTGGCCAAGGTGGGGGCGCTAAGTGGAAAAGTGTGAAAAGTGGGGAACAGTGAAAAGCAAAAAGCAACTATGCAAAGGGCTGTGCCCTCACTTTCACTTTTGTTTTTATCAATTTGTACATATCATGGCGTATACGCAACATTCGATGCCGTTTCGGTATTACCTAGCAAAATTAAATTTGAATAGCAGAAATCTGTGAGAAACGAAAGAAGAAGGAAATAGTACGCGGCGCCGTTGCCTTTGCCACTGCACGCCACTGTGCATTTGCACCCCAGACGGGTGTCGGGTGTCTTTATAAATAATAATTTTTATTATGCAAATGTAGATTTTTTAGTAGTCAGTTTCTTGTGTTTTTTCTATTGATTTTTCGAGTACATTTGGGTTGACTTACTTTCGAGTGCGCTGCAAATTCTCTAGAAATCAAATGTATTCCAACTGAGCAAGAAAAACAATATAAGAAACAGCAGAAAAGAAAACTTTTTCAAAGTGAAGTTGAGTGTAAGAAGAAGAAATATTGAAAGAAAAACAAATGCGTAGATCAAGGAAATGAAGTGTGAGCGCGATTTTACATAATTAGCCATAACTTGGGCAACACTGTGTGCCAAAAGCGGTTTCAGCCGTTTGCATTTCTTAATTAATTATGATAATAAAATACAAAAACAAAAACATTTAAATGAAAAATGAAAAAGTGAAAAAGTGAAAAACCAGTAGCACTAAAAATGCATGTTATATTGCAAATATACATATATACATACATACATACATATATTAAATGAATTGAATTAAGTGTAAATCTAAATGAACATTATCAGGGATTAATATCAGTAGAATGTCCTTTTTTCTATACAATTAAATTAAATTAAATTAAATGAAAAACAAAGCATCAAGCGAAACTTAATATTTTACCAAACTAAAGAAAACAACTTAAAGTGGAATCGATGAAATTTATTAAAAGCATACATATATGTATACAATACACACATACACACACAGAGACATGCAAGTACGCATGCAATTCTAAATGTAAGCCCAGCTATTTATACATATGAAAGACGCAGACATATTTATGCAAAATGCACAACAACAAGAAAAGAAAAATATAAACAAAAACAAAAACAAAAACAAACAAACTCAGTGATTTTCACCAGTGAAGTACAAATGACTTGAAATTTATACAAACAAATGAAAATGAAATGCAAAAATGCAAAAAGACAAAATGAAAAAATGCAAAGGCATAACTGTATTTGGAAATTTACAATTCCAGTTGCATAAAATACTATGTATACAAAAACAAAGTAACAAGCGCATTTAAAACCACAAAAACTAATAATGTTAAAAAACATGGAAAATATACAGCAAGTAAAAAACTTCAAGAAATTAGTACGAAAAGCCTCAAACACCTCAAAGTTTTTTTTTTTTGTTTTTAAGGAAATGCATTACTTTCACAGCAAATCAAATAGAAAGAAAGTACGCAAATCGCTGAAATAAATTTTAAACAAACAAAAAATATTTTTCTAAATGTACATTGAACAGATTTTCACTCAGAGTAGAACACAATTTTTATTAACTATGTAAGCATGTAAATATTAAAAAACTATAAGTTAAAATATCTTACAAAGTAAAGTCATGAATTAAGAAATTAAGAAAAAACAACAACAAAAAAATAACAAAAGCAAAACACTTACATAATATTAGCGTTTATTAAAAAAAAGTAACAATTTGGAAGCCAAAAAACAAAAAACAAAAATAGCAAAAAACGCTCAAAACTGCAAAGTACGAACTCCAAATTGTTATTTTCGCACATATCCGTAAATTGTCTCAGGAATTACTACTTTTAAAACGATGACAAAAACACAGCAGAAATGAAGCACTACAAGAAGCTTTTAAGCTGCTGCCAACAGCTTAAGACGCTAGCAACGAGAGCTTTTGTAACACACAAACAACAAAACAAATCAAACGAAATATTGCTACTTAAAAGTGAAATATTTATTAGTAACAAAAACGTCTCACTAGCAGTTAATTGAAAGAAACTTGACAACCTCCGCAATGATTAGAAGTATTAAAAGCAAGCAAATGTGTGCCATTGCATAACCTTAAATTAATGCAGGAAAAAGCGCAGCAAATGCGTACTAAAAAATACACAAAAATAGTAAATAAATGTAACAGCAAAGCGCGGTGCGGCGCGTAAGTGAAAGCTGCTGCGTAAGCAAAGCGCGCAACTACACCGCACGAAAGCGCGCCTGTGAAAGCACGCGCAAGCTCACTACCGTTATACAACAGCACTGTACAGTTATGCATTCACTCTGCCGTTATGTCTAGAGCAAACTTTACAAAATATAAATCAAATTGAACTAAGAGTTCAATGCGTTTCATGCGCAGTTTAAGGTTTCCAAATTTTAACTCTTTTTCGAGCTTTCACCAAACCCAACTTGCCAGTGCAAATGTGCCAAGAATCACATTGAAATCCGTCTTCAAATCACAAATCAATGAGACTGCTCGATTTCAAAATGATTTCCGCTATATATCATACTTCTATATATCCTACTGCAAATGCAAACGCGTTGCCCAGTTACCCAGTTGACTATAGACTCAGTGCTAATGAATGTCTGAAAGTTGAATATTCACGCGTTTATATGTGACTAGTTTATATTTACTTAGTTGTAGGAAAGAGAGTTTCTGCAACAAATATATGTACATTTTAATTTTATGGTAATTGTTTTTAACTAATTTTAATTTTGTTTTGTTTTTGTCTATTGTACCCTTAATACTTAACAAATTCGTTTCTCGTAAGTGTAATTCTAAAACTGCGTGTGTGTATATGTAGAATAGCATACGCTCGATATTTATTATTATTTTTTTTTTTATTTTATCAAAATTGGCAAATTTAAAAATACGACAAACTGTGATCTATTTTCTCTCAAATTTTCATACGAAATTCTTGTTTGGCTGTTAACTATTTTTACACGAAGTAAGATTTAATTAGAAAGCAAAAAATGAAGCAACTGCTTTTTTGTACAAAATTTATGTTTAGGTCTCATGTGCAAATGGATATACAAATTTATTTTTTTTTTTACATTTTGGTGCGACTCAAATCATCTAAATTTCTACACATACAACAAATGCAACTACAATTAGAAATTAGCAACTAGAAATGTATAGAATTTACACAAGTGTACGGTATTTATTTTGCTGCTTAAAAATATTATTATTACTATTATGCTTAATTTTATTTTCCTTCGAACCTGAAGAGTTTTAAGAGTTTTATAAATGTGAAACTCGAGAAAAAATTAGCGTACAGATGTGCGCAAAAAATTCAAAATTCATAAATCGTTTTTGGATTTGTTAATAAAGTGAAAATATAACAAAATTAAACATAAAAAATTGGCTTTTATTTTTTTTATACAAATATTCGCAAGTCTAAGCCCACAGTGCAAAGAATTGAAATTGGCTAAAATCGTTAAATTGAGTATTAACGGCATTCAGTCAACAGTCACCGGTTATTATTTGTATAAAATAATCACTACAGTGACTGCTGACACGCGGCATAAGAATCTTTAAAACAATAAATATGTAGACAAAAATCGTAAGAAATAAAAAACAGCGGCCAAAGGTGTACTAAAATTGATTTATTGTATTATGCAATTAATTTAAAAGCAAACATTTTCACACATTTTTTATTAAGTGGACAGATACCTGTAAACGGCCATATATTCCCTGATTTTCATTAAAATGATTTAAAATGAAGAAATCAATATCAAATCAAATATTAAAATAATATATATATTCTCAATCGGCGGGCATTGTAGCATCGGCGTCAGCGACCTGAGTACAAAAAACCAAAAATTTTTTTGTTTATTAATGTCATAATTTTTATATGAATTAAACAAAAATGGAAAAATAAATTCGCGGAATAAAATGCTTAAAAAAAAATTAATTTTATGGCGAATTTTCCTACTATTTTTGCTTCGAAAAAATAATTTTTTCGAAAAAATTTCGAAAACTTGTATTCACATAGAAAGTAAAGGTATAAAAAATGTGTGTGTAAAATTTCAGAGAGATCGGTCAATCAATTTTCGAGTTATCGTGTACGCCAAATCGAAAAATATTTAATTTTAAAAATAAAAAATTTTGAGAAAAACGCGTCAAAGTCGGCAACGAACTATACCTCTCCCAGCGCTCGAATGCAAAGAATAGAGTCGTCACGGTTGACGATCTGTAATATAAGAAATACTTAAATTTACGTTAAAAAATTTTTTTTGACATATTCTTAAAGGATTATATTCAAAAAAAAATGTTTTTCGAAATTTTACTGGTCCCTGTCCTCTTAAAGTAAAAAACATTTACTAAAAAATATTTAGCAAAGATAATTTTACAAAAATCTTGTAGTCAAGTATCGGGTGTTTTTTAAGAGCTTGAGAACTCAAATTGATAATATATATATATAATTGGCGCATACACCCTTTTTGGGTGTTTGACTGAGCTCCTCCTCCTATTTGTGGTGTGCGTCTTGATGTTGTTCCACAAAGGGAGGGACCTACAGTTTCAACCCGACTCCGAACGGCAGATATTTTTATGAGGAGCTTTTTCATGGCAGAAATACACTCGGAGGTTTGCCATTGCCTACCGAGGGCGACCGCTATTAGAAAAATGTTTTTCTTAATTTGGTGTTTCACCGAGATTCGAACCTACGTTCTCTCTGTGAATTCCAAATGGTAGTCACGCACCAACCCATTCGGCTACGGCGGCCGCCGTATAATACAAAACAGAAATATTGTTGGAATGAAATGTTCTTTAACCCTGGATCACTAAACATTCGTCTAATAGACTACGCCATGTCTACTGTTTTGCGATTTCGTCATGTTCCCATCACACCACCTCACTAACAGAGCTTTCATAAATAGTTTAATAGAAATAATAAAATATTACTTCTCCTAATTTTCACTTATTTTTTTTAACTAAAAAAAGGAAATATAAAAATATACTTGCTTTTAATTTGTAGTCTGTGCGACGAATGATGAGTGACAGACTAACACCGATTAAGGTTTAGTGATCTAGACTTACTTATAATCTGGTAGATGATTTCTTGGCATTTACATTCTAAATGTGACATCCGGTATACGTCCGCCTAGGCTTCGAGAGTTACAGTTCCACTCGACCAGCTCAATGTTTGACGACTTTTTCCATTACGATTTGCTGGCAATTTAGGTTCGAATAAGTAGGTTGCTAGCCCGCTTATCCTAGCTTAGTGATGCATGAAAACCACCTACAGCTCCCAGCAGGTATTGCCCGTTTTGGTCCGCCAGTGGTATTTTACAACCCACTTAGCCTGCATATCTACCGAGCGTTCCCTATCCGTCACCTGGGAACGCGACCGATGGGAGACAGGCAACTCCTCACGGAAAATTGAGGCCCTTTGCTCCACTAGCAGTTCAAGGAAAACATATATTTTTCAATAAATCTCAATAATAATAAGTCTAAATGCGCACAATCAGCAAAAATCCGACGCAAACGATGGTCATTTGGCTTCAATTCTTGCACAAAGGCTGTATTTGATGGGCACGTAAGCCAAAAACTCTTACTTAAAACTTTCCACGCAATCGAACCACAAAGGCCAACAAGTCTAGCAAAACGACGAGTCGACATTTCGGCGTCTTTTCAACCATTCGCTCTATGAACTTCGCGTGCAGATTTTTTTTTAAGTAAATTCCCACAGTTTGAAAGCGTTCTTCTGACGTTAAACGATTCCTAATGACTTTTCAAACCTTACCGCACAGAAATGCCAACACATCTCGCCATTCTCAGCTGTCAAGCCATAGTTAACGATATCGATAGTTCTCATGCAGCTAAAAACACACCCGACATATTTTTTGTAAGATTCGAACTACAGTCAGTGGTCACTGGAGTGAGTGAGTAATGACTAATGCTCACTAGTTTCTATTATCAGATTACCGTAATAAATGTACAAACAATGCATTTGCAACGAATGCGGCGCTAAAGACGTTGCCCGTATACGAGTACAGGTGCAAAATTTACTCACGTACAAATTTTTTTGCTGGATATTTATTGACTATATCGACGTATCTTAAAGTCACACTGTGCTGGGCTTGCTTCTGCTACCTTGTTTTCTTTTCTAATATTCATTTTTTCTTTAAATATTTATTTTATTTTACACTATTTTAAGTCGTTGGCAGGACCCTTTTCATTTGGAATTAGCAAACAAGACTAGATGGGAGCGGTGCCACTAAGAGCTCAGGTTTTTGAATTTAGTGTTTTTTCTTATCAGTCACGGTGCATTAATATGTATTCAGTTAAAATGTGTCGTGCGTGAAAACTATTTTTAATGAAGCTTTTTTTGTTTGAAATAAACGAAGGAGGATTGAATTTTTTTTTTTTAAGTTAAATTGCGAAAGTACTCTGGGTGACAAAAATGCCTCTTATTTGCATTTATAACACACATAGAAAAATGAAACCTGCTTGTATGAAACTATGAAAGCCTTTTTAGGCATTGTGAGCCGTGTAGTCGTACGAGCAGCCTAGAAAATTTAATTTTCTATGTATGAAACAAAGTCTGTATGCGTGTAAACAGTTAAATAAAACAAATTCACTAATAAATTAATAAACATTTTACAAAATTACACGCAAAGTTGCTGAAAAATATTGAAATAGCCATCAGAAATGCCACATTTTCTTGCAGAACTGTACAGTGCGGTTGGGCAACATTCGTAAGTAGCCGACGCAGCTTCTTTATATTAAAAAAAAACAACAGATGATATTAACGGGTCTTGACGCTAAGTCAATTTTTGTTAAGGGATGAAAGTATGTTTTTTTGCACAAATTTCGTCACAGAATTCAACAAAAGTCAGTCAACCACTTTTACCTCAGACTCCTACTTTTGAACTCAAAATCTTTCAACAAATCTAAACAAAATGCAACGCATATCACGATTTTCAAGATATTTCAAAATTCAGAATAAAAAAACAGGAAATGGAAACAAAAATTAAATTTATTCAACATTAAAAATCGCTCTTTAGCTAATTGGAAATTTTATTGTACTTTAGTCAAAATTATGAAACAAAATTCTAACTTTAAGCTAAAAATAAAATAAAAAAGTGAAATATTCATAAATTTGGTCTTCTGCACTATTCCTTTGTTCCGGAATGTATAAAAAAACCAGTGAATTAAAAGAAAAAATATATAAGACGCAAATTTGAAGACAAAAACAAAATCTGTGATTTGATATAAAGTTAAAAAAAAAAAATAAAAATAATAATTACAAGTCTAAAATTTTAAATTGTGTATAGCAAAAACATGAAATGAGCTAAATTAAAATGCGAAATACAGAAAAAATTTCCAAATCTTGTACTTATGGCTCCTTTTCGAATTTTTATTGATAACAAAATTATATTGTAAAAACAAAAAAAATCAAATGCTAAATTCGTGTTGTTAATGTTACGATTGTGTTTACTAAATCTCAAAGAAATCAGGGCTCATGGAAATTTCAGGCAATAAGCATAGAAATCTATTTTAACTTTTAACACAAAAAGAAATAAATGCCAAGAATTAATAAAAAGAATCACACAAAACATATTTAATAGCAACTTAAAACAAAAAACACAAGCACACTTTAAAAATCCGACAAGGCGTCAGTGGAAGGGATTACAAAGCCCTACAACTCCACCCGCTGACTTTTCGGCCAGTCTGTGCAGGCTGGTCAACACATATTCGTGTGCGCATACATGCACACATACATACATAAAAACCAAGCGAATTTACAAACACATTCTCATATACATACATATTTACAAATACATACATACATATATATGGTGCACACTCAAGCATTTCAACATTGCCAGTGAACTCCCCAAAAATGCACACTCAAGACGCACATATGCAGATGTACATTTTACACTCATATCTGCCAAAAACAAAAACAAAAAAAACAGCAACAATATACCAGCAGAGATGCAAGTAAAATGAATAAATTATATGAATCTTGAAAATATTTAATTAAACTTCGTGTATACTAAACAACAAAAAAGAAAATAAAAACCCTATTATAATAAAAAATATAAAATGTTTGTTGTACTCATTTATATAATATTTTGTCTTGATAGGATTGATACAATTTTAATACAAAAACTCAACAATTCGTGTGATTTGTTATTGTTAGCAACGGAGTTTTCAATTTGTATCTATATAAAGTTAAAAGTGCCCTTATATCCGCGACAGACATTTGATGGTAAGAGCAAGGAGCAGCAGGAGTGAAGCAACTGGTATAAATGAACATACAGTCATGGACAGATAAACAGCACAAATGTGCACCTTATGTGTTAAGTTAAGTTTGCCTTGCGAATCATCATCGATTTGCCTTTTTAAAGACACTTTACACTCGAAACACTCCCTTTCATTTCCTACTTTTTCTATCATCGTCCTATTCTCAACAGAGAAATGGTTTATTACCATGCACACAGGAAGAAGGCATATGCAAATACAAGTATGTGAATTTATATACCTGCATATGCGCATATACACACATATATATGCTCACTCAAGTAGGACAGAGCCAGATGTCGAACGTTGTCGAACGCGGGGGCCGATTGTGCTCTTTGTTGTTCGTTCCGCGCTCTCGCTTGCAGTTCAAGCACATTAGCTTACATTTGCTTGCGTACGGAATATATTCGTATATTCGATATGTCCATATGATTTGTATGCATCTTTACATATAGATTTGTTCTTTTTGAAAATTGCGCGAATTGTATATGTATATAAATATTACCATACATTTTTTCCTTCATATATAATAAAAAAATTAATAATAATAACAGTTCATTCAAGGTAACGGCAATGAGCAAGGTAACACTAATGAGCAAAGTAACGACACATTTTTTCGTGCGTGCAGCCTGTTAAATCGAATTATAAGACGTTATCACGTCAAAACACATGGGTCCGTCGAATATGGGCAACCCTGTACTTTATTTATGGTTATTGCTGTGTTGAAGTGGACACAAAAATGGCACATTTTAACTTGTGCAGCGGAGGGTAAAACATTAATAATTTTTCAGCGATATTTAGCATATTTTTTTGTTTCTTAAATAACATTTTAAAGTAATTACTAAAAATGAGACGGGGAAAACATTGCACGCCGGAGAAAAGAGCTCTCATATACCGTATGAGTCAAAACGGAAAAAGCTAGACAGAAATAACTGAAGTGATAATGTGCTATCGGAAAATGGTTTATAATGCTCTCAATTTAGTTAAGAATGATGCATCCTATCTAAGCAAAAAAACGGAAAGAGAATCAAAGCCGCCAAAAACTGATGTTAATGTGGCTAGAGCTATAATACGCAAGAGCAAAGCAGATCCTTTTAAGTCGGCACGGCAAATAATGCTTGAAATAAACCAAGAATCTGGCCTACAGATGTCCAGAAAGCTTGTAGGAAAGCGACTTAACGAAGTCCAGCTGTTTGGGCGCATAAGCAGAAAAAAACCACTCCTCTCAAAAAGACATATCAAACACCGGCTGGCCTTTGGAAAAGCCCACAAAGACAAATCTATTCAGTTTTGGAAGAACGTACTTTGGACCGACGAAACCAAAACAAATAGGATGGGACCAGATGGGAAAACTATTGCACGTCATCCAAAAAATCAAGCGCTAAATCCTAGATTCACAAAAAAAACCCCTTAAACACGGTGGCGGAAGCATTAGGGTTTGAGGAGCTTTTTCCTGGCATGGTGTTGGGCCGATTGTTCGCGTGGTTGGTAAAATGGACCGATTTCAGTGTCTGGATATACTCCAGAATAAAATGGAGCCATTTGTGTTTGAGTTTATGCCATTAAATTGGACATTTATGCAGGTCAATGATCGAAAGCATACTGCAAAGACAGGGACGCAATGGCTCAGAAGAGAAAACATTAATATACCGGATTGGCCGCGGCAGAGCCCTGATCTCAATTCAATAGAAAATTTGGGGAATGACGTTAAGATCAAAATCGCTAACAAAAATTTTAGAAATTTTGATGATTTGTGGACCGCAGTTGAGGAGGCTTGGTACTCGATTCCAAAGGATAGATGCCACAAGTTTGTAGAAAGCATGGAGCGACGGCTTGAAGAAGTAATCAAAAACGGTGGATACAGTAAAAAGACGAATCTGGTAAAACTGTATTATTACTTAACTATCTGATTTGTTTACTATTTTTGCTTTTATTTGGAATTTTTTAGGATGTGCTACTTATGTGTCCAGGAGGTTTCGTGAGTTATTAACGTTCTCGTAAATTAAATCAGAACTGAAAATCTTTTTCACCACTTTTTTGTTTGAAGTGGAAGTAAATAAGTTTTTTATTTTTTATGTTCGCTTTTTCCCCATAAAAAATAATTTAAAAACATATTCAACTCTTTGCTTTCAAAGTCTAAATGTGCTATTTATATGACCATGGCTGTATGTCGGCTACACTGGAAAGGAGCTGCCAAAATGCATTTATTTGGAGTCACTCAAGTTTAGTATCGCCGCGTTCATACAGAGTAACTTTTGTTACTTCAACTCGTTACTTGTGATGCTCCTGCTCTGTCAACACCCTTTGGGTTCTCGTTCTTCTCAATGTTAATGTTGTCGAAAAAAACTCACTCGACGGGAACACCACAAGTGAATCGTTCCCCCGACAGTCGGTTCTATGTTACCGGAACGACCCGGATTTACTATGTATCCGGCCAAGGACTGTCACTCTAGCAGCACTCCCTGTACATGCAGGGGGAATGTTTTTGCTGCTACAACAACAACCAAAAGAGAATTCGTAAAGTCGAAGCAACAAAATTTGATCTGTAAGAACGCGATCTAATGAAACTTGCCTAATATCAGAAAAGAGAATTTGCTGCTATGAAAATAGTGAGTTATAGCAGTCTTTTGAGGTAAACCCATACTCCCTGGTGGCGAATCTTGCTCAATAAATTTGTTGCTGCTTTCATGTGCAAATTTTGCATCGAGCGAGCGAAGAAGTGACCAATCGAAGACGCATAATATTTGTTGCGTTCTTTTGTTTCCAAATAGCAAACCTACAGTTGCCCCATTTTGTTTTTTGTGTATCCGGCAGTAGGCCACTTCTTTGTATTCAATACGAATCCGTGCGAGGTGATAGCAGTAGTGCAAAGGCAAAATTTTCATGCTTTCTTTTTTTTTAGTATTTTGTTTTTTCAGTCCAACAGGTCAATCAATGTTTTTTTGGTGTTTGTATGTATATAAATATAGTTGTTGTTGTTGTTGTGATGACCAGCTGTTCTTGTTTATATTTTTTCCTGTTTGATCAATTCCATTTTCCTGCTCGCTTGGCGAAAAGTTTGCATGTGAAAGTAAACGAAGTTGTCGAGCAATATTCGCCACTAGCGGGTACGGTTATACCTGATGAAAATGGCGAAGGTTTTTTAAGAGGAGCCTTTCCATGCCAGAAATACCCTCGGAGCTTTGTCCTTATGGGCCATATTTTATAACTTATCGGAAGATAAGCAATCGATATTTGGTCCTTACGATATCTGTTCATTTGTGTGATGTAAAACAGAGAACTGCACCGGCTCAGTGTAAAACATTCATACGCTTCACTTGAACAAAAAAACAGGCCTTTGCGTTCAAACGATCGAACTTGTTCAAATAAGTTACTGTTATTGTTTATTTCAGCTCAATCAAATCATGAGCTGCATTTTAGCTCTCCGATGTTATCACCAATCGTCTTCATAGCAGCCGTTTCGGGTATTTGCTCGTTCGGCTATACATTCATTTTTTTGAGCAAGAATAAAAGGGCTATAGAGCCAAATGAGCCGGTTTGAACACGTATGATGCCGCATGAGTTTTTGCTTGTAACTAACGATAGCAAAGTAAAAGCAAAATTTTAAAGCAAAAACACTATATTTTCATATTTGTTTTTTTTTTTTCTTAAAACTTATAATAAAACACGAAAGAAAATAATGTAAATAAGGAAACATTGCTGAAACCAACTAATCCTTTCAAATACGAAACGCAATTTACAGCGTACATTGTACGCCAACGCTCGTTCGCTCGAACATGTGCTATTTACAATAATGACAATTACTTCTTTGAACAAGTTTGATCGTTTGAACGCAAAGGCCGATGCTAATTTCATTCAATGCTGCTTTTTGTTCAATGATTAGATTTGAGCCGAAGACATTAGATCATACGTGTTGACTGAGCTGAACTACGCGTTCGCCTGCATGAGCTGACTGCATTTGACCAAATATTTTGGTTCAATTGACTGAATGTGAGCAAGAAATTTAGCGTATGAACGACCCAAGAAAACAATGAGCCATGCAGGTCTCTGATGTAAAATGATGGATGAATGGAAAAAATAATGAGATGTCGCCAATCGTGGTACCGTTACTTTACTCTCGTATTAGCACCAGTATGGCCAGATTACCATTTTCGTAACATGATTTAGCATTTTTTTTTTGTTATTTAGTCTAGGAGTTTTTGTTCTTTCTTCATGGCATTTTTCTAGCCTGTTCTAATTAAAATGTAATGTTTAAAATTTTGTAAAATATAAATTTTTTTAAATTAGTTCAATAATTCACTCAGTTTTATTTCCTAATGTATTTATAATTTATCTTAAAACTAAGATTTCCATACTTCTTATTGGTGATAAAGGGTTCAGTTTTGTTAGGTGACCATTATCGCTCTAACATTTTATATTAAATGGCGTATATGAGAATTATTTACTTATTTTCTATGTTTATAACTTGTCGATGGGTCGATTTCTTTGCAGCCTTCTTTTAGATGTCAGTTCTTTTATTGGGAGTAAATTAACTTCTTTGTTACTGTGTTTTTCAAGGGTGGAGTAATGCCTTGTTGTTGTTTTCTTTATTTGCTGTTCAACAGTTGGGACCATGAGATCTTGGTGAATGTCGTTATTAGTGATATACCAAGGTGCATTTACTATTAGCCGTAGTATTATTTTAGTTTTATTTTTTTTTAACATCTGGTCGCATTGCCCCCGATTGCGGTTATTGTTGGTGTTCTTCTCCTTTCAGCAGTCAAATCTCTCTCTCGCTACTGCAGTGTTGCCTAGCTTTGGATATAAAAACGCACTAAAAACGCTCATTTAAGGGGAGATATACACCTAGAAGGTCGTGAAAAATCGATTTTTTTTTTTTTGCATTTTCTTAAAGTTTGAGGGCTCTAGAATATCTAGTGAAAAGGACAAGGTAATATTTCGATAAATAAGCTAGTTACAGCCGAGAACGTGAAACTTGATTTTATGGGCCGGAGCTGACAGGCAAATTTCAAACGTGTTTTTCTCAAAACCACGTTTTTCAAGTTGATACCCAAAATTTCTCGAAAAGTAATAAACCGATTGCCTTGAGGCTTTTTGTGGTTATTCTATACAACATTATCTAGTAGATGTCATAGGATTTTTTTTTTCCGTTACATAGTTTTTGTTCTATAGGCAAAATAAGAACTCATTTTTAGCCCAATAATCGATACTTATGTTCAAACGTCCGCCATTTTGTTAAAAATCGATATTTTCAAAATCGGCTACGACAAAGACTAGATTTTAGTATCTGGTTTAATAATCTTTTTGGTTTTCTTATTTCAGATGATTTTTTGAGAAACGCCATTGGATACCGCGGAGGCTGATTTTTTCAAGGACTTCCAAGGATTCTACATTATCCTTTACAATTCTTATTATTTTAAGCTAAAACAAATTTAACACATTTTTGAATATATGTACTTTTAGATAAATAAAACCCCAATCATACATTTTAAATAGTTTCCTTTGAAAAAAATTCATAAAAATGACCTTTTTTCCGGCTTTTAGGTGTATATCTCCCCTTAAAGAAAATAAAGCAGCAAATTTTTATTGAATTACTTAAAGAACTTTATATGTGTGACAAATTGTCTTTAAAATGTGCGTTTTTTTTTTTAATAAATGTGTTAAGGTTATGTACAATTAAATGTATGACTTTTTTGTTAAGAGAAACCCTTGTGTTAAGAGAATGACTTTTTTGCTATATTTGAGGTTATGTAATAAGTTAAGGTACTAATTTTGTAAAAATGCCCTTATACTTTCTTCAGTAGTATTTTGTTGCTTATTTTTAATATGAATACACCTCTTGATGCCCTATGTCCCACTAAGGATTGAGGACCGAAAGAAACGATTACACCACTATGACTTTAATTCGCATTCAGTAAATTCAAACGCTTTTTAAAATGTGTTAACAGGTTTTCAATGTTAAGAAGAGTGAAGAGAAGGACATTTAGTATTCTTGCATAACCTTAAGAGGAGCAAAAAATTTAATTTACACTTTCAAAATATAAAATTTTATAAGAATCAAAAAATTTGGAGAAAACTTTAGTATAATGTATATCGCTTTGAAAAAAAGAGGGGTGTATCCCCATCTTAAAACTGAAAACCGAACCTGCCGGAGGCTTATAGTTTTTAAGTAATTTAATGTTAAAGTCCTCTAATTTAGCGAAAAGTTGGTGTTGCCATACACCTGAAATAAAAACGAAGTTCGTATGCAGGGATGTTCAGTGGAAGGTTCATTGTAAAACTGCAGTATTTTTTGCTGTAAGTTTAAGTTGAGAAATATTTTTGAAACTAAAAACATACAACTCATTTAAACTTAAAAACAATGATATTAAGCGTATCACAAAAAATAATAAAGTAATTAAAATTAAATTAAATTAATTAACACAGTATTTTTGCGTAGAACTCCTTTCCGTGTTAAAACCATTGAACCCAAAGTTAAAACTTCATATGCGTGTATGTAGTAAGGAGGCACAATAACCCCCATCCCCATCATTAACACTAAACTTAATTACTTAATTTTTGTTTCATTTGCAGGCATCCGGCAACACCATACTGTTGTCATTCCAATCTTCTTCTTATTCGCGTTTAAAATTCGAAAGTGACTGTGTGGACAAATGCATTTGCATTTAATTTTAATAAAAATAATTCGAATATAAGGATAAAAATAAGTAAAAACACGCGTGTGAGTGTATATTTGGTGAATTTTAGTGAAGTGTTAAAAAAGTAATGTGACAAATTATAGTGAAGTTCCAAAGGGCATTTTGAAGGCAAATAATTATGATATTATTATTTCCTGAATAATTTGGAGTTATAAAGAATCTTCCTTAACACCTCACATAATAGTTTGCCAAAAATTGCCCAATATACTTTATTCTAAATTCCAGCTAAAATTTGCATTAGTACTAAAATCTTTTCGGAGTGGCCTTTTTTAATCTTATTTGCACTTTCGGTAGTTTTTAAATAGAAAGAAGAAACAAACACCAAACTTTAAAATTTTCTCATTTCGATATACAATATAAAAAGTTCCAAACTTATTGCTTAGAGCAAATGGTTGGCAGCGCTACAGAACTCAGCCAATGTGATATTACGCACTCTCTGATGGGCGCAATCTTGTTTTTATTATTCTTGATGTAAAATAGTAAGTTTAAGTAATATTTATTCAAACACTTGCATACAAAATAATCAGTGGTAGCACTGCGCTCATGCCAACATGCGGTGAAAAAGAAATACAACTTGCACTCTACAAGCCCCAAAATATGAAAAAATTCTGTTCACTTTGAAACTGCATTGGTGACTAATCGGGCCTTAAGTATGTTTGTGTATGCTCGTTACTTTCGCCAGAGAACTTTAATGAACGTTCTCTGCTTTCGCCAAACAAATGTCAAGCAAGACTAAACGAAAAACAGCTGACATCCACATTCACACAAACATATTCCAGAGAAAATAATTTGACGTTTACGATTTTCCCCGTATTCGATTGTAAGAAGTAGAGAATAGAGGAAAACGTCAAATCCACTGACTGATGGGTACACAAAAATTTTCGTTGATTTTCCAAATGTGTAGAATTTGTTAAGAACCAATTACAAACCATAGAAAAGCAAACGGAAATTATTAGAACGTGAGGTTTAGCAGCGATCGTCCAGCGCCATGGCGGAGCATACGTTCCTTGGCACTTGGGAGGTAAGTAAGCGCCGGCTAAATTTCTACGGCAATTTCAGTAAAATTGCGAATCTTTTCTAGATCGTGTCTTGCACCTTTGAGCATAAAACGGAAATTTCTGGCTTAGAAGGGTACGTTTCGTTACTTATGTCTGATTTATTGGTATTAATTAATGATAATCTTGTCTATTTCCAGCATTAAATTTCGCCTGGACGATACGAATGATATCACCTGGTATAATGATTTGGTTAATCCACTTCCTGAATCAAAAGACTGCGGCACTTGCTGCGATTCGGCGAGTGTCTTATTTAGTTGTGAAACCTTCGATGTGAACGAGACGAATCTACGTTTAGTATTCGGCGCCTTTGCTGGACATAGCATAGAATTTAGAGTAAATGCATTGGCGCTACTTTTTTTAAGTCTTCAAAATTAATGATTATGTCTTGCAGACAAACACTTTAACACCGACTGATACATTAATTTTGGACTGCGAAAACTGGTATACATTGGAGTGCAAGCGGCTGAAGGAGTGCCATGCTGCTGGACAGGAAAAGGAGTTCTCTTTCGCAGAGGCATTGCAGGAGTCTTACTTCACGGATGTAATCATCAAAAGCTCGGATGGCTTTGATGTAAGCTCATGCTGTTCGATCACAACACGCATATGCAGTTGTTTTTGTTTGTTAATTTATTTATTTTGATTTTTAGTTATCATTTCGCTGCTTCACTTCGTTGACTGTTTGAGTTCGCATTTTTGTTTTAAAATGTCTCATATAAATTTGTTTGTGTTAATATAAACATTTGAAATCTATAACACGCAACTAATCGCCATATTGCAGTTCCACGTGCACTCATCCGTACTGCGCCTAAATGGTTTCGACTGTAGCATGTGCGTGCTGTCGAACGAGTCAATATTACCGCAGCCGCAAAATATTTGCAAAAACCACGACATCTTGCAAGCGCAGCTGTACCAACCATCTCAGAAATGCCAGGACGGTGACGGCGCTTCCAATTCCATCAAGATCTCTGTGACGCTGCCCCTATCAGGCGCCGAAAATAATGACGACAACCAGAAGTCTTTGCCGCGCCTGAATCTCTCTCCCATCTACCTGCAACCCCCTTCTGAACACCAAAATGCTGGCAGCAACAGTGGCTTAATAGCTCATCGCGGTGCACATTTGTCTAATTCTTTCAATTGCCTTTCAACCAGTAGCAATGCTGTACTCAATGATAAAAGCGCACCGAGTGTTGGCGGCGGTGGCATGCGCCGTTTTCCACCCACTTCCAGTTCCGATTCACATCTGGAGGCGCAATCGCATTGCAAGAATATATTCAATTTTTGTCAAGACTTTCTGCTGCAGCCCACAGAAACAACTACTGTGTGCAACACTAGACGCCCGCCTCTGTCGCCGTACCGGGCGCGCAGCCCTTCACCATTTCCAAGTTCAATGGATACACCGCCTTCTTCGCCTTTAACGCCGGTGGGCGTGCTCTACAACTTGCCGACATTTTTGTTGACGCCAGTGTTGCATTGGCTGTACACGGAATCGCTAATGCCCGACATGGACGAGAATGCGTGCGAGAAGCTGATCAATTTCGCGGAAACGCAACCTTCACTCACCAAAATGGTGGATCCGACTAGAAAGTATCTAAAGCTCATACAGCTTAAGAAGTGTAAGTAGCGCGTGAGAATTGAATATGAGGAGCCTCATAATTTATTAATTTAATGCAAATATTTTCAGTTGTGGTTAATACGCTGATGGATTCCCACACTGTGCTCAACCACATCATTCAAGCAATCAATCCTGTCACCATATCGCACGAACCCGCCTCACTTTATGCGACGTTCAAAGACTGCCTCAGAGAATCAGCAATCGGTAGGCTGTGGGCGTAGACCTTCTCGTTTGCCTGAATAGTGTAATTGAATTTTCTTCATTGCAGGATGCGCCAAAGTATTGCAGTTTTGCAATATTTTCATACGAGATGCCTCTGATATAACGCGATACCAGAAGAATGAGATCATCAAATACGTGCGCACACGAATTCCCATTTTCATGTCACAAATACACCAACTTTTGCGTAATATTTTAAATGTCTTCATGAGTCTAAATGTAGAGGAAAAGGCGGAGTTGGTGAATTATTTAGTACCTGAAGCAAGTTGACAAAAACTTTCTGAAAATTTAACTATTTACAATTAAAACTTTATTCTGTACTTTCAGATCGAATCCGCATTGGTAATATTAACTAATGTAATTGAGGAAATCAAAAACTCTTTGGAAAAAATGTGCAAAGTGAGTAGGCAGCTAAATTAAAAAAAAACTCAATTTATGACACTCGCGCCTTTTAGGACATAAATTGTTCACACTTGGATTTGTCGCTGAGACAGCAGGCGGGCAACTCGATTGCAACCCAAACGCAAAACAGCGCTTTTATCAGCGCCAACGTGGTTTTGGAAAATAACGCAGCACCACTGTTCAGTCCACCACCCATGTCGCCTAGACTCAGACGGGGCCCGCCCGTGGGACTGACGCTTTACGATAATCCAACAGACAAGAAGCGTCTAATGACTGCGGAGAATGATCTCAAATTCGTATTGTATATGTACGAAGTGCGAAAGATGCGTGACATTTACGGACGAATCGCCACAGCACTCGAAATTATTAGGGACAAAAAGTTAGCGCTGCAAGAAAGCGTCACAAATTGAACGCACTTCTAATGAGCCCGTAATTTTCTCTATTTTCCAGAACTTCATTCTGCGATATGGACTATCTAAGCAAACGCAGCACGATAAATCAAAATCTGGAGCAGTTAATTATCGACATACCTGCATACATTTTGATCATGGAGAATCTTTCTGATCGAGTTGACGAGAAATTGGGCTGGAAGGAATTTAAGTTCTGCTTCAAGTTGGCCACAAGTCAAATAGTAGGAGTGATTGCATAAAACGCACATAGAAATAATAAAATAAACGAATTCTTTGTGTGCATTTCAGAATGGTGTAATTGTGAAGGTTTTCGATCACAAGTCAGCACTGCGCGACTCCATTAGCAACGTGCGTGCATTTCGACTGCTGTTTATTTGCTTACTTTTACTGAAAAGCGTATTTTTAGGTATGCAAACTGGTGCAAAGACAGGAATTCACACAGTCACTCATTGAGCTGGAACTTTTGGAACCATCCAACATCCTAGAGCACGAATTAAAGCTGGCAGAGCAAGATAACCACATGGAGGATGTGACCGATGATTTGGCAATGGAGCGTCGTCGCTCTTATGACTACAAAAATGTAAAGGTAGACTTTTGTGTAGCGCGACAATTCCACTAAAATATTTCAATGTCGCTTTTTAATGTGTCCCATGCAGCTGAATTTGACAAAGCACTTGTGCGAGCCGCCCATAGCTGCGAATAGTAATTTATCGAAAAATGCCTTACGTCTTCTGCACTCAGCTCAGCTGGCAGACATGGAATTCGAGGTGCACACTTATGCGCAGAGCAGCACACAGCTGCCTGGAATAATAATTTTGAACAAGGATGACAGCGGAGGCGCGCCAGCGCACGGCCAGCTGCAAGCACCGCATGCGGTGCAACTGCAACGACCGCCCACACAAGTGCACACCTTTCGTGCACATCGAGTGATTGTCTCGTCGCGTTGCGAGTGGTTCAAAAAAGCGCTGCTCTCCGGCATGCAGGAGAGCATCAAGAGGTAAGCTGCGTTGTTGTGCGTAAATGCATGAATATGATGAGCTCATAAGCGACTATCCATTTGCTTCGCAGAAAAATTGTCATAGCCGACACTTCGCCAGTGATATTTCGTCGCTTGCTGCTCTACATCTACGGTGCACCGATAGACAAGACTGTGGGCGCTGAACAGATTTGTGAATTGATGCTGTTATCTGATCGTTACTCGGTCTATGATTTGAAGGTAATATTGATTGCGATTATTGAAAAATAAAAACTATAAATAAATGCATGCCATTGCTAGGAATTGTGCGAAAATACTTTGAATTCGCTGATTGATGAGGGATCAGTGCTTTGCTTGTTGGGCATCGCCGATCGTTACATGGCCACTGCGTTGAAGTCGAATTGCCTATCGTTCCTATCACAGCATGCGAATCTGACCAAACAGGAAATGTTCAAAGAGCTACCGCAAACCCTGCAGGTATGTTTTGCGTTTGCAAATTGCATTTACTAACTAATCACACTTCACCTTCTCGCTTCTCGCTTTTGCCAGTTGGAAGTGATGGACCTAGTACACTGGTATGGACGTGTTTCGGAGCCTTGGAGCGATGGTTTTAAGTCTCGTAGCGGTTCACGTCACAGTCTGAAGAGTCCTTCAAAGCCACGTTCAAGGTCCCGCAAGTCATCGCCATCCTACATGTGACGCTGACTGCGGCGTTCTTGGGCGTAAATGGTTTTCGCGTCACGATAAACTAACAATGAAGCCTGGCTTTCAGGTTTAAGGCGCAATGCGCAAAGTGAGCATCGCTTACCTCTAATGGTATTTTAAAGAAACATTCCAAAACCCTCAAAAAAACGTAATACTGAACTGTATGGGAATCGATGTTAGTGCTTATCTGTTTGTACTACGACGTTATTGTTTGTTTCCTATGGTTGTATGCTACAAATTACCGCTGCATGTATGCAAAGCACAAACTTCTCAGTGTAATCATACCTCCGTTTGGGATTGAACGACGAATTAATAACGAAACATTCCTAAAGTAAATATATCCCTTTTTTCCTAGTTTTTGTTGTTGTTAAGCATACTTGTACCTAAGTGTGATTGAATATTTATTACGTTGCATTAGAATGTTTGAGATGTTAACTTACTTCAAGCTAAGGCAGTTTAAATTTCCAACTATATGGCAACTCTA